>NC_056618.1:23491912-24691912 GCF_018340385.1 Cyprinus carpio
GGTCTACCTCTCAAACTAAGCATCAGTGGGTCGTAAGCAAATCAATGAAAACGTACAAATGAGATCATACGAATTCGCGAGCAATTCGCCACAACTTAAAATAGCTTCAGATTGCTATAAGAGTGTTTTTTTCTGTCTGTGGAAAAACTAGGCCTTTCGTTCAATAGTTGCATTATTACATACAACGTATTTTACTTTTTATTTTATTTTATGTGCAGTCCAACTGAAGTAGTTCAGAAATAACCGTTTTTTTCTGCATGTATTAGCTAATTTAAATGAAGGAAGTTGAGCAGCGTAAGTTTTGAACATTTAATCACTATTTAATTGTGTGCAATCTATTTGAATTTGTAAAATAAAATTGTTTTCTTGTTTCTTGAAATAATTTCTTTTGGCGTAAATGTACTGGATTTTCAGCAAAGGTTGCCTTTGTTAAACTACAGACAAACACACACACACACACAAGTATATATATACTGTATATATTGAAAATAGTGTGCTTATTTAACATTCTTGCACTCAGACTTGCGTTCAGAATTCATAAGTATTCATATGATTTGAGTAAATGACTGACGGCATTTGTGTTAAGATAGATAGATAGATAGATAGATAGATAGATAGATAGATAGATAGATAGATAGATAGATAGATAGATAGATAGATAGAAAAAAAATTAACTATTTTAAGTTTTGTCAAATTGGTGGTGGATTCGAATGAATTTTGTACGATTTAATTAATGGGAAAATAAATGATTTTTATAAAAGTCCACCTCTCAAATTAACTGTAAGCAGATCAATGAAAACGTATAAATTCGCAGGCAGTTTGCCAGAACTTAAAATAGCTTTAAAATGAGTTTAAAAAGAGTTTTATTTGTGGAATTTTTTTGTGTATCTGTGTAAAAACTAGACCTTTTGTTCGCTTGGCACTTCGAATCAAGCAACCATCGGTGTGTTACAAATGAGATTGTACAAATTTTCCACCAATTCGCCAGAACTAAAAAAAAAATAATTTTATGAATTGCTGAGTGTATTGGGCATGATGTTTCTGTCTGTGGTTGTGTCTACTATAGCATCACCAATCAGTTTGTTGATTAGTCTCCTAAAACCTGACTTAAAGCTCAAAACAACAACAAAACATTGGTATGATGCTTATAGTCGCATCGGTTTGCGAGCAATGGCATTCACAAATTTGAGGAACTTTAAACTTAGCCCAACACGTTGTTTGGTGATAGCGATCTTGTCACAAATGCTTCTCACTTCCTCGCATTACATTTATATCTCATGACCAACTGCCCAACAGTGATGCAGGCCACCTGTCAAAGCCTTTTAGGTGTGTGTGTCTGTGTATGGAGGATATCATACTGGTATTCTCTTTATATGGTTATAATGGCACAAAACAAGGATTCCTCCACTTGTCCGTCTGTGTGCCAAGGGGAGGGTGTGAGGGCATCGGGCACTCATGGATCGTGGGAACAGCATCACTCTCTCCGTAAACCACTGGCTTTGAGATTTTAAAAATAGATGAGGTTACATAAGCCTCATATGAGAGAAAAAAAGCATAGCTGAAGTCCTGGGGCTTTTACATTAGCGGTTAGCCACTATGCTAACAGCAGCCTACAGCTGTTTTTTTTATAGTAAATACTATAGTGCTTTTGAACCATATTATAGTAAAGTACTTGAATTAATTTGTTGTGGTAATTCTATAGCTGCTGTAGTAATATAACAACTATAGTAATATAAACAAATTACTTTACCCAATACTGTACTACGTTTTTTACAACTATAGGGTATATTATACTACAATACACTACAGTTTACTGTAGTAAAAACTACAGTGTACTAAAGTATTTATTACAGTTATCAGTTCACTATAGTTAATACTACTGTAGCATTCATTAACAAAGTGTTGTAAATACTATTATATATACAGTATAATACACGTTACTATAGCATGATTTAAAAATACTATAGTATTTACTATAAATAAATATAGTTTTTTTTTTCATGTGGAAGGAGTAGGTCTGAAAGATGGGATTGATAGCTAATACATTAGCAAAGCTAAATATATGTCTGTGTTTCACTGATTTATAGGCCTATGTGATAATTGTAAGTCAAATGAAGCTATAAACTTAGCGTACATACCAGAGGTCTTGTTTTTTTGCAGTTTTTGCAATGAATTGTGATTATTTTTAACATCAGATAAGCGTCATTCTTGTTTAGAAACATGAAGATATTGAAGATTTTATGCTTTCTATGTCAGCTACTAGAATCTCAATGCTGTTTAATGCTGCGAACAGCTTAGCAGATTCTAGCGACAATGCCGTAACTTACCAAAAATGTTAGCTACTAGCAATTTAGCTTAAAAATAGCCATTCTAGTGTGACTCCACGATCAAAGGTGCACGAAAATAGCAAAGCAGATGTGCTGAGTGGAGAATTTTAATGTTATTTGAAGCCAAAATAAAATGAAGTGTTAGCTTTAGCTACTAGCATTTTACCAGGCTCCTTCTAGATCTGTGAAATACATCACTCATGTTGATGTCCCTCAACCAGGAAACTTTACATTTCACCCCACACCCCCACCCCAATCCCTAAAATTAACTGCTGGTGTCCGTTTCGCTCATGAGAGAACAGGGGGTGGACAGGAACTTTCCCTTCATCGAAACGCACTATTATTCTAAGTGCGGCTGTAACGCTAATGCTAATTTTACTCTACCTTTAAATGGAGATGACATATTTTTATCCCGTGCCCTGTGGAAATGCTCATGTTTGTGCTGGGATAACCCAGACTGGGGGGGTGTTAGCCTGTGCGCCCGGGTTAACTTAACTCCCAGCTGACCCTCTGGAGGGTATAAGTACACAAACGGCTGTATTTCGTGGTTGGGAAGTTGGGCTGGTAGTTGGTATTGGCTGAACATATCACGCATTATATTTACAAAAGCAATACATATACTGATGCTACTGCAGCAATATGACTAGCAATGAATTGTGCAGATATATTTCATTGTATATATAGCAATATATAATATGTATATTTTAGTATATTATATTATTTTATATATTAAATGATATTTGTTATTTTTATAGTATTATTTTGGTAGCACTTTATTTTACAGTCCTTTTCCTCATGTACATACTATGTACTTATTATAGTAATTACAATAACTATGTAATAGCTAGGTACTAACCCTGAACCTACCCCTAAACCTAACCCTAACCCATGTAGTTACCTTGTATTACCAGAACTTTCTTAGATAAATACACTGTAAGTACACTATAAGTACATGTAAGTACATGTACTGTAAAATAAAGTGCAACCATTATTTTTATATTATGCTGTAAACGGTGCCAACAAATAAAAATGACACACATTCTACTGCTAAATACCATTTTTCCTTCTGTCCTGCTGATTTAGGAAAAACCCGCTCCGAACACAAAGCATCATGGGGCGGAAGAAAATACAGATCTCTCGGATTCTTGACCAGAGAAACCGACAGGTTTGTACTTGTTTTATTCCATGCTGTTAAAATACATGAAATGACATCCGAATATATTTTGTTCTATAATATAGCCTAGACTTTTTTTTTGTTTGAAACTGAAAATGTTGTAGGAAATAATGTAAGGCGAGTTTGATTTAAACAATCAGGATTTGATTGGTGGATGTTATCCTGTATTATTACCAGTGACCCTTTTTTTTATTATTTCACCCACACAGAAACAATATTTAAAACAATATTTAATTTTGATAGAGATGTTTTGGTAACACTTTCGTATAGCGACCAATTCTCACTATTTACTAGTTGCTTATTAGCATGGCTATTATTAACATATTGTCTGTTTATTAGTACTTATAAAGCACATATTCTGTGCATTCTGTTCCCAATACCTAAACTTAACAACTACCTTACTAAAGCAATAAGCCCCAAGAAGCCGTGGTTTACAGTGAATTCATAACAGCTAATGGGCGTTGTTAGGCACGACGCGAAGCAGGGCTTCACGGGGCTTATTGCTTTTATAAAACGGTTATTCCATATACGTAGTAAGGTTTCACAGAATAAAACAGAGCAAACAAAGTGTAATGATATAAATAAAAACAGCATTCTTCCACCAAGCAATGTAGTTCCTCAGAAACAGTTGTTGTAGTAACAGAAGTAAACAAAGTTGTATGTTTGTAATGTAATTTATAACAGTTTCGAACGCGGCTCAACCAATCAGAATCAAGGACCGGCACTATCCGTTTTATAATAACTATTAATAAGCAGCAAATTAAGAGTTTATTGAGGCAAAAGTCATAGTTAATGGTTTATTAATAATGAGAATTGGACCTTAAAATAAAGTGTGACTGATTTTTTTAATATAAAACATTAAAAAAAAACTTTTTTCAGCTGCACTGACCAGTTTTGCATAATAAAACCAAGGACGTTTCCATTGATTTCGATTTCATGTTGCATATTAATTTATATATATTTATTGTTCATATATCTGACAAAAAAAAAATGGGGCTTGCTTACATTTCAGACCATCAGGGACTAAATTATGTAATGTTTCACACCTTTGCCATTCTCACACAAGTCAATGGTAGACAGTAGACTTTTGCTCTACACCAGAACGTGATATTTTCATCCAGGGCAAAAGACCTCAAGGTGTGAAACATGGGCTTTGCTATGGGGCGAAGACAACGTATGTCCAAAAAAAGACTCCAGAACGATACACAGCGTGAGAAGTCAAACCATTATAGCTTTGTGGCATCTATCAGAAGCTTCTGTAACAATAGTCCTGTGGTTTGTTCTCTTCTTCAAGTGACATTTACCAAGCGCAAATTTGGTCTGATGAAAAAGGCATACGAGTTGAGCGTGTTGTGCGACTGCGAGATCGCTCTTATCATCTTCAACAGCACTAACCGTCTTTTCCAGTACGCCAGCACCGATATGGACAAAGTGCTGTTAAAGTACACCGAATACAGCGAACCTCACGAGAGCCGCACAAACACTGACATACTGGAGGTACATGCCAAATCTCGCCCTCTGAAGTCTGTTCATTATTAGTATGTTACCAAATCAGATAAGCTACCGCTATGGTTTTACTGTGCTTGATATAATTGCAACATAACCAAACAAAGTCCCACAATTAGTTTGTAATTGCAAATGAAGCTGGAGATGTTTTGCCCTGAACATCATATAGATATGCCTGTATATTTATATTATCTTGCATTATGTTTTCATTTAATAATTATATTATTTATAAATTATTTTATTTGAATGAAATAGTTTTATTCAGCAAATGATGCTTTACATTGATCAAAAGTGATAGTAAAGACATTTAAAAGGTCACAAAGTTTTCTATATCAAAGGAAATGCTGTTCATTTGAACTTTCTATTCATCAAAGGGTTCTGAAAAAAATGTGCACATTTTGCACAAAAATATTAAGCAGCATAAATGTTTTCAACACTGATAATAATAATAATAAAAGCATCAAATCGGCATATTAGAATTATTTCTGAAGGATCATTTGACACTGTAGACTCCAGTAATGATGCTGAAAATTCAGCTTTGATCACAGAAATAAATTACATTTGTAAATATATTAAAATGGAAAACACATTCAAAATTGTAAAATATTTCACAATATTCCTTTTTTACTGTATTCTGATCAAATAAATGCAACCCTTGGTGAGCTTAAGAGACTTCTTTCTCTCTCTTTATATATATGTGGTGTATATATAAATATATATATATATATATATATATATATATATATATATATATATATATATATATATATATATATATATATATATATATATGTGTGTGTGTGTGTGTGTGTGTGTGTGTGTATATGTGTGTGTGTGTGTGTTCGACTTCAAATTCAGTCGATGTCTGATCCAATTTTTCCTCCTTCACCCCAAATTCTCTCTTTTCTCCTCTCTTCCATCCTCTTTCTCTCTGAGTGCTCCAGACATTGAGAAGGAAAGGACTGGGGCTGGATAATTCAGAGCTTGATCAGGAAGACAGCGTGACGATGGGAATGGAGAAATACCACGATGGCATGGACCTCTCCATCGCTCGCCAACGCTATTATGTTAGTAGAACTGAAATGAACCAAATGCCTGTGTTTATCTGTCAGGAATGCCTAAAGTAATGTTATAAATCCACTCACAGGCTCCCTCGCTCCTGCCTTCGGAAGTGATGGGTGCAAGTACCGAAAACGGCTACAGCAACTCCTCCAATCCAAACCTAGGTTCCCATCGGACTCCGTCCTACAAACCTTTGTGTACCAGACCGGGCTCAACTGGTTCTGTCAGCTCCAACTCCCATCCAGCTCTCATGGGACCACATGCAGGTAAGGTCCATGTCGTTTTAAATGGCCAAGACATTTCTAAATATTTGTTAACATGACTAGGCTTATCCTTCACCTTTAAAACAAAGGCTTTATTTAAAGGTTCACTATGTGAAGTTTACATAGTAAACATAGTATGTAACATAGTAACATAGTATGTAACGCCCTCTAGCTGTTGAAGCATTAAAACTTCAAGTTGTTTGAAAAGGAACATTGTTATGATAATTACTGTGAAATGTTATTCATATTATTGTTATTACATATATGTCATTGTTATTATTAAACATTGTGTTGTGTACCTAGTCAATACACAGCAGATGTGATGCTACGCAAACCATGTTGATGATTCATGATTTATTATGGGTACTGTCGCTTTTGCTTTTTTCTTGCAAACTCTTTTTAGTTCACGTTTTAGTTGTGGTTTTAAGCTAATTCCACTGCGAATAGCAATATGGAAGGCAGACAGGGCCAAAAGTCTTTAAACTGAAAATTTTGTTGTGTTAATGCGACAATTTTGGACGCGTTGTTTGTATGTGTATTTTGTATGACACTCACATTCTGGCCATGTTAATGCGTCAGTTTTTGCCGTGCTTCTGTAGTATGTGTAAAGACGCACAGTTTTTACTGTGTCAAGAAGATAAATTTGAACTTGTCTCTCAACGCGCACACATTCTGGATGTGAATGTTGAACTAAACAACTAAAACAAATCATAAGGCTGACATCACACAATATACTGATGCATTATCCCTCAAAAACAAATATAATGTGTGATTTTTGCATAAGTGTCTACCAGTGTACGATTATGCCAACCTCCATGAATAAACATGATGTCTGATGTTTGTATGCATACAGTGCCTTGCGAAACTATTCATACCCCTTAATTTTTTTTCACATTTTCTTATGTTGCAGCCTTATGTTAAACTGCTTTAAATTACTTTTTTCTCCACATCAATCTGCACTCCATACACCAAAATGGTAAAGCAAAAAATGGTTTTTAACATCTTTGCAAATTCCTTAAAATTAAAATCTTATATGATTTTATTGCATATGTATTCATACCCTTATCTGGGACAGTTGAAATTTAGCTCAGGGGCATTCATAGTACTTATAGATTTTACTACACTTCGAGTGAAGTTAACCTGTGGCAAATTCAATTGAATGTGTATGATTTGGAAAGTCACACATGTCTTAATAATAGGTCTAACAGCTAATAATGCACATCAGAGCAAAACCCAAGCCATGAGGTCAAAGTAACTGCCTGTAGAGCTCAGAAACTGGTTTGCGTCAAGCCACACATCTGGAGAAGAGTTCAGAAAAGCATTCTGCTTCATTGAAGGGTCACAGAAGCATGTAGTCTCTGTTACCCTTAATAGAAGAAGTTTGAAACAACCAGGACTCTTCCTAGAGCTGGCTTTCTGGCCAAACTGAGCAACTGATGGAGAAGGGCTTTGGTTTGAGTGGTGACCAAGAAGCTGATGGTCACTCTAGTTGAGCTCCATGATCATGTGTGGAGACAGGAGAAACCTACAGAAGGAGAAACGTCACTGCAACACTCCACCGATCTGGGCTTAATGGCAGTGTGGCAAAACTCCATCCTTTCCTCAGTGAAGCCGCATGAAAACACATCTGGAATTTGCAAAAAACAACTGAAAGACCCTCAGACTCTGAGAAACAAGATCCTCTGGTCTGATGAACCTCAATTCTAAGCATCATGTTTGAAGGAAACCAGGCACTGCTCATCACCTGCAGAGTAGCATCCCAAAAGTAAAGTGTGCTGGTAGCAGCCTCATGCTGTGGGCCCGTTTTTTCACCGGCACTGAGAGACTCGTCAGAGTAGATGGAACACTCAGTGCACCAAAATATTGAGACAGCCTTAATGAAAACCTAGTCCAGAGCATTCAGAATCTCAGAGCGGGCAGAAGGTTCACCTTCCAACAGGACAACGACCCTAAGCCCACAGCAAGAGTGGCTTATAGACAACTCTGTGAATGTCCTTGAGTGGCACAGTCAGAGCCTGAGCTTGAACCCAGTCAAATATTTCTGGAGAAACCTGAAAATGTGTGTCTGCCCCCATCCAACCTGACAGAGCTTGAGAGGTGAAGAGATGAGGAGAAGAATGACAGATAATTGCCAAATGCTGATGAGCAAAACTTGTCGCAGCAAACAAAAAAGACTTGAGGCTGTAAAGGTGCTTCAGCAAAATAGTTAGCTATGGGTATGAATACTTATGCGATGTACTTGTTTCAGGTTTTTTTTATTTTAGTAAATTTACGAAGTTGTGACAATTCTGTTTTTGCTTTGTCAGTATGGTGTATGGAGTGTAGATTGATGTGGGAAAAAAAAGTAATTTAAAGCAGTTTAACAAAAGGCAGCAACATAACAAAACCTGTAAAAAATGGGGTGTGAATACTTTTGCAAGGCACACTATATACTAACATACCATCATGCCACATATGCAAATATAGTCTCAAATACAGCAATTTCGTTGGCTGTTGTGCGTGTCACATTAAGACAGACAAACAGTGCAGTCACATTTTGTAGGTTCCGTTAAAAGACTTTTGGCCCCATCCACATTCCATACAGCAATCGCTAATCTTTTTAACTCTATTTACTGATATGATGTAAACACGCACAGACTAATGAAGAAAATACACCAGAAAGTTTCCTGCAAAATCCACTCTGATAACTATACATATTAATAATTATTATAGGCCTACTATAATGGTTTAGGGTAAAACAAAAACATGTAATTTATTATGTACTTGCAATTTTGTTAATTGTGAAAAACAAAACAGTAACATAGTGTGGCTTTAACTACATAAACTACTGTATATGTACCGCTTAAACCCCATTTCTGTTGCGCTAAGTGTTTTGTGGAGGCCAACCACTAAAACTGTTTACCGTATCGTACTTATTATAGCCATTATCAAATGGGGCTAAGCAGAAAGGCAGTGGGGAACTCTCCCCGAGTGGAGTATTTTAGTACTTGCGCACAGGAAGTTCTCATATGTGAAACAGCCCACCCTCTCAACCACGCACACATACAGACACACGTACGAAACAGTAGCTGTAGACAGAGCTGTGGTTTCTGAGCAGAATGTCACACCTGCTGGACTTTTTGATGCTGTGCCTCTTCAACTCCATATTAATATTAGCGGTGCTGCATGGGAATGTTCTGCTCAAAGCGACCTGTGGTCAGAATCCAGTGCTGAAGTTACAAGCTGAAGTCTGTAATATTATTTTAATTTATAATATTCATAATATTTAATTCATAATATGTCATAAACTGTATATATTTTTAATTTATAATATTACTTTAATTTATAATAATAAATAAAAAATATATAATAATATAAAAAACAAAATTTATAAACTATATTTTAATAATATTGTTTTATATATAATAATTTTTTTTACCATGCTTTCATTTATTTTGTTTACTTTTTAAATGCTATTTATTTAACATACATTTAAACATTTATTTATTCAGACAAAAAATGAAATTCCGCAAAGAAAAATATTTTTTTTGAAACTACAATAATCTAGAAGATTAAGAATGACAATCAACAATTAATTTCAGTATTTTTTAAGTGAAAATTACTGTCTGTCAGCTGTGACAATACATAAAAAAAAATCAAAAGTGTATTTAAAAAATTGACTTAAAAAAGCTGATGAAATATGAGATGCTATTTATTTTTTAGCTATTTATAAATTATTTATTATTTATATAAATAAATATTTACTTATTTATATATATTAT
Source organism: Cyprinus carpio (assembly GCF_018340385.1). Taxonomy (NCBI): domain Eukaryota; kingdom Metazoa; phylum Chordata; class Actinopteri; order Cypriniformes; family Cyprinidae; genus Cyprinus; species Cyprinus carpio. Next base: position 23,502,006 of record NC_056618.1, read on the forward strand.
TTATTGACAAAAATATTATTACATTTTTATATTTATTTTTACTTTAGATAAAGCGTGAAATAAACAATTTATTTTTTAGTTAAATTATTATTATTATTATTAATGACTGTCTAACAGTTGCGACAATACTGGCAAGGAAATTTAGGAAAATGTCACTTGAGAACCTTTTTTTTTTTTCAAATTCCCGACCAACCTGTAATTGTGTTAAATTATGCAGAATGTTTGAAAATATGATTTAATTGTGTGTATAAAGGACACATGAAATGCATTCTTTGAAAGTAGCCTTATCAAGACATTCAGAGCCGTCACATCATGACAAGTTTTTCCAGGTGTCAAGCTAGATAGTGAATAAACGGCATCTGAGATGGAAAACTTCTCCTTTCGGTGAACGATAGAGAGAGTTGGAGAGAGAAACTGAAAAAATCATTTCAACCACATCTTGTTTTTCACTTCCCATATGACTATGAAGGTCTGAGCTACTCGATGTTCTCTCATGGCAACCTGAGCAGGGCCTTGGAGATGAAGACTCCGCCCCCTCTGAATATGGCCAGTGATGGACGGCGCATCGACGCTCACAGCGGACTGTGTGGAACCCGCAGTAATTTGGCCAATGCTGTGAGAGAGTCTACAAAAGTACTCACTCCTACACTGAAATTACTGTTTTGTCACTATACAGAACTTTACTGCACTGTACTTAACTTTAGTGAAGAGGAGAAGCCAGCTTTACCTTTATTTCCTGGTGACACTTATATCAGTGTTTCATGCTATAAAATGCATAAGAGAACAGTTGCTTATGTACATTTAAATGTAATTATTGATGAAAATATATAAAGTTTTATGACATTTCTAAATATAGACATTTCATAATAGAGAACAATGTAGTATTAATCTATATTATTAAGATTTAACATTATTTTACACATTTTATTATACATTAAAGTATAATATACATTTATAATATTAATATTTGTCATATCAATTTCATCTTATTATTAAATAAAGTAAATACTATGTTAATTCATAGTTATTTTTTCATATCAATTTGAAACTATACACTGTACACACACATATATTATGTAAACAAAAACTTTTATTTTGGATGTGATTAATCGCGATTTCACAGCACTATTTTAAATATAGACATTTAATAATACAGACATTTAATTTATAATAGTAATGTTTGTCATATCAGTCTTATATATTATATTATATTATATTATATTATATTATATTATATTATCATTAGTTCATAAAAATATAATGTCTGTTTATAACATTTACATGTCCAGTAACTAATGATGAGATATATTGTAGCAATATATTATCACTTTAAGTCATTATATTATATTATTAATTTGTTAAATAATATTATATTTTAGTCATATCCATTGTATATGATAATTCTTTAAAGTACATACTATAATATAATATGAATTTAAAATAGTAATATTTTGCCTATCGATTTTATAAAGTGTTGTATTTACGAAAATATATGAGTTTTATGAGATTTCTAAATATATTAATTTCAATATTACATAACGTATAATTAATTTATATTATTAATATTTGTTATATACATTTTATAAATCATTATAGTATCATATAATATATATAAATATATTATTCATTAAAGTAAATCTAACATTATGATATTTGTTCATTATTTATATTTTCTTTTCGTTTGGTCCCCATCTAGAGAGTACTCTATCAGAGTATGCATGCTGGGGGCCACATGATGGCGATGGGGAAGACAGGCTTACTCGGACACAGTCTGGGCAACTACGGGGCCTCAGGTCGGGGCCCAATCCTTATTCAGAGCACTTTCTGCAAAATTATAATACAGGGGCAAAAATACTGTCATGCGACATTGTGCATGTTACACTTTTTTCAAATAATTCTAATTAACAACAAAACATCAATGTGCAAAATGAACATTTATTCATACATTCCCTGCTTAAAAGGAAGCACTAACAGTCAGTTTCTGGTTTAGAATACAGCCACCCCAGTTATGCCGTGGGTTATCAGCGCAATTCTATGAATACCTGGCAACCTTTGTCTCACCAGGACACTCACCAGTCCATGATCAGCCCTGGGTGAGAAATGTGTTAATTACCATACATATTAATCATAGATAATATAATACATGAGCATATGAAATTAGACTATTTATTATATTATATTTTATTTATTTTTAATTTGTACATTTATTTTTAGGTATTTTGTATTTTATTTTATAATTTAATTTATATTTATTTATAACTATTTCTGACACTCAAATGTCTGCACATCATGTTCATGTCACTGTCCACAGGATGGCATCAGGAGGAAACTGTTCGTACCCGTCCCAGTGCTCCTCCCCTTCCTCGCCGCCACACCTCTCCCTCAACCTGAGCATCAAATCAGAGCGCACCTCTCCTGAGCACATGGTCTCAGCCACGCCCCCCAGCCATCACATGCTGCAGCACTCACCAATGGAAGACCCCAAAGCCACCAGCTGCCCTCCGTCAGCAGAATACTCTGCCATGGAGAGGGACGAGATGCAGAAGAGCGGTTACTCCGGCCAGCATGCCCCAAACAGAGAACCTGGAGAGGGGAAGAGCCACCAGCCTCTGAAGCAACCTGACGCTAGTAATGGATGGATAAGATAATTGCCACAACCTTTTCTTTTAATTTCCTAAAAGAATAGTTCACCCAGAAATGTAAATTCGCTGAATATTTAGTCACCCTCAGACCATGCAAGATGTAGGCTAGTTGAGTTTTTTCTTCATCAGAACAGATTTGGAGAAAATCAGCGTTACATCACTTGTTCAGCAATGGATCCTCTGCAGTGAATGGGTGCCGTCAGAATGAGAGTCCAAACAGCTGATACAAACATCTCAGTAATCCACACGACTCGAGTTTATCAATGAACATCTTGTAAAGTGAAAAGCTATTAATAAATAAATAAATAAATAATAACTTAAAAACAGTGCTTCTGGACAAAATATGAGTCCGTAATCCAATAATAACGCTTCCTCCAGGGAAAAAGTCCATCCCCTGCTGTGCTCTTACATCAAAATCCACCAATTTCTTTAGAACTGTTTAGGACTGCTTTCACTTGTAAACTGTGCTTTATCTGTGCATATTTGTCTCCTGATTCAGACAAGGCAACAGTGGAGAAAGCAATATTATGGTTAGAGGGACTAATATTTTAGCCAGAAGCAACAGTTTGAAATTAAAAACTTTTTGTTAGATTTGTTTAGAAACATGCAGCGTTTCACTTCACAAGACATTAATTGATGGACTGGAGTCATGTGGATTACTTGTGGATTATTGTGATGTTTGTATCAGCTGTTTGGACTCTCATTCTGACGGCACCCATTCACTGCAGAGGATCACTTGGTGAGCAAGTGATGTACTGCTAAATCTTTTGTTAATGTTTTTAATGATTCTTTTTTTAATTGGGAGATGGCATCTTCATTTTTCAAAAAGAAACATGCATCATATTCCTCATTAATATTAAATTCTTCAAGTTTATATACACATAAATATATATCTTGTTTTTATTAATCAGTTTTAATCAGAACTAGTACTTTGTTTTTATTAATACTATCACGTCACCAGAGCAGCATTCACATCAGTGCTGACCCTGTTTAGAAATGTGATTTCTGTTTTTCCTCACATAGTGTAAATTACTGTAGAGTTCATGTAAATGATCTTCACTCAGGACAGACTGCTTTTCTACTTTCAAACCAAAGGGGTTTTTTTTTTTAATGAAAAAAAAAAGAGAAAACAATTTTGTCTTGATTATTCGTAAAATTCATTTGCATTATTTCTGGCATTACCTATATATTATATAATATTTTAATTTCTTTGCTTATGTTTTTCACTTGTGCTTGAGTTATCAGTCTGTTTGAATGATGCATAGCATCATGTATCTTCCTGAAGTATTGTCAGTTGAAGTTTGTTATAATGGCCACAAGAGGGAGGCACATTTACTTTTCATGCATCTGAATGCTTCTTGTTGACATGACGTTGTAACCGAACCTTTATTTTATGATGAATAAATAATTGCATTTGTACATCTTGAGTAGTGTGCCATTTGTTAAGGCATATTGGTGTATAAGGGCATCACTGGCCAACACTTTGCATTTCTTAAATCAGTGGTTCTCAACCATGTACTTGGGGCCCACTAGATGGCCTCAGTGAGCTTTCTTATTTACCTAAATATACTGACTTAAAAGTATTAGAAGAGGTAGTTATAATAGAATAACTTTCAAATGTAAAACAAAATATTAGCACGACTGGAGCACTGCATTAACCAATTAGCATTTTTCTTTATTAGTTGTATGTGTGAGGTCATGATTGGGGGAGTATAAAAAGAAATAAGGACCACTCCAATTAAGTTTTCACTAAAACGTGTTAACATGTTTCCCGCCAAAAGGTAAAAGGCTACAATTCTTCGGCCACTTTCCCGGGAGAAGAAGTACTGTAGGTACTCTGAAGTAGCATATTGGCAATTTCCTAGTATGTATTGAAGTATCATAGTACAGGTTATACTTATAATAACTTGACATAAATGAAAACGAGCCTGTTAGAGTCCGCGTATTGTGCGTTCATAAAAAACTTTTAATTTTCAAAAAAGAAAAAGAAAAAGAAAAAACGTTTTCCATAGTTTTACACAATTAAAAAAAGACACTTGGAAAACGTATTTTCCGTAGTTTCTTTGACACAACAAAGGTAAAACTGATGAAAACGGTCTGGAAAGATGTATTTTAGCGTTGAATTGACTTAGCAAAGTCAAAGTAACATTTTAAATGGCCTTTTAACGTGTGCTTATCCTCGCTTTCAAATTAAACATGGCGGGAAGCCGTCTAAAAATCATCGTATGTGACCCTGGACCACAAAAAAAGAGTCATATGGGTCAATTTTTTTTAAATTGAGATTTATACATCATCTGAAAGCTGAATAAATAAGCTTTACATTGATGTAGGCCTATGGTTTGTAAGGGCAATATTTGGCCGAGATACAACTATTTGAAAATCTGGAATCTAAATATTGAGAAAATCACCTTTAAAGTTGTCCAAATGAAGTTCTTAGCGATGCATGTTACTAATCAAAAATTAAGTTTTGATATATTTACGGTAGGAAATTTACTAAATATCTTAATGGAACATGATCTTTACTTAATATCCTAATGATTTTTGTCATACAAGAAAAATTTATCATTTTGACCCATACAGTGTATTGTTGGCTATTACTACAATTATACCCCTGCTACTTATGACTGCTTTTGTGGTTCAGGGAATATTAGCACAATTTTAAATGGCTTTTTAGCATAATATCCTTAATAGTTTGACATATAATAACAACAAATGAACATCATCTCCACTATGCTGACCCTCTTTAAAGTGGACAGAATGAGTGTGTTATTATCAGATATTCTTAGCAGATCTTGTGTCTGTCAGATCGCTCCTGTTACACCACTGATTATAATCATCACAGGATAATACAAACACTTCCGCTACGTCTGCACACAATTCTATATTCAAATCCCATTTCTCACACACCCATCCACACCATCTTGAACCCCTTGAGCTATTAAAAAGCAGAAAATTGGCTAGAATTACCCATCTCTCCAGCTCGTCAGCACACCCTACCATACCACGGTTGAAAAGAGGGCTACAGAGGTCACGTCTGGGCAGGTCTCGGGGGGCCGATGGGGTGAGTCTGCGGGGCACGTCTGAATGGTCCTCGGTCCAGTCCCTATAGCAACAGTCGGGTCTCAGACTGGGCCTCCTGACAGATGCACATAATTAATGTGATTATATAGATATGTCAACCCCGTCACCCTCCACTTCATTAAGCCAGACACGGCCTCCAGACGTGTCATCAGCCAGCCCGACGTGGGAAAAAATATCTGTCTGAGTTATTGGGTGATGAGACGTTATTGGGACAGCACTGGTCTGGTGGTGAGACGGAGAATATAGATACAAATGCACCAGGCGATTAATAATTATATATACCTACAATGCCTCAAATATCCCCCCAATAACAATATACATTAGTATGGAGGAAAATTACAACCTTAAATGGTTTATATAGGACATGTGCACACACACAACCAAGTTTTGTTCAGTTTTTTTTTTTTTAGATGTAACATAAAATAATTTGAAGAAGAAATAGCTTTCCGTAGGGCTGAAATAAGAGCACAAATATGAATTTTATTGTATATTTTGTCCATAAATCAGTCATATTCCTACATAGCAGCTAATAAACTAGTCAGACATTTGACCATCTGACCCTTTGAATGGTACGTTGTCTGTTCTGACTATGAAAGTCACATTTTATCAGCCATTAATCATGTCATCTTTCAGACACAACACTTGAGCAAAGCAAAGGAGGGATATGGGGTTTGATGTTAGCAGGAGAAATGTGCATTCGGTATTTATTTGTCATTCTGACATAGTCTGCCTTTTATTCATTAACATATACTGTATGAATACGTCAGTTCAGTTGTCTAGAAAATGGAATGTAAAAAAGAATGTTAAATTGTTTTGTATTCATAACATTTTGCAATTCGGTTAAAATATCATGCACAGATTTTTCCATTTTCCAAACAATTCACTAGTTTTTAAGAAATATTTTAGGTATTAACACTGCAAAAATAATAAGTAGTGATAGACATATGTATCAACTACGCTTATTAAACCAGCAATATTTGGCATTGTGTAATAATTTGGAATACACATATTCCATTTAAAAATATTTTTAATTATTTAGTTTAGTTATTGTTCAGTAAAATATTGAAATATATATTATATATAATATTTTTGAGTAACTAATGTCATTTTGTTTTACTATCAATAATGCAAATAAAATAATGGAAAAAGGTATCATGGAACAACACTAAAGCCTTTTTTTTTCATTTTTTAAATGATCAGTTTATTGTTTTGAATCAAATGAAAGCTGGTTGACATTAGAAAATGAATAAATAAATTGTTTCAGTGTTAAATTATTAGCTTGTCTTAAGCCTACCATCTTAAATGATATGAATCCTTGATGACTTCCTCTGATCCTATGATTAAAAACAGTAGTTCAATAACAGGCAAAAAAAAAAAAAAAATTATGATTATTCATGAAACATATGAGCAAAATTGATTAGGCCCGACATCAGCAATATAGCAAACACAGTATTTAAAATACACCATAACATTCCGTTAAAAAAATTCATCCAAGGCAAAAGTACAAAATGAACTAAAATTTCATTTTTGAACATCCGAGTCCAACTGTTTTAACAGGTTTTGCACTTGACGATTTTGTGCTGGTGGAACACTATTTCGGACCACATCCCTGAGTTACCAGGCCCTTACAATTGCATTTCAATGAAATGATCACCACAACTGGGGACACATGTGACGTGACTGAAAACTTCTGAGGTAAAAACAAAAAAACCCAAAAATGGTGTTTTGATGAGCTTATTGATGTTCTGATGAAAACCAAAACAGCTTATATGCATACAGTTAACTAGCATCTTCGCTTTGATTGTACCAAACAAAAGTTTCCACCAGGTACCGGCAAAACACAGCGGGTTTAGAGGAGTGTTTGTTCCGAAGAGCCAGCCTTCATCTTGCTGGCGCGTCAGATGTGTAATGATTGTTCGTGTTGATGTTGCGTTTTGTTGAAGAACTGGATTCAGCAGAAAGAGCTTTATTTCAGGGCACTGGTCAGTAATGCATCAGATACTGGTGGAAGTAGATGCCGAACAGGCTGCTAATGAGTTGACAGGCCGCGACCCACCACGTGAGAAAGGCGAAGATGCCCCTGAAGAAAATGGGCGTGAGGACCCCACGTAAGGCAGCGAACAGGTCGGTCAGGTGGGCTACGGTGGCCTGGATGTCCTCCTCCATGTCTTCTATATCCTCGTCGTCTTCAAGTCTGGGGGCGGGTGGAGGGGTGGTGGGAAGTATGGGAGCAGGGGTTACACCTGGAGTCTCTGCTCCAAGGCCCCATGAAAAGTCACCTGATGGGTACATTGTAATTTTTAAAAAATATATTATTATTGTTGTTATTTTATTCATATATATATATTATATATATATATATTATATATATATATAATATATATTTTTTTTTTTTTTTTTTTTTTTTTTTTTTTTTTTACTATTTTGTATTTTTTACTATATTTTTTAAACATTAAATAGCCTTTTAAAATTATTGCATAATAATAATAATATGATATATATTAAGTAATTTTATAAAATAAATTAAGATTCATTAATTTTAATAATGTGTCATTTTAATCATCATTTTAACTAAATATTAAAATATAAAATAAATATAAAAGTAAATATATGAAAACACATTATAAAATAATATCATCAATAATTAAAATAATAATGTTTACTAAAAAATAAATGTTTTGTAGTACATGTATAGAAATAAATAATCGTATTAGAATTTACACAAAATTATTTAACAGTCACCTGATGGGTAAATTGTAATTTGTTTAGTTTTTTGGGACTTTTTGTATTTCTTTCCCACTTTTTTTGTATTTGAATACATTTTTTTAAACTTTTTTTTTGTGATTATTTTAAAACATTAAATAATCTTTTAAAACCAAGTATAATAATAATTATAATAATAACAATAATAATAAAACAAGGAATTATATAAATTAAAATAAAGATTCATTAATTTTAATCAATCATTTTATTTATTAATTATTCATTTTAACTTAATGTTAAAAAAAATGTAGAAAAAATATCAAAATATAAAACATAAAAGTAAATATATAAAACACATTCGGAAATATCATCAATAAATTAAAACAATAATTAAAAAAAGAATAATATTTTGTAGTAAATATACAGAAATAAATAATTTTATTACAATTTTGATGTCACATTTATATATAAGCTGTTATTTAATAGTCAGTAAAAGTGTAGAGACCCACCTAAAGATTTGAGTGCCAAAGTTGAGAAAAGCACAAGCAGAATGGGTACAAGATACTGAAGGGTGACCACAGTCAAGTAGCAGAAAACTCGTGTCACCTGCAAAAAGGAGTTTAAAAACATTACATCATGGTATGTTACATTATTGAAGTGAATTTGTTTTAAACAGTAACACTCTTTGTGTCGCATTTCAGCCTCACCTTCCTTGTATGTCAATGGCAGCGATACGCCCCGCCTCTTTCTTCATTTGCTCCACCCACTTCTGTGCCAGATTGAGATAGGCCTGCAGGTGATAGCGGGTGAGCAGTAGCCGCAAAACACACAGCACCACAATCGTCCAAAGACGCACCGAGTTAAAAGCAGAACTAGACAGTCTGGAAAAAGAGAAAGAAATTATAAACAAATATTAAAATTTAAAATAAATAAATATATATACACACACAATCTAAACTAAATAATATAATTATTCACTTTAATATTAAAATTTAAATGTTATATATATATACTGTATATATGTATGTGTGTGTGTGTGTGTGTTTGTGTGTATATAAACCAAAAAGCATTCAAATATGCAGATAAATTTACTTACAAATCAACTTACAAGGTAACTGAGGTCTTTCCCATGGGGGCGTTCCCTAGGAAGTCTCTAGCAATGGGTTTAACCCACATTACAAGAATAACCAGTGGAGACAGAAAACTCATGTGCAAAAGGATCCTAAAAGGCAAAACCACACTCAGTATAAATGCAATATTGTCTTTTCAGTTCATGTTTAATTCTTATGCAATACAATCTTGAGTGTCCTACTGAATGATTGGACGATCCGCGTTCATCTGAACAGCATCTAGGTGAGTTTGGGCCAATCGCAGACCAGGAAATGCAAGGAGAGCTCCGATAAAGGCACAAATGACAGCCAGCCCCAACTTGACTGATAGTTTGGTGAAGGGAACGCTGTTAAAAAGTTAAAGTATTGTGGGTGTTCTGATGGCAAAAAGAATATATTGCTTGTCTAATGTTATCTAACCATTGATGTATTACTTACGACCACTCGTAGCCTTGCTGTTTGGCAAAGACCTCGAAATTGTCAAAAAGACTGGTAAATCCTGCAAAAAAAAAAAAAAAATGGGTAAGGAACAACTTTACATTTGTTAAGCATTTCAAGGTATTAAACATCATAGCACAGTAGTAAAAGTGTCCTTTCGCTTTAAGAATGCAGGTCAGATAACCACATGCCGGGCTCAAGGCCAAACTCCAGGTAGTCTTCTCTCACTACAAGGACCAGCATCGCAATAAGAAGAGATAAGAAGCCAAAAGCCAGACACACAGAGCGCTCGCCACCCTCCTCAGAGCGAAAGTAGTGGCTCATAAGAAGATACAGCGTCCTCCTGAGAACTTAAGTCAAGGACAACAAGACAAGAACTTACTTGTTTATAAATACAAAGTTACAATTCTCTCACTTTTCATTTTTAGGATGAGGTAAGTCACATCTGAATTTCTCAGGTAGCATCAGGTCTGTTAAGCCAAATGATTGCAATGCTGAAGGATACAAGCAGAAGAAAACAGTCAGCACACACCAGATGGAAGCAATATTGACTTCCTTGCTGGCATCCACTAGACTGTAGTAGCCTTCAGTGAAGAGGTAGATCCCTGTGGCATAGACGGCGAAGTCAATCAGCCACTGGTACTCCACAAAGAACCGCAAAACTGTGAGGAGCAGTAGAAATAAGGTCAACCGATAAGACCAAACTTATTTACAGCTGTTTTTTGGTGCAAGATCCCAGATGAAGACTTACCAAGCGCGTCCAAGACATTGACAGGAGCACTCTCCAGGCGAAGATCAATGTCTTTTGGGACTGTGAGTGGCTTGGATTCTCCATGTCCATTTTGTCTCCTGGAAGCAACAAGAGGTCAAGCATAAGTTGCTGAATTCCTCAACAGAAAGGCAACAGTTGCACTGAATCGAGCTCACACCTGTCTCGCCTGCTGGTTTTAGGAATCTGTTTCCCTGCAAGGGCGCACAACTCGCCTTCAGACGGATGTTTGAACCTGAAAAGGCTGAGAAAACCAATTATAGGGTATTAGAAAGACCAATTGTTTAGTACGTTTGCACAGACTATCATAAAGTAGTGCGTGCTTACCTGCCGTTACATAAGAGCCAGCGTGCAAAGGAGAGATGTGGGGCCATTCTCTGCATTATGCTGACCGCCAGCAAGCTCACCACCAACTGAACTCCCATTAGAGCCTTAAAATAGACAAACGTATACACAGCAGGTCTATTAACACAGAAAATAATTACGACTTATACCTTTAGAGTTTAAAAACAAACAAAATTAGCTTTCACAATGAATGTTCAGGAGAGATTTAAAGTTAAAACCTGTGCTTATTTTTTGTTAAAGCACTGATATTAGTTATTAATTTAAACTATAAACAGTCTAAACTATAAAAATATCTAAAACACAATTGCAATGCTGATACAAATACTTTGCTAAAGTACACACACAGGATTTTTTTTCCCCAGTTAACGCATTTGTCGGCTTAATTGCACATGAGAGGAGTTGACAATTAAATTTAAGCTTGCACTGACAAGTTTAGTAAGTGATCCATGACATTAGTCTAGCTTTAACATCTATAACGTTCAAGTTTAACAAACTAAAATACGAGTCAAAGTGACGTTTTGTGTTAATAAACAGCATGTCACGGGAGCTTAACTTGTTTTGAACCCGGAAAATGCCTTTAGTGTTTGAGCAGTACTTCACAACCAAAGCTGCTTGATTGTAGGCCTGTGCCAGTCACTCGAGATGAGCTCTGGAGGCATGCTGTCAAAATGAGCAGGTGGTCCAATCGCAAACCCCAAAGCTAACATGCTACAGCTAACCGCCTATAAAAGCTACAAAAAACTACCAAAAACACACAAAAGCACAAAATCAAATCAAACACAAACCCACACAAACACAAAAAAGTACGAAAAATCACTCTGGATGCAAAATACTACAAACTTAGTTAGTCCAGCACGAACTGCTCTGCAAGCTGTCATTAATGCTAACATGATATCAACTTAGAAGCTACAAACAACACTCGGTCAGTTCGTGCGGTCGTGTTAAAGTGTTAAATCGATATAACGGCAAAATAAGTAACTAAACATACTAACCATCTTCGTTTGGTGAATTTAATGAATGAGTTTATGTCCCATGCAGCAGCTCTCGTGGGGACACTTGAGTGAGTGAACAGCTGAAGGAGTGTTGTGATGACGTGCACTACGAGCTGAGATTCTATTGGTCGAACGGGCAACGCATCGACGGTTTGATTGGTCCTCGTGGCGACACTGTGAATGAACTGTGAAGTTTTTCTCCAAGGACAGAAATAAAACTCTGGGGGGGGGGGGGGGGGGGGGGGGGGGGGGCAAGATGTGCAACGACAAATGGAGAAGTGCTGTGGCGATGCAAACTCAGGCTTTTCTGAACGGTTTGTAGTAGGGCTATGCAATAGTTATCAGGTGTAATACTTTACAATGTGGATGGTTATTCAGTGATGACAGAGTCTAAATTAATTCTTAATTAATTTTGTAGGCATTAATTCTTTCTTTAGACGTTCATGTATTTTGTGGAATTAGAAGGTTTCCTTCAAATGGGAAAGGTTCTTTTCAAGCCAAACTTTAGTTTGGTAAATTCATAAACATCCAGTCTATTATTGCCAACACTGGTGACCTTTAATGGTGATTTTAACAGCAATATTTATGGGTTGGTGATTGTGCCATGGGCCCTAGTTGATTTTATGTTTACTACAGCTCTGATGATGTTTGATGTGAACAACTGGTAAGCCAACACTTGTGGGACTGAATCCTGCTCTCAGCTGTTTTTGATCCTTCAAATATTTTTTTTCTTCTCCTTCTCAAAATGTTACTTACTGCTGCCAGATTGCTAAATCCTATTGATCATAACATGCTGTGTTTACATGTATTTTAAGGACCCTGTTGAGTTGCTAATATATGTTTTTTTGTAGATAAAGTTCTTAATGTTACATTACAGCCTCTTCAGTACTGCTTTCCAAAAAGCAGTGTGAGCCTAAGCAGATCATTGGCACAAGTGGTCTCTTGTCTGCTAGGTCAGAGGTGCCCAAACAAGGGCCAAAAGTGTTGTATTATATCATAATATATTCAAATTTATTATTATAATAATAAAAAATCTAATTCACTTCTAGGTTATTCTCTAAATTCCAATGCAAAAACACCAGAAAAAGTGTTAGAACACAAAGATGAATTAGAAATGAAGATACACTCCAGTGGCATGTTTTATTGCATGATATGGCATGGCGGGCCAAATCGACATCATCATGGGCCAACTTTTGCCCGCAGGCCCTGGTTTGGGCATCTCTGTACTAGGTGTATGATGCTTTTAGGATCAGCATATAATTGTCTAGGAAACATCCATTAAAAAGGAAAATAATGCACCCAAGCATGTTTTTTCTTAAAGAACAATGAAGTTCTTTGTGAAATTTAAAATGTTTCTGCTATGATACTTTTAAACTTAAACATTCCAATTAGAACCAAAAGGAAAGGTGAAAACCTGTCTACTTCCTTTTTCCCACCTTGGAAACCCATCTATGTGGTGCTTAAAAAACCCAGAAACTCATTTGGGGTGTGTTCCCCAAAAGCATTGTTAGCTGTTTGCAAGTTCCATTTAACTCTGTTGGTAATGACCATATAGTTGCTTTTGGGGAACACACAGCACCCCTGAAGAAGCTATAATACAACATCAGAACATTCCAAAGAGCCATATAACAGCACAAAAAAACTCTACAGGTAAAATTCTTCTTGATAAGATTGTTTATTGTTAAGTATAAGATTTATTTGTAAGAGTGCACATTACAGTAGTTTACATTTTGAATTTAAATCTTTTACAAAAAAGAATATCCATTAAAAAGTAGCCTTTTCTCTGTGAAACAAATGCATTTGCTAAGAAATTGGCCAGTGTCTTTGTTGGCAAAAAAAAAAAAAGCTTATCAAACAAACAAAATCAGATATAGTCATTTGTTTAACTGGAAACAAATGGGATGTCATTAAACTTTGATTAACACGTTTCAATGTTTATTTATATTTTAATGAACTAATGATTTGTTGATGAAATATTAAAAACGCATTTCTGTTCTTACCAACACTTTTAAAATGCATTTTCATATTTAAAAAAAGTGCAATCACTAAACGCTTTTAAATGAAGGATCCAACCAGTTGAACTGTTTTCAGCTAAGCGCCCCTGTGCAGGGCTGCAGACACACATGGCTTTCACGCGACTTGCATGATGATTGGTCACGCATTGAGAGAACTGAGATAAGCGCTTGAACTTGACCTTCTGAACTGCGTAGCTAAAAGACATGAGTATGCCCCTTGCACTCTTCTTATATGTGCCAATCACTCGTTAAGACTGATGTTCAATGCTCATTTCCATAAAGTCCAGTCCGGCTCCAATTAAAGGACTGTGGCATTCCCAGGCGAGTCTTTTCCCACGAAACAGCCACTGTGGAAACATCTCTCCACAACGACAACAACTGGGTATGTATACTCGTGTAAACTCTTCTGAACTTGTGTTGAGTTGGAAGTGTGTTTGTAATTTACCTTACTGAGATTCGTTAAATGTTGTCTTGCTTTAATTGAGACAATACTACAAAAATCCTGAAAAAACATGCAAAAAAAAAAAAAAGGCTAATATATTAAGTTAAAGGCTATTTTTCTTTCATTCCGATGTTATTTTAGATGACACGTTTATTGTGTTTATGAAGTTATATTTTGCCTTCATTTTCTTTTTAGAATCTGTTTATTTCCATTATTACGTAAGAAATATTACGAGTGTGCTATTGTGATGAATGTGTCGCATAGTTTTTGCTTGAAATTTTCTTCATTGCTCTGCTTTTAAAAAGAAACTTCCATCCTGACATAAACTTTGTGTGCATATCCAGTATTTCTGCAACATTTTCCTAGACTTTGGGTAGCCTATCTAAACTGTATTCGTCATAGAAGTTTGACAGTGATCGCAGGCAATTGGTATTTGTTAGGGAAAGGAAATCATTCACCCCAGATTTGGTGTTTGACCTGTGACCTGGGGTCAAACAGAAACGTGTAGAATTTGAGCAAAGGGTCAAGTGCAACCTGTAAGGCATGCCTACACAGAAACTGTGCCATCGACAAAGCTCTTATGTTTTGTAAAATTGGGTAGATATATTTTCATTGGTTGTTAAATGAGAGATTTTGCAAGTATTTTACCATTATTGAATTGTTGAGTTATTGAAAGATTTTCAAAATTCAGCAAAACCTTAATGTTTCAAAACCATTTCGTTCCCACTACAATAAAATAAAAAATATAGACTAATTAAGAAGTGCTGGTATTGATTATTGTTTGTAGAATCTGAGCCTCATTTTACGATGTTACTGTGACCCTTAAGTTGTAATATTTTATTTTGTACGAAGCATATCATCAATTTTGATGGTTATTTTGATATAGGTTTTTAACCTCAATTTGAATGTTGCGATATGTTGTCCACAACACTTCAGCTGTGTGTGTTCACACATTTTTAGAGCTAATATAGCACACACTCTTTTTTTTTTTTGTTTTCACAGCGATGCCATAGAAGAAGAAGAATCAGTTCCCCAAACCCAAAATTAACAAAAATAAAAAGAAACAAAAAACAAAAAAATAATAACAACACAAGAACGCTTTTCCACTGTAAATGAACCTTGTGTGGAATGAAAAGGTTCTATGGATGGTAAAGGTTCTTTGTGGAACCATTGATTGCAATAAAAAACCTTTATTTTTAAGAGTGTATAGGCTATTTTAATAATATCACGGTCAACTAAATTTCCGTTTTACTCAGGTGAAATGTATTTTGAGTAGGCTATTAGCTTAAATGAGTATTATTTTTGCTCTATTACATTCATTTTATATATTGTACTGTACCTTCGATTACGGTATATAGTTGTCATAACGTCAAAATTAATATATATATATATATATATATATATATATATATATATATTATATATATATATATATATAATATATATATATAATATATATATATATATAAAGGTGCATTTTAGAAGAATCTTAAAATTTTCCATTTATTTATTTACTTTAGTGTTTTATCAAAAAATGGCAATGCGCTTGGTTCACTTGTTTTAGTCTTCTATCTGTTAAAATAGGCTATCTTTATCTTAATATTTAAAGTCATTCAAACATTTTTAACAGTCTTTCGGGTTTAATAATCTGATATTAACTTGTATCTTATTTTCCTTCATTATTATTGCAAAATGTGATCCCACAGCACGATATTAGCTATTTACATTCATTTAAATATTAGCCTGAAGGATTACAAGATAGCATCATTTATACGCGATGATCTGTCTTGTCTTGTTTCTGACGTTAATTTAGTCATTTGTGTATAGGCGCCAGAATTTTGTTTGTAAACGGCTATAAAATAAAAAGTGAGAGCTAAATTCATCTAAATGATGAGGTTGTACAGTTTGGCGCTTTGCCAGTAGGCTTAATCGTTATTTGAAACAGGCTACAAATTCATAGCAGCTAAGAAATCCTTCAACGAAAACGGTGAAGTTGTGCTACAGTTCCTTAATTCTTTTTTAAATTGTAAATTGTAATGGCACTATTTGTATTTAAGTGTTGGCTATGCATGGATGCAGTCTTAAATTTATTACAGAAATCTGCTTTAGTCTATTTGGTTTAAATCTTCTTTTCAGCTCATTACCTTTGTTTTAAATTATTTAAAATATATATAATATAATATGGGTATTATGAGACGGTTATGCTTTACACAAATTGTCTCGTGACATGTAAACATGCATTATTGATGGGCCTGCAACGGAAAGCTCCGTCTTTTGATGATAATCATCTTATGTCCATGTTGCAGTGTCCTACCGATGGGTGTCGCTGTTTTCTAGTTGTTTCAGTGACGACGTGTTAATAACAGGCCGAGATGGCATGAAAAGAAATTTGAATGGATCCACAGTTTTTCTTTCCTCTGGCATGGAGATTAAATCAACTCAAAATAACAGCGTTGCTTTGTTTTGTGTAAAGAGTTTACTTTTCTTTTTTTCATTTCATTGTTTCTCTTTGAGTGGTGTCATTTTTTAAATTTGACTATATTTATAAAAAATGTGCCTATATTTATCCAAACTATAAAAATATTTATTCATGCCACTGATTCTATGTTGTAATAAATTCTAAGCATTTTAATAAAAGTATGGATACAGAAGCCATACAGGCCATAGTAAAATGTTATTCTTTCCATTTTTGCTTATGTTGAATTCATAAAAGATTAGATGTTTTGATTCTGTCATAAACACAGGTTTAACCCAGACTGAGTGATATTATTCAATGACTTCACATGTCGACTTTTTAAAAATAGCCCACTAATTTCCAGTTAGTTTAGATAGCTGTTAGCTACTGTCAACTAACAGACGAACTTAAAAATGCTTAAAACAGTACACTAAAGTTCTCGTGGTATATTTGAAGTGCTAAAGATATAGGCCTAGGTGTTTTGTCGAATTCTGATCCAGATCCTGACAAGGCGCGCTAGCATATGCACCTGCAAGCTCTTTGATGGTTTTAACAATTAGCCTATAGATGTGCAATTGAATCTTGTTACGTGTAAGCTTCGTATACGCCTCTACCTAAAATCTGATTAGCCTATATGGATAAGTTGCGTTTATTTCTTTGCGTATTCGCGGATAGAACGAAACCGACGAGCTTTCTTTTTAGTCTTCCCATATGCCAATTCAAAACAGCGAGCGAATTAAGATGGGCGTAACTCTAAATGGATCATGCACGCGGACTTTGGAACAATAATTCATCAATTCACGATGAGACGCCGTTTAAGCGCGAGCTGCTTGAGTTTCTGCACACGTCCACGCACGGGGACCAGCGACAGACTCGATCACAGTAGTCCTCGGAGTAGTAGTAGCACTGGATACTTGGCAGGAATCTCGAGAACATGTTGTGCACTTGAGCGTCAGATCACTCAAGCCAGAAGCCAATGGCTGTCTGCAACTAATTGACATCAGTGCTTTTCGTGACGTAGATGCGAGTTATTCTCGGGAATAGTTCATGGTTTTAACAAATGCATTGCTGCAAAGACCTCCGCCTTTACCAGTTTTTGACATTTGCTTGTGGATTAGATTCTATGGTGTTATGGATCACCTCAAGTTTGGTAAGTGAATACTTATTTGTACTGACATATTAATAGTGACCAGGGGATACAGACTTTTGTTTGCGCATTGAAAAAATTTACTGGCCTATAATTTCAACGCAAAATAATGTAAACATTCTACAGTAAAGCCTGTTACTATAAGTTATTTAGCCTAGATATATAGGCCTACCGTGAAAAATGCATACTTAAATATAAAACATTAAAGTTTTGTTTGTTGTTGTTTGGTTAATGCTTATTGCATCTTTACTGTCAAGTGTGCACATGTTACTCTGATTGTTTAGCTAATAATGTGCTCTGTTTGTGTAATTACATTTCCTAAATATGAACGATCTAACCTCCTTACACATTTAAAAACAAACAGTTATTAAAAAACAAACATAAATAATAACTTATACTCAAATACCCATTTATAGTCTATTACCGTTATATAATTTAACAAGGTTGAAACTTTAAAATATAGGCTACAGTTAACAAAATGTCAGCCAAAATGTTTCCCTGTGAGTTAAGGCAGTTACAAATGCCAGTAAATTGAACAAACAATCCACCGTGTGGTTTTGCTGAAATAGCTAAAACAAGTTTGTGGTCTAAATAAATGTGTGCAGATTTCACATTTAACAGAGTCTAATTCTCACGCGCTTTTTTTTTAAGGGAAGAAAGTTTCCATTTGTCAGAGTTAATGTGGCGTATTTTAACTAAATCATCTTTTGAGCGTTGTATGAAGTGATCATTAGGCGAGCCCAGGGAGCAAACAGTTGTGCGATTGTTAGAGGAGCCTGGGAAAATGTTCCGGGGTCCGGGAGGTGGTGTGTATTGACGCCAGACCCTCTTGTTAAGGGGACTCCTGTGCTCCCAGACGTTATTGTCATGATAATGAGCAGCCCGCACGTTGTTGAACTTGATGTTGACTTCTTTCTTTAGGGCTGAATTTTTTTTCGGTCACTTGTTTGTGGGAAAATCTTCTCCGGAGCTACAGTGTGAAATTAATTAATCAGGCCTTTGGAGCGGCCAACAATAGAGACCAAGAGGATCCCTGGAACCCCACAAAAGGCCCCAAACGTTTTTTTCTTCTTTTTTTTTCTAAACTGTATTCTACCCAGCCACAACAGCCTGAAAGATACTAGTTATATTTTAAGAGTTATTTCCTACACGTTATTTCTAGGCCTATTATTATTATTATTATTAATATTATATATTTATACTTTTAAAAAGTATAGCTTGCCTGCAAAAATGTGCTGCTTGGTCAGGCTTTTGGATCTTAAATGAGGCTGTAGTGTGTATTTCTCTCTCTGTGTATGTGTGTGTGTGTGTGTGTTTTTTTATAAGAGAGAGAGAGAAAAACAGAGAGAGAGAGAGAGAGAGAGAGAGAACAGCACGTGGTTGTACTTTTTACAGACTGCTTTGTAAACTGCATAGTGTAGTGTATATGCTCTAGGCTATAGCACGACATTTTACTTTATTTTTTCAGTGTGGTTATGTCGTTATATCAATTAAATAGCCTTATACTCTTGTTGTATTTTAATTTTTACAGGTACAGTAGTTCATTAATAATAAATAAATAAAAACAATCTAAGAAAATGTAAACAAAAGAACTTAAACATTGGTTGTTTGTTGATTCTCGTTGTAACTTATGTTTCTCCAGGCACTCAGAGATGAGGGGTCATCATTGTCCACTAAGAGGTAAGGATTAAAACGATCTGATAAACCGTGTTTTAAAATGAATTATGAATGTTTAAAATGTGGTACGTTTTAGTTTTGTGAGTAAATAGAATTAAATGTAATTGAAACTTTGTTTGTATTAGTGTTTATCGGTAACACTTTATACTTAATGTAAAATGAATTTTAAAATATAAAAATAAACAAATGTGTAAAAAACCACGTTTTTAGCAAATATACTCTTTAAAGATATAAATATTACCGTTTATACTGTAGAGGACCGATTTTTGATCTTTGAAGATACCAACAGCAATTCGCCCATGTATATAAATGATTTAAAGTGTGTAAAACGATTTCGATTTTGTGTCTTTAAGTATTTTTTGAACGAAATGTTTCAGTTTTTATATATATTTTTAGATGATCTTGATGTTGACAAGATAGCTAAAATTTTAAAGTAACAATTTTCATTAATCTACTGTTACTAGTCTAACTATTAATAAAGTCCTGTAATGGAGCGAATATTAGCTTTTTTGGTATTAAAATGCATAAATAGATAAATAAATAAAAAAGTATCAACTGTGGGGAGAAAAGTGGTAGTCTATATGTCAAACTAATACTTCAACAAGGTGACTGTGAAAGACAAGCAACTCCAGCGGTCTTTTCTGTAATCTGAACTTCAGCACCAAGGACAGATCCCTTCTACCTGTTGGCTCGAGACTGAGCTTTTGTGCGTCTCGAACTGCAAATCATATTACAAAATGCACCTCTTAGTAGTGTAATTCTCATCATTGTACATTAGGCCTATATATTATTTATTGCTATTACAACGCTTTAAGTTACTGGAATTAGTATTGCTTAAATATGCTATATAAAAGAACAGACGATTATTTGTAGAAAAGGTACGATGTATTGCTGAAAACTGCGTTGTTTGCATTATACAGGCCTGTATTCAGGGGTTACAGTCTATTTTGGAGCATGGTGGGAAGCGCATATTTGAAACAGGACATGACGCAAAGAGCGGGAGTGTCTAAATCATGTGGAGGTGTGTGTACTGTGTGTGTGTGTGTGTGTGTGTGTGTCAGAGGGCGGGGGTTGAGAGAAGGGGCGAGCAAGACAGAGAGACTCTCACAGTGGTATTTGCATGAGTGTATCTTGTAGTTGTTAAAAATGTAGCTTGTTTAATGTTAGAATAATGTCTTACAAACAACTAACAATATTTGCTATATTTTGTAATAAGGCCTGTTGGTTGCAAAAATAATAGGCAAGCTTTATTTAAATAAAACTGGACACTGAGGTCTTTACACTACATCCCGTGTGTTTAAATACAATTATTAGAATTAAACATTTTAAAGAAAACGGGTATTTATAGAGTTTGATTGTGTAGTGTGAGTGGAAGCTCTTCGTTTGTTACATCGTAACTGCACAAATGCAACGACCTAAAATAAAACTGAAAAACATTTTAGCCTAAAATCATTAATAAAGCTATATACTTTTTCGCCTCGAGGGAAATAAAATGTTTGTCCATGAACTGACGATGTTTGAGAATCATCTTGGGGAAAAAAAAAAAAAAAAAAACATATTGGAAGCGTTTCGTTAAACACTCGTAAAAATATAATTTCATCGTCTTATTTCATAACTACATGCTGAAATTGGTATGACATTCATACCGTTGACAGGCTATAGCTATATTCAATATCATATTTAAACAGAGACATTACCCCGATGCGTTGCACTGTCCTTTCCTAGAGTTTAACAGTAAATAAATAAATACATAAATCAGTCAATCCAAAATGATTTTCTCAGATCCGAGACATTTTGCCTCAGAGGCTGTTTTTGCTCAAATTTGAAGAAATGAACGAAGTTGTGTGTAGGTTAAGTAAATCATTATTGCTGAAACAGTGTCGTTTAACCTGTAAGTACTAACTGTAATTAACCTGTGGATTTCTGTAGCAAGCTAATGATCATTTGTTGTTGAGATTTTCTTCATCAATATATATATTTTTTTGGTCATGGATCTCATTTTTTTTTACATTTAGGCCAAGCGCTTGTATAAGGCTGCATTATGTATAGATGCAGCACTCTGTAGCTTTTAAAACAAACGACACGTTTTTCTTGATTTCCTTTGATTTAAAACACAGACTCGAGTTTTTACAGCAGCCGAAATATCAAAATTATTGCTTTCCACGGTAGTGTTTCTTTAGTGCGCACGAAATATCTTGCTTTCCTCTTGCTAAATGGAACAGTCTATTCCGTTTTATATTGAGCCACCGGGAGATCCCATTTTCAAATGAACCGGGGAATATATTTTAATGGAAAATAAGGTGTGTGTGTGTGTGTGTGAGAGAGAGAGAGAGAGAGGGAGAGAGACAGAAAAAGAGGGAGGGAGAGATAGAGGCTCCATCTGCTTGTCTGCATTCATGCATATTTTTAAATGTTTATTTTATGTATTAATTATATATTTTATATATTATTATATAAAATTGTATTTATTTATAATATATGTTATTAGATATTCACGCCCATTTCTTCCATTTATGGCTCAGTCAGATTGCGTAAATATGCATTAAAAGGTTTTAATACACCTGTCTTCCGCATCTTATCCTCGTCTAGATCCTACAATAAAATGTCTTTATTGGGAAAATTTAAATAGCCTTTCTGCTCGCATGCCCCATACAGTATATTATGTAGCTATACGAGTTTCACAGTGTTTAACGTTTGCAAGCAACACCAATAAAGGTTTTATTCGACCACAACTGCAAAATCTGTACTGTGGCACCTCATAAAGAATGCAGTGTGATATTCCGCGCCACAAGAAACATAAACCGGATTCAAACATGTCTTCTTTTGTATTACATTGCATGTATCAGTTATTCAAATGGCAAATAAAGCAACCAATCGGCGAAGGGTCAATGATAAATAAGCATGTCCGAGATGATAAAATGAGACATCTTTTTAAAATGTAGCATGTAATCAGATTTATTTATTTATTTAATTATTGTTGGTTTAGTATTGGATGCATACATCTGAATGTTACCAAATGGTGTAAACATCAAGTAAAAGGGCTAAATACTACTTTCTATGCGTCTTGATTCAAATTAATCGTTATTTTTAAGTTTAAGGTGTGTGTGTGTGGGTGTGTGTTTATCAAAGTTATTCCATTTGACCTGAGCAAAAAGAGCCTTTTCATAAAAACGTCAAAATATATAATATTTTTAAGACTTTACTCCTGACTCACAGTCGTTCATCTGTGTGTTATGATTTTATTTTCATATGACAACAAAATTACTTCCTGATTTTGGTTAGGCTAAACCACGCTGACTTTGATTTAGGGGCCAAACAATTTTCAAAAAGTACTCTTCTACAACAAAACGCCCTCGCCTCTTTATTTAATTTAATGAAATGTATTTTTTTTTTCAAGATACTACAAACATTTCTTCAATAACATCAGTCTCTTAGTGAGACTTTCTTTTTTACAGTCTTGAAATAGTTACACCACCTAGACATTTTGTCTAGAGACATTTTTGTCATTAGCCCCTCAAAAACAACAGAATGACTTTTAATTTTGAAATGGAAAATATGTTCATCATAGAACACGGGTGCATTCAATTCATTATTGGTCTGAATGATATTTTAATGTATTTTGAATCACTTAACAGCTTAAGTTGCAGGTAAAGGAGGTTGTATTTAGCGTAAGCATCAGTCTTTCGGATGCTGCATGAGAGCAGTGCTCGGTCACGGCCGCGTCCCCTGGGTGTCTCAGCCCTGCTCAGCCATGTGTATCAATAAGCATTAATGGTTAATGCTGGTGACATCACAGTTGTGTTGGCGGTGTGACCCCCGTGGCCCTGCCCAGAGGAGCCCCTCAGTTCAATCTTCTCCCGTTCAGTGCCGCTGCCGGAGCCTTGCGCTTCCTCGTGCTTGGCTTTTCAGCTGTAAGATTTCACGATAAAGATTTTATTTCCATCTTAACGCCTTTACTTTAGCAAATAAATCGCGGAGGCATCGAAAAGACGCCTGTAAGCCCCGTAAACCTTGAGATTAACTTGTTCTCACGCTTTTCTGTGAGTGCTGTCGTTTGAATGAAACGGATGTTCTGGACGTTTTTGGAAAACGCTGGGAGGGAAATAAAAAGTGTGAGTACCTCTTTTTGTGACATTAAATGTACGTTGTTTGAGAGTTAGCTAATGTTTATCTCGTGTAGGCTATAAAGTTCCACTAAGATCCAAAAATGTCTTTTTAGTCCTGTTGTCATTACGAGAACCTTTCTAAGCTTTTAACATTTTATTCGCTAATACTTTAGAAAACATCAGTGTTGCGGTGCTTTAAAGAACCCAGAGACCAAAACACTAACCTGCCATGAAACACTAAGAACTTCCTAATTTACAAAGAGCTGAATAACTCAAGAACAACCAAAATGAGTTTTCTCAAAATGTGTTGATTGATAAGGGGTCTCAGCTGAACACTAGAACCATTAAAGAACCTTGTAGCTATTTTTAGCCAATTCAGCTTTATTTGTTTGCTTCATTTGAGGTGGATGCAATTCCGGAAGCGGTTGTCTGTTAGATACACCGTTTTAATTCAGATCCAGGGTGAATTGTAAAGTATTTCAGAACACCTTTCAATATTTCATTTTACGAGGTGAGCCATTTAATAGGCCGGATCTATAGATACCCAATTTAGGCCTGTAATGACAGCCTAAATATCCTATAATGCATCCAGCAGGACATGTATAACCTCTAATGCCTATATGTAGGCTAATTGTGCTGTAGAATAGCCAAACGATAATTTATAAGGTGTTTTTCAGTATTATTTGAAATAAAACAGGACGTGTGCTATTTTAAACGAGTGTTTTTACAGCGCGCCTTTGGTAAATGTAACGCGCGTGGACGTATTGAGCCCTTATTGTATTGCTAAGCCTAGTTCAAACGAGTTATCCGATGATTGGAGGTTTTTCTGAGATGTGTGTGTTCATTTTTATAAACATTCTCAGCTTCGTCATCGCTAGGCCAACTGGATAATAAAAAACATGCGTTTCACACAAATTGTAAATAATCGCGATGTCCAAATGCATGCGTTGCCCTTAGACTATTAAATGCACATAATATGAGAGTATTTAGCCCACGTGCATGTGTGTGTGCGCGCTGAAAGAGTGAGTGAGAATGTAACGGAGCTGCACACACGGCAGTGAATGCAATAGCTCCATGTGACCACAACAGAAGCTGCATCTGGCGTACGCGGCGGTCCCTTTAAGACACATGGGTTAGTTTTTCTCTTTGGTTATCTAGCTGTATGAGTTTATGTGATATCATAAAGCTAGAGAACCGAAAGTATAAACTAATTCCAAAGACTTCAGAGCGCTTTGAATGGGAACGAGGCTGGAAAGCCGGAGGGATGTGGATGGTCGGGGTATGAGGGAGACGGCGATGTCCGCTACAAAGAGCATCGAATCCGGTAGGCATGCAGTTGGCGCTGCGTTAATGCGTTTCAGTGGTCTGCCAGGACTGGAATACCTAAAGCTACGTGGAAGACATGGATTTTACGTGGAATCTGCCTCCGGCTACATAGGGACGCGTTAGAACGCTGACGGAACGCGAACGCTTGAGATCCAGGCGGATGCGGACTTGGCGTTCATTCTCAAGTGTGCTTGTGCTGGGCAACATTCCATTATAGACGGGATGATGATGTTGATGTATGAATTCTGGATGACAGGAATCGGTTCATCGAGGTGTTTCAACCGATTGGTCGGATCTCGTGGGTCACGTGGTCCTAATATAATATGGGAAAGTCAAACCTCGGAGGTGTGTGTGTGTGTGTGTGTGTGGTTTGACACTCTTTGTGTCTTATGGTAATGGATAAACTAGGAAGTAGTCTGTGTTTGTGGCTTATTATAGAATGTAAACTATAAAATGTTTGCTATTTTATTTCATCAGGTCACTTAGACTACAAAAAATGAGGTGGAAGACTGACCTCGTCATTGTACACCTGTCAAAATTCGACCATTATTGTGCTTAGTGGATGTTTTTTTATTTATTTTTTTTGTCTTCTACATAATTTTGTTTGTGTTCCAAATTCTCAAAATCGTTCATGACGCCATAAATGAAACGTCAAAGCTATTTTAAACAGACTGCTACGACATCATTCTATGACACATACAGTGCGCAAATGGCTTATTTTTTGCTTTTTATGAAACTGCTAGGCCTCTGATAAGCACTCCAGTATCGGCTGTAGTACATCCGAGATGTCGTTTTTGGCCAGTTATGTCCTGACTGGTTAGTGCTACATCACACACAGCTGTTTTTGATCCTAGGATGTGTGTAAATGATAAATACAAAGCTGAAATGTGTGTTAGTGAGTGATAGGACAGCTTCAAGATGGATCTTTACATATGAAAGACATAATTCTTTGTACAAAAATAATCTCCATATAGAGTATTTTTGTGATTTTGCATGTGCTAAATACAGTTACGCGGAATCAGTGAACTGACCTCTGATGGTCTCAATAATTGCTAATAGCTTAAACATTTTTTTTTTTCAGTTTCACACAAATCATTAGATGTTGTAATTTATGGGGGAGGGCACAGATGTGTAATAGATGCATGACACAAATAGAGTCTGAGGTGCAGCGAGAGGCCTGTCTGAGAGGCGCCCCAGACATTTTCCCACATTAATATGTGTCTGGTCCTGCGTTAGGGGCCCCAGCAGATGGAGTCTTGTCTTAGCACCTGGCATACGCAGCACTGCTATTGTCTACATCTAATACTAATCTGAATTAAATGTAACCAACTCTGCATCCCAGTGTCACAACTGCAGATTAAAAATATATGAGGGGAGACTCTGCGAAGAGGGGTTTGGGGGGGATATTTGAGCAATTTTTTGATGCAGTGCTTTTATTTTGTCCTGATAATGTTTAATGTTTCTATGACGGGACTAATTTTTTTAGACCTATTTAGGCCTATTATTAACAATATGCATACATGCATTCAGTACATTAGACATCTAAGACATAAGAACACAATGCTTGTTTATATAAAATATCAAGATGCAGCGGTCAGTGGTGTTTTGATTCTAATGTGGCTTTAAATAAATTTTTCTGAGATGAATTTGGGCAGTTAATTTACAGCCAGGACAGTGGTAATAAAATGTATTCGGTTTGCAAATTGACTATTCTCTTTTGGAAAACTGCCCTTTTAGGGTCAAATCCTTTTGTGGTTTAGCTTGTAAATATTAATTGGACACGATGTGCTACGATAGGATAGTAGCTAATTCATAGTCTAAAAATGTATGGTAATTTATTGTGCATGCTGTATAATCTCAATTGTTTCCCTAATGCTGACATGCTGCTTGCTGGAAGGTTTAGTGACAGTACTAGGGTTAAGTTTGTATCATTAAAATTGGTGTTAGTGACAAGTTTTATTCTTTAGGCACACATAACACATTTAACCTAGATACCTTGTATTTTGCTGTCATTTTGTTTGCAGGCCGCTCTCGGAATTTAATCAAAATAGATTAGGTTTCAAACAGGTACTGTTACTCACAATAAAACGGGACTTTTTTTTTATCTATTATTATTCAGTTTTCATTTTTACCTCAAAAAGCAAATGCCAATCATTTCTCCGCTGAACTTATGAATTCTGAGTCGGTATCTTAGCAACGGCCTCTGATCCAAGAAGTGAAATGGGAACGACAATCATCCTTGATTTGGAGTCTTACATTGGCATATTTTAAAGGGCCCTATACAGTGTATGTAAATATTTTACACATACCACAGACTCGCAGGCGTTTTTAAAAAAACCTCTATATCAATACTGTAGCATACGATATCCAAATAGTGAAATAAAACATCCGTTTTTAAACGTGTTATTAATTTATTGACGAAACGTTTACCGTTAAATGAAAAACACGACGTCTGCGTCTACCTAGCCTACCTAGACAGCACTTTTAGGCATCAACGGGTTCAAACTGTTGTCAGGCTCGCACCAAAATCTCTCAGGATGATTCGCGACGCCTTGTGATGCACAAACATTTAGATGAGTAACTGACTAGATAAAAAAAAATGTCGAAATTAACAATGACTGAAACGATTTTTTCCTTAGAAAGCTTAAATGTTGAAAATATATGTTTTTCCTCACAGAAGTTAGGCTGTATATCTGTGAATATTAAGAACAACCGACCTAAATAGTAGTCTATATTTTCATTTCGGGTAACTTCGTCTCTTTAAACTTAAGTCGCGCGCTTTACAGCCGTCAACCGTCAAAAGTCATTTTAAAATTTAATTCCGCGCGAGTTTTGATAACTGACATGAGCTGAATGAATTTAGGTGAGGAAATGTTTTTGTGTGTGTGTACCGCTGTAAAGTTTATCAGCTAGTCATGTGGTAAATTTGTTTTCGTTTGTACTGTTTTAGAAAACGTTTAAAAAGTCTTGTTTCTCATATTACAAACATCGTTCCGCATTAATGCCTGTCATGAACTGTATATTTTGAAATGCATGTTTTATACAGTAGGCTATGTATGTGAGCGATTTATTTCATGCTGTGTATTACATAGTGACCCTCTAACCTAGATTTTATATAATTCTGAACTGATCATTAGAAAATGTTCATTCAAATAGTTAAAAATGTCATGAAAATTTAAGAAAAAAAAAGCTTTATCCTTTCCTTGAACCCCCTGGAGTGCCTTCAGGGCCCCTCAAGGGTCTGTGGAGCCCTGGTTTAAAAAAATAAATAAAATAAAAACCTTGGCCATAGATATTATTAAACCTGGCAACACAAACAAATTAAAATTTTGCAATACTCTTTACTGGTTATATAAGAAGATTTGTATGGGTTCTATTGCATAATACGCTTTTCTATATCTGTTTTAGAGCATGTTATATTCTTTTTGAGTCCTGCATAATTTCACTGTCATTGTTTTCTGAATCCTCATGCATGACAAAGAAAGTAATGTTTAACCTGAATTCAGATGGCCTTTTAAGATCTTCTAGTGGATGCATGTTTGAAAAAAATTAAATGTTATAAAAATGTTAATCTATTTATAGCTCCGCTTGAGTAGCTCTGTGAATGATCATCAGAACAGGAGCCTCACAAAGATACAAGCTCGGCTAAATTTAAGCAGATTTTAAAATAAAATGGCTAATAACATCATGTTGAAATATCCAAAAGCAGTGAAAGCTAGACCAAAAATGCTTGCGTTTCAGGGTGAAATCAAGCTGAATTCACTAAGATGTGTTTTTCTGTGATTTTACAGGAAAAGGAGACCTTGGGAATCAGTGATAAAACACAGAAATGAACTGACCTCAGATCAGGTGAGTGATTTGGTATTGTCATGCACTCTCAATATGACCTTGACTTTCATTTTGCATGAGGTTGCATGTTTAAGAGACAAATATGTAACAGGTTCTCTCACCGTTGCTGCATATATGACTTGTAGGAGTAGGTTTGTTTATATCCTTTACGGGGAAGTAGCATATATAAGCATATGAATCCCTCATGAATAATAACCATATATTATTTGCGCTTAGAAACATGAGTATATGATGCCCGGTAGTGTACACATTTTTAAACTAAGTAATTTTTTTGACCACATATTCTGTATTTATATCAAGGGAACGTTTTTGTTAAGATATTGTGGTGAACTGACTTCCGCGAGACATCAAAACGGGTTTCTTTTTCCCCAAAAAATGCTGGATGGCAAACATAGGAGGGATTACTATGGCAACAGCGTTTGCCCTTGCTCATTGGTGGTAAGGAGTAAAGCAGACTTATATCACATGACTCCAGTCAGAGTCGTATCCTGCAAGGCATTGGCTTACATGTTCGTTGGATGCACTGTATTTCGTATTTTCTCCCATTAAGCACCAATACTTTTTTTTCTGCTTGGTTTTTTGAAGTCAGTTTAATTACATATATATATATATATATATATATATATATATATATATATATATATATATATATATATATATATTTAAATTTTTTTTCATTATTTGATTCTCTGCAACTACAAATATTCTTAGTACAATACCATCTTAAAGTTGAAATACATTGTTCAGGATTATATTTAAGGATATTATTAAAGATTTCTTATGTGAATTTGTTCATTTTAGTTTATTTTATCACTATTTTGAACCATAACAAGTGCAATGAGCATCTTTACGATCTTGACAGTATAGCGCCTTACTCATTCTCTCGCTCTCTGATCCAATTTGTTTCCACACTGTTGCCGGACAAGAGATGGGAAGGCCGTTTGTGTGATCTATATTTTAATTCTTTTGTTCAGAGCCTTATCCCTTTAAAATATTGCAGGAGTCCCGGCGGCGTGTGTGTATATAAGGTGTGCTCATGTGGAAAGGCTATGAGGGTGGTTCAGTCCTTCACCTTCCTAATTCCCTTCTTTCTCTCCTCCGCCACCCCCCTCTCCTACACCTAAAGCCCTCTCTCTAACCCTCTTCAGACTCACACCCTCTCTCTTTCTCTCCCTTCACAATCTTAAGTCAGAGTTCAATGGCACTTTTTTCATTCTGTCCTTTTCTCCAGCCCCCCTCCTCTCCCCAACTCTAGTGGGTTTTGCGAGATGGGGGGCAGGTACCTTCCCTCCCCCATGTGAACTTTAGCTGCAATTCTCCAGGCACACATGCATTGTGAAACACAGATTGAAAAAGAAATGAGCACCTTTTTTCACTCTTTCTCTCTCCTCTTGCCTTAACACAGAATTCTCAAACTCACCCACTCTCTCCCACGCACTGTATTCAATGCGCTAAACGCCGCCACACAAGAAAGTAGCCTCGTTTTATGGCACTCTTGTGAAGGCAGTGTGGCGCAAGTAAGTCAGAAAGCAGTCCATAGAAGTACTACAGTTTCATGTAATTACATATTGTATTGTGCAGGGGACATATGTAATATATAGACTATGGAAGTCTTTTTACCGTTGGAGTGCTTCCTTGAAATCTTTTACCACTGACAGAGAGATAACTATTGTATCCACTACATTTCAGTCGAGTGCAACAGTCAGGTTTGAGAAATTAAAACTCATTCATTTTCTCAATAGAGAAAGTGATTTTGAATGAGAACTCAAACTTTAAAGACAGACCTGCTGTGAGCTTTGAGGTTGTTAATCAATGGAACATGCTTTTGTTCAAGCCATCTTTTCACATTATTTAAACTTTTGCACACAAGAAGATATTTTGAGGAATGTTGGTATCCAAACAGTTTATGGTAGTCATTGACTTCCATAGTATGGGAAAAAATGCTATGGAAATCAATGCCTACCGTCAACTGTTTGGTTACCAATATTCTTTTGTGCTGAACAAAATAAACAACACATACAGGTTTGGTACATCTTTAAAAACTACATTACACATTATGCTGTACATTACTCAAAATTCCACCAATCAGACGGTTGCGATAAGCAAAGTGCACCAAATTAACTCTTTAGCTCCACCATTACAATAAAGCACTGCAAATTACATAATCAAGTTGGTCTTCCTACCCTCTCAAAATACTTAAATATTTGTATGTATATATATGCATATTTTGCAATAGACTTAATATATTGTTTTCACACAACCAACAACTTGAATTGTTCTATATTTTACCTTTTTTTTCATTATGCCATTCGTAATGCTTCATGGGACTGTAGTTCTTTAAAGGCGTTAAGTACACAGTCCTGTACCTTTGTCTTTTTCTGTCTGATTTTCAAATGCGTTTTTGCTTCAAACAAAAGTTTGTAACGTTGTAATTCACCTTATAGCTTGGTTCATGGCTAATACTTTAACAAATACTTTTTTATAAAATCCCTATGGTAAAATGAATGGAAAAATACTTCCAACACTGTTGAAAAAATTGGCAGCTGCTAATGCACTAGGATGATTTGGAGGCATAAAATAGGGTTACATTCCAGCAGCCATGTTCCTACACAAAAAAACAAATACAAAAGCTGTGACTAGGGTGGCAACCTTTGAGAAGGTACACCTTATGTACCGCTAATGGTACATATTAATACCTTTTGAAAAGTACCACCTCAGTCACAGCTTTTGTACCTTTTATTTTTAAGAGTGTATGCTTACATGCTAATGGTGGAAAGGGCTAGTAGAAGGGCATCAAGTTGTTTAAGAGAAAGAGAAATCAAGCGAGTCTCTTTTTTCTCATCTTGTAAGCCAGAAAAACAGTCTGTGACATTGGCCTAGTTCTAGATCATGATCGCCCAGAGGAAGAATTGAATTGAGGAATCAGAGACAGAGGATCAGAGGGGACTTAGCACCCTGTGGCTATGAACCCCCTTGCTCCATACCAGCTAACCACCTTTCACCCTCATCCCGGGCTGTTGCTTCCTCTTCGCGTTCCCGGACGAGCCCCCACTTTTTATAGAAGAACTCAATATCGCACAAGCGAGTTTCGGTAGTTCAATGCAAAGCAGACTTTCTGAAATGATGCATATATGAGAGGGAAGAGGCAGCATATATAAACAAATTCTCCGTGACACACGCACGCACGGAAATCTATAGATTTTTCAAGATGTTCTGTCTGTTGACTTGCACCATTACCATTTGTAAATGCCACGGAAGATTGCACTGTTAGTGCAATGCTTTGAAAATGTATCAGGAATTATTGATATTCAGTTAGAATGTGTATGCCGCACACGGACAGAATCACTGTCATCAAATGTTTATGGGTAAACTTGGGATGGGAGAAGCAGGAAACCCCGATTGCAAGTGCTTTAGATCAAGACAGTTTTCTCACAAAAATTATTATTGTTACTTCAGTATTACCTATGTATTTTATTTAGGAGAGACAGTACTGTTGCAAACTTTGCAGTCATTACTTTTTTTCACGAAAGTACTTTTATTCCGCAAAGCAAGGATGCATTAAATATTAAGGTGTCCACAAAAATATTAAGCAACTGTTTTCAACATGGATAATAATGAATTTTTAAGCACCAAATAAGCATATTATAATGATTTCGGAAGGATCATGTGACAGTAAAGACTGGAGTAATGCCTGCTAAAAATTCAGCTTTTCCATCACAGGAATAAATTACATCAAGAAACATGTATTAAAAACTATTATTTTAAATGTGAAATAATATTTCACAATTAATTTTCATTTATTTAAAATAATGCAGCATTGGTGGACATAAGGCATCTTTCAGAAACCTAAAAAAAAAATAAGTAAGAACTATTAGCCTACTTTCCTAAGCAATCAGATGATTTTGGTTTTGCCTGGCAGACAAAATCCCAGGCAAAAATATTCTACAGGCTTCCAGTGACAGAAGACCTCAAGCCATTTTTGTGAACTGCTCAGAACGCCTTAGCCAATACTGGGAAAGTTGTCCATTCAGCTATAATATTGTGGCAGTTTTAGGGTTAGCATTGGCAAACAACACACATTTACCTCAGAAAACATAAAAATCTAGTTTAATCTCTTTACTTGAGGGTGTGAAGTATCTTACTAGTGATTTTACTAGGTATATTAGCATCACAATGTTGCGTTCATCAACAGAACAGCATTGCGTCATAAACTTTCCTTTTGTGAATTTGTCTGGCTGAAAACTTCTAAGTGACAATTTGCTTAGAGATTTATGCAGTGGTTTTCTCACCATTGTATAGAATGCTGTGAACCAAACCAAATTGTGGATATATTACTCATCGTTATTTTCATTTGTTTGAAAGCCTCTGGTCTATGAAAAAACAGAAAGGAAAATTCTTTATAGATTGGAATTCATATACAGGGCTCGATAGCTCGCTTTGTAAGTTCATTTGAATTATACCCCCTGCATTATACGCCTTGATTGGAAATAAATCTCTTTAAATGAATGTGCTCAAGGGGGCTGCGTTAAAGGGAGGGTTTTGTTGGTAGCACTAGCATATGCTAACATAAATTAAAGCCTATATTTCTCTGTAGAAAACAGATTGATGTTTCTTATTGCTTAAAAGCTAAAAAAGCCACATTTTCTCACAGTGGTTTGCTTAAAGTGGCTACTGTGTGCTGGCGATGTCCAAAGCGGGTGCAGAAAATCGGCTGATTTTTTCAAGAATAGAAAAGCTAGCCAAGCTGAGTAAGGCCTCTGTGACATTGCCATGCAAAACACTGCTTCAATAGTGAAGTGTATTTATGAAGATGAGGGCGGTGGGGGGGGGTAAGGGAGAGGAGGGAGGGCGGTTTAGAGGGGGACGTTATGAAAAGGCAGCAGGCTGCGAAGTGAATGGGACCGGCAAGGAGGGGGGCGGCAGGGTCTGCGCCTCCATTGGTTCAATGCAACAGCCAAAGCAGCTGTGAAAGGAGGTCTCCCCTTTTTCCCACGACCCAGCAATGGGGCAAAACAGTGGCCCGAGTCTGCCAGGGTCAAGTCACTTTGCTAATATATACACTGGGCTTGTGTACGCAGACAATGCATGCACACAACTCATTTATTTGGTGTGTGCACACAGACGGACCCGCACTCATGTGTGCACACAGCCTTCAGACTGGGGAGACGGGGTGGACAGCGAGAAAAGACCCTGACTCTAATTTCGGTCACTTTGGGGCCATTGTCTAGTTCTAGACCAACAGTCCTAGATTCTGCAAATTAACAAGCAAGCCAGGACTTGGTGAACGCACACGCTCAGACAGACACCTGCTGTTCAGAGATCAGTCCATTCCCCAAATATTGACATATACATTTTTAGTCATGATAGATAGATAGATAGATAGATAGATAGATAGATAGATAGATAGATAGAATGATGATATAGATAAATAATCAAATCAATGGATGGATAGATAAAGATGATATAAGTAAAAAAAATATATATATGGATTGATATTCAGATAGATGGATGGATTTTTAGATAGATGTTAGATAAATCAACAGATAGATAGATAGATAGATCAGATGATAGATGATAAAATATAAATGATCAAATGGATAAATGAACAAATATTCAGATTAATTGATAGATAGTTATTCAGAACCAAGTTTTTACATTTTTGAACCTTTTTTTTTGTGCGCATCTTTGTTGGTTTTTAGTGTTTTGTTGAAACACCCATAAAATGCTTAGTAGTTTTAATTGCGTGTTTGTTTTC
This sequence comes from Cyprinus carpio, assembly GCF_018340385.1. Classification (NCBI taxonomy): domain Eukaryota; kingdom Metazoa; phylum Chordata; class Actinopteri; order Cypriniformes; family Cyprinidae; genus Cyprinus; species Cyprinus carpio. The sequence goes on from NC_056618.1 coordinate 23,536,857, forward strand.
CCCCTTTTGTAGAGCTCACTCGTCTGAATACACGTTTATGACCCATACACACAGTCTATTAGCGAATATGGACCCTGCGTCTCTCCCGGGGTTCGTCTTCAATAGAAGGTGCCATCTTGTTAAATGCGTATTACAAACTCCACCACTGTGTTATAGTCTTTCTGCCTCTCCCCACCCACCTTGTGCCATTTACACTCCTTTATGGTACATTTGTCCTGCAATAAGCCCCATTCTTTTGATAAACAAGCACAGGCGCTGGCATCGCCTCTCTCCTCTTGCCTCCCTCTCCTATTCAGAGGCTCCTGGAGTACAGCAAGACAAAGAAGAGACTCACTTAATTAGCTGAGCGAGAAGATGCATTGGGGCAATCACCCAGCACAATGAGGGAAACACACAGCATGTTAATTTGGCGTGGGGTTGTAGCAAGCTTCCCGGGGCCTAGAGTAGCCTTTTGTTTAGTGCCTGGCCAGCGTAATAGATCAGATGTGCTTCAATTAAAACAAATGTGTTCCGAGCCTCCTTTCGAGAAGGTGTGGATGCATATTTTCTTTGTTTGTTTAAGGAACCTATTCTAGCTGTTAGCCATGTTGTCAAGTCTTAAGATTTTGGTCTTTTCCTCATGCATTTGTTATTTTATGGCCTAGTCATATTTATGATAGTTTTATGGTGGGTTTTTTTGACAGGCCATGTCCTCATTTGTTTTCAATACATGTAAAAGTGCAACTAGGATAGTCTTCAAAAATTCATCTTTTTATGTTTCACTGAAATTTTTTTTGCAGAAATTTCGGCAACTGAAAATTTTCAGCCAAAACGAAATATGTTACTGAAATATGTTGTATCGCATGTGATTCCTCAATCAGTGCTTTACTTGTAGAAAGATGTCAATAAAACAGCTTGTAAACAATATGGCACATAATGTTACATTTACCTCAGAAAAGCCATTCAATGTCCATAAACTCAACAAATAACTCAAAACAAGAGCATTTTGCTAAATATATGCACTATACTATACTACTGTACATATTGATTTTACCTTTTTTAACTTATGGGTTATCTTCATTATTTAATGCATGTTTGAATAAAACGTAATGAAACCAGTTTTTATTACAGCCGCTGTTTAAATGCTTATAAAGTTTAGTAAAATAATTATTTTATTAAAGAGTTGACACAAAAACTGCCTTGTGTGCAATTTAAATTTCGCAACTCAGTTATTTTTTGAGTGTTGTTTATTAAATAAATTAGATTAATTAATTGATTAATAAATAACATTTATTTTTGGTTTGGTTTAAATTTTCGACCAAGTTGCAACCTGAATTTTGGGTTTCAGTTTCAGTCCAGAATTTTCATGTCGGTGCATCACTAATATTTACATTAATATTTTATTTATACATGTTTTCAACAGGAGAGAGATCAGTCCACTGCATTAATTTTTAGTTTTATTTAGTTTTTTAGTTCTAGTCAGTGTTTTGGTCTTTTGTGCATCATAATATGGAAGAAAAGATCTGTCGCTACTTCCGTTTCAGCGGAAATTTAAATTTACACTGCAAAAACATTTTTCAATGATTATTTGAGTTTGTTTTAGAAGAAAATACTTTGTTTTCTGCTTTAGAATTTCGTGTATAATTTGTAATTGTTTTTAAAAATTACTAGAAGGTTCTGAGTGTAAATTTTTTCTTCACCAAATTCTTTTTCAGTGTAGTCGGTATTTAGTCGTATATTTTTAATTGGCTAAAGTGGCATTGTAAAGTGGCAATTTTAGTCAGTTAAAATAACATATTACACCAAATATTCAATATTGTTATGGAAAGAGCATATTCACAATATGACTAAGCATTCTGACTGTTCACACCATTTTGCGCAGATGTAAGTTGTAATTACATTTATGTTGTGTATATATCTGATTATTTTTTCTTAAATATAGCATGCAAACATAAGCAAATTCTTTATTCATTGTTTAGTTACTCACTTAAATTAACCTCATAGGTAAATTTGTTCGAACAACCAACCAGCCAGCACATAGCAACACTGGCTCAACCAATGGTGTGAGTTTGGGGGTGTGGCTACCTTTAGACCAACCAATAGCAGATGAGGGGAGTCCTTCCAAAGACCAATCTTTTGTTTGTTTTACATTTGTTTTGTTTTTTTTATTTTAAATTTTTTTTTTCCGTAAGTTTAATTATTGTCCTGACACACATACCACTGACTGCCAAAAAACATTCCATCACTTTGTGACAATATTTTGAGCAATTAACGCTGCCTTTTTCTTGTGATGCAACCTACCATGTACGATGTAGTGTTGCGATCTGCTGTCGCCTCATTTCATAAATCTATTTCTGTTGAATTGAGTGGGAGGTGTGATTGTGTTTGGGTGTGGGGGCTTATTCAGGTTGCTTCTGTTACAGTGGCACCCCGAGGCGGTTACTTTCATGAAGACAGATAAGCTCACCGTGAAAATCCCGCTCTCTCTCCCCACCACCATGCCGCACGAGTACCACCCGAGCCTCCTCTTCCTCTTTCTGGAGAGTTCTTTAACCTTGATGAGTGAGATGAAGGGGTCAGAGAGGATAGACAAGTGACTGCGCTATGTTACACTGTATGTATAGAAAAAAACCCACCCCTCCTCTCTGTCAGGATCAATACGGCTAACAGAGAGCTGGGCTAGTCAGGCATTGAAGGTGGTGGGTGTAGGAAAGCACTTCTGAGGCCCATAAAGAGTCTTAAGTGCGCCTGTTATAGCGCCTCTGCTTTCGGCTGTCTTTACACATAGCGGTCACATAGTCTCGCCTGTTGATACCAGATTTGGGAGATTTAACATGCTCTGCGGTCAGAGCTTTATGTCCATGTCTGTTTCATTTGGCTCTGCACTACTTGAGAAGATCTGTTTTTATGATCTGCTTTTTGTAAAGGGAGTGCCTCAAGGATGTGTGTGTGTGTGTGTGTATATGTGTTTTTTTTAACACATATATTTTTTAACTTTTGCTTTTCCTTATTTTTTCTCACACTGAATGACAAATGTGTTTCAGACATAATAGATGGCATAGTTTAAAGTATGAAACTGTTATAGTTATGTAGATACTTTTATACATTTGTTTCAGGAAATATGTGACATCGACACTGCATGTGTTATTTTCACTGGCACTCAGATCCAGACCTTTTTTGCCGCAGATAGAGAAAATATAGGAACACTTCAGTATAGTGACCAATTCTCAGTAGTTGCTCATTAGCATGCCTGTTATTAAGATACTGGCTGTTTATTAGTACTAATCCTACCCAATACCTAAATTTAGAACTACCTTACTATTAATAAGCAGCAAATTAGGAATTTATTGAGGCAAAAGATGTAGTTAATTATTTGTTAATAAACTCAAAATAAAGTGTGACCAAAAATATTCACGCTTTTAAGAGGTCTTCAAAAAACTGGTGAAACCTTGTAAAACCTTTTTATGGTAGCCAGCGGTGAGAGATGATTTTTGCTGGCTTGATTATGTAGTTATGGCGTTTATAATTGATAAACAATAATCTGATAATAAACATAGTATTTTATATATATATATATATATGTACAAATACTATTACTACTATTAGTAAGTAGTAATTAGTAATATTATAATATTTTTTTTTAAATAATATTAAATAATGTTTGTAATATTTTATTTAAAAACATTTAAAAATTGTCTTCTTATAACATTTTACATTAATCTTAGAATATAATATATTTTAAATACTATCATGTATTGTTATTACTGTTATTCCAGTGATTTATCGTTCATGTAATGTAATTGGATAATGTAAATTGGTAACCAAAATTATTAGAACACCTGACAGATCTGAAAATATCAACCTTTTTGCCTCCAAAACATGATTTTATTTCATAATGTGCATGAAACATGCAGATGGTTGCTCTGATCACAACAAATATCAGATGAAATGAGTCTTACCGTTTTTATCCACTTTTAACTTTACAATTTGATATTTCCACCTTTTTTAGCAATTACAGCAGCAAATCTCTCTGGCATAGTGTTAATATATTTCCTGTGAACTTCAACACTAATGTTGTCCCATGCCTTCTGCAACTCAAGCCAAAGGCTTTCCTTTGAATGTTCAATAGATCTGTCCAGTTTATTTTCCAACTCGCCCCAAATTTGCTCGATGGGGTTGAGGTCCAGACTTTTTTCAATGTTCTAGCAGATTCCTTCCATCGCAGGTAGTTCAGACAATAGTTCGTTTTATGGGTATTGTAATGGCCAATTCAACAAAAACAACTGAAACCTCTTAAATATACCAAGTGTTCTAACAATTTTGGCCACCATTGTACAGTCAGCCCATTATTATCACTAAATGAACTTCTTCAGAATGATCCTTCAGGGATATATGTCTCTTTTGCAACAATGACCGGCTAACTGTACATTATCCCTTATTAGTTATCATTATTAGCCTTCACTAATCCCACAGTGATTTTCCTCTCTCAGGTGGTTGAGACGTTCTCTTGCTCACGAGTTCTCCACTCCCCACTCAGCTTAGGTAATTGAGTTGAGTGAGAAGTTAACCACCCGTCTCAATGGCAGGGAATCCTGGTGCCCCTCCCTCTCAGGAGGGTCACATTGTCCAGTCCCTCTCCCACCAGTGTAATCCCTTCCACCCGGACAAAGGACCTACCCACAGGCCACAGAGGTACATTAACCTACCAGCCAGCGAGCCCTCTGACCTGAGCGGCAGAGCCCCGTTCATCCAGCCCGCCTAACAGCTACCGGCGCTCGTCACATCAAAGCCAAGAGCTGAGCTTGTGTGTGCAGTTACTTATTCATGCGGGCCTGGGAGACAGTCCGTGGAGATGAAACGGCAGTGGCGAGGAGACCCACTGATGTGCAGAGTGGAACAGCTCCCCTGTGGTCTCAGTAAGGAGTTAGAAAAGCCAGAGCCGACGCTGGTTGGTGCTGTGATCTATGTCGCAGTGCTGAGGGGATATCTGGCCCCTACATCAAACATCTTGTCCCAATAACGCGGCCTGTTATCAGAGCGAGTGATGCCCACAGCTTGGCTTTAGCCGACTGTGTACTGTACTGTGATCTGCTGTAGTTGAGCTGCAGCATTTGTGATGTGGAGATTATGTCAGACATAATGGATACGCGTGAATCCAATACACCGTGGAGGCTGTGGAAAAAGAAAACTTCAGTGGTGTTGATCTACAAGCGCATAATGTTAAAAGTGAGAGTGTAATTTTAGTGAGAACAAACAGAATGATTGTTTTCAAACTGGTCTTCTGAACCACTCCCCTCATCTGCTATTGGTTGGGTTGAACATGTAGCCATGCCCCAAAACTCACACTATTGGTTGAGCCAGTATTGATATGTTGACTAATCAACATGTTAAGAGCAATGTTTTGATAAACAAAGCAACCGTTTTTACACCTTTTCAGGGGAATCAACCAACTTATAATTAAAGGGAAAATTTTCTGATCATTGATTCACCCTTATTACTTTCTTTTTTTCTCTGGAAAACAAAAGAAGATATTCTGAAGAATGTTTTAACTGTTTTTGTCAATACAATGAAGTTTTTGCTCCCCTTTAAACTGAAATTTATGGACAAAAACATTTGAAACAATACTTAAATAACACAAGAATTATTAGAGTATATTTTACAAGAAAATGCGATTTCAGTCATTCTACTTTAAACTTTCGTTTAATTTAACTTGTTACTTGCTGCTTCTTTGTAATTATATGTGAAAATTACTAGCAATTTAGTTGAAATACACCATTTTTTCAGTGTATCTTCTTTTGGGATCCACATGCAGAAGAAAGAAAGTTGTACAGGTTTGGAACATAGTAAGTGATGACACAGTTTGACAACTGTCACTTTAAGTCTCTCTCTGCATATTAAAGAGACAGTTCAACCAAAAATGAGAATTCTTTCATTAATTTACTCACCCTCATGTCATTCCAAAACCACAAGACATTCATTCATCTTCAGAACACAAATGAAGATATTTTTGATGAAATCTGAGAACTTTCTCACCCTGCATAGACTGATATGTTCAAGGCCCAGAAAGGTAGTAAGGACATCGTCAAAATGGTCCATGTGACATCAGTAGTTCAAACTTAATTTTATGAAGCTACAAGAATACTTTTTGTGCACAAAGAAAATGCGCCATGGTACTGTCATCAACATGCGTCGAAGACTGACACAGAAGAGAAGAAACTGTAGAAAAAAGTTGTTATCTTTGTTGTCTTTGTGCACGAAAAGTATTCTCATAGCTTCATAAAATTACAGTTGAACCACTGATGTCACATGGACTATTTTAACATTGTCTTTACTACGTTTCTGGGTCTTGAACGTGGTAGTTGCATTGCGGTCTATGCAGGGTCAGAGAGCTCCTAGATTTCATCAAAAATATCTTAATTTGTGTTTTGAAGATGAACAAAGGTCTTACAGGTTTGGAATGACGTGAGGGTGAGTAATTAATGACAGAATTTGTATTTTTGGTTGAACTGTCCCTTTAAGCTAAGTATTTTAATTATTTAAAGTATTTTAAATTGTTAAATTGCATACTGCAGTAAACATTCAGTTACACTGCAAGTGAATGCATTAAAATGTAAAAAGCATAATTCTCACACCAGTACTGGTGCTAAATCACATTGTGTTTCTCCTTCATGGGCTGCAGTGAGATGCAGAGGGCGTGTCCTCAGCAGGGCCGCGCCCCCGCTGCACTGCCGTCAGTCAGAGACGGAAGAGGAGGTGAGGTTGCCATGGTAACAAATGCTCTGTTTTAACCAGAAGGGAAACAAACAGTAGTGTTTCATAAAGTAATGTTCTTGAAAAGCAGGCTTGGTATTGTGCAGATGATGCCTTGAAACCGGAGATCTTTTGAAAAGTGTTTGTGTATATACGTGCATTATTTGTGCAGGGGCAAACCAAGTGCCATTTAGCTGTGTGTACTGATGCTTTTTCAGTTTTGTTTGAAGTTGTGTTGTAGCAAGGAGAGTCTGATCATAGATTTTGCAGTGATCTTCTTAAACCTCTGCAGCATTGCATAGGAACTCACAAGGGTAGATTGATTGGCCTTGCTGTTATAAAAGTGAGGCAATGCTTTGCTATGTTTTTCTTTAGTAAAAATTGATTTTGGCAAATACAGTCCTTGGATTCTTATCGTTGGTATTCCACATCTGTGAAAAAAAAAAGAAATTATTTGAGGAATAGTTTGAACAAAAATTATATTTCGGTCATTATTTACTTAATTTTGAAGAATATTTTTTAAGCTCTTTTACATACAGCTAAACATACAACCTGTCCAAAACTGACTAAAAGCATCATAAAAGTAGTCCACATGGCATGTTCTATATTCCAGTCTTTTAAAGTCATATTATAGCTTTGTATAATAAACAGAGTAAAATTCCAATCATTATTCAATGATAATCTTTCCCTCCACTGTAGGTTTCAAATCTCATTCATGCTTCAGCATATTCAAATGTGCCACATGACAATGTTACACTAAGATTGACATTCAATTCAATTCAATTCAAGTTTATCTGTATAGCGCTTTTTACTATAAAAATCGTTGCAAAGCAACTTTACAGAAAATTAAGTTTCTACAATATTTAGTAGTAGCTTATCAGTGGTGACTGTCAGATTATGTACATATGGCAGAAATGTACGGAATAATCAATTAAAGATGTAATCAAACAGATGATGAACACTATTAAAGGGTTAGTTCGCCCAAAAATTACAATTAGGCTGGGTTTTACTCACCCCCGAGGGATCCTAGGTGTATATGACTTTCTTCTTTCAGACGAATCCAGTTGGAGTTATATAAAAAAAATTCCTAGATCGCTATCATTGCAGTCAGTGGGTGTTGCATTTCTTCAGTCCAAAAGAAGTGAAATAAAAAGTGCCCTGCCATACAAAAAAGTGTCTCACTTGGCTCCGGGGGGTGAACAAAGGCCGCTTGTAGCGACTCGATGCATTTTTGTAAGAAAAATATACATATTCAAAAATGAGGTCAGCATTGCGTATGCGCCGGTGAGTCTCTTGAAAACCAATGTTTGTTAACAGGAGCAAAGGAAGCAAAGTTTCCTTATACTTTAGCAAAGGAAAACCAGTCTCCTCTTGGCTTATATGGAAATCATCCGAAATTCTTTTTGACAATCCTCATTTTGAACTTCTAATTAGTGACCATTGTTTTGTTTTGATCTCTCTGCTGCATTTCCGTGTGCATCACTTCTGAGCGGTGCAAAACTGACTTAATACGTAATCCGCCTGGATCTGCTTCTGTGTACAACAGTGAGCGCAAGCTAGATTAAAGTGATTATTAGGTTTTGAATATGGATTTCTTTCTTACAAAAATGCATCGATTCGCTACAGGAGGCCTTTGTTCACACCCTGGAGCCATGTGAGACACTTTTTTTTATGGATGGGCGCTTTTTATTTCACTTCTTTTGGACTGAAGCAATGCAACACCCACTGACTGCAATGATATAGATCAAAGGAATTTTTTAATATAACTCCAACTGGATTCATCTGAAAGAAGAAAGTCATATACACCTAGGATGCCTCGGGGGTGAGTAAAACGTAGCCTAATTTAAATTTTTGGGTGAACTAAACCTTTAACAGCAATTATTATATGATGCAATCAAACTTGTAGCAAAATTTGGTAGTTCTGTATGTTGTTTTAGGGTTGGCATCATCTGAGGTCCTCTGAGGGGTCGGCATCATCTCTTCTCAGGTGTTCTGAATCCAGACTGAAGCTTGTGAAGCTTTGAGAAACAAATAAAGACACAATTAGCGTAGCTGTTGTTCTAACCAAGCAAAATTGATTTGTTTAACCCAAGCTAAAGAATAGTTTGATCAGATATAACTGCAGTACAAGATTATGAGATGCATTATTTGAATGCTTGGCCAAAGAGATGTGTCTTTAATCTAGATTTAAACAGAGAGAGTGTGTCTGAACCCCGAAGGTTATCAGGAAGGCTATTCCAGAGTTTGGGAGCCAAATGTGAAAAAGCTCATCAGTGGTGAGTCTCAGCAAATGATATATTCAAGGGTTAACTGTTCCTTAAAAAAATATTATTTGAGATGCATCATGATACATTCCTCATATGATATGTATATGTATATAAAACACACAAATACATGTCTATTCCCATTAAAATATATTATAAATTTTGGTGAGTTCTACAAAGCTACTTGTTAGAAAATGTGAAAAAAAAAGAATTTCTGCCACGTATTTAGGATAAGGTGGAAACAAATGGAATTATATGAGTATCAAAAACGTATCAATCCACCTCTAATCTGAATATGCTGTGTTTATGCTGCTAAACAAGTATTGCACAGTTCGCCCCTCTCAAATTATCTTTTTGCCGCTTCCCTCCTCCTTTCCTCCTTTCTGTCTCGCTCCCCACGTGGACACAGAGGAAAGATGGGGGAAGCTAGCGAGATGTACATCTCGCGGTAGTTGGATATCAGCGGCATACCTGATCTCGACCGTGAGGCGACTGCAGCAGCGCCCTCCCTCTTTCGCTCTCTCGTATTCTCTCACGCTCTCCCTTATAAGCTCCCTGAATAATTTTTTTTATCCATCCCCACACAGTTTCATTGTTCCCCTGTGCTTTGTAACTATGGCAGGCATGAAATGCACCTAAACGCAGAAGGCGGCTTCCCAGCCCCAACCTTCATACCCGTCCCCTCCGCCTCCTTTCCCTGTCTCCCCTTCAATAATATTTATAGTCCAATCTTTTTCTCACCCCCATCTTCTTTTTAGGGATTTTTTTCTTTTTCTTATTGACAAGTGCAATGCCATGCCCCGGCCCCCTCCGTTTCCCCCGTCTTTTTGCCCCAGCCTTCTCCCTTCGAGCTGACAGATACACTGTTCTCTCTTTCTTCGCCTTTCACCTCCCTCCGCCCGTCCTGCCGTCCCGGCACAATGCCGATGCTTTCTCCCGCGGACGGCCGAACGCTGTCCTGAACTAACAATATCAGCGAGCCTGTCTCAATGCCAGGGAGCCCCATTGTGTGCTGCCAGAGGGGTGTTAACACCCATGTCTGGACCCAATGAATAGTATTATTGTGTCTGAGACATGCAGCTTGCCCCCTCGGTTGCACCCTGCCCCCCAACTCTGAAGCGGTCCCCCATTTTTCGGCACTTAACCCACTTTAAACCAATGTCATTTTGAGGCAAAACTGAGCACTTTGCAACATGCAGAAGTGTCGTTTAGAAATAATAGTTGAAGTTTTGGCTGCCGGGTAAAAAGGAACATTGTGAGATGGTTTACATGGTTCCCACGGTTAAGAAACGTTTGTAGATATCATAGAAATAATGATTTCCTGGCCTTGGAAATTAATACATTTATGGAAATTAGTGAAATATCTGAACAGATGCAAAACTTATGGATAAGGTATTGGTCAAGTTAGTTATTGTTAGCTAATGTTTTTCACATTTTAAATGCACAGTGAAACCATAATGTAATGTCCTTTTGAACTAATTTGCATGACAACCGTTCATTCAGAAATCATTTAAATAATTCCAGAGAACGCCAAAGCGAAACAAAAACAAGAAAACATTCTCCTCATCTGTGATCTGTGTTTACAATTAGCGCAGCTTACTTAGTGCCTGTTTAAAGTCCTGGTTTTGTCTGCTGTACGGGGGAAGCATCAGCATAGGGGCTCTAAGTGCACTTGGCAGACAGTTTCTTTCAGCCTGACATCCTTAACTCAAAAAATCTCCTGCCTCAGCTTTTTTTATTTCAAGGTTAGAAAGTTCACATTACTAACTGAGAGCAGATGCCAAAACATTCACCTTGCACATCTCCCTGATCAAAGCTGTGGATTGACATTTGCAATGGGCAAAATGCTGAAAGTTAAGCTGAACTTGTTTTCTCTCTCTCCCTCGCTGTTGTTTTGGCAGAAGTCGGAAGACGAGCGGAGAGTGGGAGTAGCGATAGTGGTGGAGGAGTGAACCCGGAGCAGGTGAACACAGCTGCAGACCGCCATGGGCTCTCTTCCATTGGTCCCGACTCTCCTTCTTCGGGTCTCTGAGAGACGGCAGGGGCCAGCCAGGGAGCGTCGGAGTGGGCAGGCGAGGCAGCTCGCTTTCCCCGCCGGCTACCAGCTCCTCGGCAGCGAGGAGGGAGAGAAATCAATACTGAGGAGAGATGCTGCCAGGGGTCGCCCAACGCTGCCTCCAGCCATGGAGCCATGGGAGCCCGAGTGTTCGGCTTTCTCTGTCTCACAGCCCAATCTCAGTCAACTCGCATCAGCTAAAGAGAGGGCCAACAGCCTTGACGCTCTTCATGCAACACCGAGTGTGTGTGTGCTTGCGTGTGTGGTTCTGCCAGAGGGCCTTTCCAGGATCGGCATCACTTGATAAAACTTTGCCTGCTGGAGAACGAGTAGAAAAAGAAAGTCAAAGGTCTTTCTTTCCCCCATCTTTGATTCCTTTTTCGCCATGAGTGCACATTCCCCCTGACTGTTGTAATGAGTGCTTGACGGAGATCTCTTTTACGCTAAATCAAGAGCCCTTCTTTTTTTAGTGGTCCTCCTCCTAAGCATGCACAAAGTGCTCTACATCTGATGGGCCGGGATGAGAGAGCAGTTTGAATCCTTTTTCCACCTGGTTTTACCTGATTTTTTTTTTTATGGACACCACTATTCGAGAGGCTTTGAAAAGGACTTGGCCTTGATTTGTAGGTGAAGGGTTTGGTGCTTACCCTTCCTGGGCACTTTGTAACCATTTCCACCCTTGACCGTGGCACTTGATGGTTATTAATAATGGTGCAGACCAATCGAGCACAGTGCGAGACGGAGAAGTTCCAAAAAAGTTGCTCCCACAAGGTTGCAGATCCACTGGGATGTGGACAACTGAAACATGGCCTGAACTAGCTACTAACAATTCGAAAAGTGGAGTGCTGGTAGCAGTGGATAGTTCCTGTATCCTTGGATGCTCAACGGGAAGGTGGATTCGGTAAGGAAAGATTTCAGTAATCTGTATGCGTGGGTTACATAACATCAGCTGGTTAAAGGTCCTGATTTGTATTATTTAAAACAAACAAAGTGCCAGATGATTGTATAGATACCCGCCATCCGTCTCATCTCCACTGGGTAGCGCCTTCGACAAAATGGCCGCTGATGCCTGCCAGCTGTCTCCGTGCCAAGATGGCGGCACCTTAAACGCTGCCCATCTGCCTAATCAAGGGCTACTATGTAGATTCCAGATAATTGCATTTGCATATGCTTTTTCCCTCGCTCGTTATTGGCCGGGCCAGTAATTCACACTGCCTTTGAAACACGCAGGGCATATGCGCCTGTTTCCTTGATCGCTTGTATCCTTTTACAGTCTGTCTGTCTTTATGTTAAGCTGCGGTAGCATTCTGTCATTCGAAATGGTAGAAAAATATGGCGCTAACACACACAAAGCATCTGATGCCTGTGCCATCTGTGACATCTGCGACTGGGTAGTCTAGCTACGTAAATCCCTCACTCGCAGGGCCCGGTTCCAGACAGCCTCCCATAATGACCTCATTAGCATGCACAGCACTCCTCACCGTAGGCCCTGGTGCACTGCTGTGCCGTGGGACCCGACAATCCGCGCCCTTCACACAAACGCTCGCTGGGCAACATTGTGTTCCTTCTTACAATACAAAACTTCACACTTGTTTTATTACAATCATGTCAGTGGAGCTGAAGATCTGAAAGGGGCTTAGGCAGTTAGCCTGCATGCTCTGGGAGATGTCTGTGTACAATGTCTGTGGGTTTTTTTTAGCTATGCCAATGAAATGGTTGTTTGGTTGAGTCAGATTTTAATTATTACTTTTCTTTCAATAAACGTGCTGTATTTACGAAAACACACAGACCTAAAAGTTCTCAATAATTTAGCTTGAAATTGTAGCATTGTAGTAGTTGAAACCAACTAGATCCAATTGGAATTTCTAATAATTCATGGTGAAATGGTTAGAAATTGTAGAAGTTGGCTTTTACAAAAATGTAAAACCCAAAGCCTAAACCTTGTAAATGTAAAAAGAAAAACAACAATAAAAAAGTAGCACCTTGAGCCAGGTCGTAGTATCTTGCAATTTCATCATCTCATATGAAATATCACTAGTCATCATCAGAGTTTTGACTAATTCTTGTCTCTAACCACTTTGTTTCATAGCAATTAAGGGTGTTAAAATCTGACTCTGACCATATGGAAGTACAAAAAGGTTTTCTCAAAGATTGTGTTATGGTGTGTGCACACCAGATGCAAAGTAAATATTTGCATCTTGTTACTTGCTCTAGTTTACTTGCTGCATGTTTTTCACATTACTCACGTGAATAAAAACATACAAACAAAAAACTAAAACAACAACAACAAAAAATTTCTGATACAGCCAGACTTGTCAAACCGGACATGTCAATAAGCTCTTCACTGATTGGCTTGCGCGACAACGTGGCATGCAAATTTTTCACTCGAGTTAAAATTATTCAACTTGCGTGGAAGATGCATTTGAGGCGAATATCACGCATTTGGGGCAGTCGTGTCATCCAATTTGAATCGATTTGCGTCTTTGCATTGACTTTGTATATAATCTAGGCTACTCGCACAAATAATTAAATTCACTTTTGATGTGCATACACCATTATGATATTTACATGTAAGAGTGACAAAAAAAATGCAGAGTAGAATAAAGTGTGATTTTGCAAATTTATTTTGGGGCATTGTTAGTGATATCACAACGTTAAGTTGCTATGTTGCAACTGTCAACAGCTTAAGATTAATACTGAATGTTCATATTTTAGAGTTTTTACATATTTGAGCTCATCCAACCAGAATTTAGAGTAATCAGTTTTAAACTTAGTTTGTATTGGTTTGACTTTCTTTTTTTAAGTTTTGGTAAGCTTTTTTTAAAGTAGCCTATCGGATGATAGTGATGCTAAGGTGCCGTTAGCTATCTAGAATAACAGTTTCTCATATTGATCGTATTGTTTGTGCTTCATAGGTAGGATATGTCATGTGGGTGGGGTGATTTGGTTAAAATTGGGAGTAGAGGGCAGTTAAATTTTGGGGTGGGTGGGTGAGGGGGTGGCTTATGCGTCTGTCTGGACAAGTTGATGTCTAAAACGCATATTAGCAGCAGAGTGGTACGTCTGGGTCAGTCAGTCTGTGTTCGTTCCATATTTGCATATTTACAACAGCTGGGGAGCCCATATGTTTTAGCCTGAGCCAGACAAAATTATATATGGCCTGACACGCTAGCAAGGCTACCACACCCCATGGCCCCCCTAAACAAATACACACGCTGCAAATCTTGTGCAATTCAAGTTCTCTTCAAAACACAAAAATACCCCCCTCAAACCCAAAAGAAAGGAAAACCAAAAAGCTTTTATGCTAATTGCAGCATTAGCCATCCGTGTGAGTACACTAGTGCAATTATGCATAATTCAGCACAAAGCTAGGCAGGGAGGCTGAGTACAGTAAATCCTGTTAGTAGCCTGCAAAGGCGGCATAAGAAAGGAGGGGACAGAGGGGCGAGTGTTACGCCCATTAGGTGCCAGAATAAAGGCCACGTTTTCACAAAAACCCAGCGATATGTTAACCTCCCACTCTTGCTGTACAGGTGTAGACTTATGCTGGACGGCACAAGATTTAGGTGTCACAAGATGTTGATTTGTTGATTTGCTTTGTCCTTTCTGTGCGCTGTTACTTTCACATTAAAGGATTAGCCACCCCAGATTTGAATTCTGTCATCATTTACTCACCCTCATGTCATTCCAAACCTGTATGACTTTGTTTTGGTTTGAACGACATGAGTAAATGATGACTAAAATGAAAACAAGTCTTTAAATTAAATAATTAGACCTGCAGTTTTTCTCGTTTTTTTTTCTCATAACATGAAACAATATTTTATTTTATTTTATTTATTTTATAGTTTATTTTATTTTACTACTAATATCAATTAAACTATTACAGCTGCCTTTTTATTATCTCTACTAACAGCTTGCTACCAGACTTCAGTTGTTCTCACAACATGAAACCATATTTTATTATAGTTTATTTTATTCTTAATGTTTTTTAATACTTCGTATTTTATTTATTTTTGTTCATTTTCTTTTAGAGCTCATCAATTAAATTATTAGTGCTATTTATTTATTAAGTTGTCTTGAGAAAGCCAACTTACTGATCTACTATTTAAACTTATTATTATTATTATTATTCTTTTTCTGAGACTAAAATTTCTGACTCTAACTCCTCCTAGAGCTTTAACTCTACAGACTTCAAACTCAGCCCAGCTCTTCAGACTGATCTCGCCGGGTGTGCTATATCTTTTCTAACTGATCAGACTTATGGTTTTCATAAAAATGAAGATTAAAAATCATAAAAATCCCATAGACTTTTATTGACGGAATGTTCAGATGAGCCAAGCTCCAACTGTCAAAATTCAAAACTAAACAAACTAAACCCCATTAGACTCCATCAAGCTTCGCTTCTATGTACTATTTCTAATCCATTTAAACTCATTCAAACTCATCTATCTAATATTTCTAATCTATCTATCTATCTATCTATCTATCTATCTATCTATCTATCTATCTATCTATCATCTGACTCTATCTATCTATCTATCTATCTATCTATCTATCTATCTATCTATCTATCTATCTATCTATCTATCTATCTATCATCTGACTCTATCTATCTATCTATCTATCTATCTATCTATCTATCTATCATCTGACTCTATCTATCTATCTATCTATCTATCTATCTATCTATCTATCTATCTATCTATCTATCCTAGCAACATGCTAATAATGTTAGAAACATGCTAGTCACTCGCTAATCATGCTAAAAAACATGCTAGCGACATGCTAGTCACTCGCTAATCATACTAAAAACATGCTAGCGACATGCTAGTAACTCGCTAATCATGCTAGAAACATGCTAGCGACATGCTAGTAACTCGCTAATCATGCTAGAAACATGCTAGCGACATGCTAGTCCTCGCTAATCATGCTAAAAACATGCTAGCGACATGCTAGTCACTCGCTAATCATGCTAGAAACATGCTAGCGACATGCTAGTAACTCGCTAATCATGCTAGAAACATGCTAGCGACATGCTAGTCCTCGCTAATCATGCTAAAAAACATGCTAGCGACATGCTAGTCACTCGCTAATCATGCTAAAAACATGCTAGCGACATGCTAGTAACTCGCTAATCATGCTACAAACATGCTAGCGACATGCTAGTCACTTGCTAATCATGCTAGAAACATGCTAGCGACATGCTAGTCAATCACTAATCATGCTAAAAACATGCTAGCGACATACTAGTCACTTGCTAATCATGCTAGAAACATGCTAACGACATGCTAGTCACTTGCTAATCATGCTAGAAACATGCTAGCGACATGCTAGTCACCGGCTAATCACGCTAAAAACATGGTAGCGACATGCTAGTCACTTGCTAATCATGCTAAAAAACATCCTACCGACATGCTAGTCATTTGCTAATCATGCTAGAAACATGCTAGCGACATGCTAGTCACTCGCTAATCATGCTAAAAACATGCTAGTGAAATGCTAGTGACATGCTAGTCACATGCTAATCATGCTAGAAAAATGCTAGTGACATGCTAGTAACTTGCTAATCATGCTACTGACATGCTAGTCACTTGCTAATCATGCTAGAAACATGCTAGTGACATGCTAGTAACTTGCTTATCATGCTAGTGACATGCTAGTCACTTGCTAATCATGCTAGAAAAATGCTAACGACATGCTAGTCACTCGCTAATCATGCTAGAAACATGCTAACGACATGCTAGTCACTTGCTAATCATGCTAGAAACATGCTAGCGACATGCTAGTCACCGGCTAATCATGCTAAAAACATATTAGTGACATGCTAGTCACTTGCTAATCATGCTAAAAACATGCTAGCAACATGCTAGTCATTTGCTAATCATGCTAGAAACATGCTAGCGACATGCTAGTCACTCGCTAATCATGCTAAAAACATGCTAGTGACATGCTACTCACTTGCTAATCATGCTAGAAACATGCTAGCGACATGCTAGTCACTTGCTAATCATGCTAGAAACATGCTAGCGACATGCTAGTCACTCGCTAATCATGCTAAAAACATGCTAGCGACATGCTAGTCATTTGCTAATCATGCTAGAAACATGCTAGCGACATGCTAGTCACTCGCTAATCATGCTAAAAACATGCTAGTGAAATGCTAGTGACATGCTAGTCACATGCTAATCATGCTAGAAAAATGCTAGTGACATGCTAGTAACTTGCTAATCATGCTACTGACATGCTAGTCACTTGCTAATCATGCTAGAAACATGCTAGCGACATGCTAGTAACTTGCTTATCATGCTAGTGACATGCTAGTCACTTGCTAATCATGCTAGAAAAATGCTAACGACATGCTAGTCACTCGCTAATCATGCTAAAAAACATATTAGTGACATGCTAGTCACTTGCTAATCATGCTAAAAACATGCTAGCATCATGCTAGTCATTTGCTAATCATGCTAGAAACATGCTAGCGACATGCTAGTCACTCGCTAATCATGCTAAAAACATGCTAGTGACATGCTAGTCACTTGCTAATCATGCTAGAAACATGCTAGCGACATGCTACTGACATGCTAGTCACTTGGCTAATCATGCTAGAAACATGCTAGCGACATGTTAGTCAACCGCTAATCATGCTAAAACATGCTAGTCACTTGCTAATCATGCTAGAAACATGCTAGCGACATGCTAGTAACATGCTAATTATGTTAGCAACATGCTAGTAACTAGCTTATCATGCTAGAAACATGCTAGTAACTTTGCTAATCATGCTAATGACATGCTAGTCACTTGCTTAATTAAACTTCTTAAACTTTTCAAACTTCAAACTTCAAACTTTTCAAACTTTCCAAACTTTTTAAACTTTCTGTTCAGGCTTTCTCAAGCCAACTTAAAGTTTGTCTTGACAAACTTTTTTATCTAGTTATCTGTTGTAATAGCTACCAGGCTTCAGTTGTTCTCACAACATGAAACCGCATTCCTTCTGGCTGTCTCACATACCCACTTGTAAACCTTTTAAACGTCTACCTTGAAGGCCTGAAAGTCTTAAAGCTTAATAACTGGGCTGAACTATCTCAAACGAGTGGTATCCTGGCTCTAGCGCTGTATCAAAATATAAAAAATGGCAACATAAAAAATCCCTTCCCTGCCTGTCTGCAATAAGCTTTTCTCCAATTCCTGATTAGACTTGAAGAAAAACAGTCAGACCGTTTTTACATTTCCACAAGTGCTGTAGCATCATATGAGAGTGTTGTGGCTCCCCTCTGTGCAGAGACGGGCTTATATGTTTAATGTTTTAATGTTAGCCGTGCTTCAGCGCCGTCTCAGCGTTATGATGGGGTTTCTATGCTCTGAGTGCCCGCTGCTTTTATTTGCTTGGTTATTGATTGAATGTGGTCCACCCACAGAAGTAATAGTTGCTAAAAGCATTTATTGGCACTGCTCAGTTCTGCCAAGGTGATATGCAGCTTTTTTTATTTATTTTATTTGATTTTATTCCACCTGTGATCTGACAAGTGGCTAGCCAGGCTAACGACTTTTAAGAGAATCTGGCAACACAATTATTTCATTAGCATAGTAGCTCGTTTCATAATATTTTAGCGGATTTACCTTTTACCACAAAGTATTGATTAACTTTTTGTATAATAACTTTCAGCATTTAGTGTTTATGAAAAGCAGACCTCAATAATTGATTTTGCTGTGAAAATGTGTCATACTAGTGATCTAAACTGTTTACTTCTAAATGATTAACATTTAGGTAGATAAAGGAAATTAAATTCACACTTCTTTTTCCATTTTAAAAGCTAGCAACCTACTAAGAAAACATGTTTTCCTGTACGCATGCATATTAGCAGCTCTCTTATAATATATTATATTTTAAATGATAACTTTCTTTATTTGTTTTAATAAAGCTGATGATCATATTTTAAATGATAACTTTCTTTATTTGTTTTAATAAAGCTGATGATCATGTAGCATTTTAGCTGCTAAAGGATGTGACATTCTGTCTTCTTTTTCCATTTTTTTAAAAGCTTGCAACTTACTAAATGTCCATTAGCAGCTCATTTTATAATTATTGCATTTTTAAAATAATAATTCTCTGTAGTTGTTAAATAGTGTAAAGCTGATTAGCATGTAGCATTTAACATGAGAAAACTTTTTTATTTTTTTTGTCTGCAGTTGTAGCATACTAGTCTTCATTGTTTAGTTGCTGATGGGTTTTTCTTAAAGCTAGTAAACTGCTAAATGGCTGCCTAATATTATCCAGATGAACATGTATGTACATATAAGCAACTGATTTTTAAACAGATTTAAAAAAGGAGATTTGTTCGGAATCACAGAACATGTTATTTTAAGACACATCTGTATGTTATATTTATTAAGCATGTCAAAGTTTCACTCTTTATTTTGTTTTTCAGCGTTAATAAGCTATTTTCAAGATCGAGTACAATATACCAGCATTATCAAAGGCATAAAATTGTGCTTCACCTTGATCCGAAAAAAAGCTACTGGCCCTTTAAAAACACGCTAGCGTCAACTGCGGCTGATTACAGTCGGAGGGAAAACAGGTGTTTATCCAAGTCACTGATTATGTCATTTTTAAGCCCCCAAAACACAGCGCTTCGTGCGGAGTGTGTGGGGCCTGGAATTATGAAGCGAGGAGTGGAGTGTGTGAAGGAGAGAGCGGGGAAATGGGAATGGAGTGCTGTTTGTATGATTAAACTGTCGGCTCGGTGGCACAGGCCACGTTGAAGAGCCGGGCCTGAGATTTGACCGTAATGAAAATGCCCCCGAACTGCACCCCCACCCTTTCAAAACGTTGCTTCAGACCAGCTTGGCTCTGTCCGTACGCTGAGAAGAGAAAGGAGACATGGAACAAGATAGACAGACAGCGAGAAGGAGAGGGAATGAGAAAGTACCGTTCCGTAGCAAATGGTTTTGTGGCCACACCGAGATGTAGACAGATGTAGACAGGAAGTGTATGGTTGGGGTGAGGGTTAGAACTAGTAACTTCAAATTAGTGTTGAGTTTTTGTGCTGTACCTCATATCCTGCCATTAAAGCGATAGTTTATTATTTACTCACCCTCATGTTGTTGCAAACCTGTGTGACTATTTCTTCTGTCATACGCGAAAGAATATATTTTGAGAAATGCCTTTTTTTGTGCATACAATGGAAGTCAATGAGGTCCAAAATGTTAAATGGCTTCAAATGTACTTACTGTTATAATATCTTCTCTTGTGGTCTGTAGAAGAAAGAAAGTCCTCTAGGCTTGGATTGACATGAGGGTGAGCCAATGATGACAGAATTTTCATTTTTGGGTGAACTATTCCTTTTATGTTTTGTTCACACTGCGTACAAATTCCATTTGGTTTCAATCCAGTTTTTAAGACTGACTGTCTGTATTTTCCTTTTGCAGGTGATGAAATCTGATGCATTTGTTCAAGTTTTCCTCTGTTCTTGTTAATCATGACATCTTGTTGCAG
This sequence comes from Cyprinus carpio, assembly GCF_018340385.1. Lineage (NCBI taxonomy): Eukaryota > Metazoa > Chordata > Actinopteri > Cypriniformes > Cyprinidae > Cyprinus > Cyprinus carpio. The sequence goes on from NC_056618.1 coordinate 23,557,399, forward strand.
TGTTATAGTGTGTGCAAACCAAAATCGAATTTAATTAATTGCCCGGGTAGATTACAAACAAAGTCGATGCAAATATATGCAAATTTGGGCCTGCTGATGCAAATTGGGTGCCACATTTGCTGGGAACATGTGATATTTCTCTCAGTTGTGTCTTCTGCACAAGTTGAAAAATTTAATCAAGAGAGAAAAATTTGAATGACATGTCACACAAGTCAATTAAGAGCTTATTAAAGCATTCGGTTTGACATGTCCGGTTGTTTTAGAAAATGTTGAATAGCATTATTATGTTTTTATTTGTGCGAGTGATGCGACAAACATCTTGTGAGTAATTTAGAGCGAAAATGCAATGTGAAAATTTGCTTCGCTTATGGTGAGCACACACAATTAAACTCACAAGGAACATAAACAACCCATTTTGCACTTTCCTGCATGTGTCCTAAACCACTTACTTGTTCACTACATAGCGAATGTCACACAGTCCAGGAAAGTGATGGAAAATTTGTGTATTCAGAAAGAGCACCAAACTAACTACACACACATGTAGTTTTTGAATTCCAAAAATGCGACTTGAAATGTGAGCATTCACACTGAGATGAATTTTAATCTGATTTCACACCATATTTGGATCATGTTCATAAACATCAGATTTCATGTGTTTCTTGTTGTCTAGACTACACAAACTAAACTGATTTGAGTCAGATATACCAAAAAATTCTTTTTGCTGCTTTCTGTCTAAATAAAGCTTAAGATGATGCATAAATGACCAAAGGATAGTTCACAATAATCTTTCTAATTCTATGAGAATAGAGAAGTCCACACCACAAATATAACGATAATGACACAGAGGAACAATGCCAATGGATGGATTTTTCCAGCTGATGAATGATAGAAACCTTGCCAGCCAATAGTAATCCATCCTGCTTTAAAGAGCTTGAATATTTAAAGTGGCAGATGATAAAACTACAGTGTGTGTTTAATATAAAAACATTATTGTTTGTTGGTGTGGAAGCTAATATAATTATCTTTACAGTTATTGGTGTGAATGGGCCGTAAACGAGAAAAAATATCGCAGATAATGGTACACCAAGCACAGAAAATATTACTCTCTCCCACAAATACTGTCTAAATATCATCTCGGTTAAGTGTGGGAATGAGTAAAAGCATCAAATATTCAGTCATTCGCTGGCTAGACGGCCCAGCTGCTCTATTCAGCTGCAGGTGAGGAAGGACCCTAGAGGTCAAGGTCAGGGTGGGGGGGGTTGGTTGTTGTATGGTCAGACGTCTCGCTACACCCCAAATCATATTTGACCGGCAAATAAGCGGGTGATTATACGGCGGTTTCTTTTCTGCGCAAACCTGGCAACCGTATTTTTTCAACATCTGTTAATTCACAATATCATGAGCTTGTTTTAATGAAGCGTACAGGCATATATTTATAGCATCGGTCGCAAGGTAGCAACATCGGTTTCGCCGCATTTGTTCCTGCTGTCTGTCTCCTGCAGTGTAAACAATGATACCCCTTTAAGAGGAGGGCTTTTCTTCCTCTCAACATGTTTCTCCAAAGAAACCAAGTTTTTGAATAGCGGACGAAGACACCAGCCCACCCTCTGGAAGATCCCATTATTCATCTCCACCTATGCTTCATTAGCTCAGCTGAAAAAGTCCTCCCCGCGCCAACCCCCCCATTCCAGCGTCTCAATGGTCTGGTCCCCATCTTTCCCAGAGAGCCCCCTCTTCCTTGTCCTTCCCGTTCCCCCTAATCGTCTCAGCTCGCACTGAAATCAAGCTTAGAATCGCTGCTGTTGTGAGCCTCTCTCCTTCCTCCCCCCTTTCCGGCTCATTCTCTCACCTAGCTCACACACGCATGCACACACACCCACCCACTGCTTAAATCCCTATCAGCATGTCAACAAAATGTCCGCCCAGCTGGGGTTGACACTCGCTCGCCTCTGGGGCTTCATCTCCTCCTCGCTGACCCCCCTCGAACCCTTGTGTTCATTTGTTCTAGAGCTGCTCACAGACTCAAGTGTGTGATGGTAGTTTGTGTTTTAAAGAGTAATTGGTATGTGTTGTGCCAGTCATCAATATGAGGTTTAACTAAAACATGTCTGATATAATGCTGATAAATATCAATATTCTCAACTGAGATGAAAAAAAGAGGACACTTAGTTATTAGAATGGATTTTAAATATCCATATAAACATTTCTTATAGTTATGCTAACAAAAAGAGGAGTGGTATATATATATATATATATATATATATATATACATACACACACACACACACACACACACACACACACACACACACACACACACACACACACTATAAAATTGTATAGCAATGAATTAAAAAATACAAATAAAGAAAAAATTTATATATATCTGTTCTATATAATTGCTATACAAAGACAAAGAAATAAAGTACAAGAAAAAGGTATCACAAAACAGTTTTTCAATATTATGGTAATAAATTAAAAAAAAGAGAAGAAAGAAAAGAAAAATGTCCATGGCTTTTCATCTTATACTACAGAGATACAAGGTTCATTATCCAGCTAGCGTCTGAAACAGGCATGAATGTGATTGATTTGAATTCTCAGACTGCAAACAATCTGCTAGCTTGACGCTAAGCTAGCATGCGTATGGAACCGGTTGGGAGGACACGTCACACCAAAGCCGTCAGGAGACGCTCTGATGTACCAGCGTTTGGGTGGGGGCAGGAATCGCCCGTCTGGGACGCCCCTCCATACACAGGGAATGCACCTACGACCCAGGCAGAGATTTTGCAGAGGGTGGCGTCTGGTCCCTGATTCAGACAGTCCTGTCTGATGTCCCATTAAGATTTGAGTCCAGGACCATGAGGGGTGAGGGGAAGAGCACTGGTTAACCCCCCTGGACTACTGCTGCAGCTCCTGGGTCCTATTATTTGAGGCAAGCTGTTGGCTGCATACTAATTCTGCATCACTCAGTCATGAATTGGGCTCGTATGAGGAGCAGCGTTTGAAATAAAGCTGGTGCAGAAGGAGGCCCTGTATGGAAAGAGGGAAGCATATGCTCACTAAACCCGATCAGACTGGCAAATGTCCGGCGCATTGAATGAGAAAAGTTAACATAGCTTGATAACTGGTTATAGTTGCATCATTCTGCAGGGAAGAGGAGGAGCCTGGTATCATGCAGCTGAAATGACCTGCATTCGTTTTCATTTAGTTTTAACATTTTTGCCTAATGATACATACTGTCAAGAAAGAGGAAAGGAAGTGATGGCAAGAAATCTTATTAGCTTCATCAACTTGCATCATCCACATGAGTGCCACATCAATGTGTCAGAGCACATGCACTAGCCATTAGACAATTTGAATATTATGTTTGTTATTATTTATTATTTAAATTTGTATGAAAATTTATCTTGATGTGGCATGTTACAATCAAAACTAAAAATGTAAATATTTAAAAAATCTATCATTAAAAATAAATCATAATTTTATTACTAGTCGGACTTTGACTAGGCCACTCCAAAACCTTTGTTTTGTTTTTCTTGAGCCATTCGGAGGTGGACTTGCTGGTGTGTTTGGGATCATTGTCCTGCTGCATAAACCAAGTGCGCTTGAGCTTGAGGTCACAAACTGATGGCCGGACATTCTCCTTCAGGATTTTCTGATAGAGTGCAGAATCCATGGTTCCATCATTTATGGCAAGTCAACCAGGTCCATCACACTACCACCACCATGTTTGACTGTTGGTATGATGTTGTTTTTATGAAATGCTGCGTTGGTTTTACACCAGATGTATCAGGACGCACACCTTCCAGAAAGTTCTACATTTGTCTCATCAGTCCACAGAATATTTGCCCAAAAGTCTTGGGGATAATCAAGATATTTTTTGGCAAATGTGAGATTAGCCTTTGTGTTATTTTCGGTCAGGAATGGATTTTGTCTTGGAATTCTCCCATTGATGCCGTTTATGCCCAGTCTCTTTGTTATGGTGGAGTCATGAACACTGACCTTAATTGAGGCAAGTGAAGCCTGCAGTTCTTTGGATGTTGTTGTGGGGTCTTTTGTGACCTCCTGGATGAGTCGTCGCTGTGCTCTTGTGGTAATTTTTGTCGGCCGGCCGGCCGGCCACTCCTGGGAAGGTTAACCACTGTTCCAAGTTTTCTCCATTTGTGGTTAACGGCTCTGACCATGGTTTGCTGGAATCCCAAAGCCTTAGAAATGGCTTTATAACCCTTTCCAGACTGATACATGGCAACTATTTTGTATCTTATCTGTTCTTGAATTTCTTTAGATCGCGGCAGGTTCAGGTTCTACTTAAGTGATTTCTTGATTCAACAGGTCTGGCAGTAATCAGGCCTGGGTGTGGCTAGTGAAATTTAACTCATCTTTCTAAAATAATTTGGTTAATCACAGTTCTTTAATGATTTAACAGAAGGGGGCAATAGATTTTCCACATAGGGCTGGGTAGAATTGGACAGTTTTTTGCCTTAGTAAATTAAATCATTTAAAAACTGCATTTTGTATTTACTTACTTACATTATCTTTGTGTAATATTAAAATTTGTTTGATGATCTGAATCTTTTAAGTATGACAAATATGCAAAAAAAACAAACAAACAAAAAAAAAATCGGAAGGGGGCAAAAACCTTTTCACGGCACTGTGTATGTATGTATATATATATATATATATATATATATATATATATATATATATATATATATATATATATATTTTTTTTTTTTAAAAGCATGTTAAAGGTTAACTGTTTGTACTTTTTAACATTTTATTTAAACAAACATATTTCTGTTATTATTTTTTTTATTGAAAATAATTTATTATAAATAATTTATTTGAATAGTTTCATATGTTAAATATTCTATAACATTACACTCACTATATATATATATATATATATATATATATATATATATACATACATATACATACACTATATACAGTACACACACACAATATATATAAATATGTATTAAAATACATGCCACTTGATCACTGTTGGCATCCACCAGGTATTCTGCAGGCTATAAATAACCATGACCAGCAGATGAATGAGAGACAGACACCAGACAGGACCAGTGGAGAAAATCGTCTAGTCCCCAATGACACCACTCTCTTGATAAAGGGGGTCTCATACTGGGCTTTGTTCCCCTGAACAAACACTTATAAAAAAAAACCCCTCACAAAATAATCAAAAAATCATTAACAAAAAAGAACAACCATTTTCTTATAGTCCGATGAGCAAGAAACAATGACAGCAAAGATGCACAGGAAGAGAAAGAGAAGATGTATAAATCCAGACAGCAAAGACTTCCCTAGGGTTGCCAGGTCTGCAGTAAAATGAACATTTGTATCCTGCGTGTTCTCCTATTTGCTAGTCAAATCTGTTTCAGGGTGTAGTGAAAAGTCTGAGCATACAACCCCCCCTGACCTTGACCTCTAGGGTCCTTTCTCACCTGCAGCTGAATAGAGCAGCTGGGCCGTCTAGCCAGCGAATGACTGAATTTTTGACACTTTTACTCATTCCCACGCTCAATTGCTTTTCGAGATGATATTTAGACAGTCTTCGTGGGGGAGAGAAATGCTTACTGTGTCTGGTGTACTGTGGCAGCCATTGTCTGCAACATTTCTCCTCGTTTAGTCATAATTGCAACGTCTTATTAACATTTATTTATAAACTCACATGAAATCTGAGCATTCACACTGACACATTTGAATCTGGTTTCATACCACATTTATATTAGGCTTGTAAACATCAAATTTCATTTGTTTTTTTTTTTGTTTGTTTTTTTGTGTGTGTTTAAACTACACAGATATTTGCGTCAATATCCCCAAAAGCTTTTTTTCTGCTTGTTATCTAAATAAGCTTAAGATGTTGATTTAATTTGTGATTGAACAAAGAGAAATATCACAGAAATGGCTACCACAGTATAATGAATACAATATTTTGAAAGTCTTTGTTGGGGAGAGTAATATTTACTGTGTCTGTTGAACTGCTTTTGGGGGAAATCTGATGCAAATGTTTAGGTTTGTGCTGTTGAAACAGCAAAAATTTGTTAATTTAAATGTGGAGTGACACCAGATTCAAATGTGTCAGTATGAACTCTCAAGTAAGTTCATTAATAAATGTCTATATTTTCATTTTATTGAAATTATGTTTCATTTTCTGGTGCAAATATTTAGATTTGTTAAATGTTATGCTTACAAACCCGATTCAAATGTGGTTTGAAACCAATTAAAATGTGTCAGAGTGCCCAAATTTGAAAGTTTATTAATAAAATAACCATATTTTTTTATGATTCAACTTATGATTAATTTTCTACACAAGCATTGTTTGCACAAATAATGTACTTAGTTATCTCTAAAGTTCATTTGAATTTGTTTTAGATCATTAGACTGATTTTATAGTACAAAGTTTCCTTTAGAGCTACCTTTATACGAAACGTTTGCCTGTTTAGGCATTCCCTTTAGATTTTAGACACAGACAGTAGTGTACGGTAGACCATCACGCTCCCTCCCTCGCCCGTCTCTCTCCACTGATAGCATGAGGACCCCTGGATACTTCCTTATGGCTGCCTGCAATGTGCCTGTCTGAAATGCAAAACAACGGGGTTTGACATTCCAAACGTAAAAACTCATTATTCAGTGTGGATCACAGTGCATCGGATGAATGTAATTACTTTCAGTTGCAATTTATTGGGGGTTTATGTGACCTGTTCTGGCAATACACAATTTTTTGTTCTCATAATCTACTGCTGAGATGCGACTCATTTTTGCAGACACCTGTATTCTGGGACACAAGATCCAGCAAAGCTGGTGGTCTCCCTGCTTGCCTTCATCTGAATACATTTACATACAAATAATGCTACGCTGGCAGATACTAAGCACCGCTGAGACTTCACTGAGCAAGACAGTGTCCAAAAAATCATAATATACAGACAGATCAGACAGCTTCTCGACTGAATCAGCCACATATTCACCACAGTGTCACGGTCTTACTGTAATCCCATAATTATGTAATCATAACAGAACAATCCAGATGGGAAAAGTGCTCCTGTTGCAAATGCATTAGAATTATATAAAACAGCAAAGTCGAAGGTAATGCAAGTACACAAATAGTGCAACATGTCCATGCACTGAAAACATATGTTTTTGTCAGGTAAACGAAAAATGTAATAATACTGATTATAATGGTACAAGACAAAACTCCCTCTTAATATGACTGAATCAACCAGATTACACCAGGTAACATCAACAGAAGTCATTTATGGGACAGAAACAAACATAAAAAGATAAAGATTGTTGTTGCTGTTATTATTAATAATAATAAAATATGATATTTGAACATAATTTGAACATCTAATTGCACCACAGTACCACCAATGGAATTACTGAGTGGCAAATCAGGTAGAAATATGTCCATATGCAATTTTAATAATGCACATAAACATACATAAAATCATAAAAGGATATCCATGTATAAAAATAAATAGGTTATTATGCTTAATATACTTGCCTAATATTAAGATAAATGTTTTTAAAAGTTTTTGTTATTAATAATAATAATAATAATAGCAACATTCCTTCCTTAATAGCTCATGTGTAAGCCTTCAGTACACTGTAAAACCTCTCCAACTCTTTCTTTCTATTGACTGATCACATCTAAATTTTTCAATTGGCCAAACTGAATTAGTGTGAATTTAATTCTATAAATTCAGTTAGGCCAATTAAAAAATGTAGATGTAACCAGTCACTAGAAAATTTTGAGTTGGAGAGAGGTTTTTATTTTTTACAGTATTTATTTATTTATTTTTTTTACATATTTTAGTTTTTATATATATATATATATATATATAGAGAGAGAGAGAGAGAGAGAGAGAGAGAGAGAGAGAGAGAGAGAGAGAGCGCGCCTCTTTTTGTTAACATAACTATTAAAAATGTTCTATATATATATATATATATAGTGGTGTTTATTTCTATATATTTCTTGGATTGCAATACAAAAATATTTGTGTGTGTATAAATAAATAAATATATATGTGTGTGTGTGTGTGTGTGTGTGTGTGTGTGTGTGTGTGTGTGTGTGTAAAGCTATATAAAATCTAAATAAAATAAATATGTATAAATTCTTTAAAAAAAACTTGCCCCTTTTAGACTTGCACTCTACTCATTTACTTACTAACTAAAAAAAACACTAGCTTCTCAGTTCTTTTTGTATTCTTTCTATTTATTTTCTTTTTATTTATTATACAATTAACAAAAGCAAAAAGACACTAGCTTGCTCTAACACTAGCTTGCTCTATTCTTTTTCTATTCTATCTGTTTTCTTTTTATTTATTATTAATTTAAAAAAAAAAACTTTGCTACGTGTAATGCATTAACATAACTGAGACATATTATACTTGCATATCATTGATCTTTGGTTAGTTTTGATTGCTTCTATCATTCAATATATAATATAATATAATAAAAATATATAATTTATATAATAACTATATAAATAAGTAGTGTGTGTGTGAAATATACAACATATATATATATATATATAATATATATATATATATATACATACATATCACAACTGTAAAATATACAACATGCATGATTCTCTGTTGCTTTTATTGACATTATTATTATTATTATTATTATTATTTATTATCTTGATAGTTTTGTCTGGTTTGAAATATTTATTTCAATATTTCATCAGAAATATTGTGCTTACCGCAGGTATATCTGTATACTGTACGTATTGCATTTATGACATATTTGAAAAGGCACACACACACACACACACACACACACACACACACACACATATATATATATATATATATATATATATATATATATATATATATATATTCAAATGAAATAAAATGATGACAGCCATGGTTGATTTCTATAACGCCATATCCGGCCGCCGTGACTTTGTACCATGACCAAGCAGACTAGACGTTGCGCACTGATGATTAAGCAGGGTCAATCGTTGAGCTGTCTACACCTCAATCCCCAGAGGTGACATTAAGCACCCTAGACTGGAACCAGAAAGCCCCCCACCCCCACAGCGCTGGGGTCAATCCCAGTGCCCAGACAGTCCTTCCCCTGACCCCTGTCTGGCTCTAGGCTCGGGGTCAAACATCACGGCTGATAAAGTCTGTTTCCCCGCCCCTTCAACCTGCGTGCTGGTAAACACACTCGTGTTGTGGCGTGGCGGCAGGAGAGCAGCACACACACAGCGTCATCTCCACACACGTGACGCTGAGCAGCCTGGCATCTGCACGCTGTCAATCAATTCTCAAGCCCTTCCCCTCTCATCCAAGCCTGCACTCAAGCCACACCTCGTTCAGACGCTGTACGGTGAACAGCTTGGCGATTTGCAAAAAGATGGCGATATGCTATAAATATAGGTTATAATATGAACTGCATTGTTTTCATAAATGTAATGAGTACAACTGATTCTAATTCTGTCATTTTTTCTTGTGTCTCCTCAGGTTTTGGACTAAATCTTGGATCACCACACACCATCAAGAGGAGATGTTTTTGTTTTTTTAATTACTGTACATAACTGTTTTTCCGTAAGACAGTTTTTTTTTTGTTGTTGTTGTTGTTGAATCTCTTTTTCTTTTTGTCATCAAGGAAGTATTTTTGGACAGTAAAGGTAAGTTAATTTTTTTAAAAAAGGCTTTTGAAATGTACAGGACAAAGGATAGTTAATAATAAATGAGACTGACTGACATCCAGTTTAAAAAGTGAAGTTTAATTGAACTTAGTCTTAGATAGATAGATAGACAGACAGACAGACAGACGTGATAGATGTGCAGATAGATATTTAGATATATAGATATTCATATGGACAGATATTTATGTATAGATATTCAGATATATAGATATTTATATAGATGGATAGATATTCAGACAGATGTATATTCATACAGTATAGCTAGATATTCAGATATATAGATACTCAGATATTTTAGATGGTTAGATATTCAGATATAGACATTCATAGATGGATAGATATTTATATTTAGATATACAGGTAGATATTCATAAAGATTAATAGATGTTCATATAAATGGATAAATAATAAATGTGTAGATATTTGGAGAGATAGAAAGTTTCCCGCCTAACTGCCTTGAATTTAAGATATTTAATGTGTTTAAATAAATCCTGAAAAAATGGTCTTGTTATCTGTGTGATTATTTTGTCCTTTCCTGGACCTTTTGACATTTTTTCATGAATAAGGTACAATTTGATGTTCTTTGAGCAGTGAGAGTTTTAAAGCATTAGAGGCACAAATCCCATATTGATTTGTTGTGAGAATAATATTAAAATATGTTTGGTGAACTATTATACAGCATTATTATCCCATAATGAAACACAGCTCTTTCTAAATAGCTTAAAAGCCCTGTGGTGATTTTGACCTGAACCCACCTAAAAGGTCACAATATTCTTGATTGCATTTAACTCTTACAATTTTGACAAACTGTTGCTATTAAAAAAAGAAATGTATTTTTATATATTATTATATAAAGAAAATATTTTATTAGCTCATTTTAATTCCCAGCAGTGTAATACAACCCTGTTACTGAATGTTTGTGGTGTGACAACCAAAATTGTGAAATAATTGTTTTTTTCATATGGTGAATATCAAATATTCTATTATTTTTTTACAATTGTTTACAACACTATTACTTATTTTGGCATTTTTTAAGTTATTTAAAATTATTTTTATTTATTTATTTGCATTTTTAAATTTGTATTACTGCTTGAAAAAAAAAAAAACACAAATCAGGGATGTTTAGAAATCTATTTAATAACAGGGCTGCACAACTTGCAAACCTCATATAAAATTAATAGAAAGTAAACCACCTCATATAATATTTACTTTGACCTGACCTCAAGTTGACGATCAGCATTTTCATATGGTCAAATGCCACCTTATCTAAAAAAAAATAAAAAAAAATAAATGAAAGTTGATTTTTGGGGAGTTTCATTTGGTATCTTATTTGTCAAAAGAGCCTTTTGTCAGCTTTTCTCAAACTGAGTCAGAAACAGTGAGCTTTCGCTCAGCCAGAAAGTGTTCATTACCTGAGGAATCCAGTTCACTCAAACACACACACACACACACACACACACACACACACACACACACACACACACACACACACATCAGTCCTGCTACCTATTGTTTTCCTTTAACTGTCAGCTCAAGCGCTGGTCCAGTGCGCTCCAGTGCACCTCCTGAAATCTGCCCCTCGGTCACCCGGCCACACTGACCCAGGATCAGGGCCAAGCCACTCTGGCCATGACTCAACCTCCGAGAGGCCAGACTTTGGCCTGAAAGAAAGCGAGAAGGAGAGATTATCCTATTCTGGGTCGGTCTGGCGGAGGGTCCGGCAGTATTGACCAGAAGGGGCCACCCATGGAGCGCCCACTGAGCCATGAGACGGCCTGATATACATGCTTACTGAGCATGGCAGATTCCCTTACTCTCAACGGGATAAACCCACACCGAACAAGCCTCTTTCGTGGAGATTAGGGTGGCAGCTCTTGTCCCCTTGGCCACCCCTCCCTCGGCCATCCTCTGCCCAGAGACAGAGCTCAAACTGTCTGGACGAGCAGCTCCGGTAAAACAGTTCTTGGTGGTCTGCCAAGACATTCATTGTCTTTGTCGGGAGAGGTGAGGAGGGAGTTTGACTGTGAAGCGCTGCATCCTTTGGCTGTTGTGTCATATTACATTTAGGCTTCTAAATGTAAAATATATATACACACACAAAATTATTTAGTCACCAAAAAATCTGTTAAAACAATACTGAATACAAACACAAAGGTATAATGATAGGAATTAAAATAATTTTGAAGTTTTTGGTGTATTAAATTATTTGACAGAATTTGAGTTGAAAAGTCCTTTTAAATTTGTTATAAATGGCCATTTCACTATGTTATGAAAACTTTTACAATAAGATTTTTTAATTCACTAGATATTGACATTTAATGAAATGATTTGTAATTGTTTATAATCATTCAATAAAAATACTGCATTTATTTAGTTTAACTGTTAAGTTTAATAATAATAATAATAATAGTTTTATTAATTTGTATTCATTAATGTTTTTAAATATTCTTTTATTGACACTCATTCTTAATAAAACAAGCCTCCACAAGATGAGAAAGACAAAAACAAACCAAAACACAAAACTGTTCTTACATTTTTTGTTGTCACTTTTATTGCTTCTTTCATCTTTGTGGTGGTTAAATAAATAATGTTTATTCCTCTGAACAAACTGATCTGAAAAAAATATATATATTAAAAAAAATTGTGTGTGTGTATATATATATATATATATATATATATATATATATATATATATATATATATATATATATATATATATATATATATATATTAATAATTGTGATAATTATATCACAAGGGTTTAAAAAACAGATGAAAGAGTGAATGTCGATTTTGAGCTGAATTATCAGTTGCAGTATCATATGGATAGTTATATGCAACTAACTATCAAACATCAAAGAATAAAGGTCATTATTTAAATCAAAAATAATTGTGATGATCTAAAATTGTAAATATTTTGTGCACGTTTTGCGATTTTACATCAGGCTACATTAAAAAATAAACACAAACATTATATGAACACAAAAGCTAAAATTCCACAAATCCATGTCGAACAGATATAGAATAGTGTTGCGCTTTTAGTTTGAACTGTCATATAAGAAATGCCTCAGTCCTTCTCACAAAACAAATAAATAGATAAATAAAACAGAAAGCAAACATAATCATGACCTTAAAAACACTTCATCCCCAGCAGATAGCATTATTGAAATTTCCGAACTAAGATGCCCTGCTTTGAGACAGAACTAGAGGGCGGGTGGCGGGTCAACACGGGGAGTGTGTTTGCGTGTGTCTGTGCACGCGCGCGCGCGGGGTGTATTGGGGGTCACTCTGTGAACTTGAAGAGCCAACGCCATCTGAAGAACAGTTTGTCATGCTAACCATGCTGGAGCCATTGAATTCACACACAGGGAGCAGAACTTTCACAGGACCTCGTCTTTTTTAATGCAAAACCAGTAAGACCCCGCGCCCTCGGGGTCCATATACATAGGTGTCTCTTCTCAGTGCACTTGGGGGGTGCACTGAGACATATATTTATGACAAACTCTACCTCGCTACTTAATAATATGTGTGGACACGTATTAGTAACTAGTTTCAGTAACTACAAGTGGAATAATGCAGCACCATTGCTAGTTAATGTATAAATTAATTCCCCTCAAATACGAAAAACCGCTTCAGCTATAAATTTATCGCGATTATTCGCGGCTCTACAGTGAGTCGCTATTTACACTAATCATATTCAGCAGGCCCGAGAAAATTAAGTTTTTTTTTTTGTTTTGTTTTTTTAAATATGAAGTAGCTACACTGTTTGTTTGTTTGTTTGTTTGTTTTTTATTAAAACGTTATTTCATTATTTATAGATTAAATGGCATCCTTCCGCTACAATTAATAGTCCCCGTCGAAACAGAACGTGCGTCAAACTAGCGATTTGATGTGGCGGAAGGGTTTCACATCACTGACCAATCAGAAGTCAGGACCGACAAGCATGTGCTTTATGATTTACAAAACTACAACGATTTAATTATGTCGCCTACGATTGTTTAATTTAATTTAATCTAAAATCCTGCAGTTAAGCTTGAAAATTTCAGATATTTTGGTAGGCTGTTTAAATGCCATGCTTACATTTTAGGTTCAGGGAGTGTTTGTATGAGCAGCAGCGATTTATAAGCAGACCCCTGTTCTTATTCCGTTCACCTAACCAGTTTATTTGTGAATTCATTCTTTCTGTCGCTTGTTAATAGATCAAATGACGTGTCTGAATCAAACAGAGTCTCGCAGTCTGTAATCTTGAAATTGTAGAGGAAGGGTCGCTCTATCAGGAGCTTCAATTATGTGTCATTTATTGTCGAATCATAATAAGGGGGAGTCTAATAAGAGAACGCGGACCACCAGCATTTGGAACGATGGCACGGTGGGTGCACCTGATTGGCTGAGAGGAAGCCAGGCTGCGTGGAAGAACCAATCAGGGTTCACGCCTTGACCCTGAACGCTTTTACTGCACTCCCCGCTGATAAGTGGCAATATGCGCTTTCATAGAAAATTAACAAGACTGTAGAAACGCGGGAAAGGCGAAAACAGGGGTAGATGCAGGTTAGCGGCCAAGTGTGAAGTGCAGAAAGAAATTGCTTTCATCCGAAAATGACATTTGTCTTGTGTATGTTTTGTTTTTTTTTCCTCCTGCCTTTTTTACAAGTCTATTCATGTCCTTCCATAATGTCTTGCGGGGCATTTTAATGTGGCGACAGTTTATGGCGGGTTCTAGTGAACGGATGGTTGTGAAGCTGCCAAACCCGCCATAATGATATAACACACAGTGCCGCGTTTGTTTTAACCAGGAGGCCGTAAAGTGTGTGTGTTTTTGACCGTTTTCCCTCTTTGTACTACCAGCCTGAAGCTCAGCGTGACTTCTAAACGTCTCTCAGATTTTCCTTATTCAAGCCTTGTGTCAATTATTCATGCGTCATTTAAATACATGCAAATGAGATTTCACCCCTCCCTGGTACCTATGGCAACGTCTGTGTTCCGTGGAAACCGCGGGAAGAGACCAAGCAGCGTGCAAGCTCAGCACAGACACAGGTTTCTCATCATTTTGGAGATTTTTTATTTTCTTTCTCTTTTTTATTCATTTTGCTTTAATAAAATAATATTCATCACATTTTTAGGAAAACAGTTTTTTTTTTTTTTTTTTTGCTTTGTTAATAATGATAATCGTATAAATGTAGATATTATTAAGTAAATAAACGTATTAATATTGTTTTATTTATTTATTTATTGTTTGTCGTCAGCCTTGAAATCAAAAATCATGCTGATTTTATTAAGCCTAACTTACATTGACCCTACAACTTGAATGTTGAATACAAAATACCGCTGGTATTTGTTACAATGTATCTGAGTTAAAGGGCACATACACTGTTCTGTCAAGGTCAAGTTCAGGCCAGAATAAAATCAGGGGGTTTGCCAACCCTTTGAATTACTTTATTATACTGCCACCTAGTGGCAATGGCTAAACTTACATTTAATGTGTCCTCGTAGTGCCATACCGAGGCCGTGAGGGACAAAGGCGTTCAGTGGATTGCACTGTAGTTTAACAACACACACCGCTATTCAGACTTCCAATAGACGAGCTACTCCATAAACACTTTTGAAAGTTGTGAGTTGTGAAATTTACGTGATCTAGGCTCTTTAGTTCGTGCCATCTGTAATTAAATCTGTTTTCATCCGTGTTAAATACACTTTGGCGTCTAACCCGATTAAGGTTATTAGGCTACTTAAACGGTGATATTGTAAGATCTAAGAGTTAGTTACAACTACAAGAATTTATTAGAGTCTTTGCAGATCAATGTGAGGATACCTCAACCCGTGCTTCCCCCTAGTGGTGTGAAAGAAGAACGTCCTCTTTTTAAGAAAACCTCCCGAATAAAATCTTTCTTTGAGGTATCTTCGATTTCCCCCCTCTACAGTTTACGACTAATTAAAGCAAATACTACAAATAACTAAAGTAGGAATCGTGGTTGCACATTTTGCTTGTTTCCAATGGCATATTGTATCCCCAAAACACTTCTGTTTTTAATTATTAGTACTATTTATTATGAACAGGAATGCTGTGTTATTTAGGTGATTCATATTACAGTAATATAAATTGTTATAAAATAAATATATTTACTTGTTTATTACTTCATTGTTTATTAACTGACGTGTTTGGCGATTTGTTTTGTATTCAAAGACTCGTTGTTAAGCTTTTATTAATATGTCACCCTATATATATAAGCTAGTATAAACCAAGCATTCAGGCATCCTTTTATAACTACCATCCAATTAAAAGAAAACCTTTCAATAGACGTTTAAGATTATTACGGCCATCTATTTCCAGGTTAATGGTCACCATTCACTTTAAAACTGCAATTAAGATTTTAAGATGAAATTATGAAATTGTACGTTTAATCAGTTAAATTAAAAGATTCATTTATATAGGCCTAATTATATTTTAGTATACAGCTACGTTTGTATAGTAATCAATAAAAAAGTGTTGGATATAGTTAAATAGTATTGATTGCTATTTATTAACTGAATTGGTAATACTCATTTTCTGAAATATAATTTATATATCTTGCAATGCAACTTAATATATCGATATATTTGACAATGAAATATCTGGTTGTACATAAAAATGAGCTGTCATACCTGAAAACAACCAACAGATGTCACCATATATCCAAATATGCTACTCAAACCTGCTAGATTGACTGCAGTAGATTCATTATTGGATTCATTATTAATATTATTGATTAATATATAACAATATAACAATATAACATCTTATGTAGGCTACCCCACAGTATATATATGATCGTTTTACTCCATGATAAAATAAAACATGGGGAAATAAATTAATTAAATAATTCTGGATGTTGTCGTACTATGAATCCACAGGTAAAAACTTTAGTTTAGATTTAGTTTAATTCCAAACCACAGCTGAAAGAAGGACATGAAAGTTAAGAACTTATAAAAACCCTTCTAAAACTTTTCAAATGTATTTTAATACCCCCATTTATACATTTCTATCTTTTAAATACCTGTAATATGTTTGTACTACTGACATACGCACACAGTGAACGTGAGGTGTCAGAGTTGAACATGAGATCGTGTGCTGTATCTGAAGAGTTTTTAAGTTTTTAAGAAAATATCTGTGTAGAACATTAAAAATCAGGAGTTAATGTCAGTGCCCTGCGCCCTCTGGCTTACACTGCGTGCCGTCGAAAGCGGAGAGGAAACACTTGAAATTAAAAAATCCTCCGAAGAGAGTTTACGTGTGTTGGTTTCATTTCGTCGATAAAAGCCCACAGAGCTGCATCCGGATCCCGAGCTCTACCCGGGTCATAACCACCCTCTTCAAGGCAGACGGAAACAACTTCAGGAAACTCACGGACTTGGTATGTTTATGGAATTCAATCATTTCGACGTGATTTATAAGATATGAAACATTATTTATGAGACATAAGAGCTACGAGTTTAGTTAGAGCCTGCGTTGCGTCGACGACATTAGAACGTGGTTTCTGTTACTTTTCTCAGCGTTTTTCAGGATGGACCAATCACAGTCGTTTGTGATAACAGAAAAAAAGTTTAACAAAATTATTTTCTTGATATTTGTGCAAAAGGTTTACAATGTCACATCGGTTACTAGTATTTGAAATCGAATGTATTTAAAAGATTATACTATTTCGTATACACATGTTCCCTTTAAGAGAACGGTTTGATTAAATTTGATTGACGCGCAATGGAGGATCCGCATTTGTGAGCCATAGAGCGCCCCGTGTGGTGGAACATAACTTTCCGTCCCGCGGTTTTGAAAGCGACGTCAATAAAACAAGATGATAATATTTGGCATTTTAAAGGATGAAGTCGGGTAAAATTGAACAGATTGTGTTGGAGCGTTCTAGGATTTTGTTTAAGATTAAAATATGTAAATCACTGTACATTACTTTAAAACTTTTGCCAGAAGTTTACTGGAAATGTAGCAGCAGATCTGATTTCCCTGAGTTTGGTAAGTGGGGTAGAGATGCGAAACGGAAAATCAGTGTCTTGCCATGGTAATTGGTCATTTTAAATGACCATACAAGATAAAATGTTAAAAAAAATATCTGCAAAGGTTTTTTTTTGTTTGTTTTTTTTTTTTTGATAATGTAAAATGAATGTACATTTTCTGCAAAGTTTTTTTTATTATTATTATTTTTTATAATGTATAATGAATGTACATTTTCTGCAAAGGTTTTTATTTATCTATTTTGTATTAAAAATTTTTTTGATAATGTTAAATGAATGTACATTTTCTGCAAAGGTTTTTATTTATTTATTTTTTATTTAATTCTTTTTGATAATGTAAAATGAATGTACTTTTTCTGCAAAGGTATTTATTTATTTTTTATTTAATTTTTTTGATAATGTAAAATGAATGTACTTTTTCTGCAAAGGTTTTTATTTATTTATTTTTTATTTAATTTTTTTGATAATGAAAAATGAATGTACTTTTTCTGCAAAGGTTTTTATTTATTTATTTATTTATTTTTTGATAATGCAAAATGAATGTACATTTTCTGCAAAGTTTTTTATTTATTTATTTTTTATTAATTTTTTTTGATAATGTAAAATGAATGTACATTTTCTGCAAAGGTTTTTATTTATTTATTTTTTTATTAATTTTTTTTGATAATGTAAAATGAATGTACATTTTCTGCAAAGGTTTTTATTTTTATTTTATTTATTTATTTATTTATTTTATTTTTTTGCCTGTATTTGATCAGGTAAGTAACTTAAAATCCAGAAGAGGAAATTATGGTACAATTGACATTTAAGAGGTATTGTATTCATTTAATGATTTTTATGTGTGTGTTTTTCTTCTAATAATTTAAATGTTTATGTACCAATTTATTTAAATTTTTCTGCATTTTTAATGATTTAATTTTGAGTAATTTGGTACTATTTAATTGAAATAATCCAGTTATTTTAATCTTTCTCTTTGATTTTACAATTTTATAGTCATGAACCAATTTTTTTATTTTTTAATTTAATAGCCTATGAAGTAAATGAACATTTTTGTTGCCTGACCATAATATTAAATAACCAAAAATAATATTGACACCTTTCCCTTTACAAAAGTGTACAGTGTGAGGTCTTTTAAATGACAATAGCAACATTACCTATGGTAACTATTGCATTATGTCCGAAACTATGGTTACCGTAGTAAATATTTGTGTAATTAATGCGTTAGGAGGATGCTCTTCTTCATGCAAATCTCTTGCTGTGGGCCAGTGCTCAGTGCGCATGCGCGGTGCGGTGACTCTCGTCCATGTGTAGGCAGCGAGGATCTTTATTTGGCGACCGGAGCGGCAGCGGGCAGGGCAGATAGACGGAGGGGGATCCCCGGGATAGTTTTACACCAAAAATACTAGGGTAAATATAAACAACTAGACGCGTGGAGGGCCCTCGGAAGACCAGTAAGCGGTTCATCTTCTCAGTAAGTCCCTTCAAAGAGAGCTTGAGTGATAACTGGACGTTTCCAGAGTGATTTGACTTCACATTAGCTTCGCTAGCAACTGGACTGTTGAGTTAAACAGGCTTTACAAACTTAACCATCCGCTTCGTCAAATATACTTGACAGATTCCGTCTAACTCTTTCGATACCGATACAATGCGCTGTAACAGTTAACTTTAGAGAAGAAACTTGTCAGTTGTTTTCAGTTTGGGGAAAACAAACTAGTGATTTAGCTCGCCTGCTAATTGGAGTTGATGAGTTAGTCAGCATTAGCTGATGTTAGCCGGGTTAGCTAACTAGTTTTGCTTCCTCAGCACTAAACTCACCGGGATTCATTTATTTAAGAGTTGGTTTGTTGCCACTGAGCTTTACTAAGCTCAAACTCCTCTTTAAACACAAGAAGTTAGGAAATGCTGGATTTTATCTTTAGATCATCCGACAGATTCTGTGTTTTAGGGTCACTGGATTGTATTGGAGTAATGCATAGAAATGTTAACAGTTTCAGGGTTGTGGGTAGTTAAATTGACCCATTTCGTCTTATATTCACTCAAATTCGTGGGCACATTTATCTATCACTTGAAGAAGTCCAGTGAAACAAAATTCACTTTTTCTTTTTAAAAGTGTTTAAGTTATGAAAATGTGTTTTATACCTGCTCACAATTGTAATTAGTAGGAGACCACAGAGTTGAAATTGCTTCGTTAGTCAGCAGGAACCAAGAAAGTTGAAAACAGTAAAGCAAAATAATTTTTTTTACTCTAAAGCAATTTTACTTTTACTTTATTTCATTTAACAATCCATTGAAATATGTAATATTAAGTCAAAAATGGGTCTCTGGGTTTCCCGCTAGTTACAGTTGTATGTGTTTACATCATGACTTTTATGTTTACATCTTAATAATGTAAAAAAAAAAAGGCACTTTTTAAATATTATTTGCACCAATTATGGTGGTGGTATCTCTATTATGACGTGTTTTACTTTCTTCCTTTTATGGACCTTTGACACGGACATCATTTTTCAGAGAGGACAAACTGGTCATGTGATATTTACACCAGCCGTGTAAAAGTGTTCATGTGAAACCAAGACACTCTGAGCTTTCATTTACAGTGGGCCCTGTATTAAGACATTTCAGTGGGTTAAAAAGGGTTAACGATGAAGAGTTATTCTGCTTATTGTGGTCATGGGTTCCATCCCAGAAACAGTTAAAAATTTGGCACGTTTCCTGGTGTTACATTTGTGACGAGTAACATATAAGTCATCAGTGCAGTGGTTGAGACCAAGGGCAGAGTTCAAAGTTTCGCTAGGTGTCCTGCAGTTGTTATATGTAATATCAGAATGTGATGTCGTAAGTGGCATGCTTTACAAAATATAGCCTATACACGTTCAAAGTTTTTTTTTGTCAAATAATAACTTGTAGTAAGGATGCATGCAATTAATCAAAAGTGACAGTAAAGACATTTATAATGTTACAAAGGATTTCTATTTCAAATAAATGCCATTTAACAAAGAATCCAGAAAAGATTTCCAGAAAAATGATAAAAGGAAATGTTTCCTGAGCAGTGAATCAGCACACTAGAATGATTTCTGAAGGATCACGTCACACTGAATGATGCAGAAAATGCGTCAGAAGAACACATTGCAGTTGAGAAATATTAAACCAGAAAACGGTTGTTTTAAATTGTAATGATGTTTCACAATAATACCGTATTTTTGATCAAATGAATGCAACTGTGAGCATAAACAGCCACTGGAGTGTCTAATTGGCAAATTGCATGAGTAACAAGTTATGCTGTGTCGATTACTTAAGTATGTGCGTAATTTATTTGTAATTATGTTGTGTTCTGGTTAAAATTGCTCTTATGTTTGAACCCACTGAACGTCCACAAACTGACCGGAGACGAATTTAACATCGGTGTTGCTAATGAAATGCAAGTTGTTTCAATCCTGAGACTTTGGACTTTGTGTAAAAGTGTAACTGACCGTCCACTGTTTGTCAGCTTTGAGGATGCATGCTATCACAATCCTGCTGGAATACTTGAGCCATTTCTTATGGTGGAGCAGAGGTGTAGTTCAAGGTTGGTCTGCATGGGTGTGGTGGTGGTGGTGGCTTAAGTTGTTTTGTCTGAAGGATGACTTGAGTGGCTTTTTGTAAATAGATTGGGTGAGACCAATTTGAGTATAATCCAGAAACCACAGAGTATAATCATAGTACATAATAAAATACTTACAAATGCTTGGATTTTGGTCCTACAGCCAAGATTATCCCAATATGTCATGTCAGTGTGTGCCGGGGGTTGTCGGATCCTGGCGTACCATGTTGAGTGTCTATTAGGCAATCGGCTAAGCCACTTGGCACCTCTCAAGTGAGTCGTAACGGGCATGTCTCTCCGAGTCTCATGCCACGCCAAGGACAAGCCTGAAGACCAGCTGTTTTGTAGCTAAGTATATCTAGCAGAGTTGAGATCTGTTCATCTGCACCTGCGAAACACACCAGAGCTGCTGTATCTGAGATGGTGGCCGGCGGTAAACAGGAAGGACTGGAAACTGACACATGGCCACTGCGATCTAGCGAGATCTTTTTACTGTTAAGCGTCAGATGAGGAAAGCCAGGGGAGGAATGCTGGAGACGTATAGCTAGGCGTCTAAAATGAAGTTTTTTTTTTTTTTTTTTTCTTTGAAAGACACTTGTTTTGGCTGTAGACCAAAAGTGCATGCCATTGTATTAGAGTTAGAGCGTTTCACTTTCAGCTGACTGTCATTATCAGTAAGGTGTGGTTTTGTGTAGGGGTATCCTGCCAGATAATAAAACACTTATTGGTTATTGGTTTTACTGGTGTCATAAATACTTAAATACTTATGACATAGTAAATAGATCTGAATAGATTGTTTTGGTTATGTAGAAATACAGTTTTTGAATTGGGAAAGTTTTGGATCTAAATATAAAATAATATTTCAATGATCTTTTGTACATGTTTTTTTATTGGGTTAGTGTTATTTGGCATTTTTAAATAGTTATTATTGGGAATAATTTAAAATCATAATTTCCTAATGCTCAATGTTTAAGCTTAATTTTGTTGAATTTTTATCAATGTATTTGGTAAAAATCTGTATTATTTTGCATTGTATATTATGGTAAACTCAAATTTTAATATAATATATTGTTGTATAATTCAAGGTGATGTGTAATTATTTCCATGGTGGGTCCAATGACCAATGACTGGTTTGGTCATGCAGGAATTAGGTTACCTTTAAAAAAAAAAGTTGGTGTAAAAATCTATTTAAAAAAAAAAAAAAATGCTGCATCCTTAATCTAGTAGACTAACTGTGCATTCACTCCAGACGCGACTTGCGTGAATAAATTGCGCTATTTTTTGCGCGTAGTTGGACACTTGAACATTTTGAGTTTATTCGCTTCATTCGCGCGTGAAATTTACTTCACAATTGACGCGAATTCGCGTCATGGGAGGGGCTTCTGCCAGTTGAGTTCACGTAGCATTGTGATTTCAATCACCATTTATTCTGATAATTTTAAAAATATTACTGTTATCGTGTCATGAAATGTAGTTTTAAAAGTATTCCAGGCGAGAATGTAGTTGTTTTAAACTAAAATATGTGGTTTATTTATAAAGACAACGCTTATTTAAAAATGTGTTTCGCCGATTTCGGAGACGATCAGCTCCACGTGATCAGCGGGAGCTCAGTGCTCATGTTACCCACGAGAGCACTCTCAACTCGGCTAGTCCTTCCGACATTTGCCGCTGGCTCTGATGTCCCTTTAGTGGTTAAACATAACACATTCAACATGTTTTTGGGTAAATCTAACAGGTAATCATTGGTCGTTATTCAATTAATCTATTAAGACGTTAAAATAAAAATAAAAAGAGGCAATACTGTTTGATATAATATTTTGTTTCATTGTAATGCATGCTATATAGGCCTACACATTTCCCTGAACTACATTTCTGCGGCTATTTAATATGTTTAAATGAAAACTAAAGGAGGCAGTGGTGTTTTTTGTTATAGTTTTCAAATGATAAATGGAGCCACTGTTTCTATAAAAGTACAAAGATGTATCATACAGCTCTGGGTATCCACATACAGCAACGATGATTTTGTCCTCCATTGTTGTTTCAGATTTCTGCCTCTGCTCACTATGTCATAATCACATCACTACTAGAGCAAGCTCCTGATTGGTTAACGCAGTACGAATTTTCGCCAAAGTTCAGATTTTTCAACAATTCGCACGAATCATGTGTTATGCTCAATTCGCGCCGCGTCATTCGCACGAATCGCGTGTTTTGCACCGCCTCATTCGCGCGAATCATGCCGCAGGATGTCTTTCCGCGTCTTTCCGCGTCTTTGCATTGACTTAACATGTAAATCACTCGCGCTTAACGATTCATTTGCGTCTGGTGTGAACGCACCATTATAGAAAAGTTCACCCAAAAATCATGTCATGTCAAATTTTCATTTACCCTCACGTTGGTCTAAACCTGTTTTTATTTTCTTCTGTTGAAAACAAAAGAAGATATTTGGAAGAATGTTGGTAACCCAACAGTTAATTGTAGCCACTGATTTACATACCATGGGGGAAAAAAACACTTAAAAATATCAAATTTTTGTATGAATAATCCCATAAATAGTTAATATTTTTGTTAATGTTTAAACCATTTTTAAAACAATTCCCAGCATGTAAGAGTGCAATTATAGGCTAAATATGAAGAACTTAAGTTTTGCTTCTCATTCTGTTCATTTAGTTTTATTACAGGCAAGGTAAGTAGTAGTGCCTGTGATGCTAGTAAAACACTCTGAGACTATAAAATAAAGCCGGTCAGTTTAACTTCTTGAAATTTAATGTGCAATCATGATAGGAGGAGAAAATTATTATCTTGAGTAATAAACTGCATATTTATGCTTCGGACATGTCGTTTTTTCACCAGTGCATTGAGTTGTGTAGGAACAACTTGTGACGAACCAAGAAGCTAATTCTGTGCTTTGCTAGAGTTTCTCCGTCAGTATTTTCCAAAGCTGGACTTTGCTGACGCGGCAACTCTCTGTGTGCTGTAGTGACATGAATACACCGTTAAGGTATTCATCCAGGAGCGAAGACTTATGGGTCCTAGGACACATTGGGGCTTATTTGTTTTTCCTATATGTGCATTTTGCCCCAGTACAGAAGAAATATCTCTTTAATGATTGTGGTCCTAGATATGGCTCGGGTATGTCTTTCAATGTAAGTCTGGGTCTTATTGTCCACCTTGAGCAAAAAGTAAATCTGATCACTTGGAAAACTTCTAGCACACTTCTCCTCAACAAGCCGCATGATTTGTGGTACTGTACAATAATCGCCATAAATTAGTAAATTAATATGCAGTTGCGAAGTACAGAATCATGTCTGAGGGAATACGCTTCAGTATTTGATTAAAATGGCATGCAGAACCAGGCCGATCCACTTGTTTCGCCCATCAGTTCTTGTAGATCTGGCTCTCGGCCCGACAGACCAGAGAGATTAACTGCAGAATCCGGCTGCCATTCAAAATAAGTGCTTCAATCTAAATTAAGTCCTCAGCCGATTAGTTAAATTTGACAACGGGATTATGAAGGTGAACTGTCTGTATGGATTTGTTTATACATACTGAATTTGTAACAACGGAATACCTCTTATAGACCAAAGGTTTTTTGTATGTGTCTTGTTACGTAGTTAAATGGTCAGGCATGTGATCATTACAGCTTTTCCAAGAAGGTTTTACTGTGTTTTAACAAGCTAATTAAACCACGCAATGTAATTAGGCTGGTTTGCATTCATCCAATGAAATCAAAATGAAAACTATTTACTTTGTTAGTGCGCATTCCTAGTCTTGTGATAAACAATTAATCCATGCAAGTTATGAAAAAAAAAAATCTTGGTAATTTTTAATCAAAATCTGGAAATTTGCTTCCATTCTGAAATTGCACTTCTTCTTTGATGTCAATTTGACAATTTGGGCGGAGAATCCTTAGCCACTCCCCTCCGACTGTTAGTTTACAGCGAGCGACTTCCGGTTCACACAGACTTTAAAGAGGGATTTGCTGTCTTTTAGCATGCTAATGAAAGGGGCGTTTACACAACAATGTTTTCTATTAAAAACGGAAAACATTTTATGCGTTTTGGCTGTTCATTTACACCACAGTGGTGTTTTGGGCGCCTGAAAATGTTTTTGAAAAAACTGTCTCTGTAAACTGCAAAATAAAATAAAAAATGATGTCATGCTTATGCATATTACATATTTAGTCAATAGATATGTGCACGGCCACGTAGTGTTTCTTTACAAAGTGACATCACCAAAAAAATAACTGCATAATACGTTTTAAGTCGTTTTCGTGAATCTGTGTGAATGGGGATCATTTTGACAATGTTGTCTAATTTATGCAAATCTTTTCAAAACACAAAAAAATTAAATTTTTAGTACATTGTCATGTAAACACACCTAACAGTGTGTGCAGCCAAAAAAGCGAATTTAATTACTTGCGTTAGTAAATAACATACAAAGTCAATGCAAAAACATCTCAATCGTGTCTTCTGCGCAATTTAAAACATTTCGGAATAGAAGAATGGAAAATTCGCATGACAAGCCAGTCAGTGAAGAGCTTATTGACACGTCAGTTTTGACACATCTGGTTGTATCAGAAAAGTGTTTTTATTTGTGCGAGTGATGCGAAAAACATCTCGCAAATAATGTAGCGAAAGTAACGCGATGCAGATATCCACTATGCTTTTGGTGTGCACAAACCATAAGACGGTAAAGAATTTAAAATTATTTTTAAGAGGTTGTTGTTTCTAACATTCAACACTATAACATGTACCATGTAACATTCGTACTGGCTAAGACGACAGTTGCTTGAATGTGTTTAGCTATAGCAACAGGATGAATTTAAACATGCAACTTTTGTTTGTCATTTGTGATTGCAAATTGATGGTTTTTTTTTTTTTTTACTTGACGGACCATCTTGTGCCAATATGTAAAAAAAAACATCTGTTTGAATGGCTATAGCGGTCGAGCTTTAAAAGAGATGTAACCTCAAACTTGACTTCTGAAATGGTTTTAGCATGCTAATTGACCCACAGCGCTAAAAATAAAATAAAAAATACAAGTTGACCTCACTAATCAACGAGTCGTATGTGGTGACCTTCTCTAGTAATTACTGTAAATTAAACGCACTTTGGTGCTGCCCCAGTGTTGGTTGTTCTTATCTACCAATTTGACTATAACTGATCTGAAGGCCAGTGGAGTATAAGTGTGTGCGTCAGTGTACATTTGCACTCTAGTCTGTTTGAGATCACAGTGGGGGATGGGTAGATGCGCGTGCATGCGTGTGTGTGTGTGTGTGTGTGGAGAGGGGGTGGCTGCTCGCGACTGTTCTTACAGCACAAGTTATTCTTTGTGCCCACATGAAGAGCAATCGGCTGTACTTTCTTTCTGTGTCGTCCTGTTGCTAGGGGGCACACCAGGTGGATCTTCTGGCAGATACAGGGTTAACGACGTCCATTTTGTTAGGTAACACCCTCGTGGCCTGATCTGTCTGTGGTGTTAAAATGGCAGGGTTTAACCCTTGATATGCAGGACTGGAGCCTGCAGGGGCACCTTTGACTCAACCCTCTTGGCAGCCAAGACGTGCTAGTTGTGAGAGATCCAGAGGAACATCTGTAGCATGTTAGACTCTGCGAACTTACCTGGAACTTTGTTTTTCACTGCTTATCATCTGATTGGTTTCAGAAATGTGTTGACTCAATCAGGAAGTCCTTCTGAACTGGACAAGCTTGGTTAAAGCGACTCAACTGTCCTTCTCAGGAAACACTCAGACAGTAGTCCAGTCCGGTTCTCATCTCTGTTTGAGGTGACTTGTGCGAAATTAGAGGTTTTTGCTAACTTGAGTTATTGATATTACTCATACCTGGAGTTAAGGTTTTTTCAAAACCCCATCACAAAGTGTTAAACTTTGAATTATTATAACTCATTCAGCTGAGAGTCATATACTTGGGTTCTTTTTTTTTTACTTGGGCCTGTAAGTAACCACTTTGCAACGCATTGCAGCCACTAGCATCATTGGCAGTGATTTTGACACGGATAGGCACCGGATATTAAGGTTTGGCAACACATGGATTTGATTGATTTTTGTAGTTTTCATTTGCAAAGTTTGCAATAAATTTTGAATAAACACTTACTCATTCAATTTATTCAGTTCAAATTGATATTCAGTTAAAAGTAATTTGATAAGGACTCAGTAAGACTTTTTCTTGCTCAGTTGCTCAGCAACTTGGTTTGCCAACATTATCACCCCCCAACACTAAAAATCAAACTTTTATATAAAATTTATCAAACTTAAATTGATACTTTATATTTACACATTTTTTAATGTTATTCTAAAAAATGTAAAATTTTATGTATTTATAAATTTTTAATATATTTTTGTGTGTATATACATACACACACACACAATTTATAATTAAATTATAATTTAACAATTTAAATTTAAATATTTTATAAACACACATTTTCATTACGTACATCATTTATTTTTAATAGTTTTGTTTTCTTTTTAAATGAAAATTTTATTTTAAATAATGCATTTTCTTTTTTAAAGTATAATTTTTTGCATTATTAGTTTAATTGATTATTTTTTAATTATATATTTTATATTAAATGTTATATTTTTTCCATATATTTGTGTTAATGAAAAAGATTTTTTCTTTATAAAGAAAATATTTTTTGGTTTAAATATGTCACTTTATATTTACATTTGTAAAATTAAAAAACAGTCCTATTTTACATTTTAGAATTTTTATTTATTATTATTTTTTACATTCTATATTCCTATACAAAGAAAATTTCCAATAAGAGCATACATTGGCAAAACATTACTGATTGGTTTATAATTTGCAACCCATTCTTATTAAAGCTATTACAATTTATTCTTCAAATCTCATTTGTCGATCTGCTACATAATTTTCCTTAGTGAACAACTTAAAAAAAATAAAAAAAAAGTTCATAAGCAGAACTTGAAAATCAGATGTTCAAGTTTGCACTCGGTCAAGTGACCATCCCGTCTGTCCCGGGCCAGCAGGTCGTCCTTATTGTTGAGCAGCTGAACGTACCAATCCAGTTTGGGTTGTATTGCCACCATGCTGTGTTGTTGTACAGCTCTAGCGATGCCTCCTATTGTCTTGCTTGATCTGCGCCCTAAGGGCGGTCATTACATCAGACGACTCTTCTTCATCAGGCCTCGTGAGGATAGTCACCGCACTCCCAGCTCGCCACGGCGTGGCATGAACAGACATGTTTTCCACACAGCAGAGACAATCCAATACACCATGTCGTGCTGTTAGCACTTTATCGCGTGCAGACGTCACCGAGATTTGAGTATTTCTGTAGTGGAATTGTTAGTAAACAAACAACTGCGCGACCTCTATGTAGCATGTGGTTTAAATGACATCACAATCTCAATCTGATTAGCAAAACCCAAACACTGATGTAAATAATCTTCTGCAATATGTTTGTTGTTATCAAAATATTAATCTTCCTGTTTTGCGTCACACTGTGGTCCCTTTGAAGCTTCGAAATAGATATGAAAGTGAAAAAACGAGTTGATTCTTTTAAAAAAAAGGGGGTTTGGGTTCATCGTATCAAACCCTGTTGTTGAGGCATGAGTGGTGCACAGATCTGATGCCATCCACTTCCCATGAGGCTTTGCAAGCTACGTGTCTTGCAGACAAGCATCCATTTCCTAACCAGAACAAGTGGCTTGTGTATGACTAAATTAGTCACTCGGTGTGAAAACATGGCAGTCCTGTTCTCAGTATGACATTAACTGGTGATGCAACGTTTCTTTAGTTGGAGATGATTTGTGAAACTGAGTGTTAAATGTTAAATGTTGTTTATTATCATTTAAGTACAGCTAATGATTTTCTGGCCGATGGACATGTGATTGTGCAACGCACTCGGCTGACTGCATTTCTAACCGTCGGTATACATCGACAGATTTGGTGACCTACTTTCAAAATCCCTGTCCAGTCAGTGGTCCTTTATATTGACAATTATATCTGTCCCCACCAAAAAATGTCTAGAAGTTGATGTAAGTGTTAGAATGCTTAAGCAAACTATTTAGATAACATAATTTCGATGTGACAGGGATTTGATTCAAAATCTAACTGTGAATGATTCAGTTTGATTCGACTAAAGGGATAGTTCAGCTAAAAATAAAACCTGAATTAGTTTTTTTTCTTCTGTTGGACACAAAAGAAGATATTTTCAAGAATGTTGGCAACCAAACAGTTGCTGGTAGCCATGGACTTCCACAGAATTTTTAATTTTTTTTTTTCTCCTTTTGGATGAACTATCACTCTAAGGTTGTCACTGTAAGCTTTGCAGTCTCTAAAAAGCCTTCTCTGACAATCCCAGACCCCAAAAGTGGATCAAACAGTGCATCACATGGATTAAAAGACACTGAAACTTTCTCTTCAGAATCGAGGTTCTCAAATCCTGCAATTTGCATAAGCTTGTTTGGATCAGCATGATCATATGCGCTACTATTGTCTAGTCAGTTGGTTTATTGACTACCTTTTATTGTCGAGACCACTGTGGCGGTTGAGCAACAAAGGGGCGGACACTTCCTCCTCATCTCTGAAAGGCTTGTGTTTTGGAATGTGTGGCCGCATTCACTGCCAGTCAGTCTCTCAAGGGGTTAAAAACCTGCTTCAGTCTCTCGGCTGCGTCCACCGACCGGTTCCAACTGGTTTTCAGGGGAAATGCTTGATGTGTTCCATGGAATCTTGGGAAGGGTCATGTGGAGCCCCAGTGATGTCATGGCAGATGAGAGCAGGCCTGGGTGTTGAGTCAGTTGTCTTGCTGTCAGATGGCTGATATCATATGTAAGACAGGTAGGTCGGCACATCTCGTACGTGCCTCGATGTATCCAAATGATGGATATGCTTCCTGTACGTGGCTGTTGGGGTTTGCATGCATGTTTTAAAGCTCACAGCCTGGCATGGTTTAAGCTTCTTGAGTGTATTTCCTGTTTGTGGACTTTGCTTCTGTGCATTGTCTTTTAAGAAGTGCCTATCTGTGGCTTTAAAAATACATCTTTCCTGTACAGGTGCATTCATCATATACCTGTAGCTCTCAACCAGTGGGTCGTGACCCAAAAAAGGGGCACAGATCTGTTCTGAAACAGTTAACGTGAAAAACCAAGTCAGATGCGAACTCGTTTCGTTTTTTTTTTTTTTTTTTTAAGGGAGGAGAATCTTTTGTGTTTGTGTTGTTGATGTACATGTGTTGAACAAACTCTACAGTATAGGCCTATTGGTGCAAATTCATCTTTGGACTGATTGCATGGCATGCCCTCATCCTCAAAAATTATAAAGAGAACTACACAATGGGAAAGAAAGTACAAACCAGGCTACTTCGAATATGGGCTCGATGAGATAAACATGGTTTGTGGCATCTGTAATGATTTGTGTGTTGAATTATTGGCTGCTGAAAGACAAATAGAAATAGAAAATTAAAACTCAAAATATAAATATAAATCTTTACAACATAAACAAAAGCAACACAACAACACAACATCATAGTAGTATTTTATTTTGAAATGTTTTTTTCTTTTTTTTTTATTTATTTTTTTTTTTTTAATAACTATTTATTATTTATTCTATTTTTTTAACAGATTTTTCTTTGCTTTGGTACAATAAACAAACACTTCAAAACATCATTATTTTTAGAAAATGTATTTTTTTTAATAGTAATAATTGTTTTATATTATTTTATACATTCACTAAGTGTAATAATAATAATAATAATAATAAAAAATTTTTTTTTCTTTTTTTAAGTGCAGTAAATAGGTTTGATGATGGTTTTTTTTTTTTTTTTATGTCCAAAGTCAAATCTGTGTCCTTGATATTATATAATGTTTTATGGGTGATGGATCAATATATCTGACCAGTTTTAGACAATCTGATATTACTGGCTTCAGATAATCCTGTGTGAAAGTGAAAGTGAAGTGACACACAGCCAAGTATGGTGACCCATACTCAGAATTCGTGCTCTGCATTTAACCCATCCAAAGTGCACACACACACACACACACACACACACAGACCGTGAACACACACCCGGAGCAGTGGGCAGCCATTTATACTGCGGCGCCCGGGGAGTAGTTGGGGGTTCGGTGCCTTGCTCAAGGGCACCTCAGTCGTGGTATTGCCAGCCCAAGACTCAAACCCACAACCTTAGGGTTAGGAGTCAAACTAACCCCCCACCCCCTAAAGCCACCTAAAACAAACCTGTTAAGGATCTCTAACTTGAATAGTTTCCAAAGTCTATCAATTAAGGCAAATTAAACTATATATGAGAAATATCATACGAATAGCAGTGCGATATGGCTGTATATCAGCACGGGCTGTGATTCGGCCGTAGGCACGGGGGGTACATTCTCACCCCAAAAAACAAAAAAAAACTCTTGATACTACATTCTGTGACACAAAAACAGCATTATTTATGAAATCATAGTGGATTTGGGCGTTTGGTATGAGAAATAGGCTACTGCAAGCGGAGTGATACAAACTAGAATATCGCACCGCTGGAAAAAGCTCTCGGCCAATCAGAGAACCAGAAAGAACTGTTATGTATATGGCTGTCTGCCTGAATATGCCTGACTCTGTGATATTGTTTTACAGGTGAGAGGATGTCAGAAGACGCAGTGCGTCAGACACGTAGTCAAAAGCGGGCGCTGGAGCGAGATGCCCCTGCTTCGGAGGCCGACTTGAAGAGGGTCAAGCTGGAGAGAGGAGAGCTGGGAGCTGTAGAGGGACTGAAGACCAGAAGCGAACAGGCCAACAAGGTGGCTAACATCCTGCGGACCGGGGAGGTGAAGGCCACCATCAAGGTGGAGGTGCAGACCAGCGACGAGCCTGTGGACATGAGCACATCTAAGAGGTAGGCCACAGGCTCAACATAAACACATACTTTTTATTCCCAAGCCTTCTTTTAAATGAAATGACTCAGTTGGTGATTTTTGGTAGTAGTGACTTGTGAACTTGAGAATTAGTATGATCTTGGTCCTGCCGGTTCGTTTTTATGTTTGTGTTGAGGGCACTTAACCTCACCTTGCTCCGCTGAGACTTTGTGCAAGTAGCTCTGAATATAAAACATCTGCTAAATGCAAAGTCAACAAGGCATCAAGTAGATGCAAAGGAGAAGTGCCTGAGCTCACTGTGGTGGTGCTTTTGCATCGCTGGTTTTAAAGAAACTTGAGGCTACGGTTAATTACCATGTGTACGATTCGATTAAATTCAGTGGTGGTTTTGATTAACGACACTGGAAAATAAAACAATTAGAATGTATTAAATCAGAAACCATGCAGGAACCAAAGCATGCACGCTAACTTTCAGATGAAGTTTAGTGATGCACAGCTGATGTTTGCATCCACAAAAATCTGCATTTGAAAATTTATTTACATTTTTTTTTTTTTTACAGCAGCGCACAATTAAATTACATTAATTCATTAAGTACCATGAACTAAAAACTTTGGCACAATCTATTAATCATAATTATACAGACCCATTCAAAAGTTTAAAGTTTAGTTTTTTTTTCTGTTTTGAAAACTCTACAGTCACCAAGGCTGCATATATTTGATCAAAAATGCAGTAAGAACAGTGCTACTGTGAAAAACTATTGCAATTTTAAATAACGGTTTTCTATTTAGATATATTCTTTATTCCTGTGATGGTAAAGCTGAATTTTCAGCATCATTACTCCACTCTTTAGTGTCACATGATCCTTCAGAAGTCATTCTAATATTCTGATTTGCATATCAGTGTAATGCATACATAATGGATAGCATATGTGTAATCTAAATATATGTAATTATTGTTTTTTTAGTGTTGCTTCATAATGCATGAAATTGTTATTTTATGCAACTTTAATTTATTAGCATGCATAGTAATTAACTTAAGCTGTACAGTAAAGTGTTAATATTATCATAAATACACATTAATTTTTTTTATTATCTCTCCGTTCTCCACTATTGCCTCAATAGTAGTAGAAAAACACAAAACTAGATGTTTCACATCTTTAAAATGAAACTTCCCATGGCATTTATAGTTTGGTTGCTTAGGCCTGAGCTGTATTCAGTGGTTTATTGTCAGGTTGCTGGGGTGTTCTGGGTGGTTGCTAGTCAAGTGATTCTTTCAGATTGATCTTGAAATACAAAAAATGTTTCAAACGGTGGTTATTTACCTTGACACTCAGTCTCCGAATGTTTGACTGGATGCTAAACTTATTGCATGTTAAACTGAAGGCAGTTCCTATTTGTTTGTGAATACATGATGAATGTAAAAGACAAACAGAAGTCGTGATGAACCAGAGTGGAGCTCATGATAAAGAACAAAGGAGGTGGCCTGGTGCCATGCGGGATGGGGGAGGGGTAGAAAGTTGAGTTGAAAGATGTCACACTCTACAAACACGACCGTCGTATGCTCAACTTTTCCCAAAGACCACACTCAGATATGTGCTTGCTCAGCATGCCAGTCTCCCTCGAGTGGCACACTGCCCTGCTAGAAAAAAAGAAGAAGAAAAGTCCCAAGTGTTTTCTGTCGCACCTGAACCCTGCCTGACTTTGCAAAACGAGGCCTATGTCACAAACTGGTTTGAGCCGGCCGTTGCCATGGTTTCCACACTGGCAGGAACAGTTAAAGAAAAGGGAGGGTGTGAGTCATGTGACCAGAGGGAAATTCTTGCACCATGTGATCTTGTTGGTGCTGGCTAATACACAGGAAGTGATATATAAAGCCAGTGCTGTTGAAGTTCTGGTTGTGCACGTCATGAGAACCTGCGTTTGGCAGTTAGTGATTCCTGTAAACTTGGGCATGTTAAGTTTTTCAACGGATGCATGTAATCGGTCGGTTTGCTTTTAAGGAAAATCAGGTGCTGTCCAGGGATACGTGTTATTTCTTCCAGCTTTCAGAACATTTTCCTGACCCTTCTTCCTCATCTGCTGCTGCTGCTTGAAGAAAATGATACCATACTTGTTGCCATGCTTTTTAGGCAATGAATGATACTTCCAAATGTGCAGTTTATTGTTAACTATTACTTCTAGAGGCAATCAGAATCATAAACATGTGGTACAAAGGATCTAGGGGCCAGAATGACTTGGGAATAAAGTCTAGAGACCCTAGCAATGCCCTAACAACCTAGAACGACCACTTTGCAATGCATGAACCACTGTTTTGAGCACCCTAGCATCATGTCAGCTAGCGAACACGGGACTTTGCTACTTTTTTGTGTGATATTACTTCTTGCGACAAGTAGGGTGTGCGATATGACCAAAATCTGATACAAGACATTTTATTTCACGGTTACAATATCATAATATAGTTATTTTTGCTTTAACAGGGCTCTAGATTCATTCTTCCCATCGATTGCTCTTTTGCCACTTACCCTCTCAGTTGATCACACGAGCACATAATTTGGTCACAATTTGTATTTATTTATTTTTTGCTGCGACATGGGATTAATCAATGCATGCTGATGAACATTTATCAGTAGTATGATTTGTGATTTGCATTTTGTGAAGAAACTTCAACACACTCTACACTATAACAAAAAATAAATACAATATTAAAATTTAAATATAATGTTCAAAAACAAAAAAAAATTATACTTCATTGTTATTCTTTATTTAAAAAGTACAACAACAATAAAACATTAGGCTACAGTGACAAACTAGCTTATATAATGTTTATTAAAGGCAAAATATTTAAGTTTTTGCCACTAGAGGGTGCGTATTCAAAACAAATGTGACTGAGTGTGGAATCATGGGAGTTGTGGTCTTCATCCCCACAGCCGATGCAATCCGATTGGACTCAGGCAGAAATCATGTTCATGGATGAGCTAATGTATTAAAGATTTATTAACGTCATAGCTTGAAGCAGGGTGAGGCTGAAAACCGTCGAAGCGAAACAAGTGCGACACGCAGCCACAGTCTACCCCTTCCGATTAAACATTCTTCGAAATATTTGGGATTATGTAAGTACAAAAGTCAGCAAAATATAAAACACTGTTCTAGTGATTTTTGGATATTTTAATAAAAAATCTTACATATTGTGGCTTTAACAGAGACAAATAAGATGAGGTATGGCATACACCACATGCTGTATAATATATGGACTGACAAGTTACAGAACGTTTAGCAAACGCTGAAGAAGCAAATAAAAATAAATAAAAGAGACTCTCTATAGTGTAACGTGAGGTAAATAGCAAAGATAAAAAGCTTTTCAAAATGAAAAGTAAAACTAAACTGGCTGTCCTTGACAGGACTTGCATGTTTTTTTTATGGATCAGACGCTTTGACGCAGACGTCAAGTCTCACACAAATGTGACCAGGTCAAATTTAAATTCGTAGATTCTCAAAAGGTTGTTGCAAATGACAATTTTAACTTTTTTTACAAAGTCTAGAGCCCTGTTTAAATGAAGTCTTTATGATATCAACATTTTGCATAACATATAAATTTCATAATTCTTGTCACCAGTGTCAATATCACAAATTCTAATACTAGCCTAAAAAAAAAAAAAATAACTAAAGCTAACTGAAGACAAGTAAATGAATTACAATCAATAGGACAAAAAAAAAACAGTAGAACAAATATATATGAAACGCTACATTGTGTAGAAATTTAACATGATCGACAGACAGTAGGCATATTAGACTGCTGTCACTTTAAGAGCTGCCGGATCCAATATACTGTGTTTACGAGGATACTTGCAAAGATCGGAATTTTGACACATTCAAGTTTGTGTATTTAACCGTTCAAGGCCTATAAAGCATCAGAAATAACTCTGTTCGATACTCCCACGCTCTATGAGCACCGTCCTAACATGCACGTGACTTTCAGAGACAGCGTGGATATAACGAAATGAGTTCTTTCCCTGCTGATTGCATTTCAACGGCATAAAATAACTTGTTTTCAAACCACAATGCTTAAAAACCTGTGCAAACGATAGGCTATGTTTTTGTGTCCATTTTTTGTAGCACAGCACCGCGATAGAGACAATAGTCCAGAATCTCTACAGGTTAATTGTCTACTGGTATATCACGCATCTCTACATAGAGCGTGATTTTAGATTTCTTGAGGCAAGCTAAATGACCATTTTTAACTTAGTGGGTGTATAAAATGTACAAAAAATTGTATCTTAAAAATTTTAGCCATATCTGTGGACCAAAATGACTTCGGACAAAACTCTTCAGACTTAGACCTTATTTATCCACTTAGAAAACCCTAGAAACCACCTGGAAATGCCATAAAAACAACCTAGAGCACCATAGCAAGACATTAACAAGTATTTTGTCGACTAAGCGGGCAAACATGACTTGCTTTGTCCTAAAAAAAAAAATAAAAATAAAATCTAGCTGCTACAGTTTCTCCCAAGAAGCTAATTTCACTATTGACAAGTGTGTTATTGCAATATTGCGTTTAGTATGTGACCCTTATCCTATAAGCAGCAAAAGGCCTCTAGCAGGTTTCCCAGTAGCCCTCTCTGACACTCCCCTCATGAGCCCACCAGCGCCCGGAGTAGGAGCATGAAAGCGGGTGTCTTTGTTGATATGCGAGCGACCTGTTTGCAGTGAAAGTTGAGGACTGAGTACACACAATAGCCTGGCTGCTAGCCATCCCATCCCCCTCCTCCTCCTCCGTCCCTCAAGAGGGCCGTAGACCCATCTGGGTACAGCACTACTGTCCTTAAGGGATGTCAACACCACACTGCTTGCATATTTCTCTTGATAGGGCTGATTTGTATTTGGAGCCGCTTATGTATCTAATCTGACCATAAAAATGTTGTGTTTTTGTGTTATGAGACCTTCTGATTCTACTTGTGGCAGTTCCTTGAAGAGCAACTCCTTTAAGTGTTTTGAGTACAAAATTTGCAATCAGCGGTCTTAGGATGACCTCTAGCGGGGACTGCAGAAAATGCAGCATTAGGTGAAGAGCAATGGGCCATTAGTATGTAGTATAAACTGCATTCTTTTTTTTTTTACATGTAAACTTTACAAGTGTTTTTTTTTTCTTTTTTTTTTTACATGTAAACTTTACAAGTGTATACTATTGTAATTGTTAAACATTTAGCGCTAAACATTTAAAACAGTACAATTTTTTTTTTTGCGTGTTTAAATCAGCATGTTGTGTCCTGTATGTGTCTTGGAAAATTCGATAAAAATAATGATGTTAACAAAAAATATAAAAACTATTGTGTGTATGTATGTGTGTGTATGTGTATATATATGTATATATATATATATATATATATATATATATATATATATATATATATATATATATATATATATATCCAGTGTTGTAGTAATATAATTGATTATTATTATTACATCAAAAAAAAAATTACATTTGTAATACAGTTTTTTGTGTGAAACCCCTTGGTAGTATGATCAAATAAGTCAAGAGTATTAAAACTTACATGGTTACTCGCTTACCATGCGATGCTGTGCTAGGTGGTCATGAAAAGTTATCGTTTGAGAAAGAAAATGTGTGTAGCAGTATATTGGATCCGATCGGCTCTTAAAGTGACAGCAGTCTGATATTCCTGCTGTCTGTCATTCATGTTAATCAACAAGAAAAGAAAGAATCTCTCACTGCTCTTGACTAAATCACTTTTGTATTTTTAATAAGAAATAGCCTATAAATTTAGTTCACATAGAGAAGAATATGCAGTGTTTTTATACATTTAATTACTTAATAAAATTAGAGGCTGACATTTTTTCGGGAATCCCGTGGGATGGGAAACAAAATCACTGTTAATCACATGATTGACACAGGACAGGAAAAATCTCAGCTGGAGTGGGCAGGACCGGGAATCGTAATTACACTGATATCCAACTTTATACACACATAAACAAATTTTCTATAAATAAACTATAAAATGTATATTTAATTTTTGAACTCCGTTCTAGTTGCCCTGTCTCTTTATGCTCTCCTCCTGTTAGCTTTGGTGTGGCTGGTTAAGTGAATGACGGACAGATCATTAACAGCTGGTCTATGTTGTAATATAACTTATCATTCCTCGACCTCAAATATGGATTTTTATCTGAAAGATGTATGTAGTAACAACTTTACATGGCCGCTCAATCTAATGTTAACCTAGAGAAATGTGCGCTGTTGAAGTGTGTGTGGAAGCTGAACAGCAGCGCGCTCACAGCAGGACAGATAGAGGTGCCGGTGCTCTCACTTGCTCAAAAATACTCCGTAATCTTTGGTCATACAGATGAAAGTAATACATCTTTGGATTCTGTAAAGACTCTACGTTTATTTGTGTGCACTCCGAATAACAACGAAATGTTGCGCTTCTGTAAAATAATTAAAGCAAACAGGATGCGCTTTCTGCCGTCTCGGTCTCTGTGAACTTGTGCGAGAAACTTCAAAACTTTCTATCTATTGAGAGTGAAATGTCTAAATATAATATGTGTGTTAGCATGGATGATTTACATTAAATTTAATGTGCGTGCAATGCACACTGCATTGTTTAAGCTGGCTTTCAGTTCAATAAAATAAAAGAAAACTACATTTTTTACGGTAACTGACAGATTCCGGCCAAAAAACACAACACGGGAGTGGGAGTCATTCTTCTGGGATAGGGGCGCGACAGGATTTTCCCACAGTTTTTTTTGTGGGATTGTAATGCAATGTATGTAGATTTTCAAATTTATTTTATTTTTCTGACCTATTGCTTGTAATTAGTTTCTTATTCTATTATTCTTATTCTTATTTCTATTCGCTGACTGTTTACTTGTCTTCAGTGAGCTTGAGTTTCTTTGTAATGTATTTGTTTTTTAGTTTAGGCTAGTATTGATTTGAATTTTTTGTGATATTGATACTGGTGCTAAGAATTATGAAATTTCTATGGTACCAAAAATTGATATCAAAAAGACCTCACTATATACTGCAGAAGTAAAAGGCAATTCTAAATACTCCAGTATTTAAAGAGAGAGTGTATCTTAATCATTGTGTTTTTAGCCATTGCTCATGTTTTCTTCCATCTGTCTTTCAGTGACATAAAGAAAGAGCGACCTCCAACGCCAGATGATGTCATTGTTCTGTCGGACAATGAGCCCTCTAGTCCTTGTATGAATGGGGTCAGCTACAGTTTTAAGAAGACTGATACTGAGATGCTCATGGTAATGTGATTTCTCAGGGTGTTTTATATATATATATAGATCATTTGTACTTGATATAACAACGCATCAGAACTCCTGTTCACTTACTAACGTGACTTTTTTTTCATGTCATGTGCAGAAAAGCACCCCGGCTGAACGTGAGCGCATCATCAAACAGCTGCAGGAAGAACTGCGTCTACAGGAGGCCAAACTCGTCCTGTTGAAGAAACTCAGGCAGAGTCAGACCCAAAAAGATGTTGTGCAAAAGGTTAAAAACTTAACAGTCGGGATATAATAAAGATGCTTAAAGTTCAATCTGACCTGACACTGACCTCTTCTGTTTTGCAGTCAACCAATTCTGTGGCTGCTCCGCCACCTCTCGTCAGGGGCAGCCTCTCGTCCACTAAAGGACCCCTACAGGTCAGTGTGAATGTGTCGAACAAGGCTAAACATTTCAGATAGTACTAGTACACTACAATGGACGATGGTGCATGTTCAAATCAACATGTCATTATAAGAGATAATGAATAAAGAAACACAATGTGATTATTATTATAAAAATATGAGGTAATAAACACAAAAATTAGGATTAAAATAATGATTTGTATTATTTTTGTTGTTAGAGTAATAGATAGATAATATTTAGCATTTTTAAATCCAGTTTTGTGTGATAGCCTGTTATAAACGAATTAAAAATGTTTTTTTTTTTTATTATTACTGGTACTTCTACTATTATTATTAGCTAAAATTATAAAGATAGTATTTTGCATCTTTAATCCAGTTTTGTGTAATATCCTTTGGTGTTATGAATAATAAAAAATTAATACTATTAGTAATAGTATTATTGGTATTGCTTCTACTACTACTATTAGTATTGATACTACTGTGATTATAAAGATAATATTTTATGATAAAGAATAAAGCATAATAATGAATAAAGAAATTAAAATAACAATAATAATAATAATTATTATTATTATTAGTAGTAGTAGTAGTAGTATAGTAATCGTATTATGGTGAGTTTTAATCCAGTTTTGTGTAAAAAAAAAAAAAAAAAAAAAAAAAAAAATCAACCTTTGCACATAAACAAATAATGAAGAAATTTAAAAAATATATATTATTGTTGTAAAATAACAAAATTGTTTTAATCTAATTAAATGGTGTATTAAACCCTTTATTAAAATATCCATTATAAAATCCTGTAGTGTTAATTTTTTTTTTAATTATTATTACTTCTACTACTAATTACTATTACTATGAGATAAAATAATAAAGAAGATGTTTTGATTTAGTTTTGTGTGAAAACCTTTGGTTGTTTGATCGAACTGTGAAGAGCTATTAAAACTTAAATACATGATTTGTTTTCAGGTCTCCAACCGAAACTCAGGGGCAGTCATTCCTCCTCCTCTGGTTCGAGGTGGAGCGCAGGTCACCAAGCCCGGCTCCCATAATACCGTAGTCATGCCACCCTTAGTCAGAGGCTCCCAGGTATGTACTGCTGTGGCTTGACTACCCCTAAAAGAATTTGACCTTTTATACAAATCCTTTCTCTCTGATGTTCGTGTGTTACAGACAATCACTGTGACCCCGCAGCAGATTGCGACCCTACGGCAGCAGCAACAACACTCGGGGACTGGTCCCCCTCCTCTGCTGCTGGGCGCGCGCACCTCTGTACCCAGCGTACAGGTGCAGGGCCAGAGGATCATTCAGCAGGGCCTGATCCGTGTGGCCAATGCAAACGTCCTGGTCTCACAGGTCACTGTCATTTACTTGTTTTATACCGTGTTATGTTTTTATATATATGCAATTGTTATTGCAGTAATATTAGTTGATGCAGTAAAAGTATTTATAATGCTAAGTGTTTTAAAATAACATTATAGTATTTAGAAAATTTTATATATATATTTTATATTATACAGGGTTTTTTATAATGTATTTATACAATTAAAGCTACTATATCTTATCTTTTAAAGTTATAAGTAAACAAATGCATATTAAAATACATTATTGTAATTTTTTTTAACTTGTTATACATGTCATAATATTGTATTTATTATTAAAAAACCTAACTACTAACTTATGTTAACCACTATAAACATAAGTTTTTAATACTTTTTGCTATTTAAGTTTTCAAATTTATCAAGTTTTCAATATTTATAAGTAGTTGTACACTTTGATATTATTCTATTTATAGTATTAATAACTTTTTTTAATC
The DNA here is from genome assembly GCF_018340385.1 of Cyprinus carpio. NCBI lineage: Eukaryota > Metazoa > Chordata > Actinopteri > Cypriniformes > Cyprinidae > Cyprinus > Cyprinus carpio. The sequence continues at coordinate 23,598,980 of NC_056618.1, forward strand.
CCCATCTTATATTATTAGGAGTGTAAGGTGTGAATTGGACAATCTTAAATTGTCAACCCTATTGCCATCATAACTATCGATTATTAAAATTCTGTACTATTTGACTCCTCAAAAACCTTCATATGACATCATCCTTTCAACTCATAATGGACAAGTATTTGTCTTTTTTATCACTAATTTTCAACCGTTACCATCATAACTGTTGATTTAAAAAAGAAAAAAAAAAGAACTATCATTATCAGCATATATAACTTTATAATATTTATCACATGCTTATTAACTAGGAACATTAGCTATATTATGTATAATTTATTATAGAATTAATTTATATTACATCATAAGTGTAGTATTTTATATGCAAGTATTTTTACATTTATATTTAATATATTTATAGTAAATAATACTACTATTGTGTTTCAGTAACTAGTTCTAGTTGCTATATTATACTTAATATATATATTCTTTATAATTAACATAAAATTAAATATAGTTTGCAAAGTAGGTGACGAACAAAAGGTTTTATTTTTTTTAAAAATGCTTGTAATATGAAAGATATATTACATATTATCACACTTGTCTTTGTCTTGATAAACTGATAAATAGAAGCTGTTTTGAACTCACATGCTGTTTTTCCTTGTCCAGGGCTCTTCCACCGGTTTGAAGAGCTCTCAGTCTGGTCTGGGCAGCAGCACCAATGAGTCTCCTGCCAGCCGACAGGCCGCCGCCAAGCTTGCGTTACGAAAACAGCTGGAGAAAACCCTCCTTGAGATACCACCACCTAAACCTCCAGCACCGGAGCTCAATTTCCTGCCCTCGGCAGCTAATAATGAGTTCATCTACCTGGTGGGGCTGGAAATGGTGGTCCAGAACCTGCTAGATACACTGGCTAAAAGTGGGTACATCCTAATAGTGCGTATTTACGACATCTAACACTATACCATGCTAACGTCAATTGCTTTCTTTCCAGGTAAGCAGCCGCAGTCTGAGTCTGCATCTACCCCGGCACCCAAGGAGCCCTTCACTTGCACCCAGTGCCAGACGGATTTCACCTCTCGCTGGAGGCAGGAGAAGAGCAGTGGCTCCATCCTCTGCGAGCAGTGCATGAGCTCCAACCAGAAGAAGGCCCTGAAGGCTGAGCACACCAGCCGCCTGAAGGCCGCCTTCGTCAAAGCCCTGCAGCAGGAGCAAGAGATCGAGCAGCGCATCATGCAGCAGGCTGCCTCGCCCGTCTCCAAGACCACCACCACATCATCATCTTCTTCCTCCTCATCCTCGCCGGTGATTAAATCCGATCACGTGCTGGTGTCGCCACAGTATAAGCAGGTTAGCACATCGCTGACTCAGCAGACCAACAGGGGATCGTCGGTCGGTCGATACCACACCACTACTACCATCAAGCAGGTAATGGACACTCCTGTCGTGGGACACTCCTGTTGTGGTTGCTTTTGTCCCAAACATGGTGTTTTCTGACTTTAGCATGTTTTTCTCCTCAGACTCCAGGCCAGCTGTCCCGTAGCGTACAGCAGGCAGTGAGTGCGGGCGCACGCGGGGTGAGCCACAGCTTCTCCACTTCCTCCCAGCTCCAGAATGCCGTCAAAGCCGCCGCGCTGGTCAGCAGGCCAGGTAAGCATGTCGTGAGGGCAGGGGAAAAGGGCAGCAGCAGCAGAAACCCCACCACCAATACCTGGAGGAAACAGAACAGCGGCACCGCAGGTAGATGATGCCTACTTAAAAAAAAAAAAAAACATCTGCCCCTTTCCTGTCTCTTCTTTTCCTGTATCTGTACATGTTTTTTTAGTGGAGATATTGAACAGATTGACTGCAACGGGCGAACATGCAGAAATGAAGCAGAAGTTCTTCTGTTAACGTGTGCTACACCTTTTTCTAAAAACATCAACAAAAACCCTGTATAATTAAGTTTTAAAAGTTAGTTGAGACTGAGTTTTGGCCTGTTCCAGCCTTGGGTTTCCCAGTTTTCCAGAAAATTATGAGGAAATAAAAAGTTAGTTTACTCTCTTTATTTTTTGTTTTATTGCTTTAAACACAGGTTGTTTGAGACTTATTTATGAATGGAATGGTACACAGTTTTAATAATTTACATCCATTCAATGATAAATAAATGTTCTTGATATAGGGATGCACTGAAATTTCAGCTGCTGAAAATGGCTTTTTTGGTTTTCGGCTGAAAGAGAAAAATAGACGAAAATGTCGCGCCGCATCGCCCAGCAGTATTCAGCACTGAAAGGAAATTTCTGTGTTGTATACTTGTTCCTGTTTGCAATAGCGTAAAATGGAGCTACCCTCTTGTTCACTGATCTGCTCCACGCTCCGCTAACATGCTCTGATGATAATAGCTTTGTAAGATTACACATTATTTGGATGATTAGTCAAATAAACTGCTATATATGATTCTGTTGCATAGAACTGAATAAAAATAATATATTAATAAATATTATAAATATTAAACTTTATTGTTACTTTCAGTATATGTGTGGTTAGTTTATTGGCTTTTGTTTTTTTAAAATTCAGTATCATTAAAATTGATTTAAATTAAAAAGTCTTACGAAATTACTTCATATTATTTAATAAATTAATAAATAATTATTACAAAGCAGTTTCGGTTTTCAGGCCCAGAATTTTCATTTTGGTGCATCCCATTTTAGGTATGTAAGAAATCGACAATTTGTGTTGACAGTTATGTTGTCAACCCTGTTATCATTACAGCTGTTGAATATTAACAATCTATACTATTTGATTAATCAAAAACAGTCTTAGGTCATCATCCTTTCAACTATTATTAAACAAGTACAAGAACAAGCTGTTTATCACTTTATCTTATATTATTAGGTGGATAAGAATGGGACAATCTTAAATTACCAACCCTGTTACCATTACAGTATTGATTATTGAAATACGGTACTATTCCAGTCATACAATTTGTCATGGGCAATATCTCTAATGTTTTTTTTTTTATTATTATTAATACTCATTACTAGCATACATTACAAAAGATGTTTAAGAGGTGGTCAGTCTTAAATAGTCAACCCTGTTATCATCATAATTGTTGATTTATTAAAATATAGTACTGTTCAATTAATCAAAAACCATCACAGGAGATCATCCTTTTCACTCTTCATGAACAAATTGTCAACCCTGTTACCATCATAACTAAATTAAAAACTAATTCAACTAATTAAATATTCTGCTACTTAAAACGTCATGTGACATAATCCTTTCTACTTTTCAAAGATAAGTAAATATTTATTTTCTGTAATAAAAGATGTTTACTTGCATTAATAGGCATGTCAGAAGCAAAAAAATCTTAAAATCTTCAACCCTGTTGTCATGATTTTGTAATAGTAAACAGATTTTTTTTTCTTAAAACACCTTGTAGTGTCATGACTATTTCCATAAGGCTAGTAATACAGGTCCTTCTCAAAAAATTAGCATATTGTGAAAAAGTTCATTATTTTCCATAATGTAATGATAAAAATTAAACTTTCATATATTTTAGATTCATTGCACACCAACTGAAATATTTCAGGTCTTTTATTTGTTTTAATACTGATGATTTTGGCATACAGCTCATGAAAACCCAAAATTCCTATCTCAAAAAATTAGCATATTTCATCCGACCAATAAAAGAAAAGTGTTTTTAATACAAAAAAAGTCAACCTTCAAATAATTATGTTCAGTTATGCACTCAATACTTGGTCGGGAATCCTTTTGCAGAAATGACTGCTTCAATGCGGCGTGGCATGGAGGCAATCAGCCTGTGGCACTGCTGAGGTGTTATGGAGGCCCAGGATGCTTCGATAGCGGCCTTAAGCTCATCCAGAGTGTTGGGTCTTGCGTCTCTCAACTTTCTCTTCACAATATCCCACAGATTCTCTGTGGGGTCCAGGTCAGGAGAGTTGGCAGGCCAATTGAGCACAGTAATACCCATGGTCAGTAAACCATTTACCAGTGGTTTTGGCACTGTGAGCAGGTGCCAGGTCGTGCTGAAAAAACGAAATCTTCATCTCCATAAAGGCTTTTCAGCAGATGGCAGCATGAAGTGCTCCAAAATCTCCTGATAGCTAGCTGCATTCACCTGCCCTTGATAAAACACAGTGGACCAACACCAGCAGCTGATATGGCACCCAGACCATCACTGACTGTGGGTACTTGACACTGGACTTCAGGCATTTTGGCATTTCCTTCTCCCCAGTCTTCCTCCAGACTCTGGCACCTTGATTTCCGAATGACATGCAAAATTTGCTTTCATCCGAAAAAAGTACTTTGGACCACTGAGCAACAGTCCAGTGCTGCTTCTCTGTAGCCCAGGTCAGGCGCTTCTGCCGCTGTTTCTGGTTCAAAAGCACACGCCTGTGCACGGTGGGCTCTGGATGTTTCTACTCCAGACTCAGTCCACTGCTTCCGCAGGTCCCCCAAGGTCTGGAATCGGGTCCTTCTCCACAATCTTCCTCAGGGTCCGGTCACCTCTATTCTCGTTGTGCAGCGTTTTTTTGCCACACTTTTTTCCTTCCCACAGACTTCCCACTGAGGTGCCTTGATACAGCACTCTGGGAACAGCCTATTCGTTCACAAATTTCTTTCTGTGTCTTACCCTCTCTCTCGCTTGAGGGTGTCAATGATGGCCTTCTGGACAGCAGTCAGGTCGGCAGTCTTACCCATGATTGCGGTTTTGAGTAATGAACCAGGCTGGGAGTTTTTAAAAAGCCTCAGGAATCTTTTGCAGGGTGTTTAGAGTTAATTAGTTGATTCAGATGATTAGGGGTAATAGCTCGTTTAGAGAACCTTTTCATGATATGCTAATTTTTTGAGATAGGAATTTTGGGTTTTCAGGAGCTGCATGCCAAAAATCATCAGTATTAAAACAATAAAAGACCTGAAATATTTCAGTTGGTGTGCAATGAATCTAAAATATATGAAAGTTAAATTTTTATCATTACATTATGGAAAATAATGAACTTTTTCACAATATGCTAATTTTTTGAGAAGGACCTGTATATAATAGTTGGTGAAATATCAAACTGTCAATCCTGTTACCATCAGCCCTGTTACTTTGCAGCCTGGTTTTTAAAGTCACGGTTAATTTAGCTTGAAATGTAGGGTAGGGTATCACTTCTTTTAGATCTTTTAGAAATGTACTTGGTTATTCTTTCAAAATCTGTATTTCTCCCCCGACAGGTGTCACCATGGCTTATGTCAACCCCAGTCTGTCTGTGCACAGGACATCATCTCCGGTGGACCGTCAGCGAGAGTACCTCTTGGACATGATCCCTTCCCGCTCCATTTCCCAAACGGCAAACACATGGAAATAATGCCCTGATTAAATCACTCTCAAATTTCTCAGAATTATAATCCTGTCTTTTTGGACATTCGGTCGGTTATCAGTATCAGACAACCAGCCGTTAAGCAATAATAAAAATTTTAAAAATTCTTATATTTTCTCTCTATTTCTCCTTTGTCCGAGACCCTTAGTTGTACAGTCTAAGGTAAGACCCCATAGGCCAACAAGCATCCTAGAGAAGAACTGTACTGGGTTTAGTGATCAAGGAGACCAAGGACCTTTTCTACAGGCCTTTATCTATCTACTGAATCCCTCCATTACCCAGTGGGCTTTAGTGGTCTAATACACATCACCCACAACTCCCAATTCACAGCCCTCCAGGTGGAGTAATTGCTCCATCATGTGAAACTAAAGCCTCAGTTTAACATTTCTAGAGGCTCATGGACACTTTTTCCCACAGGAAGTGGAGGACACAGGACCGTAGAGTTCCTGCGTGATGCCAGGGATTGTTTTGCGAACTTTTTGTGGACCATCTACACACTTTTAGCTACGTTTTTCCGACCCACAGCATCTCTTGAACGGATATGGGAGTGTATGTTTGTGTATTTGATGTCATTACATTGCTTGTTTTGTTTTTTAGCTTCACTGTGGACTCATTCCACCCTTTTCAAAATGGCCTTTTTTAAAGGCTAGAAGTTTAAGGAATTGTTATACTGTTGAGGTGGTTATACATCTGCTGGTGTAGTGTGTGTGTTTGAAAACTTTGGGTTGTTTCTTTTTTTTCTTCGTAAGCTTATAAAAGACATTTATCCAAGAATTGTGCATCAGGGATGGTTACAGAGACGGACGTAACTAACAAAAAGCAGCAGCCACAACAGGACTACTACTAGACCTTCATGTTTGAGCGATTTGTTTATCAGATGAGCCTGACGGTAGCTTTTTCTCTTTTTTTTTTCTTTTCAGAAACGTTTGATATGTTACGCTTTTAGTTACCGTTGTGATGTGCTCCCCCATAGGCTTTCTTGTAACAGCATCTAGGTAATATTTGGATGTTGTGTTATTTATAAATGTCACTTTAGATGAAGGATATCCCATTAGCTCCTTCCCAAATAGTTTCAAAGCCTTGTGAATTTAAGATTGGACTGTATTTAGGATGTTTAAATGCAAATTTTTTGTCTAATGCGCAGTTCATTCATGTCCTGTCTACCATTTTAGATCCTGTTGGAAGCCGTGCCGCTTAATCTTTCCTTAAAGGAAATGTTTGGGTTGAAAGCATTACTGCTTATTGAATGTAGCACACAATCTTAGCTAAATTGAGTCCTACCTGTTAGGTGGTGGTCATGTTATATTTGCCATCTCTTATTTTCCTTTCATCTGATTTGATTTGCTAGCAGTACGCTTGGTATTTTAGCTAAACAGTTATGTATGTTATATACGACAGCTCGGGTCCTTTGTCATCGCAGTCCATCAACACGTCGAGTCAGTTCTGCTTCAGTCGATTTGTTTTCCCTTGCTCGAGATGATCCGTTGTGTGATCTTGTGGAGCGTTTTGGAGACAGAGGCCCCCCGTTTCTGACTGGTGTTTTGACTTCTGCCTGCTGCTGACAACTAACACCATTCCATTTCCCCCCGAGATGCTGCCATTGTTTGTGGAGCATCTCTTTTAAGAATTGTAAAAAAATAAAACAAAAAAAACTTTTTTTTTTTCATCTGTTTCTGCTCTATCAGTTAATAATTATAATAAAAACTAATTTTAACCTGTTTCATCTGGTGTGTGGGTGTATTTTGCGTGTGAATGATTTTTTTATTTATTTTTTTTCAAACGGATCTAATTTGAATAAATTTATAAACTTTCGAGTGTTTGATGAAGTGTGAAATGGCCTTTGGTCAGGGTGGACGATGTTAATTTGATCTGAATGAAGATGAGGATGTGAGGGATATAGAAATAAGTTTTTAAGGAACAAAATAAAATTCGCAATATTCTCATGTTGCAAATCTGATTGAAATTCATAGTGACCAATAAGGTCCAAGTTTCAAAGACACCATGAAAGTCAGCTACTTTCATGTTATAAAAAAAAAACAAGTTTTCAAAAATATCATATGGGTTTAGAACAACGTGAGTGTATTGTCCGTTAAAATTTATCTATGGTTCTCAACGTTTTCCCCCACTTGAAGTCCCCACATTGTAAGTTTAAATTATTATTGTTATTAACAGAACCAAGAAATGTTAATATTAAAATAATGAATCACAATATTTTTGTTTTCAGCATTTGAATCAAGTTACAGTATTTTAAGTTAAAGTTTCTATAAACAATAGAATTAAATTACACTTTTTTTGGTAACGATTAAGTATATGTATACAATATAGGAAATGCAAAATAAGTTACAATTTTGTATATATCTTAATTGCTGCGGATAAAATTGTATTAACGTACATTGCTCTTCGGCCATCTTGCTCTGTAAATAGCTGTATCATCATTGGCTTTTACAAAAACCCACATCGGTCAACCACTACTTTATTTTGAGTAATTTCTTTTATAGTTCTCCATTAATCTGTTGCTATTCTGCCTCAGACTGTTCTCCCAAAATGATTCCTGAACAATTCAAATATTAGGACTATGCAAACTCTCCCAGCTGAATGGATTTGTAACAATTTCTTTGCATTTGCACACTGTTTTATTAGCTTGTGTGCTTTAGCTTTTTCCCTTCTGCATCCAAGTATGTTCTGCCACCTGCTGAATTGTTGGACGTGTGGAAGGATTGAACTGGAGCAGAGTACGGATGAAGACTTGGCATGGTTCCTGAACACCGGCATCGTCCGAAAAAACCAAAGACTTGCTTTGAAGACGGTGAAGTCGCCTCAAGTTGGTATCATCATATGGCATCGATCCAGTAACCATGACGTATAGAATCACCCCGAGGCTCCATACATCGTACTTCTTTGGGTTATACGACATTCCCATGATGACTTCTGGTGGAGTGTAGGCTGCAGAACCACAGAAGGTCTGACTGAGCTCTGAAGGGTCTTGAACACATCGGGCGAAACCGAAGTCTGTGATCTTAACTTGTTCGTCGGCTGTCAGCAGTATGTTTTCGCACTTGAGGTCCCGATGGATGATGTCCATCTGGTGGAGGTAGCTGATTGCACTGACCATCTGAGAGAACAAGTTTTTGCTTTGGTCTTCTGGGATGCATTTCACTTCATGTATCTTCTGAAGGAGATCTTTTGCTGCAGCTTCCATCACAATACAAAGTCGTTTACCAGCCACCTCAATTAACTCATGCATTTGCACAATGTGCTCGTGATTCACTCGTCTCAAAATCGCCAGTTCCCTTGGGAGAAACTTCTGGACGAAATCCTTAGGGGCCTTTACGCGGTCCACGATTTTGATGGCCACGTTGCAGTGGTGTTTCTGCGAAGTGGCGAGCTTGACTTGGGAAAAACTGCCTTCACCAATCTCAGCTATGAACTTGTAGCCCATGCCTTTCAAAACGTTATTTACAGACATTGTTTTATCTCAAGAGAGTTTACAACAGCTGCATGAATACTTTGGGCTTGGCCTTGAGCTTGGACCACGTCTCACCCTTGCTGCAAAGTATTTTGAAACAGGCATTTGAATTCTACCACATTCTGAGAGATATCAGCATTCTAATTTATGATGTCATAATAGAACACATAGAAAATGGAGTCCAGGGACACCTTATGGACACATACCAGGTACTAAGAAGAAACAGTCAGCCCTCTTGTCTTTATTTGTATCCCATTAAATCCACATTAATAGAATTTTGTTAATTTTAAGAAAACTTGACTGATTGTTGAGAACTTATTGTAGAAGTAAAAGGTGCTTAAACAAGCTTTTCTCAGTTGAATTGAGTAAAATTGTGTCAAACGTGCAATCGTTTTCGCTTGTTCTGACTCATCCTTTCCAGTAAAACGTAAATAAATTTGAGATTGTGGAAATATAGCATTTGCACCCTCGGAGAGAGTAATACATGACTTTATATCTCATTATTACTTTTAACTGTTATTTATAGCTCACATTTCGACTCTTTTTCTTACTTTAAACATTATTTCGCAATTGCAGTTTTTATTTTTCATTCTGAGGCGGGAAGCAAGTAGCATCCTCATATCGTTCGCGCCATAAATGCAGTTCGATTCAGCAACCATCATTTTAATTAAGTGCAAAGAGAGACCAGCGTTGAATATTCGAGATATTTATACCAGTATGTCTCGTGAAAACACTTAATCGTTTCACGGAAACGTCCGTCATCCACTAACCACCAATATGATGAGCAAAAATACATCTTGTCGAGCATTAAACGTGTAATTTCGACGCCCTCCATCAGGTTCATGGCCGGTGAGTGCTGGAATGGAACATTAAATTAATTTAATTGCATGTCTACAAATGCCTCTCATTAGTTTTAGATGAACTGGAGCTCAATTATATCCCTAGCCTTTCAATAGAACAGGCCTGCAATGACACAATATGACCTCTAAACGGCAGTGTGGAGCTAAACTGTAGCCATCTCCATTAATCCAGTTTTTATTAGAACACTTATATTATTTAAATTATTTTAAACATTGCTGATTGCTCATTTTAAATGCAAATGAGCTAATCCGTGCATATTCATAATAGGATTAAGCATTTTAACAAGTTACAACTTTGTTTTATATGTAAGCAGCATCACAATTTACATGAATTAGTGTTACATTGACTAATTAATATACAAACCTTGAATATTAACACCTCACTGCATGAATAAATGCACGACCAGTAGTATTACATAAAAATTATGAACCAAAGCAGCACCATGATGAATAAGCATTTGAATTGAAATAGACATATTCACTCTCTAATACTGAGGATGCTACATCTGAAAGGGATGCGGTTCATGCTTGACTGAGCTCTCCAGCATCAGGGGTGCTCAGCCAATCAGATGGCGCTCCCGGTGTCTCCCTGCTTCTTAATTGGCTGACACTTCCAGCAAGAGTAGCTGATCTACGCGTGGAGCCTGGGTTTATCAGCCAGTAGACAGAAGCAGGGCACACAGTGAGAAAAGAAAGAGCAATAAGAGGGTGACTATTGCTAGAGATAAGCACAAGTGAATCAATCAAGATGAACCACAGCTCCAATGAGAAAGAACCTGAGACCATAGAGCCACTGCGTTATATCAGGTATGCTCTTTTTTTCCTTTTCATTATGTGATTAAATTGGACATACAGAACCTTTTAAGACAGGTTTGTGTTTAAATGCATCTTAACAGGGATCCCAGTAAGGGTGAGTAATATTTCCACCATCCTTTCAGTCTAACTTTTACGTAAATGCGATTTGTGACACAGAAGGATGGCTGTAATATCCCCAGCTGTCTAAAGAAAATGCATCTAACTTAATTTCCTCCCAGCTTTCCTGTTTACAAAAATAAGACGCGCTGATTATGATCAACGTGCTTTAATAATGTGGCTTGTAAGCAAACAGGTGGAAGGAACGGTCCACTTCAGCTCTCTCTACAGCAGTTTGTTGGCGATTTAGGCATGTGGACAAAGGTGATGTGACATTTCAGCTGCTGGACGTCGTGATGGCAACATCATGGCCAGCGATTTGCTCTTTAAACAAGCGGGAGGCCGCCTGTTTCCTGAGCTGAGTGAAATATGACATGTTAAAATTGCTTTCTAAAGCATTATCAGAATATAAAAGTGTCAGTATAATCTAACATCTGACAAATAGCCTTATATTCCTTGTGAGGTTTAGATATAGCAGATGTAGCCGGGGAATATATTTCAAAAATGACTCAGAACAAATGTTGTTTTGATCAGAAGCCCGAGCGGCACGAGATTTGCTTTCCATACTGGGCTTTCCTGGCAAGAGAGGCCCTTGAAGCTCTTTACACCAGCCCACGGCGTTTAAAATACGGTGGTCGGCAGGAGACAAGGCAAATTATACACTTTAAGGGAGGATGGAATAATAGGATTTAAGGATTTGAGGTTTAACGACGTGGGTTCAGGGGAGATTAACGTTCCTACTGTAACTTAAAACCCTCATAGCTGATAATGGTTTTCCGTGGAAACCACGTAGTGTGAATGCAAACAATTGGCTTTCTATTATCTTTTCTTTTTTTTTAAGTATTCATACTGTGTATCTTGGGATTTGTACGTGTTAATGGCCCCTGTGTCCTTTTATGGACATCAGGTATTTGATGCCGAAACCAAGATGGACAACACTGGGTTAGAAAAACTGGATTTTAGAATCGACGGGATCTTTCTTCGTCGACCGCCATTCAAAACTAGCATTTTAATGAATATTTTTGCAAGCTACATACAGTATCCACTCATTTCAAAGCAGATTTCTTGTGAATGGGTGAGGCTTCTGAATCATTGTGCAAGTGCAATAAATGGTATAACTGCCAAGTTTTCAACGTCAAGCAACATAACAGTTAACAGTTTTGTACAGCTAAGACAACTGGAAGCCTCACACATTCAACTTAAAGATGTCTTGCATTAAAAATAAAGTGGATTAAAAGCTAATGTTTTTGGCTTTCTTGCATCTCAGGATAGTCACTAGTCAAGGGCTAGCATGCAATGACATGACAATTTTCTGTTTCAAAATATGCCAGATGATTTGCTCAAAAACAGGACAGATTTCAAACCCTCTTCTTCCGAGAATTCCTGCACTAACTTGGTACCTCACATTCAGATAAAAAGGAATGTTAATGGCTAGGTTTCCTCACGTATGTTAAATTTGTCATTTCTTCTTTATTCAGAATTGCACGCCTTTTCGACCCAACAGTTGCAACACATGAAGCAAAAAGTTGCTGGATAGGAGTTAGCAGGTGTTATTATGGTGTGGAAGTTCTACCTGATTGCACATCTGCCTTGTTGTTGTACTTCACAGCTCTGTTTCATTTCTGCTGGGCGTTGGGGTTTATTTATAGGCCAAGACTCCAAATGCAATAACAGAGCAGCCTGCATGATTTGTGGTTTGTTACCAGGCAATGTATTTCTTCTAATGGTGGTACCCATTAAAGTTAGATTATGGAGGTGAAATCTAAATTTACTCAGTTTGTCAAGAATGCAACAGAGGTGTGTGTGCTTTTGCTAGGTATTGTGGGGTTGTGATTAAGGTGCGACTGGCTGAATATCTTCACTCAGTTCAATAGGAATATTTGCTGACCCTTTTTGGTCCTCATGTATTGATGTCTAATGAGCCATCAATTTACAAGATCATAGAGGTGTCCACGGTCAGCTGGTCAAGCAAAATACTGTCACACACCATCTGTCTCTTCAGCTTTGATGCTAGAAATTTTCTGATGTGCCATCAGTCCAGATCTATCAAATCTGATTCAGCTAGACTCAAACTCTAAAGCCCATGTGAGCACAATTATTCAAAGTGACCACTGGGACAAGACTCAGGCCAGAGGCAAAGAGCCAAAAATCTTCTTAAATTTGAGTGAATGGATAATTGATAAAATTGATAAGCTTTTTTAATTAAATGATACTCTATATGAGAAACTAAAAATGCCAGTAGGTGGTGATAAATCTCTTAATGAGGAAGTAATTGAGTCATTCATTTATTCAATTTGTTCAAACTGCTGATTCATTCAGGAATTACGTAAATGGCTCTCTTTTTGAAAGGATCATTGAATCATTGGTTCACCTTATTAGTTTAAAACACATGAATTCATTCACAAACGAAACACAGCAAGCACTTTGCTCGCAGACACTCAAGGCACAACGCTTCTATCGTGGCTTTATCCACTTTATTTTTCAACGCAGAAGTAAGCCATTTTCTGTGAATGTGCGAGACTTCCGGTTCATTAGCCACTGCAGGGAAATAACGATAAGAATAACAAAGTGCAGTAAACTGTACAACTTTGCACTGTAAACCAGTGTGCTCAATTAAAAAAATACTTAAAAATAATATGGTAAGACATCAGTTTGCAATATCAAGCAGCAAAACAAGCTGTTGTACAGCTAAAAATTACAAATTGCCATGCCTGCTGTTACAGGAAAAAGATGGATATTGGCAAAACTGAGCCAAAACAGACAAGACTGTGTTTAAGATATAATACAATATTGTTGTTACAGAAAACTGTTGTGTAAATTAGTATCAATTTTGCACTTGTGCTATTTGGGGAAAAAAGCACTTGTGTGAGATTGCACTTGTTGCCTGTATGATATTGTTTAACTATGTTATATGGTATAAATATAATACAAATCCACGTTCCGTCCCATCAATGATGTATGTAAAATAAAACAAAAAAAGAGGACTGTTTTCATGAGTGTGGATCATGATTTCCTATAATAAATATGAGACAAAAATTTTTTTTGCAATGCGTATCTTTTTCGCAAACTAATCAAAACATGCGTTGTAACAGTCGCTTAGTTTCATTACAACTGGATAGCCCCGCCCACACTGAGGCTGGACGTAGATTAAACGACAAACAGAGAGACCGGGTGTTTGTTATCGGATACTATATGTAAAATACACCAAATTCTAGAATAAACATAAAACAAACGCCCTCTACTGAAGCACCACGGAATTTAGGAAAATGTGAGGTGTGTTCTTAATTTAACACTTCCATCAACCATCAACTTCTCTCTGCACAAACAGAGTTGACACAGAAATAGCTAGTCAGCTGAATGGCGTCGTGCTTCATACGTGGTGCGGAGGACTTGGTGACGTCACTCGAAAAGGATAGTCGTTTAAAGTTTTTCTGTCGAATAATGTACAGTGAATCGTCCACAATAAGACCAGCAGATGTATTATGAAAGTAAATACAGTCTATTTTGATTTCAAGTTGACTAGTTCAAGATAAAATGATTCAAATATGCAAATACCATATATCCATTTCTTGATTATTAAGATACTGAAAGGGGCAAAGTGGCAGATAAAGTGCTTGTTATTCTCTTTTGGGAGCAGGATTTTAATGTTTGTTTTTTATTTCAGCCCCTTTGCTTATCCATCCGAGAGCTAGTTCACCTGAGTCAGCTCATACAGAGCCCCATTTACTGAGCTATAAAGAGGATGGATAGAAGTATACATCTCAGGCAAAATGACTGGGTACAGGAAAACACAACCGCTTTAGTTTTACGAATTTTGACTAGCCGCTTTCGCAGTTTATTTGTGAAATCAAAGCTCTATTATAAATCATAGCTTATTATATTTTAATCAGGCCCAAATCTCTCCATATCACATTAATTTAGCGGTAAAGATTGTTTGATTTTTCTTAATCTGTGTATTCTTCAGTCAAGACGTTGAATGAGACTGACAGTATTTCTTTTTCTCCTTTTGACGCATATAATGAGTTTCATCACTGCTTGCGGTTGGGGCTGTGAAGGGGGGAGGCTGTTGGATAAGATTGACAGTGTTTCGTTTTTCTCCCCCTGATGTGTTTAATGAGTGTCTTCACTGCCAAGCTGCTGCGTAATGAAGTGCCTCTGTTTCTGATAGACTAGGTGAGATGTTGGAGATGGGGGAGGTGGGTTTGTTTATGAGGAAAGCACCTTTGTCCATGCAGGCTCGTGATCCTCAACAAGTAACTGGGAAATGGAGCTTGATTGAGATGTCCTTGAGTCACTGTCCTCCATTTCTGTCCTTCTCTGCTTTATTTAGAAAATCGTTTCATTTTTGCTTTCATAAACATTCAAAGATCTTGCAGGAATGCCCTACATTTCACTGATCTCATTAAATGCCATGTTTTACTCAGAAATACGCCAGATTACTGAAGCGAAGTGTGTTTAGACAGGAATTTCATGTTAAGACCATTTTCCTTTGTGGTTTTTCTCCTGAAAACTAGTCCACATTCCGTCAGGGTGGAATAAGAGAACTAGAAGTGGGGGTATGGGTAATTTTGGGTCTTGAGAGGTAATCACACAGGAAATGCATCAGGTATGTGATCTATAATCGGTGAGGCGTGACGCTTGGATTTCAGCATGTAGTGGGGAATCATCAACTGTTAAAAGAATCGATAGGAGCTGTTTTCATGAGCACATGGTACAATTTCCATTAGCGGAGAACAGCTGCGAGTCAGGGCCAAGTCACCATAGAAACAGTGGGACTGCAACATATTCCTATGAAGTCAACGTACATTTTTGACAGCATGGCAGTTTCTGAGAGAATGAGGGATGAGAAAGGAACAGTTGACCAGTCATGAACTGAGGGAATGTGAATATGTGCTTGAGCTTTTATTAATTATATGCTGAATTTCGTCAGATAGAACTCATCCAGATTAAACATCCGGACTGTTCTGCTCCAGCTCAAGTTCTTTGTAAAGTTTGATGGATGTGGATGGCCAACATTTTAGCTGTTTTCTACCGCAATGCTTGTCTCAAATTGTCCCTTTTTGTTTTGCCAGAGACAGTGTAATTGGGTTCACCGTCTCGCTCGGTTGGGCTTATTACAAAGCCATTATGCTCTGGCAAAAGCTGACAGTCTAGAAACCCGAAGTTATAATTTGCCCCATGTCCTTCTCTGCTCTGCGAACATACTTGGTTTATAGCTCGTAAATGTTGTTTTTGTTGTAATGCTTAGTCTACATTACGTTATCTAATTTAAGAAATTCAGCTGTGGGTCAATTTCAGGATTTTGGGAGACCATATGCACAATTTATTAACCTTAAAGGAACAGTTCACCCAAAAATGAAATTTCTGTCATTATTTACTCACCCTCGTAAGACCTTCGTTCGTCTTCAGAACACAAATTAAGATATTTTTGATGAAATCTGACCCTCCATAGACAGCAAGGAAATCTACCACAGGCAAGGCACAGAAAGGTAGTAAGGACATTGTTAAAATAGTCCATGTAATTTTATGAAGCTATGCAAATACTTTTTGTGTGCAAAGAAAACAGAGGCATTAATTAATTAATGACAGAATTTTTATTTTTTGGGTGAACTATCCCTTTAATTAAAGACATTTCTACCAATCATATCTCTCGGTCCGATGACTACGACAGGCTACCTGCCTGTCAGCGTATGTATTTGCATACCTCTCCGCACCCTGTTTGCACAGACATGATATGTCATCAGTGTGGTCCATTACTCTATTGCAGACAGAGCGAGATTGGAAGGAGTTATTATTGCAATATTATGAGCTTTGTAATGTAATGTTTTCTCACAAGGGAATGAGACATGAGGTAATCTGACAGCATTGCATTCAACCCTCCACCAACACCATTTCTCATCGTGTCGCTGGTTAGTCTCTGGTCTGCCTTTGCGCGTTCATGTGTTTTGGAGGAGGCGTGGCTTTGGAGAGTGATGTGCAGAGAGGGTGGGATCTTATGCATAAAAAGCTAGCTTGTTATTGCCAGCTTCTCTGAAATCACCTACCCTACCTTTAAGTGATGAAAAACATTAGTCACTTTTACATTTTTAAATCTAGTGACCTACCAGCATCACTTGTGTCACTTCACTGCCATTCACAGATCTTCTCCTGTGGCCTAATGGGATAGTAAAATGTCCATTGTTTGCACGCTTCAAAATCTTGCCAGAAATAGTAGGTTATCCGAATACTTTTCACCTATGGTTTTATGAATGCTTATGAACGGTTTATACTGATTGGGGCCTATAAGGAAAGTATGTGATTTCGCATGCAGCCATATTACTGTTTGTTTGAGAGTCCGAACTAGCCTGATGTAGCAACAGTTGCTCAAACAATGGCATGAGTCTGAGGCGGACTGTCTGTTTGTCCGATAAATGGCAGATGGCAGAGTGTCAAGTCAGTATTAAGTAATTATTTTTTTATTCACTTCAGAGAAAACAAAGTACCTGTTGCCATTTTTGGTATGTCTTAAGTAATTCCTCTGTTTACCTCCATTAATTCTGCCTCTAGGGTTTCTGGGAACAGACAATTCCCATTACGACTCTGAGTATATGGACAAATTATGTTGAATTTACCACTGAAAACAGTTCATCTGTGAAAAGATGAAAAGTGCTGTTGGGGTAACACGTCTGCTTGTCCTATTAAGTGTGTTTTTTCTAATGTCAGAACAAAAAGGCTCTTAGAGGAGAAATCACTGACCTTTACCAAGCATTTAAAGCTCATCATTTGCATTTTTCTGATGTGAATCAGCCAAAGGCAGCTTGCTGTCTTGTGATCTGAATGACCGTGACTGAGGGTGAAAGGAGACCTGCTCTCGAGGCCGCTAGTGGTCTGCTGATTAGCACTCTTGCTAATCACAGTCAACAATCAACATGTGGTGGCCTTCGGCAGCCCTGGTGTTGGGAGGAATATATTTATTTGACCCTGTTGGAGGCCTAGAAACAGATGTCATTGATCTATTCATCGCTGGTGCAGCACCACACAGAAGCATTTCACATTGCATTTTGGTTGAAGTAAAGAGCACTTAAAAGTAAAATAAAAAGGAAAAATTAATGTGCTCAAACCACAACATTTCAGAAACATTGTGGAGCTAGTTTTAAAAGGTCATATAACAAATTTCTACTACAGAATCCAGACTGAACTGCAGGTACAGTATGTATCAAGGAAAAATACATTCTGTCTAACACTTAAAACATAAGTTGCTGCCTTAAACAGTTAAGTTGATTTTACTTACATTTTAAGTCAATTCAACTTAAATTACATTGAACTAGCTTAAAAGAATGATTTGAACCTTGTACAACGTAAAATAAAGTAAAAAATTGCGTAACTTGTTTTGATGAGTTAAAGGCAGGGTAGGTTATTTGGTTCAAAAACATTTTTTGTTATGCTGGTTGAATGTCTCTTCACACCCCGATAGCAATCAGTAATTAAGTGGTCTATTTATATGTATTTATATTGTCTGTGGAAGGTGTAGGACCATAAAATGTTCATCCAATCAAAATGTTCGGTCCGAACATTACAATAGGCTGTCCTGCCTGCCTGACTGCCAAATATGTATTTGCATAGCTCTGCGCACCCATGTTTGCGCAGACATGATATGTCATCTGCACGTTCCAGCGAGAATAAAAAAGTGCTATTATTAAACTTTAAATAAATACTTAACGTTTACATCATGCCTGTTCTTTTTCTGTGCTTTGTGCATCAAACAGAAGCATTTAACATTGCATTTTAGTTGTAGTAAACCACACCTAAAAGTAAAAGTTAATGTAATCAACAGAAAATATTTTAGAAACACTGTGGAAGTAGCCTTCAAATGTTAATATAATATATTTTTACTTAAAAAACTAGACTGAACTTTAGCTACATTTTGAGAAAATATACATTTTGGCATATATTTTTAAATAACACTTGTTAGTGTTATTTAAAAATAACACTAACAAGTCTCTTTGTAAGCTTTGTTTACAGAGAAATGTTATTTTTATACCTAAATAAATAGCTACACAAACGTTTGCATTACACTTGTTTTTTTCGGTGCTTTGCGCATTGCACAGAATTTAATGGTGAATTTTGATTGTAGTAAACACTTAAAAATAAAATGTAAAAAAACAGAAGCATATTTCAGAAACATTGTGGAGTTAGCTTTAAACCGTTAGTATAACATACTTTTACTACGAAAAACCAGACTGTAGCTACGTATTGATGATACATTTTTTTTTCTAACATTAAACCTCAAAACAAAGCTTTTTTTTAAAATTGTTGTTGGTTTTGTTTTTAAACCTAAATAAAACACGACACAAACTTTGCATTATGTACTTTTTTGGTGCTTTGCAAATCACAGACGCATTAAACATTGCATTTTGGTTGTAATAAACCTCACTTTAAAGCAAAAATTACAAGTTGGATATAGTAATGATATAGTAATGAGGTCCATAAAATGTTTTTAATGTCTTTAAAATCAGTTGTATTAATCTGTTAGGATATTAGCATATTTTTTTTAAAAAAAGAAGTGTTTTCACAACGTACTGTAGTTGTACTAGACTAAAATCAGCAACACGCAAAACCAGGAAGAAAAACTGAAAACATGAAAACTGGAATGTGTCTGCGATAGTAGTAATATCCATTGCTGTTGGCGTTAATTACGGTAGGTTTGGGCAGCAAAATCTTGGCGCCTGGCTTGCTTGTGCTCTCCCACACAGCACACATTTTCCATAATGACTCTCCTCAGTGATGTTCCAGCAAAGACAGAACACAAGGAACATAGCAGGGATTTGCCAGCCCCGGCAGCCATTTTTAACTCATCTCTGTGTGTAAAAATTCCAGTTTTAGGCAAAATGGACTCATTGTTCTTGTATGAGCCAGCAGCTACATCTTGTTTTCTCTTTATTAGAGGTCTCTAAAGGGAAAAAAAAAATAGAAAAAAACCGGCAAGGAACAAGGTTGGCAGCATCACATAAATATCTCATAAAAGTGACGAAATGTCTCACTCCACGACCTTTGGGATATTACTCTTTAGTTTCGCTAGAATGAACAAACTGTGATACTTGTTTATTGCTTGGCACAGTTTAATAAGACAACAAAGTGACTTCCAAACTGTATTCAAGACTGTGAACAACACCATCTTTCCATGAAATGCACTTCTTGTGGTTTCATACTTACATTTTTTGGCTTTATTTGATTATTAAATTTGATGTTTTGTAATAATGTTACATAGGGCACCTGAACGAATAATAATGTCCTCTTGCTTTCCCACCTCCTTCTTTCTTTTAATCATTCATTGTCAGTTTCCCACTGATATCATCATTCCTCGGTTTTAGTCATATCCTTTCTATTCAGTCTGGAAGATTTTGCTTTTCTGTCTGTAGGATTTGATTTCCTCTTCAATTATGCATGTTTTTTTTTCTATTCCCGTCCTAGTTAGAGGCGTTGTTAATTATTTTTTAATCACCATTTCTAACTGCAAAGTATATCAGTGCAGCTCTCTGTTAATTTGAAATGCTGCAAATTAAAATCTCTTGGGCACGTCTGGAAATGAAGGTGCCAGTCTTAAATATCCAAACTGTTTCTGTAAAGTACGTATATGGCATTAGTTTTCACAAGACAAAGATGAGATTGGATCATGCCTCTTTTGATCTGGCTTAATTAATGCAAGATGTCAAGATATTAGTGATTAGCAGTGTTATTTTAGTATTATAGGGCCTCATGATTTCTGGAAAACGTGGATATAATTGCAGAATCCAGTCATAAAAATGGAATTTACTGTGTGGAATATCACTGAATTTGCCATAATTTGGATGGATACATCAAAGTAGGTCAGTACAGTTAAATCAAAACATGATATGGACTAGTGTGAATATTAAGCTGCAAAAATACTATTTAAATATGAATTATTCATGTTCAACACATCTCTGTGTGAATGAATGACACAGACGCACAGTTTTATTTATTACAACGCTGAATCGCGCGTGATGCTTGCGGTGTTTTTAGCCTCTGCCGGCTCAATAAATGAGTACATGAACACAAGAACATGATCTCTCAAACTGCCCTGAGAGTTACTTCATGAGCATTTTACTGTTTCTTTTGAGAAAATCTGTCGTCATATCACAATAGCCTACAAACGGAAACTTCAAGGTCTTCAGAGCAACCTTTCAAAATAAAAGTTCGGTTTAACTTGAAGAAACTGTGACAAGAAATATATTGCTTAATGAAATGATTGTACTAATACTACTAATAAAATGATTATTAAAAAATTATTTTTAAGGAATATTTACCAGAATTTATTTAGCAGGAAAATGTAGCCTATATACACAGTATTTCTGATTTAAAAAAAAAAAACAAACAAAAAAAAAAAAACAATTAATATGAGATGCTTTTGATTATTACAATTAAATGAAAACATTAAAATCCAGAAAATCCAGAAAAATTAAAACAGAAAAACCAATTTTGGGAAAAAATAAAATTGATTTCTTATGGCCCTAGTATTATTTATATACTATTATGGTATGTATACACATTTTAAATCAGCTTTTATTTTTATATTTTTAGTTTTTATTAAAATTTTAGTTTAGTTTTAGTTTATTTTTAAATTTTGTCATTTTCAGTTTTAGTCTTAGTATTTTTACATCTTTCCTATATGTTACCCATACAGGAAAAATAATAATAATATTTAATTTTTAAATTAAAAAAATATATATTTTTTTACGATTTTTTTCATTATTATAAAATAAATTTTAAAATTGTATTTAGTAAAATTTTATTGTTGATATTATGTAACATTACTATTACGCCTATATATTATATTATTTATTTATTTAAGATTACCTTTGTCCGCCATCTCCATCTCAATCTTTTTTTTTTTTTTTTACTATAGGCCGATATATGAGTATCCATGTTTAGGTTAACGGACTGCTTAGTATTATTGTATTCTTTGTATTTTTATTTGTTTGTTTGTTCGTTTTTTAATTGTGGCTGTAGTGCTTTGTACATTTAAAATGGCAACATTTATTTCATATTCTCATACTGACTTCAGTTGTCTTCATCTAAATGCCGTCCCCAGAATGGCATCCTAGTAAGAGTGCTGGTTTAATCTCCATTAAAGATGTCTATAAAAGTTATGAATTGGACTCAGGGTGCACGATGCAATCAAATGATGGAATATGAATGCGAGCTTGTTTTCCTTTGAGAAGCTCTCAACAGGGGAACATCAGAATGCCAGACAGGAGGAACAAGGCTTTTATTCAGCACGGCTTTGTAGCGTACTTGTTTCCTGTTTGAAAGACTTCAGAATAGGTAAACAAGCTATAAAACTGTCTAAACCGAGATGTTTTATTGCGTTTTTCTTGATGGAAGATCAAATTGCAAATTGTGAACATCTGAGCACACAGTCTCCATGTGCCATATGGCTGTATCACCATAATAAAGCTGGAGTATGTTGTTGACAGTTCTCAACATGACTTATTTTCAGGATAAATTGTGATTCTCAGAGCAGCCAGATGAGGACATAGACCCCTGCCTTCATGCTCTGGCATAGTCACAATGTAGTTTATGGATGTCCTGGGCAAAAGGAAGAGGAGAGAACAAGGATAGGCCACCTGAGAGAGAATCTCAGAGGATGCACTTTCATTGGCTCGTGTTGACAGGCCGGTTCAGCTTTTATTATTTTTCCGATATTACAGTGAAACAAATACTCTAATTAGGGGAAAATGTTTAATTGTCTTAAAAATAATGTCCCAATGCAAAAAAAAGTAGATTTTTCTTCATGCAAAATTTAATTTCTTTCTTTCTTTCTTTGGATTTTGGGGTGAAATGTGAGCTGGACATGTTTTCGTGACAGTCATATCATATTATATTGCTACTTGAGATATTCTGCATTGTAATGACACATTTGTTGTTTGAGCAAGCCCTGGGAAAGAGCATATTAGTATCACTGCATAAATAGCAATGGCAGATTGGGGTCAGTTATAATGCATTGGCTTGCTTAGCTTGTCATGTATCTGCGATTTCCTTGAGGAAACACTTGAGGTCTGTGCGAGAACGCAGAAGCTGCTCCTGCTGTCCTTTATTTATTTTCTACAGTCTATTCAGACCACTGTGTTCCAGTTTATTTTTCGAAAAATAGAACCAGTGAACATCCCCTGAGAATATGAGAGGCAGCGTCCTAATCAAGATATATTGCATATTTCTTTAGGATGAATTTGCGCTGCTTCTCTCCTAGGAAAATAATTAAGCAATGTAATCTAATACACTCTCACGTGTCTCAATAATACTTACGAGACTGCAAAAATAATGTGGTATTGTGCAACTTCACTTGTATGAAAAAACACTTTTTTGGTTCATGTTTGGGGTGTATGTTTTAGTATGAAATGCTTTTTCAAATAGTATGAATTCTTTTTTTTTGTTGCACGATTTTTAATGATTTTGCCATCTCTTGTGAATTATGACTTCTCATAAGAGCAAGTCAGAGTAACTTGCGGAGGAAAAAAAACTGGTTCGGTATAGATTTGAGTTTTGTGTTTTTTCGTACTTTTTTTTTGTGCGATTTCTTACGATTTTTCCTTCTCATACCATCGATGACTTCTAAAGAAACTAAGCAAATCTTTGGTTTGATTTAGTTTGTATGTTTTAGTTGTAAAAAATTTTTCGTACGATTTTTACATCTCGTACAAATTATAACTTGTCATGAGATAAGTTACTAAAAAAAAATTTTAGATTTGGGTTGTCATAATTCTTCTATCTGATTTCTTACGATTTCACCATCTTGTACGATTTATGACTTTTTATAAGACTAAGACTAACTTGCGAAAAAACAAAGCATTCTTTGGTTAGGTTTAGATTTGGGTTGTACACTCTTGTGTGATTTCTTATGATTTCGCAATCTCATACGAATTATGACTTCTGAGACCCAAGTTAGACTTAAGTTATTTTTGAATTTGAATGTTAGACTAGACTAAGTTTCCAGACTAAGTTTTTTCTGATGATTTTACCATCTCGTATGAATTATGACTTCTCATGGTTAGGTTTAAGTTTGGGTTGTACGCATTAGTCATACTTATTACCTACACTTTCATAAGATTTCATACAAATTGTGACTTCATTAGAGTAACAAATCTTTTTGGTTAGATTTAAGTTTAAGATCGTATGTTTTAGCCATATATATTTTTCTTGTATCATTTCTTAAGATTTCACTATCTTCTCATAAGACTTATTTATCAATTCCTCCTTGCTTTACATACTCTGCTCACATACTCTGTCCTGGAATGCCGCAATTAGCGAAAAGCAGTCAGCGTGAAACTTAATTCATATTCTAAGCCTATTTGTCATTAGATTACACTCCAAAATGCTAAAAGATAACACCTAACCTTAAGTTGTACTGATTCCACAATTAATTCATGCGATATGATTCAGTGTTTTCACACTGCATACATCCTGCGCTACTCCAGATGGCTGTCACAGTTGTTTTATTGCCTTAAATTAGCCTGTGAAATTACACTTCAAAAATAATCACAGGGCATTTTATTCAACCATATCTATGGCTAAACGCATCTGTTACTAACGCTGCATATTCACTTTCTTCATTTGCTGTGGAACTCCGGTTCAGCCAAGCAGCGGTTTTAATTGGGCCTGAAGGACTGTACCTGCGTGCCTATTTTCAGTCTCTCTGTCTTCCCTACATCCTTCAACCTGTCTGCGTGCACCGTCGGTTCGGTGACCTGACTTGCTCTGTTACCATGGTTTCCTCTACTTGCACAGTCTCCTGTGGTCCTCTCGCTATATCTAGCTGGGCACAGTTACTTGAGAAACTGCCAACTGGCAGAGGCCATAATTACATAAGCACATGACCGTCGAAAAAGTTCCACTTTGATGCAATGCTGCTGAAGGGAACTAATGGATTTAAGCCATGAATTGTGGTTGCTAATCACATTTCGTGGTCTCTCCATCTATGGCAAGCTGAACTGCTTCTCGGTACCTCATTGTCTGGTCTACTTGAACTAAACGGCCTGTGTTAAAACGCACCATCCCTTGATGGAACTTTCATGCGAGATCATATTTCACAGCGGCTGTTTGAGTAGAGCATCCAAATGAAGTTCTCCTGAAGTCACTCCCCGGTGCCAAATGCAGTCCATCAAAATCAAGTCTCCGTGTCACCAAAAAACGCTGCCATGGTGACGGGCAGCCGTCCCGGAGCTGACTGGCTGCCGAACAGGCGCGTTCTTGAAGAGGTCCATGCGCTGCGCGCTCTCCATCAGATTCCCAGAGCTCCAAAAATGGAACGGTTGATGTATTGTTGTCATTTTGGAAGGGAAGTTGGGGCGCCTCAGCAATGGGTTTCAAAATCGAGTTAACAAGCACATCTGAAGTGTTGAGGAGATTAGTTTATGGGTCAGCGATAGGATTTGAGACGATCCCTATAACCTGTTTATCGATTTTTCCCAGAGAAGTGGCCGAAACGTGATCCTTACTAAGGCATTCAAGTAGCTCCTTGCTTTCATGCTTTCAAAAAACGATTTAAGCTCCGATGTACCCTGCTGTTGTTTACCGGTTCATCTGGCCAGATGAAAATCATTGTGCAGTGAGCTGGCCAGCTGGGCCGAGGCCTGTTACCATTTTCAGGTGTGCCTTGTCTTCTGGATCCCTTACACTCCAGCGGACAGTTGAAATGCATAACGAGGGAGGATTTATGGGTCAAAGATTTGGTCTTGGACCAAAGGGGAGGTAAGCATTTGATTATGCAGAAGTGGGGAGGATGATACCTACAATATGGATGTCATTACATTACTGGCAAGAACTTATTCATCATAATTCTCCTGCATTATGGAACATTAGTCCTGTAATTCCTGTCAAATCATTGTCGCTTTGGCCTTCCTGTCACCAGTCCAAGCACCGCTGCCAAAAATCCAGCACTGTGGATCTTAATCTCTGAAAGCGTTCTTTCCGATGCACCAGGCCAAGATGATGACGCCCTGCTAGACCTGCTGTAACAACCTGCTCTTCTTGAACATTGATTTGAATGAAGAGCTTCTTGAAGAGCATTGTCAGTTTTTATAGTATTTAAAGTTTAAGTCATAGTTTTTGTCTTCTGACAAAAATACCCTTAGAATTCAGTCAGTATGTATTGACATTTAACATAATGTGACAGTTTAATGTGGAAAGCTCCTAACATAACATTATGATTACACTATTATACTGTCAACACATATTCGTGGCTAATTCGTATGTGTTTGTATGATTTCCTTTGTTTTCAACCTACTGACAGTTAAATTTAGAAGTGGACCTTCAAGCTTTCTTTTTTCAAAAAAATGGTACATTACAAACAAATCACAATGTACTGATAAATCATAAGAAATCACCACCATGTAAAATAGTTATATTTTATTGTGAAAATGGGTTTGTAATGTTGTGAATTCTTCATGCTTTTGTTTTTTTGTTGTTGGTGTTTTGGCGCATTGCTAGACAAAGAGCGTATCCATGACCAGTTCAAGTGTGTGTTTTGCATTATTTTGTTCAGATTTAAATTGTAATATCAAGTTTAGGTCATGTATATATCATATTGAACTCACATTTTGGGTAAGTTTATGTGGCTTAGGTAGACTGCTTGCAAAGCGCTTCAGTTTAAAGATAATCATTCATTGTTTGGCTTTTGTTCGTGCAATTCAAGTGGGTCCTGACACTGCTTACTATGAGTGGACTATTTGAAACAGTCTTCTAGATTCTTAGAGAAAAAAATACATTGTTAGCACACTGTCACTCAGTGTTTTGTAATGTTGGTTTTTCTTATACTTTTTGTTAGTATGTTGTAATTAAAAATGTAAAAAGAATGATACACATTTTTCTTGTTATTGCTGGTGATTTAAGCAATAATTTAATTGATGACAAAAGCTAAAAGGGAAGTTCATGCTGTGTTCACACCAAAAGCGAATTGAATTATTTGTGCGAGTAGATTACATACAAAGTCAATGCAAACGCGCGAATATATGCAAATTCACATCGGTTGAAAAATTTCAACTTAAGCAGGAACTTCGCATAAGACATACTTTTCCTTCAGCCTAAAGGTTTATTCATTACACTTTTTGGTGTGAAAGGGCTTTTACATTTGCTGTAAATAGATTTTCTTATATTAAAAACAATCAAGCCCTGCTCATATTTAAAAAGTAACGCGAAACTAACGTAAAAGTTACGTAACGCATTACTTTTCATAAAAAGTAACTAAGTAGCATAATTAGTCACACATTATATACAAAAACTCAATACCCCAAATCATTACTTTTAAAAGTAATTTTCCCCAACACTGGGTACGATACGTATGCAGACTGTACGATGATGGCTTCTAGTGACTCGTAGGTTACGATGCAAGTTACTATTAAAGAATAAAACATCATTAGCATGCAAAAAGGTAAACAAAAAGAGCATGACAAAGCACAGTTTGGCAGTTGTACTATCAATGTTTGCTGAAAAAAAATGAAGCTGTGAAAGAGGAAGTTAAAAGAGCTTGAGGTAAGCAGTTTTAGCGGCATGTCACGTTGATTAATACGCCTTTTTATGTCACATTTTTATTGGCTGGTCAGTAAACATGGATTGAAGTTGCAAACACACTGTGAGATGATCATGCTGAATTTCTGACACTGTCAGAAAATGATTGCAGGCTATCATTGGTTGCAAGACCGTGACAACTGCCGTCTTTAAGCCTCTCTCACTATACGATATAGCAGCACCGTTTAGGAGCCACGATCAAAGAAATCGCCACGATTGTTTTACAATTCCAATCTTTCGTTTGGGACAGCTGAAAATCGTGCAGCGTGTAGAAGGCTTTAGATAATAGCTCCAACCATTAAACACACCTGAACAAGCTAATCAAGGCCTTCAGGATTACTAGAAACATCCAAGCAGTTGAGTTGGAGAAGTTTGGAGCTAAACTCTGCAGGGCTGTGGAGTTTGAGAGCACTGGTTTAGATGGACAATCAGGGTTGCCAAGAATTGTAATGATGATGATACAGAATAAATGACTTTTTTACTATTTTTTTATAGGAAGAATCAGTGGTAGAAAATCTTTGAGCTCCTCAATGACCGTATTATAACCTATACACTGATTTACATGTTAAAAGTGTGTCTGTTGCACAACATTGATTGTAAAAATAAGTATTTTACAGTAGGTATGGAAGTGGCATGTTTTGAGTTTTGATAATACTGCTAGGTTCCACTTTTCTCTGGTCATTGGGCTAGTTTTGTTACTCAGATCTGGCAATTCTGCACTGAGCCGTTATCTTACTGTGCAGCGAACACAGGCTATAGAGGTTCCCTCAGGGCAATGAGTTGGTAAAATGATTTATCCTTTCTATTATACAGCCTGTTGTATTTTTTGCACTATTTGTACTTAGCGGTTAAGGCCTTGAAATGTGTTTGGAAAGGTCTGGGTGGGTATAAGGGCAGAGATGAATAGAGGAAGTGGCTCTGAAATACGGTGTTTATGGTGAGTGGATAAATGCAAGGCAACATGGAAAAATGTGAAGAGCAGACGGCATGTTCCAGCATTTGTTTATCACTTTAATACATAGTTCTTTGAACATGGATAGGCTCAGGAAAGACATAGCTCTTTGGATGTTAACAGAAGACACGTTAAATATGTTCTCTGTCATCGTAAAATAGCACTTCCCTGCTCGATTAATGTCAAACACAGGCTAATCTTAGAATAAGAGTGTCACGTCTGATGCATATTTCATCTCCTCTCTAAACATATGTCAGGCAAGCCAGGCTCCTCGCTGCCAAGAACGGTGAAGTTGTTCCAGAACGCTGGTGTCAGCTTCATCCCACTGTTCTTCGGCTCTGATATTACCTTTGGAAAGCGACGTGTCCGCTGACTCAGACACAATTACACTAGGTGTCATCACCGCTCACCATATCTGCTCTTTTCAGCTCACCTTTTCCTTTTCTGTACATCTACCTCACTGTCCTCTCCACATTTGTGATACTTTTTGATTCACATTGTACTTTTGATTCATCGCCCTCACATGGCAGAATTTTTAAACATCTCCAAGGACCATTTTGTTTTGTTTTTCTCATTACTTCCAAACCATTTATGATATTCCAGATTTGATTGGGGTGATCCAGCATTAGAATGGGTCAAATGGGGCCACCCTGTCCCTTATGTGGACATAGGCCTAGAGTGAGCTGTCCGCTTGTCCCTGCTGACCATTCCTCCAATGCCTCAGACTGGCTTTTATGTCATTAACCAGCAGGAAGTCGAGACACTCATTAGGGAGCAATCAGCAAGGGCTTGAGCGTTTAGAACGTTTAGAACTTTTAGAAGTTTTTAATTGCTTTAAGAGTAACACGAGAGTTCAGCTCCTGGATCTTCAACATCATTAGATGTTGTTTTTCCCTTCTTTTTCCATGAATCATTCAAGGCAGATGAAACTTTGAGTAACCTCTGTACTTGCAGACTGGAAATACAGTCTTGAGATTGCTAAAAGAGTCTTTCTAGAATTGTGATGCCAGATAAAATAAATGTTAACTGAAATACAGCTAGATTTTACATTTTACACACACACACACACACACACACACACACACACACACACACACACACACACACACACACACATATATATAATTTACGTAATTTGTTCATTGGTCATTTATTATCATTTATTATTAAATTTTTTTTTACACATAGCATTGTAGTAATTTTATAAAAGATAAAATGAATTTTTATATGCATAAAATCATTGTATGTGTGTATATAACTCAACATGTATTTTAACAATAAAATAATTAACATGGCAGGTTTCATGTATGATTTATAAAATATGGAAATGCCACCAAATTTGTATAGTGACACTTACATAATTTTTCTATTTCTTTTTTTAAATTTCAAATGTTACATTAAATTGCAAGCAAATGCTCATAGCAGCGTTCACACCAGGACGCACATTCATCATCTGTCATTAAAAAGATCATTCTACACCGAATAAAAAAAAATATGTAACCAATAAATAAAAAGATATCAACCCCCCCTAAAAAACCACCCACCACACCTTCTAAAACACCCCTTTCTATCACATTATTGGGAGCCTGGAGGGGGCCGTACGCTAAGTTTGGCAGTTATGCAAATAGCAGTGTACTCTCCTGTTTTCCATAGTCATTACTTTTCTATTATATCGTTTTCACCCACTGATTTCCTTTGTTAAATCGGTCTTCACTGAGAACATTGGGTTGTAAACCGGATTCTTGTCAAAAGCGGCTGGTCCCCTAAAAGTAACAAGCCCACTGATTTAAACGAGAGAGGTGGTTATTTAGTTGTCGTGGTGTGCTGAAGTAATTACAGTGGTTGAAAATGAAGAAAAAGAGGGAAAATGTAACCAAAAGGATATTGAGAAGTATCCCCAGTTTTGTGCTATGCTTAACACAAACATCCATGCGTCCTCTTGCAAACAGGCACAATCATTTCAACACTCGTGTGTGTTTAGCAAGCTAGCGGACTGGAGGTAAACAACCTCATTAGCAGAGTTGTTATTACAGCTGATCAGCACTGTTCGCGACTCACAGATAGCGCGGCTCCTCGCGGGGAAATTAGGAAGACTCTGGGCGGGTGCCTGGGCTGATACTGTTGTTCATTTGACTGTGTATTCATGTGTGTATTTGCTGTGAGGGCGATCAACAACAATTAGCCCTAGCCCTATGGAATAGCAATGCTGGGGGAGATGCTAACGCAAACCTGTTATCATTTTCAGAGCCTCTGGTACTTTGGTTCTTTATTTGCATTGAAGAACCTTTAACATCCATGGAACCTTTCCATTGTACATAAGGTTCTTTATACAAAAAAATGGTTCTTTTAAGAACTGTTCACTTAAAGTTTCTTTGGGTAAACAAAAATGGCTCTTCTATGGCATTGTTGTGTAAACCCCCATTTGTACACTCTTAAAAATAAAGGTTATTTTCATCTGTGGTTCGATGAAGAACCTTTAAAATCGGTGAAACCTTTCGATTCTACAAAAACTGTTCACCCAAAATGATTCTTCTAGGCTTCCTTTTGGAACCTTTATTTTTAAGAGTAGGCTGACCTTTCCATTGCACAAAAGGTTCTTTATAGTGGGAAAATATTCATTAGATTAGATTATTAAAAATGCTCTTCAAATTTTAAGAGCTGTTCATTCAAAAACCTCTTCAGGGAACCGAAAATGGTTCTTATATGGAATCACTGTTAAAACCCTCTTTTCGAAAATGAATTTTTAAGGGTGTAGATAGAACCTTTCCATTACATAAAAGATCCTTTAGTCATTATAGGAGAAAATATAAACTGTTTACTGAAAGATTCTTTGAGGAACCGAAATAACCGTTAATTGCTATTAGATGAGCTGATATATGTTAAGTGACCTAATAATGTAAAGCGACTTGGACTGGTGGGCAACACTCTGAGCCACACTGTCCCCTGCTGGTGAGATTTGCTCTTTGCAGTTGATCCACTACAAAGAAGCCTCAGGGACACACTGAAATCGTCTTAATGCTCAAGAGATATTAAGTGAAGTATTTCTTTGCAGCCCAAAAACTGTTTCTACAGTACATACTGGAAACATTACAAGGTTAAAGCTTGAGATTTCTGGGGTTTATCTAGTCCCTGGAACCTTTCAGAGAACTTTGGAAATGTATGGTTGTCAGGACTTCCCTGAATAGGTCGATGGGAACGGAAATATCAAAAGCGCTAGACTCGGCTGAACTTTACAAATATCACTGTGTCACAGTACGCCAGGAAATCTCCCCCTGCAAACTCGGCTTGACGGCTGTGGAGCTCTATTGGAGACGGTAAATGCCAGAAAGCTGGAGTACCCCATGTCGAGGGTTACGGCAATGATCAGAGCTGAGTAAACGCTTGGTGACCTGTTGACCAATGCCAAAAATATGACTTTTCTGTTTCTCTTGTTTTTCATTTTCCCAAAATATCAAAGAACATGCAGTCCTTGCAGACAACAAGCTCATTATTTTTGTTAGTAAACTCATTATTAGTCTTTCTGAAGCGATAGTGAGAACTGGATAGTGACAGAAAATTGCATTGAAATGGTAAAAAGCCGCATTCAAGCAGGGAGCTTCACGCATACAGCTGAGAGAACTCAATAATGTATAATCATTTTCATAAATGGTTCTTTGTTCTGTTATTCTGGTGCCTAAAGCAGTAAGAGACAACAAACACAATACAAGCGAACCTGTTGTCTTGGAAACATACTGGAAAAATGCCTCAGGTTGAAATACAACAATAAATCAAAAAGACAGAAAGGTGTCTAAAACACATTATTGTACTATTGTATACTATTTTTATACAATATTATAGCACTATTAGAGTATTTATTAATATTGTGAATTAGCTTTAATTTGCGTCTTCACAGTCTTCATTTTAATTTTTGTTTTATTAATATTATTATGTTCTTTTGCATGTTTTAAATATAGCTTTATTTTACTTTTAGTCATTTAAGTACTTCAACTTATTTAGTTAGTTATTAGTTATTTTAGCATTTCCATTCATAGATTTTTAATCATTTTATTTAATAGACTTATTTATATTTTATTTAATCTTCAGTCAGTATTCACAAGGTTTTATTAATTAATTAATTTTTTGTCTTGGCTGGTTTTGTTCCCCAACACTTTATTACCTTTGTTATGTTAAAAAATATAAGTAACTTATAAGCTTTCTTATGTTGAAAATATAATAATAAGCAGCTGAGGATTTATCTTGAGAATAAAATAATAATAAATAATAAAATAATAATTATAAAAAAAGATTTGACTTGTTTATTAACAATCAACAGTTATTACAGCATTTATTAGCATAAAATATATCTAGATTGATTGTTATTTATATATACTGTGTTGTTTATTAATTTGTTCATTATTGATGCATTAATATTAGGGTTAGAGTTGTAATTTAGTATCAGCATCCTGACAGCAGTTCTGTGTTCCTCCAGCAGGGGGCTCTGATGTTACGATCATACAGTACAGTAGGTTATTGAAAGGCTCCCCGTGTTTGAGTCGTGAAGTAAAGGCCTGTATTGTACAATTACGTTGTAGCCCACATTAAACTCCCAGTAACATAAGCTCTGAGTGTGGCTAAACAGGCATTAGGCAGCGAGACACCATGCCTGGAATGGATGGCATGTTTTATACAATGTGCTCAGAATACACACGTAAATGTCAGCTGCTGTAATGCAGTCCTTGGTTTCCATGTAATCAAACCCACCCAGTTTCCATTTTGGCACTTGTTAGCATTCATGCCGAAACATAAAGCATGATTTATTTATCGTCCCAACTGGTAAGCTAATATCATGCATGTCATGAGCTCAATGTCAGTGCGTTTTGTCTCTCTGTCTGTCTTTTATAGTAAAACGGAGGTGGCGACCATTGAGACGGAGCTCCTGAGGGACTATCGCTTTGGACAACAGCAGCTGATTGAAATATGGGGGCATGCTTGTGCTATTGCCATCACAAAGGTTTGTGAAGTGAACACTAATTACACAGTTGTGAAGTGGTAGTTAACATATCTAAATCCTGAATCTAATCCTGCATTTACTGTACACAAGCATCGCTGTGATTTACACAACTCTCTGTATTTACCGCTCCCAGCGTCTGTTGGCATTTGCCGAACTTCAACCAATCCTCTTAAGAGACGAGGTCCTGCTGCATTTGATGATGAAAACAGCGGGAAATCTTGATCTCGCTGTTTCTGTAGAGGGTTTGACCGCATCTGCTGCTTTAGGGGTTTTCTCATGAAAAGGGGTTAAAGAATGATCCAGAATAGCAATCTGGGACTTTCGCTTCAAAACAGACAACAACGGAAAAATTATTTTGTACCTGTCTGTTAGACATAAAGTTGTAAATGTCAGAAATGAAGTCACAATTACAAAACAATTTCACAATTATGAAGAACAACATGATATTGTGAGATTAAAAGCTGCAGTCGTAGCTTGTAATATAATGACAATTTTGGAGATATAAATGTGCAATTATGAGCAGTAGTCACACTTACAAGAAATATTGCAATTATAAATGACAAAACATTGTAATTATGAGAAATAGTTGCAGTTTTGAGTAAAAAGTGGCAATTGTGAAATATTAATTCACATTGTGAGACCAAATAAAGACAAAATCTCTGAGACATAAATTTGCAATTACGAAAAATAGTCACAATTATGAGTTACAAAAAGTCATTATTATAATAAATAGTTGCAAATCTATGCAAAAGCCTCTATTGTGAAATATTAATTCACATCGTGAATTACTGTATAAAGCCACAATCTCTGAGATATAAATTTGCAATTACCAGAAATAGTCACAATTATAAGATGTCACAATGAGTTACAAAAAGTCGTTATTAGGAATTATAACAGATGCAAATCTATAAAAAAGCATAAACCATAAAATATGAAGTAACCTTGTGGGATATAAAGTTACAATTACTAATATATCTAAATTTGCAATTTTAAGAAATGTAGCAAAAAAAGTGACGATTATGTGAAATA
Source organism: Cyprinus carpio (assembly GCF_018340385.1). Taxonomy (NCBI): domain Eukaryota; kingdom Metazoa; phylum Chordata; class Actinopteri; order Cypriniformes; family Cyprinidae; genus Cyprinus; species Cyprinus carpio. Next base: position 23,633,088 of record NC_056618.1, read on the forward strand.
GCTGTATGTATATATATATATATATATATATATATATATATATATATATATATATATATATATAAGAAAAATACAATAGCAATATTTTTTTTAAAAATAGTTTTCATTTATTTATTTTAAGTCTACGGCAGAAAGAGGCTTCTACACAAAAGGGTAACAAAAAAAGTGCTTTAGCTTTTTTTTGAGGGGGTCAGGTTATATCTTGCCTTGAGCAATAAAATCAGCACCAGTCGGGTTCATTCATCTCCAAACTGCACTTTGACTTCTCCTTAAAAATCCCTTCTGACAAATCCAATGCAGGGTCATTGAAGGTGTTGAAAGTCTTTCGTCTGTGTCCGGCCTGCAGTCTCGGGCCTTGCGTCTCAGGGCGAGGGTTGTGATAGAGCCAGGCCAACTCAAACCAGACTACTGCGGTCACCATCCATCTGGATTCAGTCAGGCTGACAGGCAGCGCAGGGCTTCTCTTGACCTACCTGAGAGTCGGTTAAAGCCCCAAATTGTTTCCTGATTTGGCTTGTGTGAATTTTCAGCCCTTGTTAAGAAGCGTTTAACAAACTGAACCTTCCGCCCCTCCAAGGCTCCCGGTCACCAGCAGCTGCTGCGGTTAGCATCAACAAAACTTCCTGTGCTGTGACCTCTGTGAGGTCGCCATAAATTGCAGCTAAAGAAAACACGCCGGCCGGTAGCTCAGAGACAAGCATTACATCAGTATGCTTGTGTGTGTGTGAGAGGGGGGGGGGACGAAATCTTGGTTGTATTTTACCACATTGTGATTTCACAACCAAACTATCCAGCACAGTGGATGCCAAGCTCAACGTCATCCGTCTACATCGGGGGGATAAGTGCTTTGGTGTTGAGCTGCGTCAAGGCTGATGTCTGTGATCACTCCCTGCTTTAGATACCAGGAAGTTATTTTAATCACAATGACTCATGAAACGTTCTTTGTGTTTTGAGTGAAAAATGCAGACTGACGTTACCTCGCATACAACACTGTCTGTGATCTCTGTGTATTTTCCCACGACTACATGATAAAACAGAATAAATGAAAAAAAAAAAATTAAATAATAATAATAATTGAATAAAATTAATAAAATGTATGTTTTCTTTCAAGTGTAGATTAGGGTTTGGGTAAAACCATGACCTAACCAGGTATGACTTTTACAAGCAGGCTGTGATTTTTGCAGCACTACACCAGTTATTATAGTTTTGAACTTTTAATTTAGTTTTTATTTCTATTTTATTTATAATTAATCTTTTTAGTTTAGTTGTCAGTTTTTGTTAGTTTTCACTCTATCATTGTAAGTTTTATTTCAGTATTTTAATTTTAGCATTTTAGGACTGCCGAAGTTAATGCGTTTTAAGAACTGGTATCATTTAAAAAATCATTGCATTTTGAGAATAAAAATGGCTGACTTTTATTCTAAAGATTTTTTTCTAACTGAACTGTTCTCTGTGACTGTTTTATAGTTCTGCTTTTTTAATTTACTTTTTATTTTCATTTTATTTTTAATTTGTCTGTTTAGTTTAGTTTTCAGTATTTGTTTTTCCTCTGTTGTTGTTGTTGTTTTTTTGTATGTATTGTATGTACATAGAATTGTATGTAGTTTTAGTATTTTAGGGCTGTCAGTTAATAACTGGTGCCATTACATTTTTTTGTCCAGTTTTGCAGTTTTACTTTAATTAATTTTTATTTCATTACATGTTTTCATTTAGTTTTCTTCAACAATGGTAACACTTTGCCACTCTGAGGAGCCTCGCCCACTGTGAAATCTCATTACTTCAAAATCCTGCTCGACATCGCATACGCAACAGTTTCACATTACGTAAATATAGACAGAACAAATTACATTGTATCTGGTTCGGACATGCTGTGTGTTGCTAAGTTTATCCTTGGCTTTTCCTCTTATCGTTATATGACTTTTCTTTGTACTTTGATTCTGCTGCCTTAAATTCACTTTCTGCATCCTGTTTGCAAAGGCATTTTCAATTAAATTCTAAATTAAACACAGGTCTGGTGTTAATGTGTGTCAGGTTGAGGGTAAAAAGTGCAAGAGCAATTAGTCGAGACCCTCTCTAGAGAGCTCATTTGCTGGAAGCATGGAAGCGAAATCTAGGGGTTCAGTGGCTCCGAACAGGAGCAGATCAGAGCGGCGGTCTCCAGAGTCCTGGCAGGAGTTGACACGACGGAGGATTCCAGCACAGCTGCAGCAGACCTGTAAAAGAAATGAACAATGCATCCACTGGCAACGGCTCTCAGGAACACTCCATTCCATGTCATTTTCCAGAGAAGAAGTAATGGACAGAACACAGACAAAGGGAACGGATGTTATTTCATACAGCTTCATGTGAATTGATCGTCAGTATCAGAATGTTGAACTTTAAGGACACATTCTGGACCATTTACTGTGAACATGATTTTGAGTACTATAGCATGGGCCTCAATCCATGAAATTTTGAGAAACTAATAACCCAACCACTGGTATTTATCAGGAACACTGCTGAATAACACCATCAGTGGTATCTTTCTGAAGTCATTTGTTTTTTTGTTTTTTATCATTATCAGTAGCTGATTGTTAACTGGTTTTATGGTGCAAGTTTGGAATTTCTTGCTCGTGAATGTTGTAGTGCACTTGATTTTGGCAATGGGACAGCTCTAAAAAGGGTTTCCTGCACAGTATACTATTTTAACAAGGGAGTGTATTGAGACACCTCATACTGTAGATACAACCATGTCTAACGGTGCAATAAAACTACAGTGCAACTATTAGCAGTGCTGCAAAAGTAATTTTGAAACTTCTGTGACCAAGAAAATTTTTGGTAAAAAATATTGGTATTACTGTGTATGATTTATTGCACATTATTCAAAAGGAATAATAATTTGGCTTTTTAAACGTTTAGTCTTTTTACTATTAACTAAATAATAGTAAGGCTACTCACAAAGACAGGCATTTTGAAATAATTTTGTGTATATTTCTCCATTCAAGTGCTTGAAGAGTCAGACTTTATTCATCAAAACATAATGGTTTGCTCCGGCCCGAAACAAGTTTTCTTTCTGATGACATCATCAAGCCCTCTTAGTTTTTAGCCCCTCCCCTCCGGTCACATTCTCAAAATCCAATTTTTACCACTTTGAAAAACAGCTACAGTCACGCATCTGAAAATGCAGTTAACAGCTTTGCTACCTTAAGTTAGTTACTCCCAAACACTGCCCATTATAATCAACTTCATTGACAAGCTCACTTTTGGCCAATAGGAAAGTTTCCTACTCGGATTCCTCTTTAAAATGACAACAGATGGAGACAGATGTTCATTTTCCACACTCAGACACGCATTCAACTCTTGTTCACCCGGCGCTGTGACTAAGACAACCAGCGGTGATAATGTAATCTAAACTTCATCAGCTCGCTAATGGAACATCCATGTCAGCTGATAATTTCTCTCCAAAGTGCCATTAGCTTCATTAGCGTCTGGCTTCCTCTCTTTCTCGGAAGTCTGCAATTACGCCCACGCTTGTGCCGCGGTCCATATTTCAGAGGCGGTTAATTGGAGATGAATATAACATGCACATTACCTTAACTGTTGCTTTTACTTCATTAGTCAGTTCATAACGTCATCTTTATGGCAAGATCAGGTGAATGAGTAACAAATATATTTCCAACTTGACTGCAAAGACTTAAAAATATAAAATACTTTGATCTGCACTTCAAGCAGATGATAATAAGACATTTGTAGTTTGATTTCACTAAAGAAAGTAAGAGAATAAACACTTTCTCTGTGGTTCTATCAAAACGTTGTTTGTTTATGTTTCACAACCAGCCAGGCATAGCAACAGCTCAACCAATGGTGTGCATTTGGGGCGTGGCTATCTGTTTGGCTGACCAATAGCAGATGGAAACCTATTTGAAAACAATTCAGTTCTGTTTAGTAACAGAAATTACACGCCTCACCTTTAAAGACTCAGTTTTGTGAGTGTGTACACGTTTCGGAAAATCTGAACAGCACCGGTCCAGTTTAGAAACCTGTCAGAAAGTGTGTTATTTTAAGGCTGCATCCTGTGGCAATGTCTCCACAGCTCTTTACAATTGTTGCAACTGTTGCTGGGTTATTCTGATGAACATTACCTCTGCAAATGCAGATAGGACTGAAATGAGATGTCTCCCTCTCTGCTGAACTGTCTCTCTCTCTCCCGCTGTTTCTTTCCAGGCTTTCCCTTTGAGCTCCCTGAGTAAAAAGCAGCCCACTGTGCTGGTTGTTTGTGGTCCTGAGCAGAACGGCTCCATTGGTTTGGTGTGTGCCCGCCATCTGCGCATGTTTGTAAGTATAGAGCACTGTGCCGAAGGGCACAGAGAAAGAATGGATACCAGTGGGGTGCTGTATTGTTGTTTAAAGTCAACAAGAAATCATAAATGAGCCTATTTACTTTCTTAATGCACTTTCCTGGTATTATTGTGCATTATTCATAGCTTATTCAGGGCACAATGTTGTTGTTTTTTTTCTACTTTTCAGTCGGGCCAGTGGTATAGATTAATAGTTCATCAAAACATAAGAGCTTGCTTGGCGTCTGGAACAAGTTTTTATTCTGATGACATCATCAAGTCCTCTTAGTTTTCAGCCCCTCCCCTTTGGTCACATAGAAACTACTTTTCAAAATCTAATTTAATGAATAAAATAAAGTCCTGCCCTTAATGTTTGTTAGTGAATATACTGTTTCAGCCAGAAATACAGCACATTACAAAAGTAAAATGGGTGTGCGAATGCTTTTAATGCTGATGTTAAATGTATCTTTATTGAAGGAAACATTGCATCTCATTTGTAAGGAAGCCTATTTCCACTATGGAATAAAAACTTGCAATTTTCTTTCTATCAATTAGAAATAAACAGAATTGTGAGGTATAAACTCAGAATTCTGACTTTTTCTCACAATTCCGAGTTTAAATCTCAAAATTTTGAAATGATATTTCACAATTCTGACTTTTTTCTCTAAATCCTGAGTTAATTTTTTCCCTTGCAATTGCAGGTTTATATCTCACAATGCCGACTTTTCTTTTTAGAATTGTAAGTTTATATCTTGCAATTTTGAGTTTATATGTCTGAAAAATGTTCAAACTGCTTCATAAAAAGTCTTTTAAATTACCTTAATTTTTTATTCTTTGTGGGAAAGGGACAAAATGTTAGATTTACTCCAACACATCATTTCGCATTCAAATTCAGCTTACAACATTTCCAATTCCTGATTTTAGCAGTGAAAAAAATGAAAACAATAAGAAAAAAAAGTAGCCACCATGCTCTTCTGTGATGCTAGATTTATGGAGCATCAGTATTCGTCTAATAAACGTACGCTCTGTTAAAGTTATCCTTCTTTTCACTCTGATGGAGTGAAGTTTGGCCAGTCCAGATCTGGCCAGTTTACAATATGAGATTCTTAGAATGAATAAAAAACTTGGAGTGAAAAAAAAAAAAAAAAAAAAAAAAAAAAAAAAAAACGAACAATAGAGGGTCATCACATGATGGCAGCTGTTTTATACATTCCCACCGTACATCTGCATGGATTCTTGTGTCCGTACCAACATTATATAAGAAATACATTAAGTTTAACTGCAGGATTGTAATGAACTTACCCGGCAACTTATCCAGACTGTATGGACTTTATCCTGCATCCCGAGCAAATGAGGTGTACAAAACCATAAATTTTGGTCCACATTAATCACTTCTAATGTTCTTCTGAAATGAAATTATGAGGTAATTATGTTTTGTGATTTATGAACTCAAAAATCCCCCTGCATATCCACTGGGGGACAAAATATAACTTTAAAAAACAGAAAGCTTTTATGGACACCAAGCATTAACTGTCTGGTTCATGAATGGCAATCATGTAACACATTTTCATATCTGTTTTTCACAACTAAAGGACATATTTAATAATAATTTACTTCATCTCTCTTTAATGTAGGAATATGAGCCCACCATTTTCTATCCCAAGCGTTCTCCTCAGAGTTTGCACCAAGACTTCACCGTTCAGTGTGAGAAAATGGACATCCCATTCCTGTCCTATCTTCCAACGGAGGTAGGTGTCAATCTTGAATAATGAAGCTCAGCCCATCGGCAGAGAGATGTCAATGTGATGTTCACTCTTCTGGACATCTGTCAATCCCAATCGAATCCTGTCTGACCCCACGGCCAGGTCCAGCTGTTAAATGATGCCTACAATCTGGTGATCGACGCAATCCTGGGACCAGAAACCGACCACAAGGAGGTTAAAGAGCCCTACGCTGGGATGCTGGTGACTCTCAAACAGGTCAAAATACCCATCGTTAGTGTGGACGTGCCCTCAGGTATTTCCTCATTAAACATTTTTGTGTTTTTGCCCGTGGCATTCTTTAGTGTGCAGTACCACAGTGAAAAAAGACGTTACATTCAGTTAACACAGAAGCTACTTGCTAGAAAAAGAAAACATTTCATTAAAAAGGTCTCAATCTGTTCATAGGAAGGTTTTGTTTTTTTTGTCAGACTGCATTAGCTTTAGCATTCTTCGACAACACACCAATCGAAACAAATCTGAAGTGCCCGTTTTTACACACTGAACATCATTTGTGTAATTCTTCACAGCTAAGCATATGCACTGTAAAGTCGGATTGGCTACATAAGTTAGCATACAACAAAATGTTCATTTGCATGATTATGCACTAACTTTTGTAGTTTAAGTGTTGGGAAAACATGTTTAATTATTTTGTTATTTAGATTGGTCATGGTAGTGGCACAGAAATTACTTTGGCTTTAACATTAGCTAGTAGCTATAAGCTGTGTTTGCTAATAGCTGCTAGATAATAAATACTAGATGGTAAATCACATACTAGATAAAACCTGAGACATTTGTACAGGTATGGAAAATAGTCAAAATATTAGAGAGCAATTGATAACTAACATGTTTAAGGCTAACAGCTACTAGCTACCCTTGCTAATAGCTACTAGCTACTTAATTAGAATAAGTCAAACTGAATGCTAGATAAACTTTAAAAAACAAAATATTGTCAATACATTTTTGTAAGTATGCAAAATAGTCATCATATTGTTGAGAAATGGATTACTGACACGTTCAATAGCTAGCTACCTACTTAATTACGTAGAATAAGTTATAATGAATACTAGATACACTTTAAAAAACAAGAGTGTTGATACATTTTTGTAAGCATGCAAAATAGTTGGCATATTATTGAAAAATGGGTTACTAACGCCTCCAAGGAGTTTCAACTGATGAAATCTGATTTATGCAGCCAATTTTTCTGAGAAATGAGCTGACCAGAGACCTTAATGTGCAAATGTGCTGCACTGGAACTGTAGTGTTTCCGAAACAGACAAATTATCAAACTAAAGAAAACTCACAGCCGTTATGTCATCGGGAGACCATATTTGAAAATTGCATCTGATGGATGACACACTGTAATTTTTGTGCTCTCTTTCCACATGACAGTAGTGTGATGAATGATCTCTATGAGCCAGTTTTCCACATCTTATCTGGAAGAATATAGAAACATTGCTATATTTCAGTTAATAACTGGTGGCTCTTTCTATCTCTCTTTCCTAAAGGATGGGATGTTGACGAACCAGCTAAAGATGGGATAAATCCAGAAGTTCTCATTTCTCTGACAGCTCCCAAAAAGTGCGCAACAGGGTTCTCGGGAAAGCATTTTCTGGCGGGACGATTCCTGCCCTATGACATTCAGAAAAAATATGAACTTAATCTGCCAGAATTCCCCGGCACGGAATGTGTTATAGAACTGTAGTCATTTATACAGACTTCTATTTTGAATAACAAGGATGTTTTTCCCCTTTTGTATTTTATAGATTGTTCTGTGGCATTCAGTTACTGACAAATTTGACTAGATACTTTGGATAGTTAAGGTGAGTTTTCTGTGGAAGCTTGTTTCTGTTACAGAATGAAAAAATGCAAAAGGTAATTGCGTTATGACTTTTGTCTTGAAATTCTGGGTATATATATCTCACAATCTGGCTGTATAAACTTGCAGTTCTGAGAAAAAAAAGATTTCTCACACTTTAGAGTTTGCATCACGCAATTCTGACTCACAATTCTGTTTTTATATCTCGCAATTCCTACTTTTGTTCTCAGAATTACAAGAAAATCATAATTGCCTTTTTAATTTTTTGAATCTAATGGCAAAAACAAGCAATCAGTCCTAAGAGATGGGTTTAGAATTATTTATTAGTTTTTGCAAATTTTTGACATTTACAGTGTGTCTAACTGTTGAGTTCTCAAAATCGCCAATATACAGTTTTAGTCTTTTTAATGTCAGATATATTCAAAGTGCATTACCCTGATAGTGCCTCCAGTCTAATGTGCACCACACCTACAAACCCAATGCATTTCTGCCGGAATTTTACTCCAATTACAAATTTATTTATCTGTACTTTATTGGAAAGGTTGTATAGTATAATAATAATCCAAGGATGACAAACGTGTGTAAATCATTTTGTTTTTACTATACATTGCTCAATGTACATGTGTTTTCTTAGTTCTTATAGGTTGAATGAATAAATCAAGGTATTGTAAAAACTGAGTTTATTCATTTAGATGCCAAAGTCGGGTGTTTAAAGAAACGTGGGATGTTGAAAACCCACGGATGTTATTATTTAGCCAAACCTTGGAAAATGTGCTCCATTAGCCAATATTTGGGAACAAGAGGTAGCTACGATATTCTTTAGACCATACAGTATATTATTTCTTCCCAGAGATTTATTCAAAAGTCAGGAAAAGGCGTGGGTGATATAAAGGAATGTTTCTGTCTAAAGCAACAACAGTTACAGTATGTGGACAGGAATACCAAAGCAGCATAATGATTCATCGCTAACGCATTATAGGCCATTTTAGGACATTGTGTAAACTCAGATATACTCATCAAAAGGTGAACATGAACTCATCCGGAGATCATATTTCTTAGTCTGCCAATAAACATTTTACATTTCTGTCCACCCCACTGAAGGCCAAAAAGTATATTTATTGTCTTTAAACACGCATAGAGAGCTCCACAAAGGTAACCGGCAAAAGAAAGCCATATGCACTCAATATGGTGACAAAGGAAAATATGAAAATCTGTTTAGACTGCAAACGAATTGGGGGAATATTCTGGTCTGTGCTTTTCTTGGCTGTTTATTCTGTTTTGATACCACAATTCCCTGTAATCTACGATCTTTCTGACTTCTGGTCCTAATTTTTTTGTCAGACCCATTTAGTGAAATATTTGCTGTGCTTCTCACAGCTTTCCAAACAGCTGTGCAAAAATGACTCGAAATGTTGGACGCCACCATGGACTGGCGAGTGAACCCATCTCCCCGTCATGGATGTGCTGGTCATGCATGATCCTAAACAGTGGAACAGGACTGTACATGTAGCATGCATGGGAATATTTACAAATGGTTAAACACAATTGCTCATGAATCATGAGTTAGACTTCAAAGTTTGGACTTAACAATAAACTTTCAGTGTGTGGCACTCTGGTTTGAAACCTAACCTTCATCAAACAGTTGAAAATGACATTAAAGTGGGATGCACAATATTCATACCATATCTGCAATTCTGAAAACTTTAAAAAAAAAGTTTATCATCAGTAAATATTTGATGTTTCATTATGCATATTAATTTTACTCCTGTTTTTACATTTAGATTATCTTTGCTGTAATATGACACCCAAAAGTGAAAATTTACTCATCATCAGATCATCCAAGATGCAGATGAGTTTGTTTCTTTCTTGGAAAACAGTTGGAGAAATTTAGCATTACATCACATGCTCACCAATGGATCCTCTGCAGTGAATGGGTGCCGTCAGAATGAGAGTCCAAACAGCTGATAAAAACATCACAATTATCCACAAGTAATCCACACAATTCCAGTCCATCAGTTAAAGACAGTCTTGTGAAGCAAAAATCTGTGAGTTTGTAAGAAACAAATCCATCAATGAGTTTTAAATTCAAATTATTGTTTCTGCCCAAAATATCCATAATGCATAATAATGCTTCCTCCAGCAAAAAGGTCCATCCCCTTAGAACTGTTTTTACTCATAAATGGTGCTTGATCTGTGCATATTTCTCTCCTGATTCATGAGACAAATTGTCACTGGAGAAAGCAATATAATAAGGATTTTTTGTTTGTTTGTTTGTTTCACAAGAAGTTAAGTGATGAACTGGATTGGTGTGGATTACTTGTGGATTATTGAGATGACTTTCTTTCTGACGGCACCCATTCACTGCAGAGGATTGATTCGTGAGCAAGTGATGTAATGCTAAATTTCTCCAAATCTGTTCCAATGAAATAAACTCATCTATATCTTAGATGGCCAGAAGGTGAGTAAATTTTCCTCTTTGGAGAAACTATTCCTTTAAAGAGAAAAAAAATGACACACTTCACCTTCAAGCAATGTGAAATAGTTATTATGGATCAGTTTCTGTGACAGTTATAAATTTGAAACCTTTTGGCTGTTTACAACTCCCTTTGTGTGCAACAGGTGTGTCACATTACAGTCATTTTACTGTCTGTTGAGTCACTGAATGTTGGACGAACATTCCTGCAATGCATGTGAGTAAAATAAGAAAAATCCATAACACTTTATTTTAGGGTCTCTTAACTAGTTGCTTATTAGCTAGAAGCCTGCATATTACTATTAGCATGCATATTACTAGAATATTAGCCATTTATTAGTACTAATTAAGCACATATTACTGCCTTATTATACTACATGACATTATTCTACATCTGTAATCCTACCCAATACATAAATTTAACAACTACCCTACCAACTATTAATAAGCAGCAAATTGGGAATTTATTGAGGGAAAAGTCGTAGTTAATAGTGAATAAGTGTTACCTATTCTAAAGTGTTACTGAAAAATCCATTGTGAAATAAACTGATTTTTTATTACGTTCATCTGCTGTCTTTACATTAACATCTTCAGTCATGGCTGAAATGAAGCAACTGGCCAGAACATAATAAAACACACAATGTCCTGCTCAAACACCCAGTGACCAAGAATATCTTGATCAAAAACCCAAACATAACACTTTTTCTGATGCAACATTCACCTTTCTTCTACATCTGTGTGTTCTTTTTTGTCTGTTGGAATGATATAAGAACACAGATGTTAGCGCATTAGCCAATGGTGAGCAGGAGGGGGCTGGTCTGGACCACTCTCCACTCCATCCTGTCTTTTAAAACTCTGGGAAGTTCACGAAACTATCAGACTCGATTTTGAAGGACGGGGGGAAACAAATTCATTGGTCAGGCCACTCAAGAACTTGACAAACTTTTTTGGTGTGTGTCTTTCATTTATTTTTTGTTACCAACAGCTGCCCATCAGTGGCTGTGGCACTATGTGGGACTTCACAGTCGGGACGTTGGTGCTGTCTACTGTCTTTGTAGTGTCTCTGGCACAAGGTAATGTAATTTAAATAATCTCATAATTGTCTTAATTAGAACATGTAAGGCTGCTATTCATTATGTAACAGTTTGGAGCTGTCAGCACGTAAGAATTATGGGGGAAAAACAGTGAGAGCTTGTTTGTTTGTGAGAGCTTTATCAACTTACATGGCTGGAGTGATGTTTAGTAAATCACAGAACTGCTTCTGTTTGCCTCACTGCTATTAATGGACACTTTGAAAGTAAAGTTTTTACTAATTATGTAAATTCAAAAAGATGAAGGTGATGCATGTGAATTTTAATTAACTGCTCCAGCTGTTATTTATTGCAGTAAACAACTGTAGTACTAGTGTTGGACATGGAAATAGAACAGAAGTGGCAATGGCACCTTATCATATTGTCATTTATGAAATTTCCTTTCAAAATCCTTATTCAAAATAGTGAGTGTGTCACAAAGCACCATTTTTTTTTAAACCTAATGCAAACTATTTCTGATACCTCCAAAAAGTCTTCGTACTGGAAAAGTACGGTAGCCTATGAATGTTGAGGAATTCACTATTTGAATGACTGACTGTCATGAATACTGGGAAACTGCCCACCAACCCAGACTGAAATTTGGAGCAGCACCGTTTCATCCGCCTCTATTCCATTCACTGTCTCCGGCCCACCTCAACCTCTCCACGGAATTTATTACCTGTTCCCCAACACGCATAGACAGCCGGCACGGAAAATAGTGCCTGACACTGCAGAGCTCTAAGTCAAACCTTTTAAAAACCTTTAGGACTAAAATTCAGTTTTAAATAACCAGATGTCGCTCAGTCATCCGGTAATGAGCTGCAAGCTCGCACGTCCGTGCCAGCTTCATCCAGGGCACGGCGAAGCCATTTTCAACGCTCCAAAGTAAATATTGCCACTTTCTAATCTGCTGAATTCAAACGATTTATTCTCCAGATGTTTCACTTTGCTCTGAAGTTCAGCTGCCCGTTACATCGATCTCTGATGCTTTGAAGTGAAAAAGAGGGTGGAAAGAGGGATCAAAGGTAATGTGTGAGAGGTTTCACGTCTCAGTTTCTCTCTTTCCATGAGTGGCTGCTACCTGAGCGCTAACTAAATGTTAAAAAACAAACCTCTCTGACTAAATTCTGATTGGACGCACTGATTTCGGGGAAATGGTTGTTTATACAAAATTAATAATAATGAATGTACCTATTTATTAAACATTAGTGTCCTTGGTCGTTGTGCTGTCGCCGCCATTTTATATTTATCAAATGTAGTACTCGATTCTTGGTTACCGTGATTTTACTCCACTTTACACCCCTTACAGAGATAAGTCACAGCAGGAAAAAGTTAATTCCTTTAAAATATATAAACATATGTTTACTCTAGAAGCAGCGCATGTAAGACTTGTTTTCAAAGGTGTCTTTAATACTAGTTTATTTTGTGCTGTAAACAATCTATAAAAAATATTCAAGATGCTTTTAAAAACAAGATTTAATTATTAATAATATTAGATTTTAGTTTTATGTTGTTTTAAGAAGTTTTAAGTATTCTGTTAACAGAAAACAAGTTTTAAAAAAGGACTAATTAATGTATTTTTAATTGGAAAACTACTCTTCTCCAGGGTATTAGAGTATTCTACATTAAAACCGACGCTTAAGATCAACTTTCTGGATGAAACGGTTCAAAGACAAGGAAAACCAATCCAGATCATTTTAAACACACACAAATCTGGCTGGGGTTTCATTATTATGCAGTGACAATGAAGCAGTTCAGTTTAGAATAATGGAGCACAGATGCATCCCACTTCAGAGTCTATGGAACAGTCGTTGTCTCCTAATCTTCTTCTCAACCCAATCAGACAGGGCTCACCATCTTCCATTCGAGCACACCTCAGCCAGGACATGTGCCAGATGCACAAAACTACTTCCACATGTTTGCCGACGCAGGATAAACACACAGATAAAACCACTTTGGAGCTCTCATTTGCATTCATTAAAACACGATGGGACGTGGAATGCAATTTCAAGACCACTGCCTGGGCACACTGCCTTCTTAAATGAAATGCCTCTGATTTCAAACAAATCCCTACTTGTATACTGCAATAAAGCCATCACAGTGTTTTCGCACTCGCCCTAATACATACGAGTATGAGGGTTAGCACTATAGCGCTTTGTCAAAGGGATTACATAACATGCCAAAATGATTTACCTTTCCTTTTCGGATAAACAAGGGAAAAACTTTCAGAAAGGTGAATGCCAGCTACATTTTGGCATGTTTTTGTGTCTAACCTTTTTATTTACAGACAGCAGAGACTGAAAAATGATTCCCGTATAAGAAGCATGTGCGCTAACCACTGCAGTTTTGACATAGCTCTTTTATTAAAACTCAACCGTCACATGTATTTTGATTAGCTTCTGGCTTGGGTAGCAATGCTCCAAATGCACATTAAAAAGGGGGAATGTCTTATTAAAAGGCCACAGACTGTTTGCGTGAATGGATTAATTGTCTGAGTATGGCTATTGGACACTGTGCAGACTTTATGAGGTGACGCTAGAAGTCCTAAAAGGGTAATGATACTGCACTTTATATAGTTGGGTAAAACCCCTGGCAATAAGATAGGTACAAAATAATCACAGAATTGCTGTACCAAGTTTAAATTACCCTTTTGTTTGAGAGCCATCTCCCAAAATAAACTTGGCACGAGTGGTTTGTTATGGGAGGTGAGGGTGTCATTCTATGTTGGGAGGACACTGATATATAGAAAGGTGTGTATTTTTAGATGTTGTTAACTTATAGTTTCCACTACAAAGTAAATGCTTTTTAAACGCCTGATCCTAATAATGCCCTGTTACTGGGTGCAGATATTACAAGGTTTCATGAGGTCACAGACACACAGTTCTTTTATCTTGGAATAAAGCAGACTTAAGTATGTGATGTGGTTAATGCTAATTATATTGGTGGCCTTAGTAGGTGTTCTAAAGGTTTATTGTTCAAGATTTTAGAAAACTTTAGGTTTAAGCCATAGGTTATGCAAGTAGATGAATGCAGATATTTGGAATACAAGCTCAATGTCACATGTTGTTGCGACTTGGCAAAATTCACCAACCAACATGATGCAGTTTTCGGAATTAGTGAATACTGTCATTCTTGTCACCAAGAATGATAACTATATTAACATCCACACTAATGGACGATAACGTTCCATTTATTATAAGCGCATACTGCAGTTATATTGTGCCTCTTTAAATTTAATAGACATTTTTTCCTGAATAAATAATGAGCACCGCCATTATGAATTCTAACTTCCGCTCTTCGGTTGCGGTCTCCATAGGAGCCCATTCAAATAGTGGCCATCTGTTTTTAATGTAGCTAACATCGCCAGCTTTGTATCATCTACACACTCATTAAACTTTGAGGAGCGAGGCACTGATGAATGACGGTCACTGCGACACTGTAAAGTGACTGCGCTATGGAGCCATGTGCTTTTTTAAAAACATTTTAATAGGTTTGACATTAGATAATCACCTCGGAATATATGATAATTTGACAAGAAACACTGGAGACCAGAAATGCAAAACATCCTTCCGGTTAAGAGCCAGGCGTGACTTCCGCGATCAGGAAAAACGTCTATAGCTTTTAAAAGTTGGGTGGATTCTGATTGGCTGCAATGATTTTATGTTTCATCATCTGGGACAAACTGTTCTGAAAGTGATTCAATTTATATTGTTCTCTGCATTGTTGTGGTTATAGCTGTGGTATGGACTTCCCTATTCTCATTGAATTAGAACAAAATTAGTTATGTATATTGTTATAGTTATTGTCTTTGGTATGAATCTAGCTCACACTTGTTTTCTCCCATTATCTCTCACAGACACACACACACACAGTACAGACACACACTCGTGCATAGTTCCAAGTTGAAAAGCTTCATGACATTTCTCAGTAGCGAGGTTCTTGAAGCAGTTCATCTTAAAGATTCACTATTAGAGATGCTGCTACTGCTGAACACTGCTGAGAGACGCACAGACGCATGTATACACACACTTAATCTCTCTCTCTCTCTAATAACTACGTTAGACTGCATTAATAACTGCATTAGCCTGCATATCAATGGCCTAAGTCTCTGTTATTAGCTCTAAAATGTTTTGACATTTTGAAATTTGCAATGGAAGGTTTCTGAGGTGCGCAAGAAATTAGTTCAACACATATGAGATTTCAGGGCAGAAACATGACAAATGTCTTAAAATAATACATCTGAACAATGAACAATGTTTTGTCTAATTTTCCAGTTAAAACATACAAAATTTTAAAACTTATACAAAAGATTATACAAAAGAAAAAAAGAAAAAAAAAGACTACATAAAAATTAGTGTCTGCATTCGTGTTGTTCCATAGTCTTTCTGGCTTTATTCTTGGCACACTAGTGATGAATTGCAAGTAAAATGCAAAGGTCAACACTTCAGGATCTTCAGGTATAAATTGACATCTAAAAGCTTAATTTTTTTTATCAAAAGGAGGAAACGGAAATTCATGACCAGGAAAAGTGTAGTGACACACAGTAACCATGAACTAAGTATGCTTTTTAGAGAGGTGACACCATGCCTCAGAAGGCCACTCAAGATAAGTGAAAAACTGGAATAATGACATCTTATATTCTGCCATTTATACTTTGGGAATGACACTCTTTCAGGTGAACCTGCAAGGTAAATCAATGCAGTATAGGAGAGGGATATAATAACAGTAATGGTTGCTTGGAGTAAGTCCTGCAGAACTTTTTACGATGACAGACACTTCTGCCGCAGATAAGCACTTCAGTGTATGAGCATCAAGTAGTGTCAGTAACAATTCACTGTCAAGTCACTGTGCCGTTCCTACTTGAGGATGTTAGGCTTGGCTACAGCTGTGAGACACGTCACATTTGGGGAAAAAATTTATGACAATGGTGAATGAATCCCTCCGTCTGTGATTTCCTTATCACAGCACACCTTAAGCAAGTTCTGGAAAGTGGTTCAGGGATTAGCCTTCTGCAGGCAGCACAGTTCGCACGAAACACCAGAGGCCCACTGTCCTCCGTCTGGGCTGTGGGAGTGCATCTTCTGGTAATGTCTCATCTAGAAAGCATGAGACGCCATGTGTTTGTTCCCATTACTCTATCTTCTCCTTTTGGGCTCTGGCTAGTAAGTGTCTCCAGATTAGTTTGAGAATTGATGTAGGGGATCAGACCATCGTGCGTGCTCCACTTCCATATGTGTGCAGCATCTCCTGATGTGACCAGACAGAACGGAAACAGATACAGTGAAGAAATGGACCAAATGTGTCCTCCTCAGGCCAATCATGAGATCAGATATCAGGTGCTAACTCAAAACTGGTTGGACATGGTTCAGAAGGGCCGTAGATGCCAATGGATGCTGAGCTGATAAAAGTAGGCCACTTGGACTTTGGTGCTAGGAATGCACAAAAAAGTCAGTACTTAAATATTGAATGTCTTTTGCACACATTCCATTTACTGCAAAGCCAAGCAGGATTTTCCGATCACATTCACAGACATGTCTGCAACCTAAGGAACGTGCAAGGAATAAGTTGTTCTGATCTATTACATTGCAAATTATATTGCACTGTAATAGATCAAACAAATTTTGTGTCCAACTTTTTAAGACCAGATTTAGTTAGTCCCTGAGGAGGTCAGTGTTTCTTCAAGATTTAGTTGCAGCCAACGTTTCACTGTTAGCACCTTTGTTGAGTGCGCTGTAATAAAGTTTGCGTTCCCACAGGACCCATCTGGGACAGCTCACATCTTCGGAGGTTAAACAAAACAGACAGGAACAGAAAGCTGGCTTACAACAGCCTCGTGGAGCCAAAGACCACAGGTAGTTATGGATATTTTAACATGCTCTCTTTATGCAATCAGTTAATTTGTGGTGTCCTGCTTGATCCAAACCGCATTGTGGGTCTCTGTGTTGCTAAAAAATGTGATGTAATGATTTCTGGAGTCATCTGTCTTCATTAAATGTGAGCTTTAATGATGAAGACATATAGCCACTGCAATGCTGAAACAATAAGACATTGACTCATGGACGTGTTAATGAGTTTACACATGTTCTTAATTAAAGCAAGAGAATAAGTTGTCTCTTAGGCAATGTAGACAGCTCTCTTTGCCTTAAATAGTGTCATTCAATTCATACCTCCTATGGGATTTCTCGACATAAAGCAACAAGCACTTTTGTGGGACACGGATTGTATTCTGTTAATGTGATGCAAAAAGCTGGAGTAATCTTTTGAAGTAAACCCAGCAAAATCGGCAGAAATTTTGACGTAATCTGGAAACTCTTGTTCTTCATCTTTGGGTCACTGCCAAGAGCATTCTGTTCTTGTAAAACATCTTGCTCTGATCTTTGTTTTGTGCAATCCAGGCATAACCGAATGGACATCCTGGTTTAATATCGACCATCCAGGAGGAAACGGTGACTACGAGAGGTTAGAAGCCATCCGCTTCTACTACCGAGAAAGGGTCTGCTCACGACCTGTAGCCATCGAGGCCCGTACCACGGACTGGGTTGCAGCTGTGGATACGGGGGAGGTGGTCCATTCCAGTCTGGAGAAGGGCTTCTGGTGTATCAATAAGGAGCAGCCATTTGGTCGCAGCTGTTCCAACTACCATGTGCGATTCCAGTGTCCACCAGGTACAATTAGTCAAAAGACAATCCATCAAAGTACAGAAGTGTATTCCATATGGAAGCATATGCATTTTAACATATGAGTGTGTAAAAGTCTTCTTTGTTTTGTTTCTTAAGTCCACTCGTACTGGACCGACTGGAGTGAATGGGCGCCTTGCTCTGCCACTGCCTGTAACGATGTTGGCATCCAAGTCCGTCAGAGGAAATGCATGAGCACGCAGCCTCTTCCACTGCTTCTTTCGCCTGTCTGCGTGGGACCTCACATTGAACGCAGACAGTGTTCAACTCCACCATGCGAAGGTAAATAAAGAACAAATATGAATCTGGAGACAATAATTACATTGTACTAATATAATATGCATTTCCTAGACTTGACTGGCAGGATTCACTAGAGCCTCTCCTAAAAAAAAAAAAAACACTTATATCAACCAAAGATAGTTTTTAGTTGGTAAAATCTAGTTTAGCTGATCTCCAAATCTGGCCTAGATAGTGTTAACATGCTTTAGCTTAGGACGGTTAAAACTTTTTCAGCAGCAAAACGACACATTTTCAGAGCAGTGAGGTGTCAAAAGCTCATTGTATGCCCTTTATATCAGATGCGGCCAAATATTTGTTTTATCGCATTTCGGATTTACCTAAATCATTTTGACACTCAAACTCAGAAACGAGGCTTATTTTCCACTCATGGTTCTCAAGAGCAGTCACATCCTGCTGACATTTACATGACACATGTGGTGCCCAATTAGCTGGCTAAACCCTATACATGTTTCTGTGTGTACAGAGCTTTGTTGTCTTTGATCATAAAATCAATGTAATCACACTGGCAAAGATGTCAGAATGCACTCACTGACATTTCCCACACACACATATACAATATTTAAATAGTAAAATAACACAATTAAAGAGAATTGTTTTTTCATTTGCAGGACCTTGATCCTTTTTTTTTTTTTTTTTTACAGTTTCTGAAAACTTGCCACTATGATTGTTAATTAACCACTTATTTCCCCCCAATTTTTGATTAAACAGCTGTGTGGAGCCAGTGGGGTTTATGGAGTGCTTGCTCAGTGACCTGTGGGAAGGGCAACAGAACAAGACGTAGGACATGTCACAGATCTTCTACTAAGATTCAGTGTACAGGACGACCTGTGGAGGTCCAAAAGTGTGGAAATCCATGTCCAGGTATTGTGTATTACAGATAGTAGATTTTAGATTTTTTTCTAAAATGAAATAAAAACACCCGTTTTATTTTTACAGTAATATGCAAACGTGTCTGTCCTGGGGGACGTCCCAGTAAGGACTGTAGCTACTGTATCTGTGATGGACAAACACTACATGGGGAGGTCTTCAGTGTTACAGGTGTCCCTGTGCCAAATGCCACAGTGGCTCTGGCTAGCCAAGCCAAGGTTGTCCGTGCCCACACTGATGCCAAGGGTCAGTTCAAGATTGATGAACTGTGCACCAGCCCACAGACCCGAGTGGTCATAAGAAAGGATAAATTTGCACCCGTTACACTCCCTGTTTTCAACAACAGCACTGATGAACTCTGGGTACGGGCCATCTTACGATCCTCAGGTAAAGAAAAGAAGAAACTTTTGAATATGGATGATCCCACATTGATAATTTCATGCACTGTTGCATTGTTGGTTTCTCCATTTTATGTCTTCCAGAAAAGCCGTATATTGAGAAGCACCCAGAAGACAAAGTGCGTTATGAGGGACAACGTGCAACCCTTTGCTGTAGAGCAACAGGATCACCAAAACCTGACAAATATTACTGGTAAAAAGCAATGAAGTTTTTTTATAGGTTGTCTAACAAATGCCGTTAATCTTATGGTTACATAAAAATTTTTTTGTTTGATCCAAAGGTATCACAATGGAACCTTACTGAATCGCACAATGTACAAGTATGATGAAGATCTGATATTGCGGGACCTGAAACCAGAGCAGTCAGGGCAATATCACTGCAAAGCAACTAGTCTGACAGGCAGCATAAAGTCTACTTCAGCTGTCCTCACTGTTTTCGGTAAGTGCAAAACCATTTTACCAGTCAACAGGGAACATTATAGTATTTTTGCAAAAAGACCCTAAAGAAGAAAAATAACCCCAATAAATATCGTGGTCTCCAATGAAATATTAAAGTCTATAACGTCTAGTGACATCTGCGGTACAATATTTTATTATGTTTAAGTTGGTAGAAATTACCACTTTGTGAACAAGGAATGACTGGCAAGAAGTCGTGGTGGGCAGACTAAAATCCTTAAATCCCACCCGCTTTCCATATTAAAGTGAAATCCAACATTGTCAATAAATCCTGTTTTTTTCATCCTCAGACAAGTATGAATTTCCACATTTGCACACATAACTGCACATTGTGAAAATTCCCATGATGCTTGTTATCCAAGATATAGATTGTCAGAAGTAGTCTGCCGAAACGTGTGCTAAAGCAATCAGACCTAGACTTTGTCTGAGGGATCTCTTCTTAATTATTTTGGCATACGAAATGTGCTTTGCTGAATGAAACACTAACACCTGTCACAGCAGGGTTCTTAATGGAGGATGATCAATGTGTTTTGTATTCACTCTTGCATTTAAACAACAGCTACAAGAGAAAAGTTTTCCATAAATTAAATTTCATCAACCCAAATAAGATTACATGGTTGCTCTCTCCAATAAGTGTCATTTTAAAGGAAACACAGCGCTCTTTTGAATAAATGAGCAGCATTTACAGTAGAGTGGTAATGTGACAATAATGACTGTAGTCATTAATATGGTGACACAATGAGATCATCAATTTTAAACGGAACGAATACTCTGGCAAGTCATCGGACTTCCTTTTCAGGCTTCCAAGTTCAGTGACCCAGTTTTATTTGTTCAAAGTGATCTGATTAAATATATATTTCTAAACCCTTTTTATTGTGAAAGGAGTATCTTCATAACAATATAAAAAGATAAAAACAGAATTTTATATCATTTTATTTTTCTGTGTTTCAAGCATAAATCTATGAAAAGGAAGAAAAAAAGCCATTGGGATAAAATGAATAAACCTTTATTCTGAAATGATTTTTTCTTCCCAAGTAAATTGAATGTTTTACTGAAAATCAAGAACATTATTTTTGCAATGTGTATAAATATTATGCATTCTTTGAAAATGTAGCACACTGATCTCACATTTTGTATTTCACAGCTAAAGGAACACCAGCATGCAACTCAACACCTGACACTCACCTGATCAAATTGCCATTAGACTGCAAGCAGCCTGGAACAGAATCCAAGTTTTACAATGCAGGTCGCTGTCCACACAACAAATGCCCTGGATCACTGGACTTTGACATGCGTTGCAGGGATGGATCTGGCTTCTGCTGTGGGGTCAAACAAATGGATGCTAGAAAGATCAAGTGTGGCCGTTACACCCTGCCTATCAAGGTTGTTAGTGAGTGTGGCTGCCAGACTTGTGTGGAGCCCAAAATTCTTGTACGGGGCAGGGTGGTGTCAGCAGACAATGATGAACCCCTGCGCTTTGGACATATTTACATAGGGAAGGAACGGATAGGTACCACAGGATATCAGGGTGGGTTCACAATCCAGGTGTCTCCAGATACACAGCGTCTTGTGGTAAACTTTGTTGACCCCTCTCAGAAGTTCATTGATACAATCAAGGTTTTTATCTTTGACAAGAGAGGAGGTTCTGTCTATCATGATGTAAAAGTAATGAGGAAGCAGGAACCTGTTGATATAGACGCTGCAGAAAGCAATACCATTTACCTAGGTGAAATGAAAGATGAGGACCCAATCGGTCAACTGGTCATACCTCCAAACTCTTTCCATAAAAACACAGGGGAAGTGTATGAAGGGACTGTTAAGGCCAGCGTCACGTTTCTTGACCCACGCAACATTACTATGGCTGCTGCCGCTCCTGGCGATCTCAACTTTGTAGACAATGAAGGAGACATGCTACCTCTCAGGACATATGGAATGTTTTCAGTAGATTTCCGAGATGGAGCAAACCAGGAGGTTCTAGGAGCCGGCGCAGTCCAGGTACTCCTTGATACGGAGCATGTAAAAATGCAGGAGCACATCCCTGCTATGAAACTCTGGTCCCTCAATCCCGATACAGGCATTTGGGAGGAGGAGAGTAACTTTCAACCCACACAAACTACTATTGCTGGCAGTGGGAGGAACAAACGAGAGGAGCGCACCTTCCTGATAGGGAATATGGAAATCAGGGAGCGTAGGTTGTTCAATCTCGATGTACCTGAGAATCGCCGGTGCTATGTCAAAGTGAGGGCGTACATGAGCGACAAGTTCCTGCCTAACGAGCAACTAGAAGGAGTGGTAATAAACTTGATAAACCTTGAGCCTAAGCCTGGCTACTCGTCAAATCCGAGGGCTTGGGGACGCTTTGATAGTGTGATAACAGGACCAAATGGTGCTTGTCTTCCAGCTTTCTGTGATGCTCAGAGGCCTGATGCATACACGGCTTATGTCACGGCTATAATGGGAGGTGAGGAACTGGAAGCAGCTCCCTCAATGCCAAAAATGAACCCAAACATTATTGGTGTCGCACAGCCGTACTTAGGAAAGTTAGATTACCAGCGCTCCGATCATGAGGATCCAGCACTTAAGAAAACAGCTTTCCGAATCAACCTAGCCAAACCAAACCCTAACAATTTTGATGAAACGAATGGACCAGTCTATCCTTATCAGAGTTTAGTTGCATGTGAAAACGCACCTGTTGATGCCAACCACTTTCGTTTCTTCCGTGTCGAGAAAGATAAATATGAGTACAATGTGGTACCCTTTGAGGAGAGTGACCTCACATCTTGGACTGGAGACTATCTTTCCTGGTGGCCAAATCCACAAGAGTTCAGGGCTTGCTACATCAAAATTAAGATTCATGGAGCTACAGAAATCATGGTAAGGTCAAGAAACCTAGGTGGCACTCATCCTCAGACAAGAGGTCAGTTGTATGGCATTAGAGACATTCGTAGTACCCGCGACTTACACCATCCTAATACCTCTGCTGCTTGTCTTGAGTTCAAGTGCAGCGGGATGCTCTTTGATCAAGGTATTGTAGACAGGTCACTAATTTCTATCATCCCACAAGGTAACTGCCGTCGTGTAGGCATCAATGGTCTCCTGCAAGAGTATCTGATAAAACATCCTCCTGTTGTTCAGAACAATGAATCCCATGCATTCAATATGTTAGCTCCTGTTGATCCACTTGGACACAATTATGGAATATACACCGTCACCGACCAGAACCCACGGGTTGCCAAAGAGATTGCCATTGGCCGCTGCTTTGATGGAACTTCAGATGGTTTTTCCAGGGAGATGAAGTCAGATTCTGGAGTGGCACTGACGTTCAGCTGCCCTAAAAGAACTGTGAGTCGTGAGAGCTTATTCCAGCGCTTGCAAACAAATCCTGGCCTAACACTAACACAGATGGCACGGGGGATGAGGGAGTCCCAGGGACTGCAAGTCAGAGGAGGGTCAACCCAAATGGTAGCCTACCCTTTTGGCCAACAGGGAAGGAGCCAGAACCGCAGTGCCACTAACACTAACAGAAGGAGACCAGCTACAAGGACACAACCAAGACAGTAGATCTTTCTTCAGGTGAGTTCTCAGAGTGCACTTTTTTTAAAATAATTTTGTTGATGAAAATCAAGTGTATGTTTTCCATCCTCATGCAGGTCTTTTGGGTTGAAGAGAGTGAAGAAAAAAGACTCAAAAAACCTGCTATGGAAAACCCAAACTTGGCCAGCCGGGTGATATTGGATGCTCTATCCTAACGGAGCAAAATCCTCACCTGATTTATCCGAACACATTTAAACTCTTTCTACTTGTGTATGGAAAGCTGTCCTCTCATACTTCCTCAAAGTTTACTTCATTGTTTAAGACATTTATTTTTAGTGATTAGGCCAAATACTCTACAGGACCCATACAGACTGATGTCATTTATTTATTTCCAATGTTAAAACTTGCTTATGTGGAGTGTCCTACTTTTAGATCTGTAATTATTCACTCATTTTCTCTAATTGATCAGTGTCTTCCATTGATGATAGGCTAAATAGGTGAGACAAGTCTGTATGGGTTGAGGTCAAGTGTGTTAGCTGCTAATCCTTTCATCAATCACATATTCTACTCTGTTGGATGTAATGAACAAGACCCGAAGCAGCAAAGATGCTCGTTCTGTCTCATCTCCTTTTCAGTGTCACCATTCCAGTTGTGATTTGGCCAACTATTGGTCTGACCAAAGCATGACTGACCCCTGCCAAGAATAGCATCCCTTAACAGAATGGATCGCCAAGGTAGACTAAACAAACCTGTGGTGAGACAAAGAATAATATAAGGGCCCTAACTTCAAACGCAAATTAATGTTTCATTTTTTTTTATTCTTCATTCTTTTGACCAAATGGCTGGCCTAATCAAAATTTCTTTTGATATGAAATCCAACTAATACAGTATCTCAGTGTATGATGTCTAGAGTAAACTCTTGTATTTTGTTTCTTGTTTCTGTTTGTCTCCTAAAGTGCAATATTGTGTTCCAATAATGACTTGAGAGTCCTGACAAAAACGGCCTATGTTATGAGCCAATCAGCCATAGGTCTGTTAAAATGTTGGGCTATTCCCTTAGTAACTGCATATCTGAATTTCAAATTACATAGCACCTTTTTTTTAAAACCTAATCCTAATGAATTTGAGCTTGCTAATCCGATTCAACCTTCTCTCATATAGCCAGCTGACAATGCAACATAAATGCAGTTGCAGTATTTTAACTCCACCCTAAAGTAACAAAAATCCAATTCTGTGATTTCAACAATTAATGGACCATAAAAAACCACATGGACCTGCATAAGCTGGACATTTGTATCTTGTGAGGTATATTTTGTAGGTAGCATTGCAAAAAGGATTTCATTATGGTAATTCTGATTTCATTTGTCTAATCCCTTATGCTTTCAGTATTCTGTATTGGTTGAAAGCAGAAAGTTAATTGAGTTGAGGGATTACAGTGCATGCTTTAATAGATAATGTTGCAAAAGTTTATTTTGTCTGTGTATCCAAAGATGTACAGCTGGCCCAATACAATTAGATTATAAGCAATATTAAAATAATATTCTGAAATCAAATCTTCAAAGAAACAAAAATATACCTAAAAAAAATGTTGATTCATTGGAAAAATCAGTCTGAATAAAAGTAAGATGAACAGAATAGTCTTCTGGAAGTAATCCAATAGAGAAACATTGGCACATTTTTTGATTAAACACAAAGTTGCTGAGTCTCATAACAGACCAACTGTGATCAGTCATTAGAATCTGAGATTTTTCAACAACATTGCAATATTTAAAAAGTATGTTAAAATGTGTCATTAACAGGAAGATTTTTACAGTCATGGCCGACTAATGAAGAAAAAAATATGTAATTTTAAAACACATTGCGTTTAGGCCAAGTTCACACTTAAAACGAATGAAAATCATTTTTTTCTATCCCAGACAGTCTCACCTGTAAGTGATGTTGAGTCGAACATTTGTAACTTGAATAAATTTAACCTTTTGTAATTTTGTAATATATCCAGTTAAAGTAACCTTTGTTCTTTTACATGTAGCATATTCAGCTATACTGTACATTTCAGTTTCAGAGGAAAGATGGAGTTGGATATTGGATGAATATGGTGCTAAAAAAATTGTTGGCCTCCAGTTAGCTTTCAAAAGTGTTTGTCCTCTCTTCAACTGTCTGGCTGGTCTCAGGGAGACTACAACTTTTCCAGGAATATCCTCTGGCAAAATGTGCATTGATAACTCTACCACTACACAACAAAGTGAGTTGAATAGTTGACTTTGCGCTCTCGGAAATCTCTTTTCATGCTTGCTACACACGTTACATACAACACATCCTGAAAATCTATGCAAATCATATTATACTGCATGAAATTTCCCATCTTGCAATCTCAAAAGCCAGTTTTATGTGTAAATTGTGGATTACAATGTCTGTCAGTTTTACCAGAATGTAAATAAAGATCTCTTGTAAACATGTTCTGTTGACATTGCTTTATTCCATTAAACTTAAATAGAAAAGATGTTTTTGAATTTTTTCCCAGCAGTGAAAGTCATTTCTACCTGACACTCCATAGGGCAGGATCTCGGAAGGTATAATTATGGAAAGTTACAACCGCAAACATATATAATGGCCCTAGAGAGAAACACATTAACATCTCTGGAGTGCTAACAATTAGGAATCTAAAACTATGACTAATTAAACCGCTGAAATGTACAGCTGACTAAATAAACTGTCCGTGACCCCATTGTCCCTGAGTTTAACCAATCTTGCATATACATTTAGCCAACTTATATTTTAAGATATTCACAATTTAAATAAATCATAAAATATATGATCTAAATCTCAGAAAACAATGTTCATTTTAGTTCATTGGCAGTAATTTGTTTACAACATTAAAGAACAATTTATCTTTGATTCGTAGTGTACATATTCAAATGGTCACAAATGTTAACAACTGCTCCATTGGAAACAGGAACGTTTATTCAACTAAAATTCTGCATCTTTTTCCAAATATTACGAGATCCAAGCAGATGTTTTAGTTCGAGGGAACAAAACATTGCCGTAACCAAGAACTTCAGTTCTCCTTGACCTGGCCGAAAGGTTGTAACGAGAGCTCACTTGCGTGCTTGACGTATACATTGCCGTCCTCCAATTTCACTTCAAAAACTTGTTGCTAAAACAAGAAAAGAGAAAACTTTACATTTTGACAAAGAAATAAAACTAAGCACGCCTACAGTGCATCTGATTCTATTTCTGCTTGGACAGCTGTAAAAGCCTACAGCTAGGAAGGATCTTTGATATACGAGCATAGTGGATGTTAACCGGTGGTGGGAAAGGTGTCTTATTACTGAACATTTCAAGGTGTCGAGTACCCCTGGATGACTGTCATAATTACGGATTGTTTTACATAGTCTTTGCCTTATATTGTTTGGCCCAAGCTCACTGTCACGTCCAACCGCCCAATTATTTATATTCGCAGCATGAGGGAACACATATAATCTGCTTTTTAAAAAAGCAGACGTTTGGCTAAATTGAAATGTGCTGAAATGAGGGCAGTTCAATTCTTAGGAACGAGACTTTCCAAATGTCTGTCTGTTTGGCTGCACCTACTTCTGTACGATTCTGGTGATGTGCAATCCATTACCGTGTGAGATAATGTTTGGTGCCATACTGAGTTAAAGTGACGGCACAACAAATGTGGTTTTAATACGAAAATACAAGTGTTTATCAGGGACGCTGAATCATCGACTGAATCACTGGCTAGTTTAACTTGTTCATCTGGCTGCCTACTGCCCCTTTACTGCTGAGTAATGAAATTTGGTGTATATATTTAACTTTTAGGAGGAACATTCAGGCATCTCACTGATTAAAGAGAATGCTACTTTTATTAGAGCTCCATGTAAAATGATAACAAAAAGCAAGATAGATCTTTCTTTCAAAACATAATCATGTCTTTAATCTGATTTAACTTTAGTGAATCTTCTGGATTCAGTACCAAGTATGCTTATTCAACTGCATTTGTTGTGTAATAATGTCAGTTACCACAAAAAATAATTTTGACTCCTTATTTTTAAAAAACGATGTGAACAGTGCCAGCATATGGTGGGTTTAAAGGGTGAAATGTGAAGCTCACGTAGCACAAGTTATTGGATATAAATATACATATACATGTAGAAGAAGACAAGTTTATGTGTTTCTTATTAAAGAGAACAAATTACCTACTTAACTAACATGTAAGCAAGAGAGTAACATCACTTTCTTTCTTGGTATCCATACAACTATTCTTGTATGGGAGGTTTCATTAAAGACTGGACAAGATGACGAAGTGATTCCTTCATATTCATGTTAACATTAATAATATTTTAGTAATATGTTGGCTAAAAAAACACAAAGTTTGTACTTTAATGTAATGTTTATTGCCTTGTCCAATTTACTTCCACTGTAACTGAAACAGAGATTATTATTTTTTTGCTTAGGTAATAATTTTCTGTGGTAATCGACAATATACCACAAATGCTGTCAGTGAGCTTAACGTGTACTGAACCTGGAATATTCCTTAAATGAGACAAAACGTCAAACAAAAAGTGTCTCACCTGTAAACCTGTGCTTGAGTTCCCCGTTTTGAGATTGAAGTCATAGTCATGCCAAGGACAGAAAACCCGAAGAACACCATCGGCCTCCTCAATATCTCCATCACACAGCGGACCTCCTGAAAGTCAAAGCATTTTAACACGTAAACATATTCTACCTGTCTGACAGAATGTTTAAAATCTTACAAAAATTTACCTTCAACCACATCAAAACATAAAAAAGCATCAGTTTCATATCACGAGACAATGACTACGACAAAACTGTGGTAACTTCTTATTTGCCGCCACTGTGTATTAAATCACATTTAGGCGGTAACTACGGTTACCATGGTGATAATGACAGGGCGAATGAGGCAGAACAGACAAAACTACGAAGAATATGCCATTTCTGTCGCTGTTTGTAGCTCTCTGCTAGCTAAATTAGCTTTGCAGCCCGTTTTAACGCTTTAAGAATCGATATAAGCGAACAAAATGTGAAATAATTCGTTGTCATACCCGAATGAGCGCAGCGAGCGTCCATCGCGAAGAATTCACTGTTCACATGAAACAGGCAAACATCCGCGTCGCGTCCATCAGACGAATAGATCAGTCTGCATTGTTTCTTGGACAGCTCCGACACCGGGCCTATTAGCCTCCAGGAAACACTCTCATCTTCTGGAGAAGTCATAGAGGTGGGTTAAAGCGGGGCATTAACGTGCTGTATGTCTTGTTTTGTTATCTAAACGCGATCAGTTTCGCCTTACTGACAGTCGCTGCTCTCACTGGGTTGTCGCCTCATGGAGGCTGTACTGCACTTTGTCGCCGAAGGGGGGTCTCCAAAGAAGACTGGGAAAATGACTAATTTGTAGACATTTCTATGCAAATATTGATGATCCCTTTTGATTTTAAACGTTTAAACTAAGCAGTGTAACTAGGAAAAGGTGTGTTGACATCATGCAGACTGATTATAAAAAATAAGGTGCTTACACGGTTCTGGTAGTACTTAAAATATTTAGGATAGGGAAGGAAATTAAAACAAGCCAACAATGACTGGTTTATTACAATAAACATTACTCAAAATCAAAGAATAAAGCTCTCAGTGATTACAGCAGCAAACAAAAAAGAAGAAAAACAAACCAAGCTATTTCACAATGGTGTCCTTGCGCTTTCACAAAGCTATGATGTCCACCTTTGTGTTACGCAATCAGCTAGTCTTAATCAAATATGTGTCACTCGTTTTTGCCTGTATTATTTATAATCAGCATAATTTACTAAATCAGATTAGTTCCATAAGCATAATCAGACATGGAAAAAAAAGAGTAGTAGCCTACATTGTGCATCACTTTAGACCACAATGCATCTTTGTTCTACCAAATAAAGACTTTATTCGTGCTGATAAAGTGCAGGTTGCCTTTACGTTAATACAAGTTGCTTGCTGGATGCGATGTGAATGAACATCTGGTCGAGCACTGTGGAAAAAGGGGCAAGGCCAGTGTCCAAAAAGCTTTGTACTGTCTCACTCCCTGCACTAATCTTTAATAGTGAGTGAGCCGAATAGACCTTCTTAAATGAGAGAACCATTCTGAACCCATGCTAAACTATTCTGAACCTGTGCTTCACACAGCACAGCATGAGCATTAAATGTAGGCTAACAGGCTCTCTGGTCAATTACATCCAAGCTCTAGACAAACACTCAAAGCCTATTTATCATTAAAAGCACTTCACATTCTCATTATCCTCAAATGAAGAGTTTTCAAAACCTAGATGAGCCATGTTGTAAGTGGACATTTTTTATCTGCTATTTTTTTTAATCGGGGACTATATTTTTAATTGGGATTATCTAAATGGTGGCTACTTTCCAAATATGATTGGTCATGAATTTACATATTGTATAAAAAGATTTACTATATTATTTTGTCACCAATTATTAAAGGAATGGTTCATTTAAAAAGTGAAAATTTACTAAAAAAAAAAAAAAAGTACTCAACCTGAGGCCATTCCAGATGTAGATGAGTTTGTTTGTTTTTTCATCTAAACAGATTTGAAGAAATTTAGCATTACATCATTTGCTCATCGGTGGATCTTCTGCAGCAAATGGGTGCCGTCAGAATAAGAGTCCAAACAGCTGATAAAAACATGACAATAATCCTCAAGTAATCCACATGACTCCAGTCTATCAATTAATGTCTTGTAAAAAGCTTCATGTTTGTAATAAACAAATCCATCATGAAGACATTCATAACTTCAAACCATTGCTCCCAGGTGAGTCCTCTAGTGCAAAAGATTTCATAAAAGAAACAAGACAGAAAAAAACAAACACCAAAAAAAGATAAAGCAAAAACAATCCAAAACAGTTCTAAACAAATATGTTGGTGGATTTTAATGAGAGAGAACAACATGGATGGCCTTTTCACTGCTTTATTATGGACTCATATTTTGGCCAGAAGCAACAGTTTAAAGTTCAAACAATGATGGATTCGTTTCTTACAAACATGCAACTTTTAACTTTACAAGATGTATTGAGAATTTAACCTAAAAAGCTGAAAAGAACATCATGTCCATATCCATTTGTCAGCTATTGCGAAAGCTCAAAACCATGCTGTTTACTGCATTAAATGAGGATTGTCCTGATTGTATTTAGTACAATTATTTGTTGCCCAGAATTTCCATTGTTTGAGAGAAACCAGGGACTTGCACCAGCCTTCTGGCACGCAAGCAAACTCAGTACGAGTAGAGTTTTCCATGCTTGGTACAGTTTCACAGATTGACTCATTCTGTGCCCGCACCGCTTCAAGAACCAAACTCCAATCACTATAATTCTGTGTGAGAGAATATTTTCTTGACATGTTGCTCGAAATATTCTCCCATATAATGTTTAGTTACACAGTGAGCTATATCTAAAAAATATAGGTTTGCACAAGCTCAAAATGTGACTGCAACATGATGTCATTTGTCAAACGAATATTCCGAGCACAGCATACTGTCAGTCTTAATATTTCAGTCATATGAATCTGTTGGCTTCCATTTAAATGGAAACAAGTTAAGACTCATTCACCGTCAAAAATGACATCATCCTTCGGAAAGGTCGTCTCTGAATATGCACATAAGCCATAAGGTCTGCGTTTATTAATACTTTCCTCCACTTAAAAATCAACATTGTAAAAAAATTCTATTTTTTACTTTCATGTAAAGATATTTACACACTGGCGGCAAACAGTTTGGTCAAATTAAATTTTTTAAATGGTTTCAAAAGAAGTCTCTTATGCTCACCAAAGCTGTATTTATCTGTTTAAATATACAGTAAAAACAGTAATATTGTTAAATTTTACTATTATTTAAAATATATATTTTCTATTTGAATGTATTTTCAAATTAAATTTTTTGATGTCAAAGCTGAATTTTTTAGCATCATTACTCCAGTTTCCAGTATCACGTGATTTTTCAGAAATTATTCTAATATGCTGATTTAGTGTATATATTAATAATACTAATAAATTAATTAGTAATTATAAATATTATTATTAATATGCTTGATCCTACCTATTGTGACCTAATTTACCCTATTTTTTTTTATTTTTTTTACAGCTGTTATATTACATACAAATACCTCTGCAATGAGATTTCTTTAATTGCTGATTCTGGAAACATTATGTCAGTTCTGCTTCTCTTTTTCAAAAGTTCACCCTTGCATGCTTTATTACAATTAAATTATTTTATGAGGACTGCGATTATGGTGTCATAGAACTGACATCATGCCAAGGCACAAGTCTGGCAGTTGAAAATGAACATAGTGTTTTTTTCGATGGCTTAAAGCTGATGATATAATAACACAAAAATGCAAGACAGACAAAATGACTTTTGCACAGAAAAGCTCATGAGTAACTTGCCGCAGGCATGTTGGCCTTGTTGAAAATGCTCCTAATGACACAATACGGCAGCTCGGGCAAAACTTACTCAAGCTGTGCAAAATTTGGTTGCTCCTCCAGCACCTTTACCCACAAAAGTCTCCTAATCTTCTAGCTCAGCACAGACACTGTGATCCCTGAAAAATGTGGTTTTCATTTATGTAAGACCTGCTGAAAGCTTCTATTACATCAACAAAAAAATCAGTCAACAGCATGATTTGTTTCCCGCCAAAATTTCTCATTTGCAATTAGTGTGGCAGTCCAGCGGGTAAGATTGATTGAAATCTGCACAAATTATTCCCTAAAACACCTGTCCGGTGTTTAAAAAGGTTAAGGTCCCCCTTATCCCTGAGGCGCTGAAGAATTATAGTGATATCCATTCTCCCTTTCTGCCATTACTTTTCTCATCCAGACAAGACTGAGATGCAAGGGGAATTCCACAGGAAACAAAGCCCAACTTTGAACTTGGTTTACGTCTCTGCGAGAAACAAAAGCTGTTCCTTGGAGAGCCAGCTGATTAGGGTTCAACCTGGGCACGTTTGTATGTTGTCCAGAAGTTGAAATGGAAGAATTTTAAGTGTCACCTCTCAATAGCCTTTCTTGCTAAGTGGGTTTTGGATACAGAGTTCCTCGCAGAGAATTTGAGGGTTTGTTAGTCTGATCCTCAGGCCGATATATCTTTCTTTTTGAGAACTCTTGTGGTTAACATAACAGGTATCATGAGACTACTGAACCTTGGAACCCGTACTGCAAGAAACATTTCTTTCCAAAATACATTCCAAATATATGCTAAATATACAGTATGTTGTAGACAGTGAAGAACATATCTTCAATTTCCAATACAAGCATAATGAAAATATATATAAAATGCAAGGACAAAAAACTTATAAGGAAATATAATTTAAACTATTTATATAAATATATTTTAGAGTCTATATTAGCATAATTTTTATATTTAATGTATTTTTTGAACATTTTTCTGCGAGTTTGACTTTCTCATAATTGAGTTTATAACACAATTTTATTTCCTGCAGTTCTGAGATTGTATATCACATTTTAGACTGACTTTTTGAGAACTGCGAGTTTTAATGCACAATTTTGACCTTATTTTTCACAGTTTTGAGTTCATATCTCACAATCTGAGTTGGCAATTTCACAATTCTGACTTTTTTGTGAGTTTATAATACAACTTTATTTCTCTCCGTTTTGAGTTTGTGTCTCATAATTTGAGTTTACATTTTGTCGTTCAGACTATTTTTTTTACTATTAGTTTACATCTTGCAGTTACATTGTTAACTCAAAACTGTGAGATATACACTCTGAACTGTGCGAAATAACATCACAATTTGAGTTTACAGTGACTTCTCCCTTGAAATTCTAAGTTTACATCGTGCAATTCAAATGTTAACACAAAACTGTAGGATTCAAATTAAATTCGTGAAAAATAACATCAGAATTGTGAGGTCGCAAATACCTTTTTTAACCTTTTTCATGTCAGAATGTGTTTCCACACAAACTACTTTGTACGTTCTGGGTGTTAAAATGTGCCAAATTTTGTACCCCATCAAGCATGAATGATGGAGCACAGCTGCTAGTGCCTGCTGGGCTGTTGTCGGGATATATTGACCGGGCCCTGGAGAAAGGAGGAAGTGTGGATGTTGATAAATGTCCTTAAGGGAGATGATGAACGCAAGCGTGGAGGATATTCATTCTCAGGCCTCCCCTGACCTCTGCGTCTGCTGAAATGATCAGTGCGTCCCTGTCCCATCATGTCTTCACTTAATTATATCCAGATACAGTGCTTGTTTGTCTGGAAGAGGCTGTTATCAGAGCAGGACACATTCAGAAGCTGCATGAGGAATAAACACATAAGCCCTCAAGCCTTGCACGTATTCCCAAAGGTGGCCAGTCTCGTTTTAACCAAAATCTTTTATCTTGGCATAGATGATTCATGATTGTTATTCTGGTTTATGCGTGAAAATCTTGGCGATCAGCCTGAGTGCAATTATCTCTCTTTGTGGTAGCATTTGAAAAGCCTGAATGAAATCACAACACAAATATGTAAAGCTAGCAAAAAAAAAAAAAAAAAAAAGAGGTTGGGTTTTGGTTAAGCAATTAATGCTGCCAAGATTTGGCTAGTTGATTATGGTTGTGTTAGCCTCTGCTGGCAGATGCTGTAACTACACCACCGTGACGCAAAGAACATCTTTTCTCTGCTAATAGCCATTCAGATATAAAAAAAATTCTGGCATTATATGACAACTTTTGTAGCATTGTCAATTGCATTTGTTTTTTATAATTTAATTTCAAAATTATTTGTTGAACACTGTATATTTAATTTAACCTAATGTAATTTTATTTTATTTTACACACCATTGAGTTTTCTGTATAACTTGTATGAGGATTACGTCAAAAAGAAAAAAAAAAGTTAAAATATTTTATGTTGTCATATTAATGTTTCAAGAAAATTAGGTAATTTATCAAATTAAATAATAAATAATTACATTGAATTTAATTTAAAATTATTTTGCACACTGTTTTATATCGTTATTTCTACAAATCGATTGGTATTTATGTAACTTAAGAATTATTACTTTGGGGTTTATTAAAAAAATCTAATGTTTTATGTTTTCATATTAACATTTCAGTACAGTTAGGTACTTCAGTAAATTGAAAAATTATTAATTTAATTTCTAAATGTTTTATTGCACAGTTTATTTTCTTTTTAATTCAAGAAGTAGGTTTTTAATGTGAAACTTAAGGATTATGTTAGATTCAGGTTTGCAAATAATGTTTCATTTTTTGTTGTCATATTAATGTTTCATTGAAATAAGGTACTTAAAGTAAATAACTTTTAATTGAATTTCTAAAAGGTTTA
Organism: Cyprinus carpio; assembly: GCF_018340385.1. Lineage (NCBI taxonomy): Eukaryota > Metazoa > Chordata > Actinopteri > Cypriniformes > Cyprinidae > Cyprinus > Cyprinus carpio. The sequence continues at coordinate 23,668,091 of NC_056618.1, forward strand.
TATCACACTGTTTATTTTATTTACATTTTAAATGTATTTACAAACCGTTTGGCTTTTTTATGTGTAACTTCATTATGTTAAGCTGGGATTTGTAAAATAAATAAATAAATATTTTATGGTTTCATATTCATATTCAGTAAAGTTAGATACGTCAGCAAAGCAAATAAACTTTTTTACACTTTTTTATTCTATTTTATCCTCTCACTATATTAAGTATTTTTGTTCTGCTGTATCACCTAAATTTTCCCCAAGCTATTAATAAATTACTTTTCTATCCTACTTCATGCTCTAATAATCCCATAGTCCCATCTTGTCCCTTGCACAAATGAGGTACACTCCTAAACACTTCCCATTTTAAACGGTGAGTAAAACTGACTGTTGCTCTCTGTTCTGGCTCTTGCACAAAATAAACCCGAACGAACAGCCTTGTGTCAATCAGAAAAATCTTCCATTGTGACATGACATGCTTTGCACTTAATTGAGAATGACAGGACATTAGCCTCAGAAGTTTATTTTACTTCTTCATTTGATTCCAGTGGTCTTGCCAAGCTCATTATTCTCAGGCCTTAGACAGATGTCAAAACAAGTCTTTCTATGCTAAAGCTGGGCAACTTTTCGGCCAGAGCTTCTGCATTTCCCCCCTCACCTCAGTTAATTTTAAACCTGCACGCTGCCACAGATCATCGCAGTGAACCCCAGAGACGTGTGGAGAACAATGTGCTCAGCCTATCTGGATCTCACATGCTTTAAGGGGGCTAAAAGAGGAGTGTTGTAAACCAGCACAAGAGGAAGGGAATGACAAATGCTTCTACTGACTCTCAGATGTGGATAAATGACAGATAGTTCCTCTCACCCGAATAGCATTTCGTTGTTGGGGGTGCAAAGCAAAGCCTCCGAGACCATTTTTATAACATGCCCTGAAAAATATTGGAACCGCTTTCCAGACAGTTACACCCCGTTAAATTCCCAAATAGCATTAACATATGTATGTTTTTATTCAATTCATCTTTTTTGAATGAGGCACAGTTTTCTTACAGTTATCTGCCCCAGGGGTCAGGTTTTACTAGTGACCCCCTGCTGGTAGATGCTGTAACTGCACCATCTGCCTGCAAAAATCATTCTTCTCTATTGATGGGCTTTATAAAGTATCTGTGCATTTTGATTGATGTATATATATATATATATATAATATGTTTTTTCAGGATATATTTATATCCCAAATTGTACTGAATCAAATAAACGTGTACATTTTACATATGTGTATTCTAATGTACCAATACAATTGAACTTCCTTGATAGTTTTTTGAACGCAGCTGTTTTTGTTTTCTACCCAGCAAGTTTCCTTTGTGTTATCTGCATCATCATTACAGGATATGCTGATAAGAAAGCATCTGAGGTTGCTGATGAATTGAGATCGAGCACGATAGCTTTTCCCCTTGAAAAGAGCATTTCGAAACCTTTTGATCAAATGTCTGATGTTGCTCCACATAATATGCTGACTAAACCAAAATGTGAATACACCAGAGACACGTTGGTTCCTGTTGAATAATGAATATTTTGTAATTTTATTATTCAGTAGATTGAATTAAGACATGACTATCTGTATGAAAAAAGTGCTGACTTTGAGATTTTTATCTATTTTTCTATTTTCTATCTATTTTCGTTCAAATTGCCCTCATAGCGACTACTTACAGGATTCCATCGTGTTAGCTTAAGCGGAACCTTTGACCTTTTGCACAAATTTCTTTACCAACATTTACAATACCAGCATAGTCTTCATCAAACCCCTGTGCAGTGACTGAATATATCCAGTAAGGTCTGCATCACACTTAAAGCAAATAAAATCCCTAATAATAAATGCAACGATGTGCTACAAAAAACTGAAATTTTCTTCCTTTATGCTTTTTGTATACAGGAGACAACATTGTCAAATTATCCCCGAAAATATCTTAAAATGCTGTTTTACGCATGCCAGGCCAGTAGTTGGCGATGTCACTTTATAAAGTAACACTATGCAAACAAATAATACACATGTGCATGACCGCAACGTTTTCACAAGTTCACATTTTTGTAGTTTACACTGAGACAATAATAACAATGTCAAAAAAAGTTTGTTTTCAGGCCCCCAAAAGACATTGTTGTAAACGGCCAAAAAACGCATGAAACGTTGAAAACAGTCTCTAGTACATTTGAAAAAACATCTTTATATATATATATATATATATATATATATATATATATATATATATATATATATATATATATTTGGTCTTCTTTCTACGTTTTTTTGTGGAAAATTTTGAAAACTCTCTTTTGCATTGGTAGAGTGAACAGCGAAATTGAAGGTATTTGAAAACTATGATGCATGTTTACTTGTGCATCTATATTTATACTGGCATGTGCCTGTTATGTGCTGTTCGCTAGTGTTGCTAAAGATGTTAAGTGTTACTTTGTGAAATTTTCATACTTTGGGAAAACACATAAAAATGCTAATGTGGACGGAGATTATTTTAAAACAGAAACGTTATCTGGATTAATACAGATGCAGCCTAAAACTGGATGCGTTGCATTGCTCTCAAAGCGCTGAATGTAATCGGGTGCCCTGCTCCATATCTGAAGTTTCCAAACATCTGGCGTTCTGTAACTTTGGTTTGACGCATCCAGTGTAGACAGCCTCAGGACGTTTTGGCGCGTCATGTGTTGACACAGTGTGAATCTAATACCATTGTCCCCAATCAACATGAGAATGGAAATCCAGTGAGACACAGCAATTCCAAACATCTGTGGTATGAATCATTTAATGACAACATGGGTTCAGTTTCGTAGTAAAAATGAGAAAATAAAACAATAACACCAATGAAATACATACCACTCCTCAGTAACAGGCCTTGCTTTTTCGGGTTATGCAAAATGCTTCATAGTCCTGAGGCAACAAGTCTCTTAAGTTCAGTATAAAATAATGAATTCTCCACTGCCCTTCTATTGGGACAAGAGTTGTTATTTTGGTCAAAGTTTTGGGTGCGCTGGATATAAAGTTATGAACAAGAAGTACCCACTGAAATCGAATACAGAAGCACTTACATATGGTGACGGTTTGTCGGACCGATGTCTAGCCTCAACATTGTTACACTGAATTAAGCTTCCATAAACAATACGTGACCATGTCATTTTTCAAATTTAAACATTGCTTTTCATTTTAAGTGTGGAGCAATATTAATAGCATTACATTCACAGACAATTCCTTACCAAAGTGACCTATAATACAGACTAAAGACTAAAATCAGTTCCAAGTAAAATACGATGTACTCTCAACAGAATCTGTAAACTGCTGTCGATTACCACATACAGGGTAAATTAAATCTTTTTCATGGTCCAAACGGACAATCATTCTTGAAAATGGCATTAATCGTTCATATATATATATATATATATATATATATATATATATATATATATATATATATATTTATTTTTTTTTTTTTTTTTTTACTGAAAATGAATTCCCTATCCCAGGTATCTGTCAATGCTTTGAAAAGAAGTGATTTGTTAAGAACACATTGTCATCACGCACTGCATTCCAAAGTCTAGGATGTGTGATTTGATTGATGTATTATGAAGTGAAACATAAGAGCATGTTTTCATCCATCGTAACGACAATAACAAGGTTAAGAGAAGTGATCGGGAGATTTCTGCCGAGGAACTGAAGCACATAGCGTTCTTCCCATCAGCAGACTCTTTGAGGACTGTCCACTGAAGGCCTCAGTCTGTTTTCTCCATCCGTTCCTTCTTCTAATGACCAATGCAGACTGTCTGCTTCGCCTGACCCCTCCCTCTGCCCCCAACAATACCACGATCCATTCTTCTTTGTTTCACTCATTCGCGTTTTAATCCCAAATATCTGCTCTTCCTGTCCAAATACCCAGAATACCTGTTCCCTGGATTTCCCACGTAAAAGACTCATTCATTGTGTATGTTCACATTAAAATATATATATAAAAAAAACATGTTTAAAAGGTAAGTTGGGAAAATAGATTCTTCTTAGGCAATTAAGATGAGACAATAACATTCTTTGACAAATATATATATATATATATATATATATATATATATATATATATATATATATATATATATATATATATCTAAACATGGTAACACTTCAGCATAGGAACCAATTCTCATTATTAACTTATTAGGATGCATATTACTAGCATATTGGCTGTTTATTAGTACTTATAAAGCACATATTTTACATGACCATATTCTACATCCTTATTCCCAATACATAAACTTAAAAACTACCTCACTAACTATTAATAAGCAGTAATAATTAGTAGTTTATTGAGGCAGAAGTCATCGTCAATAGTGAGAACTATTCTAAATGTCATTCCACCAACAAAAGATCAAATCAAGTGCCAAACTCTGAAATATATAAATAAACTCAAGCATTTCTCAGTACTAACTTGCACTAATGTTTGACAACCAGAAAATATCCTAATATTTTGATAAACCTTCAAAATATAGCTTTATATTGTGTTATATTAGGCATGAAATCCTGAATGAAAATTTGAAGTGTGGCTAAAGTTTCCAAATGCTTTTTGGGGCCGCTATGAACTCAAATAAAAGTTCCAAAAATGAACTTTTAAGTGAGCAGATTTTAAAATAATTTAGTGTGAAGAACATTTTAAATATCTAAAGAACCATTTTCCACTATGAAGAATCTTTTGTGCAATGGAAAAGTTCTTCATGGAACCATCAAAAACCATTTAAGAACCTTTATTTTTAAAATTAGAGTGTATTAGATTCATAATTAGAACAAGAAAAATGCCAATCTACTTCAACTTTATTTGCGATATTTTGTCTAATGTCTCATTTTCTTAATTTTATTTCTCAAGTAAATTTTACTTGTTTAAAATAATATACATATTTATTCATGAAAAATTAAGCAACAGTCATATTTAGTTATCTGCCTTTTCTGCATGAAAGTCACAGGAAATGCTGGGCTGGGACTGGGTTTGCACAATGCAACAACATTATGTTATCAAACTGAATTAAACCAAAGCCGTTTCGACATTATTAGCTTGTCCCATCCACCAGTTCCCAGCATTTGAACATTTATTACGATATGTGTCATTGGATGTGCTTGAGTCATAGGTTACTGTATGCTGTCTTTACAGCAGCCTTGGCTTAACTAGCGACAGCTTTGTCCTCCATACATAGAAATTCTTACCGATCACATTCTTTTGGTCCAGACCACATCTGGACAGACGATTACCCTCCTGATCCGAACAATGATGAAAGAACTGTCTAAAAATATCGGCTTACATTACCAAATAATTGCCAGCGACTCCATGCAGACTTTCTAAAAATACAGCACTTGACTCTCACGCCTCCAGTTACAAGCTCATGCCCACAGTCAGTCTGGTTAATAGATAAGTGATTCAAATAAACCCTACAATAAATCTAGGCCCTATCTCCACTTTTTTCTCCATAGTCTGGCTCGTAATGATACAATGCTTCACAAACTACAGAAAAAGGGGGAAACTACAAATTACGATGATGAACTCAAAAGAGAGCTCATTTTAGGCTGTTGTATGTCTGTTGCAGGAATGAATGAGGGTTGCACAATGCCTTTGAACTCTGAGTCATTATCTTGCGGTTTCGAGATGAGTGCGTTTCATCTCCGTGTCTATCACATTAAGCTGAAACATAAGTGCAATTCTTGAAGGTTTGGCAGTTTGTCTCTTATCTCATCTCCCTCATAGCTCCGTGCTTCTAATCAACCCACACCTTCTAGAAGAACAACATCTGCAGGAAGACGAGGGGATGTTTTTTTTTAGATTTTTACATTCCCTTAGTTGAGTGTGTGCGTCTCAGTGCAGAGGTTGGGGCTTTTTGGAGACTTTGAGTCTCGCTAATTCAATAGGCTTTGGGATTATGATTGAGAATTGTTTTGCAATATGTCATTTTGGTCATCATTTGATTGATTTTTTTTAAATGAAGGCCTTCTTTGATGCAGGCAGACACCATATGTTTTATGGATCAAATTCGGAAGAGTAGAACATCCAAGTGTTCTGGATAATTTATACCTCTCCACTCTAACATGTCGTTGATCTCTGTTCGTGGTCTCGAGGGCTTTCTAGAAAAGCTTCATTTTGGCAAAGCCAGGAGTTTCTTTTATTGAGCATGATTATTTCCAGTGAATGTAACACTCGTCTTTGCCTTAAACCACTGTCAGGACTTGCATGCAGGTCATGAAGTTCTACATGTTCACAGTTTAAAATTATTGGCAGCATGTGATTAGATCAACGCCAGCCCTGTTTGTTTCAGTTGAAGCAAGCAGTGGAATAGATGTCGGTCCAACTTTTGTAAAGGTGCTGACCTTTCTGCAAATTTTCAAAGGTGAAATAGGAATCTAAGCATTAGCTGGAATTTTGCTAATTTGCCGTGCTTTGTTTAAAATTGACTTCTGTGTGAGCTGTGCTTCATACATCTCTACGCTATTTACATTTGTGACCCTGCACCACAAAACCAGTCATAAGTCGCTGGGGTATATTTGTAGCAATAGCCAATAATACACTGTATAGGTCAAAATTATTGATTTTTCTTTTATGCCAAAAATCATTAGGATATTAAGTAAAGATCTTGTTCCATTAAGATATTTTGTCAATTTTCTACTGTAAATATATCAAAATGTAATTTTTGATTAGTGATATGCATTGCTAAGAACTTCATTTGGACAACTTCAAAGGCGATTTACTCAATATTTTGATTTTTTTGCACCCTCAGATTCCAGATTTTCAAATCGTTGTATCTCGACCAAATATTGTCCTATCATAAAAAACATTTGAAATTTCACTGAAATTTTGGGTTACACTTTATTTTAAGGTGTCCCTGTTACGGTGTAGTTATGTATTTAAGTACTGATTAATATTAATTAACTACATGTACTTACTATATGGTTAGCATTAGGATTAGGGTTACTTGCATGTAATATGCATAATTTATTGTTATTATAATAGTAAGTACATCTAACATGAGTAACAATGACACCTTAAAATAAAATGTTACCAAATTAATTGTATAATATTATAATTTTTTTTTGCCCCTCCTGCCAATGTCATTTGAATTCAGTAATCCAACCTCATGTTAAAAGATAACTATTGTTCATAAATTTGTATTATTTTTTAGAAAAAAGAAATTAAGAATAAAGATCTACCCCTAAACCTAACCATTAACTATCACTGGGGCATCAGCAGATTTGTGTGTGTGTGTGTGTGTGTGTGTGTGTGTGTGTGTGTGTGTGTGTGTGTGTGTGTGTGTGTGTGTGTGGAAATATACGAATGAGGTTACAAATTCATAACAATTTACCTCAAGTTCAATAGTTATGACTCACCATGAAAGTGTGTTGCAACTAAAAAATTTACCAGCCATAAATACATTTTTTACTGCCATAAATAATTTTATAATAATGCAGTATTTTTATTAAAATATAATTTTCATATATATTTTTGTCCTTAGCACAATATAATTATTTTTTTGTTCCACATATTTTTATTTTTTTGTTTTAATGTTAAAAAAAATCCATATTTGTATCACCACAAGGTTACTTATAAGATACTTACAGTATAGGCTTCCTACATTTTTCCAGTGAGGAAAAAGTCACAACTTGACTTAGGCAGCAAGTATCAGACTATCATTCTTACAGTTTGACTTCCTTAAAGTTGCTACCAGCCAATTGGCAGGTAACTCACAAAGGCCAGTTTTTACTCCATTTGGTGCTTGCGACTGTTAATTTTGGACCCGGTGTACCAGTTTGAAAAACCAGATGAAGCAGGTTCTCTGTTTACAGGGCCATTATTAAAGACATGAGATCATGCACAGTTGCACATTCGATCCTTGCCAGAGCTAATAAAAATGCACCTGATGTACTCATTTTGTAACATCAGACCTTCAACCACAGTTTGTGATGGATGTCTTATCGCTCTGAGAGGAAGAGAGAAAGACAGATCGGTGAATAAAAGAAAGTGTGTCATGGTCCAGAGGAAAGTAATAAAAATGTACAAAACATTAAAAATCATCCCAGTGTGCTTTGGCTGAAAGTGCAGCCCACATATTGCTTCATCTCTGTCATAGCTTCTGAATATATCGCTGAGAAACCTATTCAAAAAAGAAAATCTTATTTTCTGCTTCGGTATGTATGACTGAACTGTCAGGCGGAGTGCCGGATAAACTTAATAGCTCTGTTCCACAACCTAGTGAGCTCCCTCGCTGCCTACTGCCTCATAAGTAATGGAACCTCGTAAGGGAGTGATTTGTGCAGGAAGTCTGTACATCATACAAAATAGCACTCAACACGTGTAACTGATGGAAGACTTGTATAAAATAGTACATTTTTTAGTTATTTTGCACTATGAGTTAAATGAGTTAAAAATAAACCAATAGAAACTAAAGATAATTGTACCAGATGATACAAGTGAATTTAAGCATTACATTGTACACTCTAAAAGATATGTTTTTTTTAAGGTTCTGTTTAGAACCTTTTTTTGCTGAATTGTTTTTTTGTGTGTGTTCTTGTGAGCACTTTAGCACCAAAAAGGGCTTCTGCTATTATTAGAAGCCGAATTGTTTAGAACCAGTATTTAATATAAATATAATATATATACAGTATATATATATATATATTATATTTTATATATAAAATAAAATTAATAATGATAAATTGATAAATACATTAATTCTTTTAATAATTTTTTTGCTGTAAAATTTTACTTATATATATTTTAAAACAAATGCTAAATTATATTTTTAATATATTATCTAAATTATATTTAAGTGTTATTAAGTCATCAGTGTTTTAATAGTTAACTGTAACTGACTGTTAGATGTAAAATAATATTTTTAAGGATATTTAAAGGATATTTGACCATGTATAATAAATTGAACAATTTTGTTATATTTTAGATATATTTTGTAATAAATATAAAAAAAATTTTTATATTATCTAATTAACTAACAGTGTTATTAAATTATTTGTTTTAATAGTTCACTTTAAGTGAACCTTAGATGTAAAAACAGAGAAACGACCATGCATAATAAATGCAGATAAAAAAAATAAATAAATAAATAAAAACATTATGTAAAATGGTACAAATACATTGTTCATCCCTTGTCGTGAGTGTACATATAATGGCTTAACGTATGAAAGCAGTGCATTAGGATTTGAAACAGAACCAATACGAAATACATTTTTGCAATAGTATTGGCTTTATTTGTGGTAGCTCTGGTGACATTCACTGCACAGCTTACCACTTATGCAAATTACAGTCACCCTGAACCACAAGTCAAGGGCACTCAGTGTTCATGAAATACTCTATAATCCTGAAAAGGCACTTAATTGGCCGTCTGACCAAGTGAAAAGGGTTATCAAACTCTGGTGTATGTTTTACACCAGAGGTCATGTGTGCTGGATGAATGTAGGGTTGACTAGTGTCAGCACACTTTGGTTATGTAGCAAACTGCAAAATACTTCTGCTTTGTTTCAGACGTACATTGGCTTTTAGATTTAAGAATAAATGCTCATCTGTTTTATTCTCAATCAAAATACCAGATATAATTTTGTTGGCAGGGAGCGTATTCCCATGTTGCATATCCATCTCGTGAGAACTCAGTCTACACGCACAGTAACAGCAGGTGTTATTTGAGACAGGATGAGGGTTTAGGCAAAAATTTGTTTCTTCTTAAAGTAAAAGAGCCAAAATGAATGCACGCAAGTCCAAGTTAGCATTTGAGAAAACAAGTTCAAATTAACTGGCTTCTTCTTATGAGGAAACACACATACAAAAACGTCAATCTTGCGACATTCATCCTGCACCACGAAAACAATAAAATAATAAAATGTGTGCCATATGTAGACTTCTAAAATAGTGTCAATTTTGTCAGCCATTTTTAATTTAGTCTCAGTCTTAGACTTTTAAATTAGTCTTAGTTTTGGTGTCAAATTTACTTTTCAGTTATTATCATATTTAGTCAACCTTGTCCTCTTTTTGTTTAGTCAAGTTTTAGTCGACTAAGGCCCAGTTTCACAGACAGGGCTTAGACTAAGCCAGGATTAGGCCATATTTCAATAAGGACATTTAAGTAATTTTTATTAACATGCTTTAGAAAAAACATTACTTGTGTGCATCTTGAGACAAAACAAAGGCACTGATATATTTCAAGATCAGTCAGTGCAATTTTCTTTCAGTTAAAACAGCTCAGATTTACACTTTAGTCTGGAACTAGGCTTAAGCCTTGTCTGTGAAACCGGGGGTAAATGTCTGAGCATTATAGTCTAGTTTTAGTCAATGAAAAAATTGCTAAACTTCAGCATACTTGTTTGTCTGTGTTATCTGATAATTGTCTGCGCTTCCACGATGTAGAGCGAGCGCATGCACATGGTTGCCAGATTGCAAAATATAAATGTATATAAATATATCCTTTTTACAGAGAAGGTCTGATTTGCGAATTGGAACTCTAGAGCTCAAGCTAACTCAAACTATATATCTGGCAATGAATAATGGCATAAATTTAACTGTTTTTCTCACACTATCTAGCAATATAGTGCACAAGTTGTGCTGTCTTGTCTTTTAAAACTGACTTGGCTCATCGCTCAAAATAAAGGCCTCTGTTTTGTTCTAAGACAGAACCTCGTGATCCATTTTATGAGTAATGATATAACATATAAACTTACAGGATAAATCAACTTACAAAGTCCTTTTGGGGAAGCAGCAAAAGGAGAATTTAGTGCTCAGACAAATAGATTTTTAACCATGTCTGGAAACCATTGTCAGTGCTCGTCTTGCCTTCTTAATTCCTGTCTCTTTTGGTCTCAACCGGGACAGAGATGAGCTCCAGGGATGCATACAAAGGGTCAAAGACTGATCTTGTGTATCAAAAGACTTGCTCAACACCACACACTCACACATATTCAATGTGGCAAGTAACACTGCGGGTGGAGGCTTTATCTGGTGATCTTCTGAGAATTGCAAAATAACTTGACATGTCCTCAGTGTGTGTAGATGATACCATGAACAGAAATACTGATTAGAGCTGAAGGCGATGCAAGATAACACGGCAAACACATATGAAGTTAGGAACAACATATATCAACTGAGAAGATGTGGGTGATTTAGTGTATTACACACAATCCTAGATCCTGACCTCGCAGAGTGTCACATGCTACCTTCTTCTTTGGAAGCACACTGTTGTCATTTCCTTTTATTCCTAATAATCATGATTTGCGTAGTGATTGATGGACTTTTTACAACTCTCGTTTCATTCCCTGCTTCTATCATGACGTCTAATTGCTTAACCATCCCATAGTCAACCCCATGGTTCTAATAAAGCTGACAGTCTGCCGGTAAACGTTCTATCGGACACCCTCCTTCTGCTCGGCCTCTCCAAACCTCCTCCTGTAATACCCATTACTGTTCACGACCCAGTCTTCTGCATGCAACCCACTCCCCACCATCCCTCTCTCTCAGAAACCTTGGTTGCGCTTCATTCACAATAATTATAATAACGTCTTGTGGTTCAGGTATGAGAAGAACATACCTCAGTCTAGACGTAGGAAGTTTCTTAATGGGCATTCCTGTGCTACTGCTTGGCGTATTTGCATGGCTAAAGCAAGCATATAGCATTACAGCCTTTAGGAACTATGTGACCGCATCGCTAATATCCAAATATTCAAAACAGCGTTTTTGTTGAATGTGCATTTTACTACATCCATCAAAGACGTGTAATGAAAGCCATGAAAATGGATTTCCTGTTTTGGAGGACTCTACAAGGAGCTATAAAACCTCTGGCCCAATGAACTCTGCAGCTGAACAATTATTTTTAAACAAGCATGCTTGAAGGATGATCACGCATAAACGGCCAACACGCTAGCACAGTTTTTTACTGGACATATTATTTGCATATTTATTTGCACAGGTAAATGTCCTTAAGTTTATGTAACTTCACGTTACTGTACCATTTTATAACAGTAGTCGCATTACAATGCAAGCTTTAAATTCAGTGTGGCGACTTGATGCATAAAATGTGATTGTGAAGATTCTCAGTTTTCCAGGTCATTCAGTTTTCAGGTTTTCAAGATTTTACCTTTTATCTGAGTGGCTTCGTCAGTTGTAGACCAATGGTAAAGACTCCCCAACAAATGGCCCACAAGACATTAACTGTTGGAGTTGCTGCTGATTACATGTGTGAAATGGGTTTGGGCTTCTGTTTAAATTCTATTATTGACTAGAACAAAATTATTAACAAAATCAGTACCTCCTCATCCCCTTCCTTCCCCTCACCCATCCTTCCCTTCACCCAGCTCACTCAGAATGGTCAGTAGTAGAATATAATGGTCTACATGAATGCAAGTGATCTTTTCAGTCATGTTTGGTGTCATTTGAATTGTCTCAGGGCGACTGGTACAATGGTCTCAATTTTACAGGGAGTAGACTAAAAGGTAATACAGATCCTAAGAGTTAAGACATATTTTGCTCACTGTAGAGGGTGTGTCATTTCCCAGTGTCTTTCATCCAAAATGCCTTTTGTCTCAAGAGGTGATAACTCTTCATGATCCATGCAAATTCCAATTGTTAGTTCCTGTCTCCATCTCGGGGGATGTTTGTCTTGGTCTGAGGTACTTAAGGAAATGTTGCAAGAGGATCGGGGCGATTCTGTAGCTAGAAAGCACGTAATATGGTGTGTGTCTCTTCACTCCATATTATGTAATTTCCCTGAAGTCTGGTATGCATCTTTTTCTCTTAGATTAACCTTTGAGAATTCAATGTCTTATATTGATTTGATATCTCTGAAATGGCATAATATTTACCTGATTGATAATAAATTGTTACATTTGATTTATTCTGACATACTCTGAAATTATTTTCTCAAGTAGATTAAGTGAAGGCGTATGTTTCTGCAAATCTGCTTCTAGGTTAAATTGCATACTAGATCTCAGGTTAGATGGAGCATGGGGCACATCAGGTGAGATTCTAGTTGTATTAACTATGGGGGGGGGGGGGCACTGGTCATAACAGCTGATTATTGTCTCAGCTTTAGTTAAGTTGTACGTAGTTATATAACTGTCAGGGGCTAGACAAAGAGTTCTAGCATAACCGCTGATTATTGTTTTGGGCTTTAGCTAAGTTGTACATCGGTAACTGTGGGGGACTAAACAGAAATACTATTTAAAGAATGGTAAGCATGGGCAACCTATTAAATAGTATTAGCCATAACCTCTGGCTGATGTTTAGACTGGCGAGTTTGTGATCGTGGGGCCCATATAGACGGCCGTCGTGAGGCACCCTGAGTGACATAGATTCCTAATGAAAGAGTAAATATAAAGTAAAGAGTTCATTAGAATAATCAAAAGTCAGAAGAATAATAATAATAATTAGAGACAGGCAAACAACCAATTTGCCTTTGAACATAAATTCGAAGTCATACTAAAATGGAGTCAGATTAGAATTGAACTTAAATTTAATAACTTTGCGTGATGAAAAGACCGACCACGCAAGAAACCTTCAGCCAGCACTGGATACCTCCATTGGACAGAGTGCGTGGACCTTACAAGATTATAAAAAGGTAAGAAAGAGATGGTTCTTTAAAGAACCTTTGACTGAATGGTTCTTTGTGGAACCAAAAATCATTCTTCTATGGCATCGCTTGAAGAACCTTTTGAAGCACTTTTAATTTTAAGAGTGAACAGGGGTCTGTGGGACAAGCATGATGTTCAGAGCTGTATCTCAATGAAAGCAAACAACTGTGGATGTTGTGGATGACACAACTTGGGCAAACCCCTCTGGACAAGTGCATCTAAAAGACATGGATAACACATCCAAGGCTGAAGTCAGCCATCCTGAGCTTTGACTTTCTGTTTCTCTTGACAATTTCACTCCAACTGACACCTATAATCTCCACCTCTGTTTTTGCAATCAAATGAGGATTTTTATTTTAAATTCAATGAATATTCGAAATTCAAACTTTTATTTGACAGCCCTAAGACAAAGTGGGGTTTGTAAATGTTGTAGACTACCTGATCAAGTGGCGACTATGTTTAAAAAACTACCATGAATTATGGTAGTCAGTGTACCAGAAGTTGCTAACATTACATATAATTAAATTTTTGCAACTATAAATTCCCTAGTGTGTAGTTTCTGATATTATCACTAAAGTATAAAAAAAAACATGAAAGCTGATGATAATCACTAACCTGTGATCAACTCTAACAACCTTTAACAGTCTCTAAATCAAATGTGAAACTCCTTTTGGTTTGGGTCCCTTGAATGTCTCTATAAAAGCAGAACCCAACATCTGCTGTTGGTGGTAAAGTCTCTGTTTTACACAGTCAACCCTACATGGTCTACAACTGTGAAAAGGTATCAAAACAAGTATGTGGTGTTTTTTTTGTTTTTTTTTTTTTGTAAGAAAGGATTTTGGGATGACAGCTGCCCACTGTAAAAGAAGGTAGATTAAATTATTATATTTTATACTTTAATTAGAATGGTTATACATAGTGCAGGTACTTAACAATTGGGGAAAAGGTGAATTTAGACATCCAAAGTGGCCATTTTTTTTTATAAAATATATATATATATATATATATATATATATATAAATATTATGAGTTATTTGTTGAATCTCTCCTCTATGATATCTGTAATATGTATTTTTTCATCTTTAGTCATCTTATGGCCTATTTGGGGGATGATGACACCAACCTTTTATGGTGTAGAGGTAGATCCAATTCCACATCCAGAATTCACTGTGGCCAGAACAAGTCATGACATCATGCTTCTGGAGATGATGTATAATACTGAATATGACGAGTAGGACAGGGCCGAGAGCCTTGGGAATGTAGCGAGGCTGGTGGAGTAATTGATTATGAGCGACACATGCGCCACTCACCGGTCTCAAGTCCCACGGAGGAGCTCTGGAAGGATGAAGGGAGGAGTAACAAAGGTGAAGACTATTTACAGTTAAAGTTAAATTCATATAAGTTTTTACGTTTCATCTGAGAGAAAAGTAGAGAAGAAGCTGTGTTTATCTGTGTAACCTAATCTGTTACCTGTCACCTGTCAATCATTTAATTCCTGTTTTGCTTTTGGTTGTGTTAGTACTTCAGCCAATCAGAGTAACATCACTGTGTAAGGGGCGGGACTATTGGGACAGGTTTGTGTGAGGAGTAGTGAGCACGCATGAGAAACGGAGAACAGACGCTATGATGTGAGCGCTAATGAAGGAGGCATCGTGGTGTGGGAAACATTAATTTTTTGTTATGAAGGTCGACTACTCGTGGTCCTTACAACAAAAAACTTTGGTGTGACCTGCAAGAGGTGAATATGATTGTGTATGCCTGTAATTTTGTGCTATATCGAACTGTTATAGTTAAGAGACTGGATGTATAACGTGGTTAGCGACATGCTAATTAGCGGTAGCATTCTGTGCCAATGTGCTCATATGTTGTAGTTTTAGCATTGTGATATCACTAAAGTTAAAGCAAAGCTAACGCTAATTCAATAAGAAATAGTGTTTGATAATGTGGCTCAATTCAGATAATATGCTCTAAGGAGACGGACGTTGGTGAGAGAGAGAAAGGGAGAGAGACTGGTTTTCCAACCCGAAGGCCTGTGCGTTTCTGCTCTGCTGTTTCTGTGTGCCCTGCCGTGATCGTCTATGCTGTGCTTCTTCCTTTGCCATTACCGTCGTCATCGCCATTGCCATTGCTTTTGCTGTACTGATTTAACCTGGATTCGTGAGTACTAACATTCACATGCACGTGCTTTTTGTTTATGCTCAGTTTCTGAGTGAAGCGGCCATTCCAGTTTTTAGGCCTCACCGCACACAAAGTGTCATCGAACGTCCTGCAACGGGGTTGGACATTTTTTCAGAGGGAATGAATAATTGTTTAATTTCAATATAACCACAGAAAGGTTTTTTTTCCTTTTGGGAAAGTGAAGTTTTTTTCTTTTTTGTTTTAGTTTTTTCCTTCCAAATTTTCATGCCTATGTGATTTGTTTTATTTTATTCTAAGATACATTTATCTTTTATTTAATGTTGTAAATAAATACTTGTGAATATTTTTGCAATCAAAATACAGTTGTGGTGGTCTTTATAAGAATAGCCAAGAGTATTACAAATATACATTTATTAAGTAACATATAAAACAAGTTGTATTTCCCTACAACGAGCCCAGGCCCAGTCTCATTGTATTAACCACTCTAGCTTTATTTTCTAACTACATGAGACCTGGGTTACATAAAATGGAGGCACCGCTGGGATAATTTTTTAACATATATGGAAATTTATAAACATAGAGTACAAGCCACTAGACCCCACAACTTTAGAGCAGTAGTATAGAGCATTTGTATAAAAATAACGTGCTAACAGTAACTAAAAGCAATTTAAGTAAAGTACAGCATGGCAAGTCAAACAAGTAGTCCATCACAACGTGAGCTAATTAACTGGTGCAAAGGAGAATCATTAGATTTAAAGCATGCGCTCCTTTTACATGGAGTGCCAGAAGGTGTTTCAAGAGAAGATATTGAAGAAACAGCAGGGACCATCAAAGCATTGGGAAAAGTTAGAGTGAGAGGCAAAATGTTTCACCCTCAACAACAATCAGTAATGGTGTTATGTGAGTGTCGTGAAGAGATTGACCCCTCTAAAATCCCACCTGAGATAATGCCTATAAGTGAAGGAAGTGGTTGGAAAACTGTCTATTACACAGAGCCTCAGCTTGATAACTTTGAAGAGAAGCTACTTACCTTTTTGCAGAGCGAAGGGAGAACCTTAGATGACTTACCAGGTTTATGTTCACTCACCAAAGAGGGTAACAGCAACCCTGAAGACATCATCCGTGCGGTCGGTGATGTTATGAGCAGAACAAACAAACAACATGACAGTCACCCATACAGACGTCTGCGGACATTCTCTGGGGTCAGTCCCACCCCAACTGGAGAAGAGACCTTAGATAACTGGCTGGAACAAGCAACATTCTTAGTAGAGGAAGGTGAGTGCTCCGACAAAGAAAAACGGCGTCGGATACTGGAGAGTCTTAAAGGGCCAGCCTTTGAAATCATTCAAGCTGTGCGCCTGACTCAACCTGATGCTAGCCCAAGTGAGTACATAAAGGCTATAGAAAGCATTTTTGGCACAGTAGAGTCCCCAGAAGAACTATACTTGTCGTTTAGAGCCCTCCACCAACAGTCTGGTGAGCGTCTGTCTGAGTTCCTACGAAGAGTAGAAAAATCTCTTGTCAAAGTAGTACAGGGAGGTGGTTTACCTGTAAGCGCTGCCAATAGCGCTCGTTTAGAGCAGCTTCTTAGAGGGTCTACCTCTGAACTCATGTTGCTTCAGTTGAAAATTAGGGAGCGGAGTAGTGATCCCCCTACATTCTTGAACCTGTTAAGAGAAGTGATGGAAGAGGAGGTTCGCCAGTTAGCCAAACAAAGCCATTTGTCACACATGCGTCCTCAGCGTGTACGCACTGTCCAAGCTGAAAAGGAGAAAGAACTTGAATCAGTCTCTAGGAGTGAACTGCAAGCTCAGATTCGAGAATTGAGAGCGCAGCTAGAGCAGAGAAGCAACTTACAACCTCAGCCAATCTCTGATGAATCTTTTACAGGTCTGAAAGAGAAACAAAAACAGAAAAATGAGTCACAGAGTGAATTGCAATCGCTAAGGAAACAAGTGAAAGCCCTAGAAAATAAAATGAGTGTAATGGCAGTGAAATACACATCAGATCCCCCACGAGAACACACACCTCAGCCTCACCGATACAAATCAGCTCCAGTTCACAAGCCCGCTCATTCCAAAGTTTTTCCTCCCCGACAAGACAAGGATGAGTTTTTCTGTTATCGGTGTGGGGAAAATGGCCACATAGCCACCAGATGTACTGCCCCTGAGAATCTCCAGAAAGTTATTAGAAAGCTTATACGCTTGGTGCGAGTTTCCCCTTTACCAAACAAAGAGAACCCAAATCCTGCAGCTGAAGAGCAGCATGTAGCTAGAACCAATAAGGTTAAAGTCCCAGAACCTAACACTGACTTACCTGAAGGTCTTGTAGGTCCATCATTTATTCACACCATCAAAGTTAATGATGTGGTCTGCAATGCTCTCATCGACAGTGGGTCTAACGTGACTATTATTTTTGAAAGCTGGTATAACGAACACTTACCTGATGTCCCGATAAAACCCCTCTCTGGTCTTGGACTCTGGGGCCTTTCAGATACTGAGTTTCCTTACAAAGGATATGTTGTGGTTGAGATGGAGTTCACTGAAGAGATCACTGGTGTATCGGGACGAGTAGAAGTGCTTGCTTTAATCTGCCCTGAGCCAAGAAATCAGCAACAAACCCCTGTATTGGTTGGCACCAATACATCTCTGTTTCGCCGCTTATGGGAGCTGGTGAAGACAAAAGGTGACGAGAACATTGTGCACTCAATGAGGATTCAGTCTGTTTACGCACCTGTCAAAGCACAAGAGCAGTTTGCAAAAGATGAAGTCTTGGGACAGATAAAGTGGAAAGGACCTGGTTTACTCTCCATTGCTCCAGGTGTAAAGTACTATGCAACATGTAAAGTGGAAAGACACAGTGCCCCATCCAAAGACCTTGTACTGATTGATGCACCCACTGAACAGTTGCTCCCCGCCGGTCTGCTGGTACAGCCTGGTGTGCTCTCAGATGCCAGCATAGACAATAACAGTTTCACTGTCCTCATTCAGAATGAGTCCAAAAGGACAACTTCCATCCCAGTTGGGACCATCGTTGCTGAGATGTATGCTGTGGACACAGTTACCTCAGTTCGGCTTTCCGACCTCCCAGCTGAAACCCTAGACCCAAGTCTTTTCAATTTCGGGGACTCTCACATTCCCGAAGAGTGGAAAAGTCGGTTTCAGCAGAAGTTGGCTGAGAGGCGGAATGTTTTCTCACTGCATGAGTGGGATGTTGGTCGCGCCAAGGGTGTTGAACACCACATACGCCTGCATGACCCCAGACCCTTCAGGGAGAGGTCAAGGAGAATAGCCCCTGCCGACATAGACGACGTGCGGCGACACATACAACAACTACTGGCCACTGGCATTATCACGGAGTCCCGTAGCCCGTACGCCTCACCAATCGTTGTAGTCCGCAAAAAGAATGGGAAGATAAGAATCTGTATTGATTACAGAACACTGAATAACCGCACCACACCAGATCAGTATACAATGCCACGCATTGACGACGCCTTGGATTCTCTATCAGGCAGCCAATGGTTTTCAGTTCTGGATTTGCGCAGTGGTTACTACCAGATAGAGATGGCTCCCGAGGACAAAGAGAAGACAGCGTTCATTTGCCCTCTAGGTTTCTATCAATTTGAGCGCATGCCACAAGGAATCACAGGAGCGCCAGCAACATTTCAGCGCTTAATGGAAAAGGCTGTAGGCGATATGCATCTTCTGGAAGCTCTCGTGTACTTAGATGATATCATCATTTTCAGCAAGACACTTGAGGAGCACGAGCAACGTCTTCTCAAGGTGTTGGACAGACTAGAGGAGGTCGGATTGAAGGTTTCTATTGACAAATGCCAATTCTGTCAGCCGGAGGTCAAGTATGTGGGTCACATTGTTTCTGCTAACGGAATAGCTACGGATCCAGACAAAGTGGAGGTAGTAAAGCATTGGAAAGAGCCCACTCACCTGAAACCGCTGAAGTCCTTCCTCGGATTTTGCAGTTATTATCGGAGGTTCATTGCAAACTACTCTGCCATTGTCCGTCCCCTCTCCGAGCTTACCAAGGGTTACGCCCCCACTTGGCAAGACCCCAAGACTAACAAAATGTTGACCCAAGCAAAGTCTATTTCAAGCCATCAGAGCCGTTCGGAGAACGGTGGACTAAAACCTGCCAGGACGCTTTTGACCGTATTCGTGAATGTTTGATCAATGCCCCAGTGCTAGCTTTCGCTGACCCCACAAAACTGTACATCTTACATGTGGACGCCAGTATGAATGGTTTAGGCGCTGTCCTGAACCAGGAATATCCTGAGGGCCTTAGGCCAGTAGCTTTTGCCAGTCGTAAGCTTAAAGACTCAGAACACAACTATCCAGTCCATCAATTGGAATTTCTGGCATTAAAATGGGCTGTCGTGGACAAGTTTCACGATTATTTGTATGGGGCAAAGTTCATAGTAAGAACTGACAATAACCCATTAACATATGTATTGACCTCTGCCAAACTCAGTGCAGTCGGACATCGTTGGCTCGCTGCCCTCGCCACCTACGATTTCACCATCCAGTATCGACCTGGGAGACACAATATTGATACTGACTTGTTGTCCAGACAGTACTCTTCAGAGAAGACAGAAGAGTGGACTAGTGTCCCACCTGCTGGCATCAAAGCCCTCTGCAAAAGAGCCTGTGTCAGTGAAGAGGCTGATGTGCCAGACAGATTAGTTGATCAGTTGGGAGCTCCTGCCACCGCAGTACCTGAAGTTTATGTGTGTCCAGTGAACCTTAGCATGAATACACTTGACCAATTGAGCTCAAAAGACATTCAAGCATCACAAGATATGGACCCAACAATTGGACCATTAAAGAAAACTTTGGAGAAGAATAAAGGCCTGACACGCTCAGAGAACGACTCACCTGAAACTGTGCTGCTCCTTCGTGAAAGCCGCAAGTTGGAGTTAAGAGATGGAATACTCTACAGAGTAAAAGAAAAGATGTGCGGAAAACAGATCAAACAACTTGTCTTGCCCACAAGATACCGCCCAATGGTGTTAAGGTCTCTACATGATGAGTGTGGACACTTGGGAGTCGAACGCACCACTGAACTGATCAAGGACAGATTTTATTGGCCGCGAATGACAGCTGAGGTCGAGCAGTACATTCGAACCTGTGGTAGATGTATCTCCAGAAAGACACTCCCTCAGCATGCCTCGCCCTTAAACCAAATAACGAGTAATGGCCCCTTGGATTTAGTTTGTATTGATTTTTTGCAAATAGAGCCTGACTCTAAAGGTGTTGCTAATGTGTTGGTAGTGACAGACCATTATACACGTTACGCACAAGCATTTGCTACAAAAAATCAAAAGGCTATCACCGTTGCCAGAGTATTGTGGGACAAGTATTTTGTGCACTATGGCCTACCTGCAAGGATACACTCGGATCAGGGCCGAGATTTTGAAAGTCGCCTGATAAAAGAACTCTTGTCCATGCTTGGGATTCGGAAGTCAAGAACATCTCCCTACCACCCTCAAGGGGATGCCCAACCAGAACGATTTAATCGAACACTTTTAGCCATGCTTGGTACCCTGGATGCCGTACAGAAACAACATTGGAGTCAACATATCACCTACCTGGTACATGCATACAATTGCACAAAAAATGATTCCACGGGATACTCCCCTTATCATCTCATGTTCGGAAGGGAAGCAAGGTTACCAATTGACATCTGTTTTGGAATCTCACCAAATGGTGAAAGTGAAACCTCCTACCAACAGTACGTGGCCAGGATGAGGAAAGAGTTGCAAAAAGCTTATCAGTTGGCATCTGATGCTGCTACAAAGAATCACTTGAAAAATAAAGCCCGATATGACCAACGTGTGAGAGACCTACCTTTGGAGAAAGGAGACAGAATTCTCATACAGAATGTGGGTCTAAAAGGCAAACATAAACTCCAAGATCGATGGAAATCAATACCATATGTTGTGGTGGAGAAGTTGCCTAACCTGCCTGTTTATAAGGTCAAACCAGAGCATGGTCCAGGTGTGCTGAAAACTCTCCATCGAGATCATCTGTTGCCCATCGGTTACATGGTCAGGATGTTTAACCCATCAGATGATGCAATCTCTGTTCGGAGACCTGTAACAAGAACTCAACGTACTCAGAAACGTCAACCAACCAAGTCTGAAGAAAGTGACACAGAGTCATCAGGTTCAGAGTTTGAAACTGTCCACAAACCTCCAGATTTAGATTTTGATATGGATGAGGTCCGGAGACGGATAAACATAAATCACTCTGTGGAGAATGATGAGAGTGAAAACTCTGAGGAGGATGGAAAAGCTGAGGAGGAAAGCTGTGAAGTTACAGAAACTCAACAACTTACAGAGACAGAGAATGAGGAACCGCTTGAAGGTGCTGCACCTCCTCTGTCATACTCTGATATCCAAGAGACAAATACTGAATCTGTGGAAGAAGATTCTCAAGATTCAGAAGAGGGAGCAAAGTTACCTCCCTTACAAAGAAACAGACGTAATATAGCTGCTGAAAGAGAAAAAAGTGAAAGGTCTTCTACAGTCCGGACATCCCTGAGAAAACCAAAGCCACCTATAAGATTTACTTATGAGGAACCTGGTCATCCATCTTTTGAACCAGTTACCATCATGCACCATGGCATGGTCATCCAACTCAAGATGAACCCTCCAGACCAAGACAACAAACCAAGGAAAAAGTCCAAAACATCCCAAAGGTATATGGAGGAGGATAAAAGGAATCACCCTTTCAAGTTGAAGAGGGACAAAAGGTGTGATGAGGACATCTACACATTCAGAAGAGGGAGGGTGTAGCCCTGTACAAAATTTATATAAGTTACAGAGTATAAAAGATCATTAACAGTGTAACCTATACACACGCAAAGAAAAAAAGAAAAGTTCATAAATAGTTCATGTTAGTTAAAATTGGGTAAAAGGTGTGCTGGTTAAAAGTATAAATTATAATATGTAGAGTTTAATAAATAAGACTATTTACAGTTAAAGTTAAATTCATATAAGTTTTTACGTTTCATCTGAGAGAAAAGTAGAGAAGAAGAAGCTGTGTTTATCTGTGTAACCTAGTCTGTTACCTGTCACCTGTCAATAATTTAATTCCCGTTTTGCTTTTGGTTGTGTTAGTACTTCAGCCAATCAGAGTAACATCACTGTGTAAGGGGCGGGACTATTGGGACAGGTTTGTGTGAGGAGTAGTGAGCACGCATGAGAAACGGAGAACAGACGCTATGATGTGAGCGCTAATGAAGGAGCCATCGTGGTGTGGGAAGCATTAATGTTTTATGAAGGTCGACTACTCGTGGTCCTTACAACAAAAAAACTTTGGTGTGACCTGCAAGAGGTGAATATGATTGTGTATGCCTGTAATTTTGTGCTATATCGAACTGTTATAGTTAAGAGACTGGATGTATAACGTGGTTAGCGACATGCTAATTAGCGGTAGCATTCTGTGCCAATGTGCTCATATGTTGTAGTTTTATCATTGTGATATCTCTAAAACTAAAGCAAAGCTAACGCTAATTCAATAAGAAATAGTGTTTGATAATGTGGCTCAATTCAGATAATATGCTCTAAGGAGACGGACGTTGGTGAGAGAGAGAAAGGGAGAGAGACTGGTTTTCCAACCGAAGGCCCTGCTGTTTCTGCTCTGCTGTTTCTGTCTGCCCTGCCGTGATCGTCTATGCTGTGCTTCTTCCTTTGCCATTACCGTCGTCATCGCCATTGCCATTGCTTTTGCTGTACTGACTTAACCTGGATTCGTGAGTACTAACATTCACGTGCACGTGCTTTTTGTTTATGCTCAGTTTCTGAGTGAAGCGGCCATTCCAGTTTTTAGGCCTCACCGCACACAAAGTGTCATCGAACAGGCCTGCAACGGGGTTGGACATTTTTTCAGAGGGAATGAATAATTGTTTAATTTCAATATAACCACAGAAAGGTTTTTTTCCTTTTGTTTCTTTTGGGAAAGTGAAGTTTTTTTTTTTTTTTTGTTTTTATTTTTTTTCCTTCCAACTTTTCATGCCTATGTGATTTGTTTTATTTTATTCTAAGATACATTTATCTTTTATTTAATGTTGTAAATAAATACTTGTGAATATTTTTGCAATCAAAATACAGTTGTGGTGGTCTTTATAAGAATAGCCAGTCTACTTTTTTTTTTTTTGTGCAAAAGCTACTTGAAAGTGCAGTAGCTGCCCATGCACTGCTAGCTAGAACTAACCTGGAAAAAAAACTAGGCTAACAAACCTGCCATACAAAGTACTGGACAAAATACCGTAAAGAAAATGTATGGAATTCACAAGATTTTAAAATGAACACCTTTCTACAGAATCACCACTTTCAGCAAAATATAGCACAGTCAAACCTGAATCTAGACATCAGATTTATTGCTCTAAAAAAAGGTCTTAGAAAGATGTGAATGCTAAATGAACACACTGAGAATAAAGAAATCATGCATCTGAAACAAAATAGTTAATTAATGCTACTCAAGCAGCTACTGTAGCTACAGAAAAGTTCTCAGTTTGCCAAATATTCCATCATGCATAACAGAACATCTGGCCATTACCTACATCAAACTAATAGAAAGTGATTTGATTCTAAAAGTAAATGCACGCCTCTCATCTTTGCAATGAAAATAAAGTAATTTCATTAAAGGTTAGCTCGCTTCTCTACAATTTAAATGCAACACGTCCATTCAGTCTGAAAAATAAAATTTTATTTTATACTTTACAAAAGATTAAGGAAAAAATATCAAGCAAACATCTTTTAGAGGTTAAATGTCAGAGAGTCTCTACCACCACAAGAGATGAAGACACTTAAGCAAGTTGTGAAACACTTTGAGCAACAAGGAAACACAGAGCACATTCAGTGCATAAAAACTTGCACACACACTCGAGAGGTTCAGTGTTCTCCACAGTCTCCAGATCTAGAACGAGTACCTTCGGGATGAGGAGAAAGGGCAGATTGACATTATGAATGTGCAGCTGATAAATCTGCAGCAATTGTTTCATGCTACCATCTCCACAGAGACCAGACTTTCTAAAAAAATATATATATATTTCCAAACCCTTACTAAATCAACGCCACAAAGAAATCAGGTTGTTCTCGGTTTGTAGTTGTACCTGATTAAGTGGCGGTTATGCATAAAAAATTGCCATGAATTATAGTAGTAAAGGTACCAGAAGCTGCAAACATAACAGATAATGAGATTCTCGTTACTATAAAGTTCTGATATTATCACCAAAGAGTTGTGAAACAACTAAAGCTGATGATGATCAACTCTTCCTTGAACAGTCTCTAACTTAAATGCTGTTAGATCAGTGCAACTGATCTGAATGCAGAGCATGCTGCAGCTCCTGCCGTTATCTTCCAGGTGTCCCTTGAGAAAAAGAAGTGTGCTTAATTGCACTAAAAGTGTACTTTTTGTGTACTTCAATTATTAAAAGTATACTTTAAAAAAATTAAACTCAAATAAAATAAAATATAACTTAAACAAAATGCCACCCTAGTGTATTTAAAGAGAGTACACTTTAATGACAATAGGTCTTAACATACTTAAGTGTACTTTAAAAAAAATGCAATTTATAATAATGTCTAATTAAGCATTATTTAAACATACATTTTACATAATTACGATTTTATTGTGTTTTAAATAAGTACACTTATTTTGATATATTTATCAGTATACTAAAGCACATGTAAAGTAATTGATTTTAATTTCAACTTAAGTGTGTTCTCCAAAATTACATTTGTTAATGTATTTTAAATGTATTTAGTCTATAATATATAATATGTGCATTAATGCACTTGAAATGTATATTTCTTCCATACTTTAATACACTTTCTTACAGTATACGCCAATAAAATTTATTGTTGAAATTTTCATCACCAGCATTGTAAATGCATTCAAATACATTTTATTCTAATTAGACTAGGCTACACTGCACTGTAAAAAATTACTGACTTTTAATATGTCAACAAAAGTCTAACTACACAATGAATTAGGACAACTTGAACTTGAACAGAAATGAAAAGCCTGAAATAACAAACAAACAATCACTAAAGTATCACTCTCGTCCTACAAAAGATACCAAAAATATTACGTCATGATGGCGCGCTACTTCAGTAGAGTTTGAAAAATGCGTAAACAGGTATGCTATTGTATTAAGTGACACCTCACAAAAGATTTATTTATTTATTTATTTTGTTACTGTCCTCTGGCCCGGTTTTCATATTAATGTTGTTCATCTTTTTCTATTTTTCCTTTACATTTTAATGTTTCTCGTTGTATTGTTTTGATGTATGGCACAATAAAAATAAAAAATTAAGTTCGAAAAATGCTTTTCTTTTTGTATTTTAAGAGCGAGATGTTGTGTTTGTACTTATTTTTGTACTTATCTGGAGTTATTAATTTTGCAGGATCTGTACAGGATTGTTACTGGAGACACAGAACAGTACTGAAAAGGTGATGTTACAAGTTTTTAATGAATTGTTGCCTAGTCAGCTCACCCTGATCACACATTATAAGCTAAAAGTGCTATATTAAGTCAGTATCACTATGGGTTTTAAATGCTTTGAATCTTTTCCATTTGCAAGTAATATATTCTCACCTGTGCATTTACAGATCCCCCTCTAATCATCATATATTTTACGGGTAACAAAACATCCTTAATGAAGATGTGTGAGAAGCTTGCAATGCAAGATGAGGGAAAAAAATAAAGGTACCTTCCTTCATTTTCATAGATTTTGGGATATTTATCTACATTTGGTTAATTGATAAAATTATGTTTTATTCCCTGTAAAGTAGGAATAAAAAAATGTTTGTAAAAATGTTATCTATTTTTAAATCCCAGTATCAGTGAAGATGGTGTGACCAGGAAATATGGAAATCTGAAGGAACATCTCCCAGTATTCTACTACGATGTTGCCCTGATGATTGAGGTAATTCATCTCTTACGTGATGCAGATGTGGTCAAAAGTTTACATACACCTTGCAGAATAAACTGCTTCATCAGAGAAGAAATTGCAATTGTTTAATGATTCTACCCCTCTACCATCTTACTGCTTAAATTATTAACATTTTGCAGAGACTGCTAGGTGTATATAAACTTTGGACTGCAACTGAGTCTATTGCTTTTACTCATCTGAACCATTTATAATGACTGGATATGTTTTGTAACAATTGTTCTTCTTTCTTTCCTCAAGAATTTTTTTTCTGACTTTCCTGCCTCTTTGGAACATGCTGGAGTAAGATTTTAGAAGAAACCTTTCAGTCCTGTTTAATGTTGGTGCTAGTAAAGGTTTGAGAACTAATGGCCTGGTTTCACAGACAGGTCTTTGACTAAGCCAAGATTAGGCCATAGTTCAATTAGGACATTTAAGTCATTTTCATTAAAATGCCGTAGAAAAAAAACATTACTGGTGTGCATCTTGAGACAAAACAAAGGCACTGATATTTTTAAAGGTCAGCCAGTGCACGTTTCTTTCAGTTGAAACAACTCAGAATTACATTCAATTCAAATGAGCTTTATTGGCATGACTTGCACAGTATTGCCAAAGCATAATTATAGAATTACATTTAAGTCTGAGGCTGGTCTTAAGCCTTGTCGGTGTAACCAGGGGTACCATTAACACAGTTTGGTAATGTTTTACAATAAGGTCTCATTTGTTGTACATGGAATGATAATTTTCCTGATTTTTATTATTATTTTTTTTGGTATTAAGTTTGTGTGTTAGTAATCCTATACGTTATAGAGACCAAATGACTCCACAAGGATAGTAATACCAGTAAATTGTATTGACCTTGAGGACATTTTTAGGTCCCCAATGAGGAAACAGGCTTATATATCATACAGAATGATGTTTTCTATAATGGCAAGATTAGGTACTTTTGTATGCAAGTATGTAAGTGATTTTGCATTGTTCTCCAGACTCTTTCTAATAAGTGAGTTAAAGTGTTGCAATTGTGTATAGTGTTGGGTTTTTCTTGTGCATCAGCAAAAAGCATTTTTGTGTATTTGTTTTAGATATTTTGTCAATAAATGTAGAGGGTTTTCCATTTTGTGTTTGTGTTGATTGTAACTAGGAAATTAATACATTGAAATGACATTTAAATATATTTTATTTCACATTAATTGCTTGTAAGTACACTAATAGTACACTATAACCATATTTTAAAGACACTAGAAGCAATTATAAAAGTACATATAAAGACGTACTAAAACGTCCCACTTAAGTGGTTTAAAAAAAATCATTTAAACGAATTGCATTTAATATCACTTTAAAATGTGATACATTTGAAGTTATTTACAAATAGACTGCATTTAAGCGTCGAAAATAACATATTTAATTTGCACTTATGTGTGTTCTTTTAAAGTATATTATTTCTGCAATAAGTACACTTTATAAAAGTATACTTAAGTGCACTTCTTTTTCCACAAGGGGTGGGTTCCTTGAATCTTTCTATAAAAGCAGACCCCAACATCTCTGTGGTGCACACTGAGTGTAACTGAGCTGTCTACAATGAGCATCCATTGGCACATCGCTTGTATGCTACTGTTGCGTTCCTGCACCCCAGGTATTCACATCTAGTCTACTTTAATAATACTTTAATAACAGTCTCACTGTAAAAAACGCTGATGCAGTTAGTTTACTTAAATTTGACTTTTTCTGTTGGGATAACTAAAATATCCAAATTAACTAAAGTTTCCAAAAAATCTAATTAAGTTAAAAGTAATCGTGGTTACGTTTTTTTTTTTTTTTTTTTTTACAGAATATGTCTCAGAATATGCTATTGAATAGTACTAAATTCTTTCTTTAGGTTTCTTCATACATGGCATTGTTGGTGGTAAAGTCTCCGTTCCACAATGTCGACCATACATGGTCTATATTCGTGACAAGTTTACAAAACAATCATGTGGTGGTTTTTTGGTAAGAGAGGATTTTGTGATGACAGCTGCCTCCTGCATACGAAGGTAGGTGAAATTATCATATTTTAGAATTTTTTATCTTAACAGTAATAAACAGAAAAATAGCAGAATAAATAAATAATAAATAAATAGTTATGGAGACAATTCAAATTCTGTTGCAAGCAGCTCTAAAAAGACAATAGTGTCATTATTCAGTTCAGATCAGTTACAGTGTAAAGTTTATATATTTTGAAACAAGTTTAATTCAGCTGTAATATCACTTCAATGTTGTTTCAACTTACAGTTTAATAACAGGGTTTTTGTTGCAAGATGTGATTCAGGTATAAAGCAGCTCTACTTTAGACAATAGTGTTATTATCCAGTTTTAATTCAGTTCAAGTTTTGTTCTCATCCTCTGATATCAGGGCAGACATACTGATAATATTACTGAAAATTAAGTGTCTTTTAGATTAGTGACATTTAACATCCAAATCATGTCTTTCTTGTAAATATATATTACTCATTTTGTAACTCTGGCCTCTACGATAACAATTTATTTATTTATTTATTTTAGTAATCTTATGGTTTATTTGGGGGCCGGTGACACCAAATATTTACCTGCCGGTGTAGATGTAGATCCCATTCCATATCCAGGATTCAATATGAAAAGAACAGGTCATGACATCATGCTTCTAAAGGTAATAACATTGAACAATTTCATTGGTATCATGCCTAAAAAACATTATTCCATGATAGGAAATTGTTAAGATTTACCAAATATACTTTTTTCTCAGCTTAAAATCTCTAACAGCCAAAAACCAAAAAAAACATAATGAAATGTAGTGGTTATAAACCTAATCAAAAACAATGCATCTTCTCTTTCAGCTAAAAACCATTGCAACTTTGAACAGAACTGTGAATACTATCGCTTTGCCAAAACTTGAGATTGAAAAAATATCCAAGGACTGCATGGTCATGGGTTGGGGCTGGCAAAATTATGATAACGAGTCTCCTTCAGATGTGCTCAAAGAAGCAAAGGTGACTCTGATAGACTCTGAAAACTGTGGCACGGCTGATACTCTGTGCACTCAGGAATCAGCTGGACCAGCACAGGTATTTCAAGTGGAAACACTCACAAATTATCTCTGATGTATCAGTGTCGTTGCATTGTGATATACTAATAATCAAATGATATAATCCACAGGGAGACGGTGGGGGTCCACTTGTTTGTGGAGGTGTTGCACAGGGAATTGTGTCATTTTACAATACCAAAACAAAGCCATACCTCACAGTGTACACTCATATTTCCCACTACTTTTCATGGATTCATGACCACATGAAACCTACTCAGTAGCGATATGAAACATGGAAGGGCAAGCTGGATAAACTCATTTAGTTGTCTGGTTCAATGCAAGTTCTATCATTTATGTTTGGGTTCAGTTTTACACCAATCATGTGTGATATTAAATGTGCACATTTAAAATAAAGGCTCATTTGTAACCCTTTCACACAAGTCTAATAAGAATGTCATTTTTTTTTTTTGTGGCTAAAATCTACTTGAGTTTTTGTGCAGTAGCTGGCCACAAAGTGCACTGTATCACTGCTAGAACTAACCTGGAAAAAAACTAGGCTAACAAACCTGCCATACAAAGTACTGGACAAAATACCGTAAAGAAAATGTATGGAATTCACAAGATTTTAAAATGAACACCTTTCTACAGAATCACCACTTTCAGCAAAATATAACACAGCCAAACCTGAATCTAGACATCAGATTTATTGCTCTGGAAAAAGGTCTTAGAAAGATGTGAATGCTAAATAAACACACTGAGAATAAAAATCATGCATCTGAAACAAAATAGACAATTAATGCTACTCAAGCAGCTACAGAAAAGTTCTCAGTTTGCCAAACATTCCATCATGCATAACAGAACATCTGGCCATTACCTACATCAAACTAATAGTAAGTGATTTGATTCTAAAAGTAAATGCGTGCCTCTCATCTTTGCAATGAAAATAAAGTAATTTCATCAAAGGTTAGCTCGCTCCTCTACAATTTAAATGCAACACGTCCAGTCAGTCTGAAAAATAAAATTGTATTTTATACTTTACAAAAGATGGAGGGAAAAAATATCAAGCAAACATCTTCTTTTTTTTATTTTTTATTTATTTATTTTGTTTAAATAAGATGCTACATAAACACTTGTAGACTAAGCAAGGGTAAATCAACCATCTTTAAAAGAGGGGCTGTTACAACTCAATTTCACTCTGACACCTGTAATCTCCACCTCTGCAAAAAATGCAACAATTCTGAAAAGTAACATAAAGAGGTTAAATGTCAGAGAGTCTCTACCACCACAAGAGATGAAGACACTTAAGCAAGTTGTGAAACACTTTGAGCAACAAGGAAACACAGAGCACATTCAGTGCATAAAAACTTGCACACACACTCGAGAGGTTCAGTGTACTCCACAGTCTCCAGATCTAGAATGAGTACCTTTGGGATGAGGAGAAAGAGCAGATTGACATTATGAATGTGCAGCTGATAAATCTGCAGCAACTGTTTCATGCTACCATCTCCACAGAGACCAGACTTTCTAAAAATAAATATTTCCAAACCATTACTAAATCCACGCCACAAAGAAATCAGGTTGTTCTCGGTTTGTAGTTGTACCTGATTAAGTGGCGGTTATGCATAAAAAATTGCCATAAATTATAGTAGTAAAGGTACCAGAAGCTGCAAACATTACAGATAATGAGATTCTCGTTACAATCAAGTTCTGATATTATCACCAAAAAGTTATGAAACAACTAAAGCTGATGATGATCAACTCTTCCTTGAACAGTCTCTAACTTAAATGCTGTTAGATCAGTGCAACTGATCTGAATGCAGAGCATGCTGCAGCTTCTGCCGTTATCTTCCGGGTGTGGGTTCCTTGAATCTTTCTATAAAAGCAGAGCCCAACATCTCTGTGGTGCACACTGAGTGTAACTGAGCTGTCTACAATGAGCATCCGCTGGCATATCACTTGTCTGCTACTGCTGCGTTCCTGCACCCCAGGTATTCACGTCTAGTCTACTTTAATAATTACAACAGTCTCACTGTAAAAAACGTTGCTGCAATTAGTTTACTTAAATGTTACTTTTTTTGTTGAGATAACTAAAATATCCACATTAACTAAAGTTTCCAAAAAATCTAACTGAGTTAAAAGTAATCGTGTCAGCATTTTATTTGATTTTAATTTTTACAGAATATGTTTCTGAATATGCTATTAAATAGTACTAAACTCTTTTTTAGGTTTCTCCACGCATGATGGCATTGTTGGTGGTAAAGTCTCCGCTCCACACAGTCGACCGTACATGGTCTACATCCGTGACAAGTTTACAAAACAATCATGTGGTGGTTTTTTGGTAAGAGAGGATTTTGTGATGACAGCCGCCCACTGCATACAAAGGTAGGTGAAATGATCATATTTTAGAATTTTTTATCTGAAAATCAGAAAGAAATTAGAGTATACAAACTGACTAAGTGCAGGCACTCATTGTCTACAACCATATGAAAAAAAAACACCTTCTTTCAAGTCAAGTGACCTTAATTTCTTTAGCGTCTTATATAATACAGATCATTTCATTTTAACAGTAATAAACAGGAAAATAGAAGAATAAATTATAAAAAAAAACTCAGTTATGGAGACAATTCAAATTCTGTTGCAAGCAGCTCTAAAAAGACAATAGTGTCATTATTCAGTTCAGATCAGTTACAGTGTAAAGTTTATATATTTTGAAACAAGTTTAATTCAGCTGTAATATCACTTCAATGTTGTTTCAACTTACAGTTTAATAACAGGGTTTTTGTTGCAAGATGTGATTCAGGTATAAAGCAGCTCTACTTTAGACAATAGTGTTATTATCCAGTTTAATTCAGTTCAAGTTTTGTTCTCATCCTCTGATATCAGGGCAGACATACTGATAATATTACTGAAAATTAAGTGTCTTTTAGATTAGTGACATTTAACATCCAAATCATGTCTTTCTTGTAAATATATATTACTCATTTTTGTAACTCTGGCCTCTACGATAACAATTTATTTATTTATTTATTTTAGTAATCTTATGGTTTATTTGGGGGCCGGTGACACCAAACATTTACCTGCCGGTGTAGATGTAGATCCCATTCCATATCCAGGATTCAATATGAAAAGGAAAGGTCATGACATCATGCTTCTAAAGGTAATAACATTATTCCATGAGAGGAAATTGTTAAGATTTACCAAATATACTTAACATTTTGAATAGCCTATCTTTAAAAACACAGAATGAAATGTATGTGGTTATCAACTGAATCAAGAACAATGCATCTTCTCTTTCAGCTCAAAACCCCAGCAAATTTGAACAAAACTGTGAATACTATCGCTTTGCCAAAACTTGAGATTGAAAAAATATCCAAGGACTGTATGGTCATGGGTTGGGGCTGGCAAGATTACCATCATGAGTCTCCTTCAGATGTGCTCAAAGAAGCAAATGTGACTCTGATAGACTCTGAAAACTGTGGCACAGCTGATACTCTGTCCACTAAGGGATCAGCTGGACCAGCACAGGTACTTCAAGTGGCACCACTCACAAATTATCTCTGATGTATCAGTGTCATTGCATTGTGATATACTAATAATCAAATGATATAATCCACAGGGAGACTCTGGCGGTCCACTTGTTTGTGGAGGTGTTGCACAGGGAATTGTGTCATTTTACAATACCAAAACAAAGCCATACCTCACAGTGTACACTCATATTTCCCACTACTTTTCATGGATTCATGACCACATGAAACCTACTCAGCAGCAATATGAAACATGAAAGGGCAAGCTGGATAAATTCAATTAGTTGTCTGGTTCAATGCAAGTTCTATCATTTATGTTTGGGTTCAGTTTTACACCAATCATGTGTGACATTAAATGTGCACGTTTAAAATAAAGGCTCATTTGTAACCCTTTCACACAAGTCTAATAAGAATTTCACTTTTTTCTTGGCTAAAATCTGCTTGAGTTTTTGTGCAGTAGCTGGCCACAAAGTGCACTGTATCACTGCTAGAACTAACCTGGAAATAAACTAGGCTAACAAACCTGCAATACAAAGTACTGGACAAAATACCGTAAAGAAAATGTATGGAATTCACAAGATTTTAAAATGAACACCTTTCAACAGAATCACCACTTTCAGCAAAATATAGCACAGTCAAACCTGAATATAGACATCAGATTTATTGCTCTGGAAAAAAAAGGAACTTAAAAAGGTCTTATCAGAGAGATGCTAATGCTAATAAATGAACACACTGAGAATAAAAATCATGCATCTGAAACAAAATAGACAATTAATGCTACTTAAGCAGCTAGTTCAAGCGAACTGACCTGTAATCGCCACCTTTATGAGGAGGACTCTAACAATTTTGAAAAGTCATACAAAGAGGTTACATTTCAGAGTCTGTACCACCACAAGAGATGAGGACACTTGTATAAATCGTGAAACATCTTGAGCAACAAGGAAGCACCGAGAAATTTCAATGCATAAAAATATGCACGCACACACAAGAGGTTCAGTGTACTCAGACGATTCCACAGTCTCCAGATCTAGAACGAGTACCTTTGGGATGTGGAGAAAGGGCAGATTGACATTATGAATGTGCAGCTGGTAAATCTGCAGCAACTGTATCATGGTACCATCTCAACAGAGACCAGACTTTCTGACTTTAAACGTTTCCAGAACCTTGCTAAATCCATGCCACAAAGACTTCAGGTTATTTGTTAAGGTTGTACCTGATAAAGAGGCCACTATGCATAAAAATTACAATAATCAAAGTGCCAGAAGTTGCAAAAATTACAGATAATGAAATTTTCACAACTGTCCAAGACTGCCCCTAGTGTGCACTTTTTGATATTATCATTAAAGTGTTAGTTGTGAAACAACGAAGGCTGAAGATAATCACTCACCTGTGATCAACTCTAACAACCTTTAGTAGTATCTAACTTAAATACTGTTAGATCACTAAAAATGATTCTGCTTCTGCTATTATCTTCCGGGTTTGGGTCCCTTGAGTCTCTCTATAAAAGCAGACCCCAACATCTCTATGGTGCACACTGAGTGTAACTGAGCTGTCCACAATGAGCATTCTTGGGCATATCACTTGTATGCTACTGCTGCGTTCCTGCACCCCAGGTATTCACATCCAGTCTACTTTAGTAATTACAACAGGCTGTTACTCAGAATATGCTGTTGAATAGTTTCAGAACTAAACTCTTTCTTTAGGTTTCTTCAAAAATGGCATTGTTGGTGGTAAAGTCTCCGTTTCACACAGTTGACCCTAGATGGTCTACATTCATGACAAGGTATCAAAACAAGCATGTTGTGATGACAGCTGCCCACTGTAAACAACGGAAGGTTAAATTGCCAGATTTGATAATTTTATCAGAAAGGGTGTACAATCTGACAAAGGAGCTTCACAGTAACAAACAGGAAAATAAAATCTGTTATGCAAACTTAATTAAGGAGTTGATGCAAATTTTGCAGTAATATAGTGTTGGTTTTCAGCTCTAGTCAGTTCGTTGTTGGTTCAATAATAGTGTAAATTTCATCTACCTCCTGTCAGTGGATCACCAGCTTCCTGACAGACAGGCAGCAGCTAGTGAGGCTGGGAAAACTCACATCCAACAGCCACACCATCAGCAATGGAGCTCCTCAAGGCTACGTCCTCTCCCCACTGCTCTTCTGCCACTACACAAATGAATGCACCTCTACTGACCCCTCTGTCAAACTCCTGAAGTTGCAGATGACGCCACACTCATCGGCCTCATCCAGGACGGAGATGAGTCTGCTCACCGACAAGAGGTTGAGCAGCTGGCTGTCTGGTGCAGTCTTAACAACCTGGAGCTGAACACGCTCAAAACTGTAGAGATGATAGTACTCTGAAAAAAATGTTTCATTCAACTAATTAAAAAAAATTAGGGTAATGATTCACATCTATATTTTATAACTTGAGCCAATGAAAAATAAATAACTTGCCCTAAACAAAATACAATATTTCAAAAAAAACTACACAAAAAAAACTTGGCACAAAGTATATTTCTCTTTTAAAAGAAATCAAATAAATTTAAATTCAATTTTTGATCCAAACAAAAAAATATAGATTTAATCAAAACAAAAATTCTCATTTAAGAAACTTCTTTTTATATAGTTTTCATAGACATAGAAAATATTGTTTAGGGCAAGTAAACAATATTTATTTTTCATTGGCTCAAGTTAAAAAATATAGATGTGAAATCATTACCCTAATTTTTTTTAATTGGATGAATGAAAAAAAAAATCACTGTAATTTCCAAGTTAAATCTATATCAGTTGTTTTATTTTTCCAATTTGTTAAACTAGAAAATAAAAAAAAGCAAACAAATAAAGGAGCATTCATACAATTTTCTATTTTATTTTAATTCAATTCCAAATGTTAATTTAAAAACACAACAAAACATAAATTTTTATCCGAAAACATATCCCCATAAAACATGAAAAAAAAAAAAAAACTAGTTTAACAAACAAACATAAAACAGTTTATCTCAGAATCACAACAAACAGCATCAAAACTATATGGATTTATTCCCCTCTGAGTTCACAATATTGGCAGTACTGAATATTAGGTGCTAACTCATCTTTTCCGAGGTTGAGAATTACCTGCTGAATAAAATATAAAGTGCTTTTCAAACACTTAGTCCAGGTGGAGGGCATAAATCAGTCTGAAAAAGTGGACATAGAAGGCCTGAGATTGGTCGATTCATCCATTACAAAGTTTTCTTCCAAGAAGATTCCCACTCTAGATGGGACGCTGAGGATTCTTACTGGAGTCTGTCTTGTCATCTGCATCCTAACAGAGGAAGAAACAGATTGATAAAGACATTATCAAGTCAGTTAGATAATGCTGTTGTCAAATACTCAAGATCATAAACTGTGTTCACACCATGTTCTACTTAGAGCTGTTCATGTCCTTGGACCGGGGACTGTGCGTAGAGTCACGTGATAAAAGTAGAAGCTCTCAGAAAATTCCCAGATTACAGACGGTAATTATGAGTTCTACAACGACATGAATTCTTTTTCCAATTTGGAATCGTGTAATTATGGCAAATGCAACATGGCATGAATGCACTTATACATACCTGGTTTACTGTAAAAATGGGTGGTGATGTCAGGCTTTTCTGTGAAGATCAAACATTAAAGTTACAGTCTTTATAAGGGCATCCAACTTAAGTATTTACATTTAATTGTGCAGTGTACTTGTCAATAAAGTGATCCTCCTCAGAAGAGGTCTCAGTTAACCCACATGACACACAGCTGATCTGGAGTTTGGCTGTGAGGTGGCGTAAGTGCACATTTTAGTGCACAGAGTAATTTAAATGGATATGAACAACGACATTGATTCATTCTTGTATAACTTCCATGTTTGAAAATAGAGACAGGGTTTCACAGACAGGGCTTAGCTTAAGCCAGGACTAGGCCTTAGTTAATAAATTAGGATATTTAAATAACTTCTATAAAAATACATTAAGAACTTTACTGGTGTGCATCTTGAGACACGACAATGGCACTGATATATTTTAAGATGTGCCAGTACAAGATTTTTTCTCTTAAGACAGCTTGAACACGCATTTTAGTCTGAAACTTGTCTGTGAAACCGGGGGATAATGTTTATATAACATCTCGGTTACGTATGTAACCACGGTTCCCTGAATAGGGAACGAGATGCTGCGGTGACGTCACCGTATGGGAACACCTCTCGGTGTGACGAATGTCTGAAGCCCTATACCATCTCGCCAATCCTACTGGCCAAATAGCGCTTGGCACCGCCCTACGCATGCGTACGCATCGTATACCCGAGTGCCGCGCGCTATTTCGCTCAGATTTCATGAACTGAAGAGAAGAATGCTATCAGGTATGGAACGGCCAGCACCGCAGCATCTCGTTCCCTATTCAGGGAACCGTGGTTACATACGTAACCGAGATGTTCCCTTTCATACGTCACTTCGATGCTGCGGTGACATCACCGTATGGGAACCCTATACCATAACGCCTGACGTACCTGATAGCTGGGATCCAAGGAAGCATCTGCTCAAGCGGAGAGAACCCGGGAGCCAGGAGCCGTCCTTACATCCAGACTGTAAAACTTGATAAAAGTGTTCGGTGAGGACCATCCTGCCGCAGCACAGATATCAGTCATAGAAGATCCACTGAGGACAGCCTGAGAAGAAGCAACTGCTCTAGTGGAATGAGCTCTAACTCCTAGAGGCGAAGCAAGACCGCACGCCTCATAGGCTAAAGATATTGCCTCCACCAACCAATGGGACATGCGTTGCTTCGTGACAGCATGGCCTCTATTCTTGTGTCCAAAACAGACAAACAGCTGGTCGGACTCACACCATGGGGCTGTTCGATCGACATAAGTCTTGAGCGCTCTGACAGGGCAAAGACTTAGATCTCCTGATCCTGTCTCAGCAGGGGGTAAAGCCTCCAAGACCACCTGCTGAAAACGAAAGGGGTTCGAATCGACCTTAGGGACATAATTAGGCCTCGGTCGCAGCAATACCTTCACAGAGCCCGGTGCAAAATCCATGCACGACGGCGAAACAGAAAGAGCCTGTAAATCCCCAACTCTCTTGAGGGAGGATAAAGCCATAAGAAGAACTGTCTTCAAGCTCAGGATTTTATCCGGTATGGTTTCCAAGGGCTCAAACAGATGTCCTGATAGACCTTGCAGCACAATAGATAAATCCCATGAAGGAACTCGCACAGGGCGGAAAGGCCTCAGCCGTCACGCACCTTGTAAAAAGCGAGAGACCACCGGATGGCGGCCCACTGAAGCACCATCTATATATACGTGGTTAGCTGAAATGGCTGCCACGTAAACTTTCAAAGTTGCTGGCGTTACTCCATCAGAGAAACGGTCTTGAAGGAACTCCAGTACTGAAGCCACTGGGCAGTAAACTGGATCCATATTACGAAAAACCACACCAGGTCGTAAACAGCTTCCATTTGAAAGCATATAGGCGTCTCGTAGATGCTGCTCTGGAATTCATTATAGTCTCGGAGGTTTCCGCAGAAAGAAGACCGGGACATATTAACTCACTCCGCTCAGAGGCCACGCCCACAGTTTCCACAGATCTGGCCTTGGGTGCCAAATCATCCCTCGTGCTTGCGATAGTAAGTCCTGCCTGAGCGGAATCTCCCATGGAGAGCCCGCTACCAGACTGACCAGTTCCGCAAACCACGGCTGTGTGGGCCACCACGGAGCCACCAGCAGCAGCTGCTCCAATCTGTCCAGCCGTATCCTGGACAACACCGCCGGAATTAGACGAATTGGAGGAAAAGCATACAAGCTGGTCCTGGGCCAATCGTGAGCTAACGCATCCAAGCCTAGGGGCGATGGAGGGCATAGGGAGAACCACAGCGGGCAATGCGTAGTCGTGCTCGACGCGAATAAGTCCACTCTCGCCTCTCCAAATATCTGCCATAAAAGGCTCACCGTCTGTGGATGTAATCTCCATTCCCCCTGCTCCATAGTCTGTCTGGATAGCAGATCCGCTCCGAAGTTCAAACGTCCGGGGACATGAACCGCTCGGATCGACAGAAATCTGTTCTGAGACCAAAGAAGAATACTCCTCGCCAGCCTGCACGGGGCGAGAGCGTAACCCTCCTTGATGATTCAGGTACGACACAACTGCCATGTTGTCTGACCTGAGTAGTACATGACGGCCGGTCAGCAGATTTGAGAAATACTGGAGAGCTAGAAAAACTGCCAGTAATTCCAACCTGTTTATATGCCAACCGCGTTGTGTCGCTGTCCATACTCCGTGAGCTGGGCGCCCTTGACAAACAGCTCCCCAACCGGTCAAAGACGCGTCCGTCTTGACAGTCTCTCGGGAAGCACAAATCCCCAGCCGAACTCCGGCTAGAAGGAACTCGGTTGACATCCACTGTTTTATTGACATAACACACCTCCGTGTCACCGTTATCGTACGATGCGGAAAACAACGGGGTGAAATGTTCTAACTTTTCGTCCACCACTGAAATGGGCGCATGTGAAGTAAGCCCAGACGGATTACAGGGGATGCCGCTGCCATCAGACCTAACAGTCTGAGGCACAGACTCACCGTCACTGTGCGACCTACTTTGAAGTGACGCACGCATGACGCGAGAGACTGAACGCGTGGGAGAGATAGTCTTGCTGTCATCGCGCAAGAATCCAAGTCTATTCCCAGAAAGGTTATCCGTTGAGAGGGGATTAAAACACTCTTCTGGAAATTCGTGCATAAGCCCAGGCTGCTTAGATGATTCAGCACTAAATCTCGGTGAGATAGTGCTTGAGTCTGTGATTGAGCTAACACCAGCCAATCGTCCAAGTAATTCAACACACGAACGCCCTGGAGCCGCAACGGGGCCAGAGCTGCGTCCATGCATTTCGAAAAAGTTCGAGGAGCCAGGGCTAAGCCGAAAGGAAGAACACGGTATTGATACGCTTTGCCCTCTAAAGCGAATCTGAGGAACTTCCTGTGTCTCTTGATGATCTGAATATGAAAATATGCATCCTTCAGATCGATCGTGACAAACCAAGTGTTTGGTTGAATCTGAGACAAAATGGACTTTACCGTTAACATCTTGAATTTGCTCATCCCCTTTTTTTGGTACAACAAAATAGCGGCTGTAAAAACCTGACTCCATCTGAGAGGGGTGTACTTCTTCTATAGCCCCTTTCCTCAGCAGAGCTGTCATCTCTTGCCGCAGCACCGCGACTTCCTCTGGTTTCACAACCGTGGGAAGAATTCCGCGGAAAGGAGGCGGGCCTTTTCGAAATTGAATGGTGTATCCGAGACGAATCGTGTGTAACACCCATTGTGAAATGCCGGGCAAGCGTTCCCACGCGGCTCGAAATAGCGTCAGTGGTTTCAAGGTTTCCGCCTTTTGCAACGTTTTCATACGCGTTAACATGCCCGAATACGGAAAGCTCGCGGCGTCCGTAAGCCGGGGAAGCGCGTGCGTCAAATTCGTTGCGTCTCGTTGTGTATAATCCTGAAGCGTGTCCACAGCAGGAGTTAATCCAACAAGATGAACATCGGGCTCTGCCGCTAGCGAAAAAGCGGCGGCTGTGTGAGCCATCATAAACGGGCCGTCTTTGCCAGACCCTTGAATCGTTCCTCGGATTCTGAAGGCTGAATCGCGCAGAGTGTCTAAGGGGAACACCTGACATGGTTGCTCGATCCAATGCTGCTCGAAGCGCCTTTTGCGGCGAGACAGTCAATGTTTGAGCGTGGGGACTGCAGTGAGAGGGTTGGATGCACAAAAACGGTCCAACAGCGCTCTCTAGTGGAGGGCACAGTCCCTGGCAAGCAGCGAGAATATCAGGAGCTGCTATTAGGAGCCCGAGAACGAGAGGCATTAGCCGTCGAGCTCAAGTCCAATCTTTTCCGCTGTCGCTGGCGAGCCGGTGGAAAAGCCTTAGGACCCCAGTCCTTACGAGGGGGCGCCATAGGCGAAGGCTCTTCTCGTGAGGCAGCCCATTGGCGGTTTGAAGAGGTTGAACGAGACCGCGCGGGCGCCTGCCGCCGTTCAATCTCCCTGGGTCTGCGTGGAATCAGCTGGCGGAAAGCGGCTGATTGCTGTTTCGCTGCCCTAAATTTATTCACCACCGACGTAACCGCCTCTCCAAACAAACCGTCCTTAGAAACGTGTGCGTCCATGAGAAAGGATTTATCCTTTTCTTTGATATCGGTGAGATTAAGCCAAAGGTGGCGCTCAACCGTAATCAAACCAGCCATAGAACGGCCCACTGCCCGAGCAGTATGTTTGGTAGCGCGTAGCACCAAATCTGTTGCTCGTCGCAGCTCTTTCACAGCCTCTGGTGTGATGCCCTCCCCCTCGTCGAGATCCTTTAAGAGCTCCGCTTGGTAGGCCTGGAGGACCGCCATAGAGTGGAGTGATGCAGCCGCCTGACCAGCAGCCATGTAAGATTTACCCACCAGGCTAGACGTGACTCGACACGCCTTTGAAGGAAGGAGGGGGCGAGACTTCCATGCCATGGCCGAATTAGGCGCGAGATGTTCGGCGAGAGTCTCCTCCACCGGAGGCATCGCTGCATAGCCACGGTTCGCCATATTGGAAATGGTGGCGAAATCCGCAGCCGCAGCATTCGTAATGCGCGCCGAGTAGGGCTGTTTCCAGGACCTCGAAACCTCTTGATGGAGGTCCGGGAAAAAAGGCAGGGGCCTACAGGGCTGCGCAGGAGCACGACTAGTTAAGAAACGGTCGTCCAGCTTCGATGAAGGTTGGGCCTCGGCCTTCTCAACCTCCCAATCCAGTCCCAGCTTACCCACCGCACGAGAAACCCACATCCAACAGCTCGCTGTAGGAGGGGGAAACACGCTTCTCCTGTCCGCTAGGAGGGAGAGGGCTGTCAGTATCGGCCATGAAGTCCTCAGACTCCGAGGCCGCGGTGGATAATACGTCGTCGTCATACTGCCCACAACCGAAGGAGATAGCATCGTATGCCTCCGGGGTGGGCTGTAAACCCCCGTCCGAGAAAACGACGGGTTCGACGAAGCTGGTTTCCTGCACTTGGGTAGAGGAGAGCGAGCGATGTGGAGAAAACTCCAGCGCCGCGCTGTCGTCGTAAGTCAGGTCGCACATGTCTCCCCAAGCCATCGCCTCGTGCGGTGCCTCGGCAGCCGCAGAAGCGACACGGCGGTGGTTGGACGCGGGGGCGACCTTGGAAAACACTTCTACCCTCGAGCACAGTACTTTAAGCTGCAGGCCATCACAATGGGGACAAGAGGAAAGGCCACTAAGCGCAGACTGCGCGTGATGTAACCCCAAACACACTACGCACCTTTCGTAAGTGTCTCCCTTCGTGATAACCCTGGTACACGGTTCCTTGCACTTTCGAAAGCTCATCGTGTCTGCGAAGAGGAGTTAGCACTGCTCGAATAAAACCGCTATGAACGCGAGATGATTCCAGGGCACAGATGATTCTCTTTCCTGAAGGAAATGAAATCTGAGCGAAATAGCCCGCGGCACCCGGGTATACGATGCGTACGCATGCGTAGGGCGGTGCCAAGCGC
Organism: Cyprinus carpio; assembly: GCF_018340385.1. NCBI lineage: Eukaryota > Metazoa > Chordata > Actinopteri > Cypriniformes > Cyprinidae > Cyprinus > Cyprinus carpio. The sequence goes on from NC_056618.1 coordinate 23,710,922, forward strand.
TATTTGGCCAATAGGATTGGCGAGATGGTATAGGGCTTCAGACATCCGTCACACCGAGAGGTGTTCCCATACGGTGACGTCACCGCAGCATCGAAGTGACCTATGAAAGGGAACGTTAGTTGTGCTCTCTTTTCAGTTATTTCCAAAGCATCTCTTCCATTTCTTCTTCCTTCAAAAACAAAATAGTCGTTAAGAGGGCTCTGAACCGAGATAGAACAGAAGTATATTCATCCGTTTTTGTATGTATATCGTTAATTACTTTAAACTTACTCTTTCAAACATAGTTTCCAGCTTCTCATCTACAGCTCGTGACAGAATGAGTCATTAACGGACTCGCAGCAGCAGTGTGAGGAGGCGTGGTCATCCTATAAACTAAATAATATGAGTTGCTCTAACCTGATATTTTACATTCGGCAAACCAAATATATCTTAGTTGAGCGCTTAATGAAAAATATAGTTATATTTATCAATGTTTTGAACTAAAAAATATTACTTGAAAAATCAAATAATGGTAAATTAAATTGAAAGACAAGTTATTAATTGGATGAAGTACTGCTTGAAACACTTTTTTTCAGTGTAGACTTCAAGAGGAACCCCCCTGCTCTCCCCACTCTCACCATCATGGACAGCACTGTGTCTGCAGTGGAGTCATTGAAGTTATTTCCATCTCTCAGCACCAGAAGTGGGTCATTCACGTTGACACATTGTGAAAAAGGCCCAGCAGAGGTTGTACTTCCTTCGTCAGCTGAAAAAGTTCAACCTACCACAGGCACAGATGAGATGACAGTTTTACTCAGCTGTTATTGAGTCGGTTCTGTGCTCTTCTATGAAAGGATCATTGGTGTGCACCTGCCCAACCTTCAGGACTTGTACAACTCCAGAGTGAAGAAACAGGCTAGAAACATCATCAAATACCCCTCTCAGCCCGGACACAACCTGTTTGCACTTCTCCCCTCAGGCAGACGCTACAGATCTCTGTGCACTAGAACATCTAGGCATAAAGTTCCCCCATGCCATCTCCAGCTTAAACAGCTAACAAATGAATCATTACCTGTTCTGTAATTCATTCTCCACCTTTAATTATTGCCTCTTTCTCAAGTATTATGTAAATACATATGCATATCTCTTTTATTTATACAGCTGTATATAGAGTAAACAATGCACAAATCTGTACATAAATCTACTGTTCCAGATTCATACACACTATTATTTATTGTTAAGTCTTAGTATTGAAATGTTTTTCTGTTCTCATCTCAGATATGTATGTATGCATGCATGTACATACCAGGAGCACCTTAAAAAAAAACACAACAAATTCCTTGTGTTTGCGCACACCTGGCAAATATTAATCTAAAGTCACTCCAGTGTTTATTCAGCTTAGTTGCAGTTTAATAACAGCGTTGATGTTGTAAGTTGTGATTTAGTTATAAAGCAGCTCTACAGAAAACAAGTCATTATTCAGCCTTATTCAGTTTTGTTGTCATCTGTTGGTGTCAGTGCAGTCATATCAATATTCCTGAATACTGAGTGTATCACATTGGTGACTTCTGACATCCAAAGTGGCAGTCATATCGCTGTATTTTAAATATTAACAACTTTGTAAATATTGTAAACCTGGCCTGTATGATGTATACATTTTTTGTTGTTGCAATTTTTAGTCATCTTTATGATATATTTGGGTATCGAAGACACTAACTTTTTACCTGACGGTATAGAAGTAGATCCCATTCCACATACAGAATTCAATACAAGAACAGACATCTTGCTTGTAAAGGTAACACATAATGCTGAACAATTTAATTACCATCACAACTAGAAAAATGGCCTTTCACGGTAGGAAATGGATGACATTTGCAGAATACACTTTTACTTTTGCAGCACAGGTATTTCAAGTGGAACCACTCACAAATGATCTATGGTGTGTCAGTATCAGTGCTTTTTCATATACTAATAATCAAATGATATATAATCCACAGATTCTGGGGGTCCACTTGTTTGTGGAGGTGTTGCACAGGAAATTATTTTATTTCCCAAAAACAAGGGAAATGCAGATTACGTCACAGTGTACACTCATATTTCCCATTACCTTCCATGGATTCATCACATCAAGTCACCTGACATGCCAAAAATATTAGATCAAGTCTCCACACCAGGAACATTAGATTTGACCCCAAATGCTAAATACCAAAACCCATCAGCAGTGTTTTGTCTGGTACCTGAAACCCAACAAACACCAAGTCTTGTTTAGCACAAAATTTTTTTTTTTTACAGCATTTAGCCTAGTAGCCAAATCTGTATTACGGCTTCATTTAGCCAAAAGGTTGACTAAGGAAAGCACGCAAAGAAATTTAGTTTATTGAATAAGGTTTTTTTTTTGGCTAGTGTTTCAATGCTCAAGACTTTTTATAACAAGATACTGCAATGGAAAATTGCTGATTCATATCGCAATAAACTAAAACCTTAAATTGGGACACGCTTTTCTCTTTCTTGTGAAGACAACCCACAAACCACACGACCATAAAATTAAACTGAAAAATAAAATGACTGATCAATGAACAGATCAGCAATATGAGTGCATATATGTTTAAATGATTAACTCATGATTAAACTGAATAAAACTTTCAAAACAATAAATGGATATTAAAAGAAAAAAAAATATTGCTCTTAAAAAAAAAAAAAAAAATCCTGTAAAGAATCCTTCAAAGTCAAGCTAGATAAACTTCCGTAGCTGTTCAGTTTAAATGAACCTCAGGTGCAAGGTCAATCACATTTTAGAATTAAACCAACCTGTGTAAATTTGAAAAATATAAAGCCCAACTCATCCTGCTAAAGCCTTAAGCGTTTCAATTTCTGTAGCCTTTGTGCAGCAGCTGGCCACCACTGCCACCTTGTGGTAAGTGTACTGCAACACTGCCACTAAATAACCTGTGCTAATAAATGATGCAATGTACTGAACAAAACAGATGTAAAAAAGCTTTATTGAATTGATGTCATTCTCACAACACCTCAAGTTAACACCTTTATACAGAAACACTGCCTTCAGCAAAACAATCAAACTTCAATCTAGATGGAAGAATGATTGATCATTTTGCAAGCGTTTTGACACTTTCTCTGCTTTCTTTTGGGAGAGATGGGTTCATCTGCACAGCAGGGATTTCCATGAGCTCTGAAAAAGCAAAGCCAAGTAACGTCTTATTAGAAAGAAAATTAACATTAATAAAGCAAGCATGCAAGTCAATTAAATACCATGCAAACAGCTAAAATTATACGCACAATTGTTTGCATATATTAAAGGGTTAGTTCACCCAAAAATGAAAATGGTCATTACTCACCCTCATGCCATTCCAAACCTGTAATATCTTGGTTAATCTTCATAACACAAATTAGGATATTTTTGATGAATGCCAAGAGCTCTCTGACCCTCCATAGACAGCAAGTATATTACCACGATCAAGGTCCAGAAACATAGCAAGGAGATCGTTAAATTAATCCATGTGGCATCAGGGGTTCTACCGAGAATACTTTGTGCACAAAGAAAACAAATAACGACTTTATTCAACAATTCGTCTCCTTCAGTGACATTTTGGAGAGTATACACTGAACGTAAATGTTTATGTTCAGATCAAAGTGCAAACAACAGACAACGTATCCACATGATGCAGGAGACGAATTGTTGAATAAAGTTATTTTTGTTTGCTTTGCGCACAAAAAGTATTTTCGTAGCCTTGTAAAGTTACGGTTGAACCCCTGATGTCACGTAGATTATGTTAACAATCTACCTGCTATGCCTCTGGACCTTGATCATGTAAGGACCCTTGCTGTCTATAGGAGGGTCAGAGAGCTCATGGGATGCATCAAAAATAACTTAATTTGTGTTCAGAAGATGAACGAAGGTCTCATGGGTTTGGAACGACATGAGGGTGAGTAATTAATGACAATTTTTATTTTTGGGTGAACACTAATCTTCAACAGAACTTCTGGCCATTACCCACATCAAACTAATAGTAATTTGATTCTACAAGTAAACCCATACCTCCTTGTGTTTTTGCCATGAAAATGGTCATTTCATCAAAGGTTATCTTGCTTCTCTAGTTATCAAATACAACACGTCCAGGGACTCAGTCTGAAAAATAAAATAAGAAAGTTATTTTAGTATACAGAAGATGTAAAACATAAGACAAATCATGCATTTAAAATATCTTCCAAAATAAGATGCTACATAAACACTTCTAGACTAAACAAGTGCGAAAAACGGTACAAATTTGTGAATGTCAAAAAAACAAAGGGGCAAACTTTTAACGAGTTTCCATAGTCAATCACTCAAGACGTGGCGAAAAAGCTACATCTCGTCAAAATGTCAAATCTTTTGAAATGGGGACTTAAAACTGACCAAAAATAATGTTTAAAGTTGGTGCAGACAAATTTCCGATCAGAACAGGGACTTTATCTCTCATTTCAAAGGCCACATGAGGTACTTTCCACCAAACACGAGCACACTATATTAAAAATAAAAATTCATCATGCAGCTTTTTAGGAGGAACAGGAAGTGTTTTTTGGGGGGGGGTTGTGGAACAGGATTGAACAGATTCTGGAGATGTAATCACTGGTCGATGCAACATTCGAAGAAAACATGGACAATGAGAACTGTTGTAGGATGCGTACAGGAGAGCAAAAGGTTTTACCTCACATTACAGGCCTATCTCCACAAATGACCTAGTCAAGAGAGCAGCTTTCATCTCAGGATTCTTGAGTCGGAAGGCACAACACTTCATTCTCCAAGGACATTGTTGATTTCCGTAATTGCTAGCAGAGAGCTCTTGGATCCAATGAAGCATTATACAGAGCCATTGCTTGCTACACCAGAACAGCAATGTGTCATCTTTGTTAGCTTATCTAATACTAGGTTTTACTTGCCTAATGGAAAAAAATATTTAGGATCCCAGATGCTAAAACCCCAGCTATCCACTCCAAGACATTCATCTGGCTTGTATTGAGCTTTTTAATATCGAAGGCAAGAGAGAGCATTTTCCAACCATTTTTTAATGAGCTTCATGAATCCAGATTAATACAAAAAGAAAGGATTCTGAGGTGTTGATATACAGAACAGAGCACATTTCTTTCCAAGGAGGAACAAATTCTTGACATTTAAGAGGATATGTTCAGTCCACAGTAGAGCATACTTTTAAAAAATAAATTTAGACTGGTCAAAGAGTAAAGTACCTTGGGCCAACGGTCTTTAACGTGAGGCGGAATGACCCACTTTAGTGGTTTACTCTTTGGATAATGAATATTTACAAATCTTTAGCAACATCAAGGAGGTTTGCCGGAGACAGCTCCAATGCAACATGCCTGCCTTGCTTCACTAAAGGAATGCATCACAAAATGGAGGTGGCAAGGAGCAATAAACACATCACAGCTTATCAAGCTTCTATTGGAGGACCAGATTCGAATATTTTCAGGTGCCATTTTAAAATTGCTTTAAATGCAAATGCCCCTCTAAGCACTTTCAGTGAGCCAATACTAAGAAATTGGTCCAAAGATCTTTGAGGAAATTGGTTTTAGAAGCTTTCAGGCTGTGTTGGACAGGTCAACTTTCACGCATGGTTTCAGAGACAGAGTTTCTTAAACACACACTAAAAAGAAAAACAAAAGGACAATTTCAAACCTCTGTGAGCATCTATAACAATCGCAGGGTAAAATGTCAGATACAGGTAGCCTCACAGGGCTTTGAAACTCTTACAATAAGTGAATGCTCATGGATATTAGGCAGCTCCTCAATGAGAGGAACATCCTGCGGATACTTGACACGGTAAAAAAGGAGTCTGTCTTTAATAGAACATTTGAACCAGAACAAAGCGTAAAGAAAAAGGTAAAAACAAAAAGGTCTTCCAAGAGCGCATCTTTTTATATACAGCCAGCGAAGGGATGATCTTGCAATCAGGATTTTTTTTTACTCGTGTGAAGCTGAGGACAAGAAGTAGGCAAAAGTGTAAAGGCACTGGAGCATTGTGAACATCCTTTCCAAACAGTGAACTGACACCAAGACATGATTCTTTTCCAACAAGGTCTTATGGACTATTCTGAGGTAGTGCACAAAACCGACTTTAGTCAATACTACTGTCAAATGAGTTTTTGGATTGTGGTCATCCAATTCCAAGATAAAGGCAACCACGTTGACTTCGAAAATGGCAGTTTTGTCTTTCTGCTTAGGTCTAGACATTATTTTAACACCACAAGTGGGCTGAGATCTATTGGTGCAGTTATCTAGTAAAATCAGTAATTCTGAACAATCAATACGTACCGTAGCTGTCGTAACTGTCTCTGTAGGATCCACCAGAACGGTCATATCCACTCTGGCTTCTAAAACCAAAAGTAATATTTGCCATATTTAAAGTGTTCGTGGTTACAACAATCATAAAATTGCTCCTTGTGTAAAATGATACCATGTTTAAATCCCTTACCTGTTATCCCTGTATCCACCGCCGCTGCCACCAGAGTACCCACTACTCCTGTTGGAGTATCCGCCGCCACCGTAGGATCGGTCGCCTCCACCATAGCTCCTCTCTCCTCCCCCATAGCCTCTATCTCCACCACCATAGCCCCTATCGCCACCGAAGCTTCTGTCACCGCCATAGCTTCGGTCTCCACCATATCCTCCACCACCTGTGTAACAACAACAACAAAAGTAGTTAGATGGAATAAAACGCATACAAGATACATGCATCCATTCAGGTGGTCCACCAGCTTTGCCATGATAATTACAAGCTGCCAAGGATACTTCAAATGCAAATACAGCCATCTGTTAGTACAATTGCATTCAAGATTAAGAATACCAACCTCTACCTCTGCCTCCTCTGAAGAACCCCCTGCCACCCGACGAACCTCCTCTGAAACCACCAGACCGTCTACCAGATTTGCCAGCTTCATCAACGCGAATCATGCGGCCATCAACGGACTGCAAAAAATATGCATTTTGTGATTAGAAACTCACTTTAGGTTTGACTGATGAACTTCCGGCTGTAAAACGTAGCAATCCATACATCTAGGCATCAAAATGGTTGGTTTTTCCAAGACTAGAAATAAACTTTAATACATTTGGTTACAAATTTCTCTGTCGTTAAAGGGTGCTGATCTTACCTTTCCATTCATCGCAGCCATGGCGTCCTTTGCATCCTCTGGATTTTCAAACGTCACAAAGCCAAAGCCTCTGGAGCGGTCGGTCTCACGGTCCCGGATGACATCAACTGAAGCAAAAACAACACCACATAATCAATGACAACGCTGGGAAAACTGACAAACCTCACTTAGAGACGGCTTAAAACAAACCTTTGGCAATTGATCCATATTTGGAGAAAGCCTCCTCCAAGGACTGCTCCGTGGTCTCATAGCTCAAACCACCAATGAAGAGCTTTCCCTCGTCAGACATGTTGAATCAGCTGCTGGAAAAGATTTATAACAAAATAAGTTAGATAAAAATAAACTTTTTTTTTTTTGCACGTTAAAACACAAAATAAGGTCTGGAGAGACAAAGATTAACCGCCCGGCTTAACACGCATTGTATTTTAAAGTGCGCCACAAGGAAACGCCATTTTCTACCCCTCTTCTTCACAGCGTGCTGCAGCCATTTTGCCACAAAGACACGTTTTACCAGATGACACCCCTTTGAATTCTCGTTTTCAGATCTTCATCGAGCTTACTTTTTAAATATCGCATGCATAAATAACCACACGTTATAACATTCACAAGTTTTGTGAAAAGCGGGTCAGTGGAACTAACAGTTAGGTCACCTTGGGCTTTGAGAGGAACAAAGAAACCTATAAAATCCGACAGAATTAGCTCTATTTATAAACTCCATTCTTAGAATTGAGCGGTTACGATGCAAAACGCCTACAAAATGTTTTTATTTTAACATTTCTCAATAAACTAGCACATCAAAAAAGCGTATAAATACAACTAATGAACCGCGATTACAAACTATACATCAATGTCACGCAATTTAAGAATTTAAAGTTTTGTTTTAGCCCGAACGCACTGGAAGGAGTGCAGTATTTCTCACCTCAGTTCTTCTCGCGCACACACACAGAGAGGTTTCAGGACGCGACGCCGGCTGCGGTAGAATAGGAGCCTGCTCAGATAATGGCGCCGGTTTAAAGGCCTCACGTGACTGCGGATCTCTGGGGGCGTGTTCTCGTCGCGTCGCGTCACAGGCTTTGTTGTTCGTCTCGTCTCTTTTGGTATTGAGAGTATACTAAGAGTCTCCGGAAATACATATCGAGTGTTTTTCGTGGGTATAATTCCTGATGTCTGTTTGAAATATGAAAATGTCATTCTGGGGTATATAGGCTATACACATGAGAGTGAACAGTCAGATGTTTTTTATTTATTCAATCTTATTTTGTTCCTGGTTTAATATTTTATAGGCTACGTAAAGATAAATTTAGCAAGCGTGAGCCTTTCTGTGGAAATCTTCTTGAAGATTTAAAACTCTATATGTGTTTGATTTCTGACACTACTAATAAGAAAGTAAAAACTGTGAATCTGTTCAAAAGGTAAAGGCAACATTATTGTCTTGCATGTAATAGGCTGTCATTCTGTTGCATCTGTTTGTATTAATAAAAAAGAAAAGAATAGGAAGCAAATTGCTGTCTTTGTTGTACTTCAATGCAGTACTGTTTGCTTTTTTTTGCAATAAAAAAGCCTAACTTTGTCACTGTGAATGTTAATTATGCTCTTACACAAAGATACTATTTTAATTTAGGCCTATATAAAGATATGATATAATCTTACGTAAAGGTCTTAGATTTATTGTTACAATATCATAAGGAATATGTGCATAAAAATTTAGTTTTTGTATTTGTTGAAATATTTGAATATGGTACTACACTGATAGGTTTTCAAAAACTCCCCTTAAACATTTTTATTTTATTTTTATTGATTGTACTTTATACTATAACTAGGCTATTTGTCTGCGACTTAAAAATACAATAAAAAAGTAGTGCTAGTTAAACTTAATGCAAACAAATGACTGAATCAGTCAATACCAAATGCAAAAATCATTAACTGATATGGCATAATCGGTGGTTTTAATCATGAGTTTATTATTTTTTTAATGTGGTGACATGAGAGGTTGATTATATCAACATAAGCTCAGAAGACAAGGTCACTAAATGCATCTGCAGTGAAATCATTGTTTCACAATCGCAAGTATTTGCAAGAAACACTACAAATATAACTACATTTGATTATCTTTTTAGGCTACTTTTTCATCCTGAATCCACTTTAAACATTTACATTAAATTTCATATTTCCTTTTGAGCACAAGATCTGATTATATTTGTATAGCCTTATAAGGAACTGATTATTACCTGTTTTAAATCTCTGTTTACTAAAACTTTTCGGTTTTTAGATAATGTGTAAACCAGGGTCATGTGCAGATTTGCTAAAAGTAGTGTCTAAAAGTAAAAGTAAAAGGAGTAGCCTAAAAAAAACAAAAACGGGTTATTTATTTAAAAAAAAAAAACAAAGGTAAAAAACAAAGATTTGCATGTCTGTGCAAAAACTAGATATTAAGAACTTAAAACATTTTAAACCAATTCTGCTCTCTGCTTTAATAATTAAAATACAATCTCATAAATGTGATTCATTCTAGAACTGAATATAGTGCTAATTTCATTAGCATTAAATGCAGATTTTACCGCCAAAATCAGCAAAGATTCTACAAATAAGATACTGGCATTGGTATCAGTCATTAATGGTTCATCAAAGAATTTCACTGCGCTTTGAGTACATCACAATCATCACCCATCTATCATGCTCCTCTTTAGCATTCCTAACAATGTAGCAGACTAGGACCCCTGCAGGGCAGCGATGACCCCACCCAGGAACAGTTGGATGCAGATTACCAAAATGATTGTGGAGAGATGGTTCTCTCTGCAGAACAATCGGGTTGTAGGCTACTTCTAGATGTGCTAATGTAGGACAATCAACCACATCAGGATTGCGCTGGCTCTACCGACAATTTAATTAAACATCGCAAGCAGACAATAGAGGCCTGCATTAATGATATAAGTTAAATTACACACTCCTCCTGTGTTAGTTAGGTCAGGATTCGCACGGTCATGGAAAATGTGCAAATCTGTGGTAACGTAGGCTACAAATGCACCTTATCCGCTCATGCAGAAAGCTAAAAATAGCCTCTCATCTCTCAGAATTGTGCAGTGACCTGGATTAAGATGCTTCTTCATCGACGAGGAAAGAGAAAGCAAGCTAGAGCAGGGGTGAAGCAGCAGGGTTATAAATATCGTAGCCTCGGGACCTTGAGAACTGTCCTCCGCTTCAAACACCCACACATGCGCTTCCTGCACCTCACCACAACTTTCCATTTCTCGAACAAACCCTCACCCTGCACTCAGCACGGCCAGTACACGATACAACATTACATATCTAAACAATACTAAAACTATACTAACTTCAGTTACTAGATTTGCAAAACCTCAGGCTTTATATTACAATGCCGATAAAGGGGCTGCAATTGTAGATATCAGAAATCTATTGTTTTAATTGCAATTAGCTATTTGACCAGTGGAGGGCAGTGCTTGCATACACCTCGGAATATGTCTGATGTCTTGTGCCTCTTATCAAGGAAGCTCCATCAAGACTTTTATTCGTCACATGCACGATTATATAGAGAATATATAACCAGCAGTGACATGTGAGTGCATCAGCATGTTGACTGGCTATACATGGAGCAGAATATGCATTTAGATTTACTTTCATTTTTAATTTTTACACACACACACACACACACACACACACACACACACACACACACACACACACACACACACACACACACACACACACACACACACACACACACACACACAAATATTGTACACAAATTATTTGTAGCATTTATATATTGTTTTACGTATTATTGTAAAATTAGTCAAATATTGACTGTATATATTACTATTTACTAATAATATGTATATATATTAAAAAATTGTATTTATATATTTAGTAATATTTATATATTAAAATATTATTAAAATTATATATAGTATTAATTTTTTATTTTCAATAAATATCTAAGTAAATAAATATACATGTTTAAATCAAATATATAATATAAAATATATAATATATTTATATATCGACTGTATATCTTATTAATAGTATTTATTCAATTAATATAATACAGTCTTATATACCTTATACACATGTACGTTTATAGATAATATTATATCAATTAATATTAATAAGTCAGTAAAGAAATACTATTAATAATATATACAGTCTATATATAAACATATTATATATTTTTATATCATATATTTTCTATTATATATTATGTTTATTTAGAATTTATATATATAAAAATATAAAAAATATATGTAAAAAACATTAAAAATCCCAAACTTTTAAGCGGTAGAGTGTGTGTGTGTGTGTGGTGTGTGTGTGTGTGTGTGTGTGCACCACGTGTGTGTATAAGATATATATATATATATATATATATATATATATATATCTACACACACACACACACACACACACACACACACACACACACACACACACACACACACACACACACACACACACACACACACACACACACACACACACACACACACACACACTCTACCGCTTAAAAGTTTGGGATTTTTAATGTTTTTTACAGGAGTTATATGCTCATCAAGGGTGCATTTATTTGATCAAAAAATGCAGGAAAAAAATTTAATATTGTGAAATATAATTATGACGTAAAATAAAATGTTTCTGTTTTAATATACATTAAAATCTAATTTATTCCTGTGATGCAAAGCTGAATATTCAGCATCATTACTCCGGTCTTCAGTGTCACATGATCCTTCAGAAATCACTCTAATATACTGATTTATTATCAATGCTGGAAACTGCTGTGTTTAATATTTTTTTGGAACCTGTGATACTTTTTCAGGATTCTTTGATTAAAAAGAAGAGCATTTATTTAAAATATAAATTTTTTCTAACACTACAGTTCAAAAGTTTGGGGTCAAAACATTTTTATTCTTTTTATTTTTTGAAAGAAATTAAAACTTTTATTCAGCAAGGATGTGTTAAATTGATAAGAACTGATTGAAAATATTTATATTTTGAATAAATGCTGTTCTTTTAAACTTTTTATTCATCAAAGAATCCTGAAAAAAGTATCACAGTTTCCAAAAAAAATAAAATAAAAAAAAATTGTTAACTGTTGCCAACATCGATCATTCTAATAATAAATCAGCATATTAGAATAATTTCTGAAGGATCATGTGACACTTTAGACTGGAGTAATGGCTGATGGAAATTCAGCTTTGCATCACAGAAATAAATTATAGTTTAAAGGATATTAATAAAGAAACCATTATTTTATATTGTAATAACTTTTTGCAAGATTTATTTTTTCCTTTTTTTTTTTTTTTCTGTATTTTTGATCAAATAAATGTAGCCTTGATGAGCATAAGATACTTCTTTAAAAAACTGTTTACTGATCCCAGACTTTTAACCGGTAGTGTATATATAAGTGACGTGACTTTAAGTGAGTATATATATATATATATATATATATATATATATATATATATATGTGTGTGTGTGTGTGTGTGTGTGTGTGTGTGTGTGTGTGTGTGTGTGTGTGTGTGTAGTGCATTGGTAGGATTTTGGCTGACATTTGTGTAAGCTCACATTTTGCAGCTTGTAAGGCGTGAGCTCTTGTTTTGTTTACAAGCTCAGTGTGGGGGTGGACGGCCGGTGGTTACTGCCTTTGTTGGTTGCACAGTAAGAGACTGTGCCGTGCTAGCGTACGTGCTAGCCTATATTCATTCACATTGAAAACTTGGGTTACATAACATTCTGAGAATGAAATTTATGAGCATATCTGAGCTCATGGCACTGACTCATATTTTACATCCTGAAAATCATTAAATCAAGTGATTGCCGCTGTTGTGCCATTTCTTGGAAAAAGCAGGGACATTGCAACTTTTACAGCATGTTCATTGCACAGATTTATCAGTGTTGGTGGAGGATGACTCATAGCTGTGTTAGGTGAGGTTATATTTCAAACAGGACTTTTTGATACTGTCAGGTTTATGCCCTGAACACCACCTGCAAAAGAAGAAGGGCATAATTCTCACACATTATCATTGGATGTGTATGACTCATGACAATGTGTGCTTGTTGTATATATATATATATTCAGACACACCTCTGACTCACCACTTGCTTTCAGTCCAGACTATATGTTCTACAAAAGCCTTTAAAGTCTTCCCTACTTGCTGTCAGCAGCATATGTTGTGTTTTGTTGCTGGTGTTCCTCTTAACCGGTGGTTTCTTAGTTCAACCAACTAGTCCACCACTAATTAATGTTGGTCTTTTCAGCATATTTTATTGAAATAATGCCTATGTTTGAATTCTGTATTTTATTTTAAGAAAAAAAAAATGAACATATAACAAAATATAAATAAATACAACAATACACAATATAAATATACATTATATGCAAATATATTGTACCATGTATTTAATATAAATACAAATAATATATATAATATATATATATATATATATATATATATATATATATATATATATATATATATATATATACCGTAATATATATATAAAATAGGGTATATTAAATACATAATGTATATATATATATATGTGTGTGTGTGTGTGTGTGTGTATATATATATATATATATATATATATATATATATATATATATATATATGCGTGTGTATATACGAATATAAGTATATTAAAGAACATACAAATAAATATACAATATAAATATATACATACAGTCAGTATATAAATATATCAAATTATATATATATATATATATATATATATATATATAAAATATTTCACAAATAAATATAACTGTATTAATGGATGTGTAACAATATATATTTATAAAAACAATATAATTTTAATTTAATGTTATGCATTTAATACAAATGTTTATATTTATTTTATTTCTTTATATATTTATTTGATTTTTACTAGTGTTGGGCAACGATTAATCACATCCAAAATAAAAAAAATTGTGTACATAATACATGTGTGTGTACTGTGCATATTTATTATGTATATATAAATACACACACATTGATGTATATATTTCAGAAAAATGTTGTTTATATATTAAATATATTTATATATAATAGAAATTATATGAATTTAAATATATACATGTAAATACATGTAAATATTTTCAAAATATTATACTGTATTTATGTCTATATATATATATAATAAATATACGCAGTACACATATATTATATAAACAAAAACATTTATTTTGGATGCGATTAATCGCAATTACCTAATCGTTGCCTAGCACTAATTTATACATATATATCTATATCTATACATGTATCCACATTTAATACAAATGATTATTTTTATTTATATATTTATTTGATTTATACATTTGTGTATCTCAAACCCCATATCTCGCACTGTAAAAGCTGATGGTATTACTTTAAAGAACCGACCTCGTTTCACACGATTACTTAATCCTGATGTAACCACTGTCCCTGTAATACGCCATTGGGTTGAAGCTATTAGCAATCATATTCACCTCAGCAAAGTGTCCTTGATGGACAATGCCATGATAGGGCATATTTGTCCACCGATTACACTCTTGTCCAGGTGTAACGCAGCAGTTGTGCGTCAGTCTCGCAGCCAAGCTCTAAATACCCTGCCATCCATGGAGAGGACAAGCTGTTCTGTGCGAGCACAGGCTGTTTTGTCTCTCTCCAGCTGAACATCATGTCTACCCAATCCCCCTAACCAGCTACGAGAGACCCTCTAGCACCACTGAAGAAGAGTATGTGCTGGCCTGTTGTCATAGCAACTGCCCATACCTGCCTAAGGCTACGTTTACACTAGTGCATTTTTTGTTTTAAAACTCTTGCTATGGTTACGCCTGTTGTTTACACTACTCCGGCGTTTTCTATCCTTCGAAAATGGAGACTTTCGAAAACGCCGCACAACCCATTTTAGTTTGAAAACTCTGGGGTTGCGTTTCAGTGTAAACGGTCCAAAGCGGAAACTTCTGAAAACGATGGCATGGCTGCCCACATTCTGTTTGTGTATCCTTGATGACCATGTAAACAATAACATTATGCTAATTGCTAATTGTACCCATAGATATGTAGAGGTAGATTTCCCATTTGATCGCTCCAAGCACGCAGACGTGTCCGCCATCTAAATAACAGGGAATCTACCTATACATGTTTATGGTTGTACCTGCATGAATGGTCATGTGACATGCATTTTTGGTTGTGTAGTGTAGACGGAGATCGTTTCAGAAACGCAGTGAAAATGCCAGCGTAGTTGAGGATCGTTTTCATTTTAAACCGAAAACGCACTAGTTTAAACAGGGCCTTAGGCTAAGTTTACACGACAACAGTGTAGTCAAAAATGGAAAAGTTTTTCCTTTGCATTTTTAAAAAGTATCACGTATACACAACAACATTTTCAAAACGATTTGCGTTTACAGATATCTGCGAAAAACGGCCAAAAACACTGTA
This sequence comes from Cyprinus carpio, assembly GCF_018340385.1. NCBI lineage: Eukaryota > Metazoa > Chordata > Actinopteri > Cypriniformes > Cyprinidae > Cyprinus > Cyprinus carpio. Next base: position 23,726,491 of record NC_056618.1, read on the forward strand.
TTACGTATGCCAGGCCAGTAGTACTCTCTGTCACAATCATACTAAAAACTACCTGTAGGGAAGTGACGATTATATGATGTATATGATGCGTCTCCACTGTTGGTTGTATTATTGGTGTAAATAAGTAAATCCACACTTTGCTAAAGAAGCGTTAGCAAACTCTTGAGCAGCAACAGCACCATGTACTCCACCATTGTTGTGTATGTTTGTTCGGGCTTGCCTTTAAAATCGACAAGTACTGTACATGTCTAAATACCTAACACGTACTACGCACGCACATGACGTCACCGTTTTCAAAGATTCCCGTATTGGGTGTTTACACGGAAACGATAACGGTACCATTTTCAAAAACTTGCACTTTGAAACCCGTTTTCAAAAATATGCGTTTTAAGTCCCCAAAACGCCATTGTTGTGTAAACGAACAGTCAAAACACATAAAAGTTTCCCGTTTTTGGCTAAAACCACTGTGTAAATGGCCCCTTAGTGTAAACCAAAATGGAGACTTTTGAAAACGATGGCTTGGTTGCCCACATTCACTATGTGTATCCTTCATGCAGTGAAAACGCCAATGTAAACGAGGATCGTTTTCTTTTTAAAATAAAAACACACTAGTGTAAACAGGGCCTAACTGAGCCATTCACACCAAGGATGATAACTATAACTATAAATTTTTAATAATCGTTCTATTTCTTTGAGAATACCCTAGTAAAAAGTAATATATTTAAAATAAATTTATTTCAGACTCATGTATAGGCTAGTTCTAATATATTAACATATTTACTGACGTAGCCTATTGCTCAAGACTTACTGAAATAAAAAATATAATTAAACTTTATTTGGAGTTACTAATTGTGACAATCCACATTTCTCAATTTTAAGCCTAAAATGTGTTTTAATGTCACTCCTGATAATGATTGCATGATCTATGAATAATATTGGTCTTTAAATGCAAGATATTTAAAGTGTACCTGAAGTAGCCCTATACTTACAATAGTTCCTCTTCAGCACAATCAAATATAATTCAGCATATCTTTAGTTGGAATTCAGCACTACTTCCACACAATTAAAGTGCATTTAGTACAAAATTAGTTGTTCCAATTTAGCAGACGTTTTATCAGTTTAGTATACCAAAAGTACAATTGCAAGGTATTTTTATTAAGTACATAAATATGTAAATGTAGGCTATTTGTAGTGTACTTGGCATGAAATAAATGTATTTCAAATACATTTTTGTATATTTATTCTTCACTAGGGTAGTAAAGTCCATATCACATTTATTACAATAAAATATAATCGGAATCACTTTCAGAACGATTTTCAGCTCACAAACGATAACAACATCAACAGCCAATCAGATACGAGCATTAGCGCGCCAAACAGAACTTTGTCCGTTGGTGTATGTGTGTGTTATCGTCGGGTGTTAACACAAATGAGGAACTTAAAATACGTTATGTAGGACATAAACTAAACAATAACATATCTTTCTTAGTATATACAATCCGAAAAGAAAAACAAACAATCAGATAATGACTAAAACCTCAGGATATGAGCGTGGAAGGGTGTTGGGTGTTTGTTGTGGTGCGCTGTCGCTGAGGTGATACCTGGGAAACAGGCAGCTGGTGTCTTTCTTGTATCCTGGGCCGTACACAAACAACGCTCGTTGCCGTGGGCGTGTACCGGCACTCGATGATTGACGCACTTCCACTCCACCCTCCTTCCGCCGTCTCTGAAAGCTGTTAGGCGAATCCCACAGGTCTCCATTCATTACAAGGTAAGCGCGCGGCTGACAGAAAACGCCGCTGCCTTGGCAACCAACAGACATGGCGCGTAGTCATCGCACAAGAGGGAATGTTTATAATGATCCCAGTGACCTGACTGGAATTACAAGCGTCCCAAGTACTCATTATTTAAGCTAACCCACTTACAGAATATAGGCTACAGTAAGTGTACTACTCACAAGCTAGCAAATATGGTGTAGAGGAATAAATTAATATTGCATATATATATATATATATATATATATATATATATATATATATATATATATATATATATATATATATATATATAGAATAATGGAGGAAGTTAAACAATAGAGGTAAGCATTTGAATCCCATGTCAAACACAATTGGCTTTGAGCCAATAGAAGCATATGTAGCCTACATGACTGGCAGACGCTGATGGAAACCAACTTTGCCCATCGCATATTATAATTTTGTTTGTGTTCATTGCTTTCCTGCAGGTTGTAAGACTAATTAGACTTTTACGAGCCAATTATACACTAGCTGATGCCAATGAAACATTCCTGTTTTCTTGTCTGCCCTCCTCTCAGCACTCAGAGAGTTGCTGATCTTCACGTTGATGGACGCAATATTAATCAAGTATTTACCGAAAGGCTTTCAAGATGTGTGCGCCTCAGGGAATGATAATATGATGAAAGCTGCTTTGATGTCAGGAGATGGTTGATAATTTACCTGAGGGTGAAAAAAAATAAAATAAAAAGAACATTAAAATCCTCGCAGAGAGGTATTTTAAAGATTTATATTTCTCACCTATGCTGAAACCTGTCAAGAACATGACCGGGCCATGTTTCGACCCAAAATCAAAAGAAAGAAAAAGAGAAATTTTGCTTTTGCAGTTTGCTTATTCTCATTACCGTAATGCAACAAAAAACAATTCTCATTACTCCAATGCAAATAATAAAAAAAATAATAAAAATAACAAATAATAAACATAAATAGTAAAGTTAGTCTACTTGATATATATATATATATATATTAATCTTATATATAAAAAAAAATATATATATATATATATATATATATATATATATATATATATATATATATATATATATATATAAATTATATAATAGTAAATTACACCCACCCACCCACACACACATATATAATCATTGTGGTAATGATATTATGAGATTAAATAAATATGATTTTAAAAATCAAATTTTTTATTTTTTATTCCTCATTACCATAATGCACAGTGAGTTATTCATAATTCATGTTAGTATTTGTTAATGTCATAATCATTACCTTAATGCTAAAAATATTTTGTTCACATTTCCACAATGGAAATCAACATATATCTCCTAAATTGTATTCATAAAATGTTAGTATTTTTATCTTATTACTGTAATGCAAAGAAAATATCTAATTCTCATTACTATAATGCATTTACGTTACTTAAAACTGTAAAGTATTTGTAAATCTTGATGTCGTTACGTAATACAAATAAAATAATATATTATTATATCAATTATTAGTATGTGTTAAGAAATAATAAAATCTTTGTATTAAAGCATTTGTACTGTTATACAGCACAAAATAAATAAATACATACAATAAACCATTACTGTAATGAGATTAGTAATGGTAAATGTGCTTAATTGTCATGAAATGTCACAATGCAAAAATCTTGTTCCGGATAAAAGGCCTTTGTTTTTCATTTAAAATAATTTCCATTTTTTGTTCCTGCTAAATTTGCAGTGAAATGTCACCATGACCCGGTTTTATGGTTTTGTGAGATTCACCCACTTGCATTGTCATTCAGGCGAACACACAAATATGCAATTATCTCTTTGTCACTTCAAACAGTTACGCAATATTTACCATATACCAAACCTGCCTTGCTGACCATGTTTGGTAAACGGCAAGAACAAAAATGTGCTTCGGTTCTCTGGAAATGATTAAATGCATGCAAGACATTTTGCGAGAAATATAAATGGGCCTGGAATTATAAATAGACCCTGTCCCGATTTGATCCAACACCTTTTCTCTGATTTAGATAATTAGGCTGTGTGAGTCATAATGTTGCGCTGTCCCTTTGTATGAGCTGTCTGAGTGAAGAGGCATGTAGAGGTGTGTGTGTGCATGTATCATATCTGTGTGGGCTCTAATGTGTGAGCTAAGGGAGAGAAAATGGTGTAAAATGAACAACCACAAACAAGCCAAAAACGCAAAAAGCTTTTTATTTGTAGAGCTCGGAGGATCAAGTGCATTACGTACATGTGTATTTCTTATTCATGTGTGAGTCCGCGGCCAAACAAATGCGTGTGTATTGCGCCAGCCCACGTGGGTGTGTGCTGTTTTAGTAGGAGCTGAATCGATAACCTGAGGGCAGGGAGTGGAGACGCACAAGGAAATGCAATTCTCTGGTCGCCCACCTCTTCCTGTCCCGCCCCCTCACCAGCAGCCCACAGACCAGCTCGGCCTCTAAAAAAACCTGTTTGATTGGGGGAGAGGAAATGAAACCAAACAAACATGTGATGAAGTAAATAGACAGAGAGGTGCAAAGTGGCCTTAAATCAAAGAAGGTTTGATGGGAAATGCAGGGTGACACGCACGTTGACACTTTGGCACAACAACACCACCTCGTTTGCAAACCCTCCTGTATTGCCTAACAATCCCGAATTCATTTCTGATTCACTGCCATTGTTCTGTGCACAATAAGATAATACGCCTGAGTCAGCACCCTGAGCCTGTGCCAAACGTCTGCCGTGAATTTCATTTGCGCAACATAACAATTCCGCATCTTTGACCTGATATGGTGCTTCTCATGCATTTGGACTGTGCCAAGATTTGTAAAATGAACCGACTTCCTGTGCTACTTGTATAACTCTTTTGAGGAAATCACTAAGTAAGCATTTTTCAACTGGTGGGCCATGACCCAAAAATGGGTCACAGTTCGCGGAAAATACAAAATTCAACTAATCAGATAATTTTCATGATTTAACTTTTAAAAGAGATGACATGCTTCCTATGTATGACATCAAATCAACATAAAAATGACTGTATTCTGGTGCACAGTCAGCTTGCTGTAGCCAGATGCCAAAACAAAACAGGGCCTCATCACTGGAAACCATAAATATAATGCAAAATAAAATAAAATATGACCCCAAAGTGCATTAATTATGGGTTCAGATGTAAATGACACATCCCCTGTTATTTAATTAAATATTAAAATGTAACTGTAAATAAATATAAATTGTAATAATATAGATGTAATTCATAAAATATAATTTCAAATCAAAGAAGGTGGGCATTTACTATTCAAGCCGAACATTAATTCTTGCGTGACACATTTTAATGGTGAAATATTGCACGTTCTTATCAGTAGCTAAACATTTGATAGGTTTTTATGATAGAAAACTCAAAAGACAGATAGTAATATGCATACTGCTTGACTTTTTTTTTGTAAATTTTTGTCATTTTTCCATGTAATTAGTAATTTAATTAGTTTGGTTTGCCCCAGTGTTCAAGACAGTGTTATAGTCTTGATATAATCATCAACACATACTGTACTCTAAGTTCTCTGAGGACATTGCAGTGGCAAAAACACACCAGTAGGGGTCTCCCAGTGATCAGCTCACCTCTAGAGCCCGAGAAAAGGACTATGGCCTCTTGAGTAGAGTAGCTGATCCGGCAGAGGACAGCTGTCTAGGGCACGTTTTTCCCGTGGTAGGGCCTTCAAACCACCTCGGATACCTCGCACGGTAGCCCTCATTCCGGGAAAGACCGAACAGCTGCCCTCCCCCTTAACCCCCTTCACTGTGTACTAGTCATTCCTTCATCTAACCAATTCTGACAGAGGGGGGACCAGGAATACCAAGGCAAAAATGCTGGAAATACTATAAAAGAAAAAAAAAAACAATACCATGCAGAAAGGCTGGAAGAAAATGACGATACAAGTAAAAAAAGACGGTGCCTAAGAGGAGGAAAAAATGCAGAAGAGGGGGAAAGGGAGTTTGAAGTCATGGAACAAACGCTAGATCCCCATTCTGTGCCTCATGCAGCACTCAAGCTTGTTTTGTCATGCGCCGAAATGGACCCTCAGGTCATGCTGCATGCCTTCACAGCACACACACATGGGCTTTTGTCTGCAGATGGAAAACGGCATTAGTGCACTCACTATCTGGAAGGAGAGTTCATCGTGAACAATATATATTCACGAAGGCCAAGAGATGTATGCATTCAGAACATTCCTTTGATGTCAAGTGAGTTGTGAATCATTTCAAAACCAAGTATTGTGTTACGCCTCGAATGAACGTTTCACCTTGAACCAACTTTGTAAACAGAAAATGCAGAGATAATCCACAACCATAAAAGCACTTCAAACTAACAAAAAATTCACTTTTGCTACTGTGGTAAAGCATTTGTAAACTGCATCTATTAAGGGTTACTCAGACTTTTTCAAACCAAGGACCCGTTTTATAAGCTCAGATTGTTCATGCACTCTGAACCCCACACATAATCACACTCACAGTCACCTAAAGCATTGCAAATGACATAATCAAAGCAGTCTGCCCACACTGTCATTCAAAGCTTCCAAAAATTCCAAAATTTCCAAATGTTTATTCATTCACTCCCTACACAATCTTGTCATTTATCCTACTTTTTTTGTTTAAACTAAAGCTTCAAGTTTTTATTACTGAAAGTAATGCAGCATTTTATCTCAGAACTGACTGGTTTGGTTCAAGGCTTAAAAGTCTTTAATGAACTATTATTTAAATGTCTAGGGAAAAAATGAATGGGAAAATACTTTAGGAACACAGGTGGCAGAAAAAGAGTCTTTTTATTGTGAGATTTAAGCACCATGTGTCCTTATGCAAAAATTACTGGGTTTACCTTTAAAAATAGCATAAGATGTTAAGATTTGTGAACATTTGAATATTTCCTTCTCCCACTTGGAGTTTTTTCACTTGTTTCAAACATAAACCTCACTAAATATTATTCTCTAACAGCTATTTTTGCAACCTTGTTATTGCAATGATATAAATTCAGTTCTCACTGACATGCAGTACAACCTTAAAGCTCAAGGAATGCTGGGAATGTCTGTAATAATTTGTGTCTTGCCGGTGTTGGGTGTGAATGATTTTCCATCAAGAAATACTTAGGAATGGCCATATTTGGTATGCAAGGCTGGTGATTTCCAAACGGGATGTACAGAACCTTGAACACACTCTCTCTCTCACACACACACACACACACACACACACACTTAACTAACCTACACGCAGTTGGGCATGAGGTATAAGGGTTTGGCTCTGTGTGGGAGTCATTTGAACTCAGTCCACACAAGCTAGGGCAGGTGGTGTTGACAGAGGACATAATGACCCCTCTTTAGGCACAGGTGGCCTAGAGCAAGGCCTCTTCTCTCTGAGGTATCCTACAAAACAGAGGTGGAACATGCAGGCATTACTATTTCAAGCAAAGTACAGACCGCTCTAGGATGTTCCATACTGCCAGTAATCCATGCGGTGGGCAGGGTAGCCCACCAAAATTTTGTCCCCACATTCCTGCCTGTGAGTCAGTCAACATATAATTTAGACCTATAAGTCAGCAATGAGCATTCAACCAAAAGATTCAGTCATTATTTACTCACCCTCTTGTCGTTCCAAATCCTTACTGTTATAAACACACTGTTATTGTTTCCCTGTGGAACACAAAATACATTTTTTAAAGGAATCTTTAACTCCTATAGCTGATCGTACTTCTCTTTAATGGAACATTGACATTGTTGAACTTTGTTGCATCGCTTATGGTCTCTGTTACTCATGTAGCTACAAACCATTAGCTGTCATTAAAAATTACTTGTAATAAATTGTTTGATGCAAATCAGTGTGAACACCTGTTAATGGGAATGAGTCAAGAACCTTTAGCATTTTAACATCTCTAGCATAAGACATTTAAAAAAAACTTTAACAATTGAACATCTTTAACATAAGACATCTAAAGAACCTTTAACATTTTAGCATCTTGAACAAAACACACACAAAACACCTTTAGCATTTTAGTATTTAGCTCAAGACATCAAAAGAACCTTCAACATGTTAGCATTTTTAACACAACACATCAAATGAAAATGATCTTTAACAATTTTAACATTCCTAGCACAAGATATCAACAAAACCTTTCAAATTTTAGCATCTTTAGCACAATATATCAAAAGAAACTTTAGCATCAGCATCTTTAACAAAAGTCTCTAAAAGAACCTTTAGCATTTCTCCATCTTTAGCCCAAGACACCAGAAGAAAAAAACCTTATGCATTTTATGGTGTAGACCTAAGCACATCCAAAGTCTTGTTTCACAGTTTGTAGTGATATTTGAAATATACAGAAAATCTGAGATTCAAACCTGGAAATAAACAAAATGTATGATTCTGCACTATTTCTAGGTCACTAATCAAGTAAGCAAAATTGGGACACATTACAGCCATGCTGATAACATAATTTGTGATAAAAATGTGTTAAATGAGAAAAATCCTAAATTAACTTCGCGCAGTTAACTACGCTAATGTTCATTCATTTGGTTAAGTGCACTAATATCGGAGTAAGTGTAAGTTCACTGTCTTCTGTATCCTTATCGTCCTCCTTCCCTCTGCCAAGTTGATTTTTACAGCTGCTTTAATACGACATAAAGATGAGTCAAAGCTAAGCTGGCAAAACACACGCTGAGCCCTTGATTAACATCAAGCACATAAATCCATGTTTCGAGAGAGCCTATTTTTCCCACTCACTTCATGCCTACTCAAACCGAAAGTGCCTTTAAGGACTGTATGCGTCTCTTTGGAGGAGGCCGGACGCCTCAGCCAGACGCTGGCTTTCAAAAAACAGGCGACGCCGGTTAACGAGCGGAGAGAGAGGGAGCAGCGCTCCGTTTAGAGCGGAGAGCACTGGGTGTAGGCGGGATGGTGATGCATGGGCGTTTCTGCGCAAAGGGCAACGTCTGTGCGGAGCCGATTCAGCGGCCCTGAGCCTTGTCACCTCTGAGCCGGACGCTCACTGTGGCTGCCTCCCACTCCCCATTTGCAACCCCCCCTGTTTTCACACTCCAACTCGGGCGCTGAATGTGTGTGTCTGTACTTAACCGCCCCCGGAGAGGCTGCTGGAATCAGAATGTATGTCTGGCTGGGCGAGAGAAAACTGTACGGTTTAAACGTCTGATTGAACTCGAGGTGCTTACAATTGCTATAATTGTTGGTGCATTTTAGCTTTGAGCCGCTTGAACTACACGTTGTCAGTTTTTAAGCACCCAAGGTTTGGTTCACCTGAACCCTGCTATGCTTTGCAATTGATATGAAAGTGATTTGCACAAACTTGTGGAAATGATGACATACAGTTTTCACCATCGCAATCTCACAGTCAACCTTATTATACACTCGCAAAGATGCTTGTATCTGGATAAATTGCCTTTGGAGAGCAGCTTGCATTTTTTTCTTGTTTCCACAAATTTGCAGTGTAAAGTTTTGGTGGTAAATCAAACGGCATAATACTTCAATACGAGTACAGTACTCTAACAGTGATATTCATGCTGTGATGCTGACATATCACGGTTTGGATTGTAATATGAAAAGAGGTCTGCGGGGGAAGAGGGAGTGAGGCGGAACTGAGTGCTTGTTCGGACCAACCAACTGAACCAAGTGTGAAACTCTCACGTGTGTACAGCGTGTGGTTACACACTTGAGAAGGTCACAGCGTGGTTTCTGCATATTTAAAGGTGGCCCAATGACCTTCTAGTATGAAGTTTTTGGTTCCCAAATCTATTTTGCTTAAATATTATATTCCAATGGAAGGTTGTAAGGAAAAAGGAGTTCGGGAAACATTGCAATGGGAAGCAACCAAGAGCCAGGAACAGTTAGAACTCTACAACCCTTTTTTCAGAGCGTGAATTATGCAACAGGTCTGCAGACAATGACATTTAAATGTGCTGACTGTCTTGGAGGCAGCACGCACGTGTATGTGATGGAAAAAGATGACCTTCTCGATAGGGGCACTGCTAATGCATGTTCTGCAATCCTGCTAGCTGCCAAAACTCGTCTATTTAAGGATCTTAATTAGTCACAAATGTCTTAAAGTAAAACCTGCTCCTTTGAATGTCTGTTATCACTCAGAACTTTACAAAAACCAACCAAACGCAGACGCTCTGAACGGCTTACCGTGAATGAACAAAAAGAGTAAAGCAAGCTCCAAAATGTCATTTCACCTAGGCTGCTATTGTGTTGTACACTCAGAAAGTCAAAGTGTCCTTTCTATCTTTAACTGCCTGACTTTAATTTCCAAGTTTGAAACATTAAATGGAAGAAATAGCAGTAAAAAGGAATGTTTTGCATGCTTAAATGTCATTCTTAAACTCGGTGAGTGCGCACATCCAGTACGAGGGGGTGCACGAGGCCCTGGGGACGAAGCCATGGGGCAAAGGAATAGGAGGAAGTCTGTCAAACAGAAGAGGGGGTGTAATGCCTGTGGGCAGAAAGAGATAGCAAAGGGGGAGGAATGTGGAGGAGTGAAGAGGTAGCCTCAAAAGAAAGAAAATAATCCAAGTAAAGGTTGAGGATAGAGGCCCTAAACTTCAAAAGCCAGGAGAGCAAGATCTTTAATTATTCAGTTACGGTGCCCTGCTGAAAACAATTAACGGAGACCTTCAGCAGATCCTGGGTCAAGCCCTTTGCTGGCCATGATGCAGGAGCTTGGGAAATGCAGGCCAACATCCTGAAAAAAATACATGACCTTGGTCCATTCCAGATGCACTGGTTTATACCTTATGGACAAATAGTGAGATCTTCATGGGAAGGTCAGAATCATGAACTTTGAAAGTCGAGATTCTGTGCCAATTTTTGGATATGAAGGCTACTCAGTTCCCTTGGCCTGGAATATTACAGTGTCTAATATTAGCTAGAACTTACTGAAACACAAATACATAGTACACATACAGCTGATAACATAGGATTTCAAGTATACTCCATTTGATAGCGCACACAAACACAGGGGCTTAGAAAATCACCAACATGTTGATCTACTGTTGTTGCATCTCCAATAGTTCTTAGTTTCATCTTCTCAGTTTCTTTTTTGACTGTGAAAAAACAGGCTCGGCCACCTGTGATTCCACCTTGTGAAGCAACTGATTAGTGCAAAAAAATTCAAGGACCATATGTGAGTTGAGCGTATAGAGGAAGCATGGCTTTAATAATTTGTGCATAGTATGCTGGTGATGAAATGTATGCCACAGGCACATACACTAAAAAATGAAGTATACTTTTGAATTAGGGATGCATGAATATACAGCAGGTAAAATAAGTATTGAACACGTCACCATTTTTCTCAGTAAATATATTTCTAAAGGTGCTGTTGACATGAAATTTTCACCAGATATCGGCAACAACCCAAGTAATCCATACATACAAAGAAAACAAATCAAATAAGTTCAGAAATTAAGTTCTGTGTGATAAAATGGAATGACCCAGGGAAAAGTATTGAACACACTTACTGAAATTTAATTAATACTTCATACAAAAGTCTTTGTTGTTAATGAAGGCTTCAAGACGCCTCCTGTTTGGAGAAACTAGTAGCATGCATTGCTCAGGTGTGATTTTGGCCCATTCTTCCACACAAACAGTCTTCAAATCTTGAAGGTTCTGTGGGCCTCTTCTATGAACTCTGATCTGTAGTTCTATCCATACATTTTCTATTGGATTCAAGTCAGGTGATTGTCTGGGCCATTCTAGAAGCTTTACTTTCTTTCTCTGAAACCAAATGAGAGTTTCCTTGGCTGTGTGTTTGGGATCATTGTCTTGCTGAAATATCCACTCTTGTTTTATCTTCATCATCCTAGTAGATGATGATGGTTGATGTAGATTATGGTTCATAGTGAAATAATGTTCTTTCCACTTCCAGATTATGGCCCCAACAGTGCTCACTGGAACATTCAGCAGTATAGAAATCCTTCTCTAACCAATGCCATCAGTATGTTTTGCAAAAATAAGGTTGCGGGGGTCTTGAGAGAGCACTTTGCTTTTACCCATCATGAAACATTTCTTTTGTGACACGTTGTTAATGAGACACCTTTTTATAGGCCATCAGTTGGGACTAAACCAGCTAATATTAATTTCCACTGACAAGGGGCCGGATTGCTTTCTAATTACAGACAGATTTCTGCTGGTGTCTTGGCTTTATATGCCTTTTTGCACCTCCCTTTGTTCATGTGTTCAATACTTTTCCCCTGTGTCATTCCACTTTATTACACAGAACTTAATTTCTGAACTTTTTTATTAGGTTTCTTTGTATGTATGGATTACTTGGGTTGTTAACAACATCTGTTGAAAATTTCATGTCAACAGCACCTTTAGAAATATATTTACTGAGAAAAACAGTGAAATGTTCAAAACTTATTTTACCCGCTGTATATTGGTATTGATTCATCACATTGGCCGATATTTTATATTTAATTGTGAATGCTCATTTCAGATATTTTTACATTTGGATTACCTTTTCTATCATCTAAAACATTTTTTATTTTATTTCAAGTAATAAAAATAGTAACAATATATTTTAATTAGTTCTGTCAGATGATTAATCGCGATTAATCGCATCCAAAATAAAAGTGTTTGTTTACATAATATATGTATGTGTGCTGTGTATATTTATTATGTATATATAAATGCATGTATATATTTCAGAAAAATAGGTTATTTTTATATATTAAATATATTTATTTATAATATAAATTATATGAATATAAATTAGAGAGAACTATAAATATAGACATGTAAATACGTGTAAATATTTTCCAAATACATACTGTATGTGTGTGTATTTATGTATACATAATAAATATACACCGAACACTAACATATATTATGCAAACAAACTTTTTTGTATGCGATTAATCGCGATTAATCATTTGACAGGACTAATTTTAATGGTTTCAATTTAAGTATTTTAACTTAACTAAATATATTTATACAAAATAGTATAGAATTTTAATATTGGCCATTTATCAGCTTATGCGTACTTTTTAAAATCATAAAAGAATCTCAAGTTAAGTTCACTGTCAGGCAGCTGTTTTCCAAACTATGGGTAGTATGATTGGCAGTGGCGAGTCATAAAAAGAGCCTGCCAGATCATAAAAAGAAAATCAGGAAAATGTGAGCGAGGCCTCAAATGTGTAAGAACTGAAAGTGTGCGAAAGGGTCAGTGTGCCCTTGACGGCAACAGATCCAATTCTGCGTTTGTGAGTCATGGGTTGTGAAAGTTGTTGAGCTATTGAGCTATAGCATTAGTCATCGTCGGGGAGTGAACGTGATCAGGGATGAACTTAGAGGGAATGAAAGCATTAAACTCATTCACCTTTCCTTCTGTGGTCACATGACAGGAAGATGTGAGGGGAGATTTGCAACAGTCAAAGAGTAAATCAAAACAAAGTCTCAAAGGAAAAGTTTGCCTAATTATGAAAATTCTGTTATCTCAGAATAATTTTTTGGACATAAGGGTGAATACATAATGACATCATTTTAATTTTGGGTGAACTATCTTTTTAAGTAGGTGGTGAAGAGTTATGTGTGTTGGTTGGAGGTCTCTCATCCATGTATGTTTCCATGTCCATTGTGCGTTGGTTTAGGACAGGCACACTTTGTTTGAGAGTATTTCACTGTGTGAGAGGGTGTAAATGCTTGCGGTCTGTCCAGTCCTGTTCAGGGCGATGACAGGATGTTCATGTGACTGCTGTGTGTGTGTGGGTGGGTGTTACTCTGTACTGTGTGGGTTAAGGGTGTGGGTTGTGATTATAGTCTTCTTGTGCCAAGAACTCACAGCACTTCAGTCTGACACAACAACAACAAACCGACGCACGGCAGATGCAGGCAGACTGATAGAAACATACCTCACACGCACAATTTTATTGCCTCATTCATGATAGTTCATATGTTAATGAGTGGTAACTCAAATATGAGACGTGTTTAAGTGATTCGGTGTGGAAAATGCCCGATCGGAGGCGTCCGCCATTGTGAATTTCCCAGATAAAGCTTTTAGTCATGGCGCACTCCCACACTGAAACACCTTCATTAGAACATATACCAGGAAGTACTTGACTGTTCATATATAATGTAGACACTGCATGAGAGACTCTTACTTTTTCATTAATATGAATCAGCTGTCTAGCTTCAATCTTTTGCTTTAACTGATGACTGAGTGGAAACATAGGCTCTGTTTGAAAACTTTGTGAGCTGTGTTGCTGTCTACTGCCTACATAGGCATCCTAACTGAGATGTTTCCTCATAAGGGAGTGATTTAGTGCAAAGTGAGTGATTTGGAATGCTCTATACAAGAAGCAAATCCTTCTGGCTTGTAAATAGCGCTCTTCATGAAAGAGTCAACTTACATTGAAAGTTAGCTTGTTGCTAAGCTAATAACACAATAATCAAATAAGTAGGCCCAGATAGAAAATGTAAACGTATTTCCTAGGCAGATTTTTGTGGGAAATCATCTTAAAAATGATTATTATTTGTAGCTGATAGTGTTAACCAAAATTTACATTGGTTAAGTGAGTATACTATGAGTGTAATGCACTCTTATTTGCCCCACCACACCCGGTTCGCAACACACCACACCATAAATGACTAGCATACTTATTTACATTATGATTTGTCTTTCCTGGTGTATATGGCAAATAGTAAATAATTCTGAAGAATTTTTACACATCTCTTTTACATAGAGAGACAGTTTAATATCACTAATGTTAAATACCTGCCGTAATAGCAGTCCATTTGACACAATGCTCTGGTATGGTGGGAAGGCCTTGGAATGTAGTGCAGAATGTGGACTGTTTTTATTGTGCCTTTCTCTTGGTCTCATATAAGTCCTTTTGAAGGAGCTTGACATCTCCTGTCATTTTATAGAATAGATAGCTCGCATTCAAGTGGCACCCAGTTCAGCTTGTGTGAACAGTAAACCCCACCTTCTTCAATTTGATTGGCTATTTCAAAAATTTTGACATTGACGAGCACTTTTGAGCTGCTGCACTGAACCGGAGCATGCTAAATTAATCAGGACTTTAGTGGGCTGCGCCGCGTGGGCCATTCGTCTTGGCCGAAGGAGGGATATAGGCTATGTACATTTACTATAATTCATTGTTTATATATCTACACAAATGGTCAGTCCACATTGTACAGCGGCCCACTGGGAAAACTCCCGGTGCTCCAGATGGCCAGTTCACCACTGATGTGTGTAGCACTCTCAATTAATATATTAAATAAATTTTAATTTGAATGCTACATAATGTTAACATGAGTGTAGTAGTTTCACTTAAAATATTAAGTAAATTTGATTGGTAGTTTTCGAATAAACAGTATAGCACTCTCAATTAATAGTGTATATAATAAATAGCATTTTATTAATTTTCTTGGCTACTAATCACAGTGTTGTAATCTCATAAAAAAAAAACTATATACTTTATTACTGATTTTAGCTAAAAATAAGAGTCTTTCACTTAATATATTAAATAGGGCCGTCAAACGATTAATTGCATCCAAAATAAAAAGTTTTTGTTTACATAACAGTGTGTACTGTGTATATTTATGTATATATAGATACAAACACATGCATGTATATATTTGAGAAAAATGTTGTTTATACATTAAATATATTTACATATAATATAAAATATAATAATATAAATATATAAATGTAAATACATGTAAATATTTTCAAAATATATACTGTATGTGTGTGTATGTGTGTGTTTATATATACATAATAAATAAACACAGTACACATATTGTGTAAACAAAAACTTATTTTGGATGCGATTAATCTCGATTAATCATTTGACAGCACTTATATTAAATTAAACAAATCAAATATGTTTTTTAATGCTACAAATAACATGACAGTGTAGTACTGCCACTTACTAAATTTAATTAAATTAATTTATTTTGGCTGCAAACAAGAGTATAGTAGTGAAGTAAATTAAATAAAAATTATAAAATTATAAATAAATACATTTTGGACTACTGCACTTACACAAATATTGTAATTTCAATTTAATTGTAAAATAGTCATTTTAAATTTAATCTAACTTTTTTGTGTTGCATTCTGTACTAATAATTAACTATTCTTTTGCTTTGTCTGCCATCTTTTACTTTTTTTTCAATAAGCGTGCCACAGTGCAAACTGGAATTGACTGTTCCTCAAAGACATGTGATGCTGCCTGAATCTGTGACCAAAAGAGGTTATCTTAAAAGACTGGTGCCTTAAATGTCTGTCTAGGCATGCAACTTGATTTTGTAACAGAGCTAATGTGTGTCGCAAGTACGTGTTTATTGTTTAGACAGGCTACTCAACAAGCTTGCGTATCGTCATTTGCAGCATGTCCTGTTGCCTGTGAAAGAGCAGTTACGTCGACAGGTGTCAAAGGGCAAATGCAACCACACCTATCGAAGTCTATTTCTGTCCATAAACATGGCCGTATTTGGAGCCGTGGGGCCAAAAAACATCCCAAAGGCCCTGTATTGACCTCAACGAAGGCTTGTTTCAGCAGCAAATTGCTTTTTCCTTAGTGTCGCCAAAGAATGTGTTGGCGTCTCACTTTATTTAAGTCACTAGTTCATCATACGGAATATGTCTCTGCATGCATGTGTATATTTTGAGCATAATTTGCCACCCTTTGAGAATTCACCACCACGTAACAGCTGGCTGAATGAATTCCATGTAGTTCACGCTCTATTTTTTACATCTATTTCCAAACTGTTCTGGATTCAGCGTGTCCCTGTGGTGAAGCGTTACTGGAAAAGATGCTTAGTCATGACAGGACTTGCTGTAAGGGGCATGAGAGGAACAGTTCCTTGGGTTTGGTCATCGTAGGGTAGATATTGAGAGGAACATGTTCTTCCTTTGAGTCACATCAACAGCAGTGTGGTCTGAATGCAATGCCATACTTTCTGATTGAGTCGCTGTTCTGTTTCCTGCTTCCCATGTTCTTTGCATTTCGAGCGTGCTGTGACATGCTCACCCCGAATGCGTTTACACCTGGGAAAGATCTGGAAAAACAATGCTGATTAGTTTCCCAGAAATTTACTTGGAATATAATGTCATTGTAACTGAATGTGCAATGATGTACTTACTCGGGTTTGCTTGTCCCAAGATTTCTTACGTCATTGGTTGTCTCAGTTTCGCAAGCTTAGTTTAGCCCAATTGGCAATTATTTTGACAGGTCTGGTGTTGTTTTTTTGGGAAGGCACAACTTTCCTCAACTCTCTGTGAAGTCCGGGATTGCACAGTTTCCTTTCTGCTGGGGTTGACACTCTTTTTTTACGGAAAAAGCTGCAACTAAGCGGATTCTCTCAATTAGCCACAGATTAGTAGATTAATTATGGTGAATAATGTTCGCAGGAACCCTCTAAGTGCTACGTCTAACGGTGTTAGTCCACTGGCTTTCACCAAGATCATCCAAAACCACATGAGACTATCCACCTTATTCTTCAACGCAGAAGTAAGCCTATGAGCGAGACTTCCGGTTCATTAGCCACTATGGGGAAGTAATGAGAAGAATTACAACATGCAGTAAACAGTAAAACTGTTTGCACTACAAACCAGTGTGTTCATAATAAAGATAATGTATTACAATAAAATGGTAAGACACTAATCATGCAGCAAAATTCTTTTTTGTACAGCTAAAAATAGCTGGATGCAAATGAGACCAGAAGTCACACCCATAAAATGTACAAGTGGCCACGCCCACTCTCACGAAACAAATAAGGTGGATAGTATAGTAACAGACACAGGACACTGATCCTCAGCTAAAGCCAATCACCTTGGATGGGCATGATTCATCCAGATGCATCATGGGAGTTACTCATTGCTGAATATGAACAATGATTCTCTTTAACACACAAAACAATGCAACTTTTGTAAAAGTAAGAAATGCTATATTGTGTCCATAAAAAACTAAACTTGTGTTATATTGTGTCCATGTGTTCTTGTTCTTGTATTGCAGTTTTAGACCAGTGAATCTCAGACCTGGTTTTCAAACAATGACAGGTAAGAGCCAGGTATTTTTTTAGTGAATCAAAAACAAAGCTCTTATGAACCAGTTCTTTTCATGAAACATCCATAAAGACTTACAAACTACAAAGAAACATTAGTTGAAGCCATTTAATCCTTTATATGTCTGCAAAGCCAAGTCTGAAATCCAAATCAAATTTAACAAGATTTTAAAAAGCTATGTACTTGTGAAATAATGGCAAGAAACATGTTTTTCGATTCAGTTGTTTATTCAGACAAATGTTTGATTCAAAACAAATGACTCTCTATGAACAAGTTCTTTTGCGTGAATAATGATAAAAAAAAAAAAAAAAAAAAAAAAAAAACGTACAGTGCAACCAGTGTAGTCCTTTCATAAAAAAATGACTCTTTCTAATAAGTCTTTCAAAATGACTCATTCACAACTCAGGAGTTAAGGTCCTTGCACAATGAGTCCAAAATTTTTGTATGTGTTTTGTTTTGTATTCGCCATACTTTCCTATCAAAATGCTTGCTACGGAATGTGAAAACAGAGAAAATCGAAACTGATCCGAATTTTTTAATGACAGAGAAAAGTTTGTATTTATTTTTTAATGTACAAAAATTTTGGATGAGAATTTCGGACTCAGTGTGCATAGACCTTTACTGTTTGATTCAGTCTGATGGACCCTTCACTGAATCAGAAAACTATCAGAATCAAATGTGAAAATACAAATTTAATTAACTAATTGTATAATCATAAAAATATTGTATCCAAATGTCTTCTTTACTAAAATAAACATTTAATTATTATAATAATATAATTCAAATATAAAATGATTAAAAATTTAATGATTTTATGATTAAATGATTAAAACAAAAAATCCAAAGATTAAGTGGTATAATCAAAAGCGAAACCGAATCAAGATCTAAAGCACACCCAAAAGCTTGCGAATCAGAATTTTATCATGAAATCTGTACTGATACCCAGGCCTACAGAGTTGCGTCCCATTTCGGATGCATAAAACAAAAACACATAGTAGTCAGATGTCTCCTTCCTGTAAAGGTGGGTGGCTCTTGGCCGAAATTAGCGGACAAGGTTTTATGCAAATAGTCAAAAGTCTGGCTTTGCAAAAGTACCAGTGAAAAATTCCGTGGATGCAGGATTAAAGGAAGTGGTACTTTGTGCCGATTTTTGCACATCCCTTTTTTTTAAATGTCTGAGGTTTGACTAGAGAAGGGTTTCTTTTTCTCAGATCCTCAACATTGTGATGCGTTGCCTAGATGTGACCTTTGAGCCTTTGAGTAGGAAGGAAAGTGGGAGAGCGAGGGATGGAGAAAAGGAATTGTTGACAGAGGAAGGACAACGGATTCAGCTTTCCCTCGGCGGATGGAATGATGGCTCAGCAGGATGAGTGGGTGTCAGAATGGGATTAGAGCATCATCCATTTGTTCTCTTTTGTTTTTCCGCTCGCTCTCTATCCTTCCCCCTCTTTTTCCCATATGCCTGTCATGCTTCGTCTCTCTTAGGGGAATTAGGATTTTCCAAATAAACACAAGTTAACGTTTACGTCTGCCAGTGAGATGGAGTAGCGCTTCATTAACCTTGCATTGTCTTTCCCTGGGTTGCGCAGACAGGCTATTAAACAAGATCGCAGATTCTTCATGTGTCTGGAAATGGAAAACCAAACCCTGCGTTGACAAACTACACAAACACACGTTCAAAACAGTGTAGGATCAAATGGCTTCAACTAATTGATTCTTTTTAGGTGTAAACCAAAGCTATAATTCAACTCAGACCATAGACCACAGAACATCGATGTGGTAAAAAAGGGCTGTAATATCATTAAGAATGATCTTTTAGGCCGTACATTGTTGTTACTGGGATTATGCAATAACGTTCCAGTGGATTTCTCATGAGTCATAATAAAACTACAGCATTCCAGACCAAAGATTTACCACTTCTAAGAGCGCAGTCCGAACGGAGTATTGAAGTGGACAAAAATGTACAGATTTTTACTAAAATATTAAAGTAAAAAGTTAAACAGAAAAGGACAAATTAAGAGATTACGAGAACTAAACTATACATTTCTCAATTCTACTTTTTGTTACATTATAGTCAACTGATTCATACCATACTTTTGGGCTGGATTGAAAACTGTTCACTGAAGTCTCATATTTGGTCTCCTCAGCTGTTCTGACGTTGGTGTCGCGCACAGATTGATATCACTGTTTCCGTGTAATGGGTTGAAGCTCCATTTTTAGACGGTCTATCATGTGTATCGTCCTGCATGGGTGACTCTTTGAGCATGATATCTGACTAATACTGAAACACTCACGAGAATAGTGACTGTAAGCAAAAAGAAACCCACCACATCTCATTTAACTGTATATTACTATTCCACCAGAAACTCTGGCACAACGGCATTGAAAGCAAGTCTACTTAGTATATTGAACTGCTATACAGTCTTAAGGATTCAAATGATTAAGTCTTGAAAGTTAAGTTGTGTTCTTGCTAAGCCTTAAAACATGAGAAATAGTATGTTGTATAATCATGGCAGTATTTCCATTTTGTATCCAAATGTCCACTTTCATATAGGACAATTAATGATAATTAAATATTTTTGAATATTTTTTAATTTTTTGAATTAAATTAACCACAGTTGGGTCCAAAGCATCTAACACCACACTGAAAATCTGAGATTTATAGTTTTTAGAGATAATAATAATAATAAATGTAAAAAAAAAAAAAAAAAAAAAAAAAAAATAAGTATTAAAATCATGCAAATATTTGCATTTTGTATGAAAATGTCATTTTTATAAAGGATAATTAATTAAAATAAATATACATATATTAAAATAAATATAAATATAATAATAAAATTACAACTAAAATGAAATCATTCAATCAAGCAATTATTTAATATATGTCTTTTAATATACTTTTAATACAAACATGCATACCAGACTCACACACTGAATATATATATAATGAAGCATTAAAAAACCCCAGAAATTAAATATTGTAATCATGCAAATATCATGGAAAAATCTGAAACGTAAATATTTACTTCAACATTTCACTCAAATTCTGCACGCTGTATTTTCAATGAAAGATTTAAAATTTTTTGAAATCAGAACAAAAAATATCATGCAAATACACAATATAATATTACATAGTCCCTTTAGCACCATTTTCCCCATTCTGCGTTAATATTACATCAGTCAGTCATATTTCTCCAATTGTGTCTTATTTGTCATCAGTCACCATTGGGAACTGGGACACACTAAATTGTTTAATAACAGACTTTAGCTTGTTCTCACGCACATGTCGTGTGCACAAGTTGCCCCCGCACCAGCCCTAAGCTCTGAGTGCTCGAGGAGTAAGAAAGCATTGATTTCTTTGCTATCAGTCAGAGAAAAGCCGGTTTCTTGCTGGAAACTAAAACTGAATTATTTATTTCCTCATTCAATTTTTATTGCGCTCTCCTGGTGGAAAAATAATGCTTCCTCAATTACACAATGTCTCTCCCCCACTATCCTGCTATCTTGCCTCTTTCTGCCACAGTCTCGCTCTCCAGCTCTCCTCTGGGTGGTTAAATGTGGACAGAGCCTGAGCGTCGGAAGTCATGGAGTGTGACAAAGAGCCACACATGGAGAGGAGAATTAGATCATGTAATCTGAACTGCTGGCACTGGTGTAACTATAACTAACTGTATTACACACTGGGCATCTGTAGCCATTACATTCTAGTGCTTGACACTGTACTAATGTCTAAACACAGAAGGAAAAAATGGCATTTGGAAGAGCAGGTTTATGGCCATAAACAATTATACAACAGTTAGTTCCAGTCCTCTAATTTGATTGGCAAAGCAGCGGTCCAAGAGTGCTAAATGTATATGAGGAATATTTTGGGTTGAGTTCAATCGACAGCATCTGGGGCATGTTGATTACCATAAAAATTTGCAGGAATAATATTGATTTGTCATGGAAAGTCATTACTTTTTTAAATTATTATTTTGATGTAATTTGTTTTGCATTTTTTTCTTTAGAAAAATATGCACCTCAAAAATGTTGCTAAGAAAGAGTGTTAAAGGGGTCATATGATGCGATTTCAAGTTTTCCTTTCTCTTTGGAGTGTTACAAGCTCTTGGTGAATAAAGAAGGATCTGTGAAGTTGCAAAGACTAAAGTCTCAAATCCAAAGAGATATTCTTTATAAAATTTGAGACACGTCCATGCCCCCTGAAACGGCTCGTTTAAACACACCCCCACATCTCTACGTCAGTATGTGGGAAGATTTGCATAACACCATCCAGATGTTCATGCAAAGAAAAAAGGCGTACCTTTTATTCTCATTGTAGTATTGTTGTTGCCGCCACTGCCATGTCGTATAGACGCTGTGTTTCACTGTGAAAGCGAAACTACTTTGTTTGGCCTTCCAAAAGAGGAAGATATTCGCTTCGTCATGCCTGGGGCTGATCCGTGCTGGTCGCTGAGGAAATACATCAACTTTGCACTGTGGATCACAGAATCGGCTTTCACTGTGGACGAAGTGGCGTCCAGCCCGAGGTCGTCACATGTGGTTGCTGCAAGACCAAGGTACGCTCCTTCGTAGAATCCGCCTGCCGCACCGTTCTCAAGCCGCCCGCCTCTGCTCACTCAAGCCGGCCGCGGCTCACTCTAGGCCTCCGGCCTTCGCTCACTCAAAGGCCGTGGTGTGTGATGCTGTTTCGTTGAGAAAGTGAAACTGCTTTGTTTTTGCCTTCCAAAAGAAAACACGACTAGAAATCATGTTTATAACGGGTTTTATGTTTATGTCTTGTCGCTCCGGCAGGACAAGGCTTCACAATATGTTAAGAGGCATAACATTTCCGTCTCACGCTTGAGGCATTCAGCCAATCACAACTCGCTGGATAGCTGGCCAATCACAGCACAGCTCGCTTTTCAGAGAGATTAGCCCTGTTATAGGATTAATTAATATTTTAAATTAGCTTTTATTTTTTATATTTTTAGTTTCTTATTTATTTTTTACTTTAAATTTTAGTAAATTTATGTGCTTTTGTCATTTTTATTTCTATTTATTTTATTTCAGTTTCAATTTAAATACTCTTGGTACTCTAAATCCTTTATTTTAGTTTTTAGTTTTTTTTTTTATATTTTCATCTAATATCTAATATTTTATTTAACAAAATGCATGTAAACTTGATGGCAGTGAAAACATTTGCTTACTAACCTTTTCTGTGTCAAGTCAAGTCCAATTTTAAAACGTAATGGTGTAAAAATGAGATATTTTAAACTCTAAAACGACTATACAATTGATAATTTGAAGATCTTTACAACTCAAATAATACATAAGATTTAAAAAAAGAATTAAAGTGTTAATATAAAATGATATTATTTTATATATTTATGTTATTTTACTATCATTTTATTTTTTTATATTTTTCATTTTCATTTTAGTTAAACTTCAGTAATTTTGTTGTATTTTTTAATTTTTATTAGTTTTTGCTTTTTTAAAATAAGCCCACAAAGTTTTTATTAATTTTTAATTCAGATTTAGTTATTTTAGTACATCAACTTCAACTACATAAAAAGATAAATTCTACTTTGGTAACAATGGCTGAAATAAAGTAAGTTTAATTATTAATTTTTAAAAATATTTTATTATACTTCAGTTAACATTTATTTTATCTCAAGTAACAAAAAATGTTATACTTTTTACTGGTTTTACTCTTAGTTTTATTTATCTATAACAACAATGCACTGAACCCGAATTATTCCTTATTAACTTTATTTATAGAACTGTCATATAAAAGCAATATTACCTGTGGCCAACTCACAGCTGCACCGAAATACAGCACTACAGCATGATTTGATATTGCTTAAACAAAAAGATTTAAATCAGGATGTCAGGTGCCTCTGGGTAGAGGGGGTAGAATAAAAACAGAAAGGCATTGTGGGTGGATGGTGAAGGATACAGAGCGAGAGAGAGAGAGAGTCTGCTCACCCCCCTGGTTTAGCCAAAGCTCTCCTGGCATTCTCTGCATTCAAACCTGGCTACAACAACTGATGGGTGATCACAGCCAGAGTGGCCTCTTTGACCCCCGCAGGTGCTTGGGGGATGTGGTCAGGTGTGCATAACAGCACGAGAATGAAGCAGCTTGATGAGAGAGAGAGAAGGTGGGAATGAAGCAATGGCTGATGGCGACTAAGAAACAGCAGCGGGCTCTCCAGGCAAGAAATGAAATATTTGCAATTCTGCCTGGTCCCTGGGCTGCAGGCCTACACTCCATTTATATGGAAATGAGTTTGTCTTTGCTAAGGTGGGTATGGAGAGAGAGAGGGTGAGAGAGGTAGGGGAGAAGGGGAGTGAGATCAGAGTTGGTCACTGTGCTTTTTCTTCACTTGTCATTTAAGAGAATTTTAGAATATGAAATTCTAGAACATTTGCAATGCATTTAACTTCTGCAATGCGACAGAATATAAAGTTTATAGTGGAACAATATAATTAAGGAAATCATTTTACCTGCTTTAATAATAATAAGTAATTTAATATTTGTATGCATTTATTTTAAATAGTTTGACAATTTATGTATGTGTATATATATATATGTATATATATATATATGTGTGTGTGTGTGTGTGTGTGTGTGTGTGTGTGTGTGTGTGTGTTTAATATGATAAAAATATAAACATATTTTATATTAACAG
This sequence comes from Cyprinus carpio, assembly GCF_018340385.1. Taxonomy (NCBI): domain Eukaryota; kingdom Metazoa; phylum Chordata; class Actinopteri; order Cypriniformes; family Cyprinidae; genus Cyprinus; species Cyprinus carpio. The sequence goes on from NC_056618.1 coordinate 23,750,990, forward strand.
TTTAAAAGTTTTGAAAAGTTTTATAAATTGTGTATGATATACGTATGACTATTAAGAAAGTAGGGTTAATTTTATACTTCTTCATCCACCAGAATTTTACTGGATTTTGAAAAGTTATATATATATATAAGTTTATTAACAAATAAAAGTTGTTGAAAGTTAAAAAAAAAAAAAAAAGTTAAAAGAAAAAGTAAAAAAAAAAAAAAAAAAAAAAAAAGTTAAAAGAAAAAGTTATTACATTTTGATCTAAGATTATGAAATTAAAATTTAAAATTCAAAAGTCAACATGCATGTTAATGCACATTTTTATTTTGCACAATTAACTGGCGCATGTTATTACAAAGATTTTTTTTTTTTTGTCAAATCCCAGCCTATATATTTGTTTGTTGGTTTGTTTATTTATTAATTTATTGGCTAAATATCATATTATACATATCATAAAAATGCATCATAGTAAAATGTATTACAATCACTTTTATGTTGAAATTAAAGGGATAATCCATACAAAAATGAAAATCATATACTCACTCTAATGTCATTCCAAATCTGTATGACATTAATTCTCCTGCGGAACACGAAATACAAATATTTAGTAGAATGTTGGTGACCAAAATTGTTTTCCACAAAAAAAAAAAAACACAACAACAACAACAAAAAAAAAAAAAAACACTGAGACATTTTTTTTTTTTATATCTTCTTTGATGTTCCACATCGGAAACACAGTCATACAGATTTGGGCCAACACTTTTGGGTGAACTATCACTTTATGGACATCTTCTGGAATCTCCAGCTTTCACGGTACTTTTGATGAACCAACCAACCCCCAATGTCCTTCACGTCCAGGCCTCAGATCAACAGCAGCACTGCTGGAAAATTAGCAGATGTTCAACAGACCCTTCATTCCAGATCAGTCCATTTGCAGTGAGCTCCAGAGCCCGGTGAGTCTCGCTGGAGCGTTCATGGCCAGCTGCTCCTCTGTGATGCCCAGGGCTTTGCTAATACCAATGCTAATGCCCACACTCTTTTCATACAATCAAGCTTAGTCATGACACCAAGACCCACAAGACCACAATGGTTCCATCACGAGATGGTAAAGGTCAGTCACGCTAAGACTGAGGGGGAACACATGATTTAGGAGTCATTAACTATGTTCCAAATCCTAGTGAGCTGCCTTGTAGTCTATATAGACAGCTGCCTCTTAAAGAAACATCCTTAACAGAACCCCAGTGACTTGTTTGGAATGTTCAATATTCAAAGATATTGTAATAAATGAATAATTAAAAAATATTTATAATAATAAATGTAAAAACAATTAATGATTGAATTATGAAATTTTGTGTTCAATAAAAGTATAAAAATCATATAATCATAATAGGACCCTTACACAGCTATTACAAAAATTGGAAACAATTACTAATGCTCAAGAAGGCAACAATGCATTAAGAGCCAGAGGGTGTAAACTTTTTTAACAGGATGATGATGTGTAATTTTTTTTTTTATTTTGTTTGAAGATCATATTTTCTTTCGTTTGGTACTGCACGTAATGCATTGTGTTGCCTTCTTGAGCATCAGCAAATGTTTTCACCTCATATAATAGTTATGTATGAGTCCCCCAGTTGTCCTCCATGTGAAAAGATGGATCTCAAAATCATACAGTCACTGCTGGAAAGGGTTCAAATATACAGAAAATGTTGGAAAACCAAAGAATGTGCAGGAGCTGGAGGATTTCTTTTTTTTTTTTTTTTTTGAAGAACAGCAATGCAGTTGAACTGATCAGGACCAACAAGGGACTCATGAACAGCTATCACTAAACAGAAAGACAGTCGTGGATCATCCAGGAAACAACACAGTATTAAGAATCAAGGGCATGTAAACTTTTGAACGGGGTCATTTTTATAAATTCAGTTATCATTTTGTCTTGTGTATAAACATCTGTTATGTGAAATAGCTTATTCAGGACAGTACTAAATAAAAAATAACATGCAATTTTCATGATCCCTCTTATTTTGTTTCAGGTATTAACATTTGTGTGTGTGTGTGTGTGTGTGTGTGTGTGTGTGTGTGTATATATATATATATATATATATATATATATATATATATATATACACACATATATATATTTTACTTTTCAATTTATAAAACAAACCACCTTAGATGTATCTTAGGCTAAATGGAAGCAGCTCACTGGGTTTGGAAAAAACTAAATTCATGCAGTTGAGTTTGGGTTTGAGTAAACACGACAAAGAAGCCTCGTCAGGGGCTCCCGAGTGTAAATGTCCTCAGGGTGGTCTCTGAGTTATTGTCTGTTCGTGGAACATGGTTTGTCTTGTGCACTGCCTCATAATCTGTGCCTCAATGCCTCGTTGAAAGGGTGGGAGTGTTTGTTTTTGCTCTGCGAAGAAGTCTAGTTTTTTTTATGCGAGGACAAGGGTCTTTCTTGTGCTGATCCTTTTTCTACTGCTATGGAGATGGTATTGGTGGAAGTCACTCTCTCACCCTGATCTCAGACTGGTTTTGAGATTACCTTCACAATGGCTCTTGTTTGGGTTCATCTAGAGAGGCTGGTCTCGGATCAGCATAGGAGAGATGAGCTTTCCGCAGCCATGGAGACAGATGTGACATTCTAGATTAACAAAGAGTAAACACACACTAGACATGTGTTGAACAAGAATGAGAAACGAGACCACACAGGAATTCAAAAAGCTTGGATACTATGCTAATTTTTTTATTTTCTTATTTTTGTACCACATTCAGTTCTTTTATTGTACTGGAGGTGTTTACTTTGACATGTTTAATTAACAAAAACAGCACTTGTATCAGACCCAGATCTAGCATGTTTTGTTTGAGGGTTAGTGTAGGTGGTCCATAATGCTTTTAAACAGAATATTTATTAAAGAATAACATTAAACTATTAAATAAAGAAATGTCAAACTAAATCAAACTTAATAAACATTAAGTAAATTAACGTCTTAATGACAACATAAAACTTTATGTGAGGATTAGTTTTAAAGTTTGTCACATTGTATTTACCTCATTATAAAAGTGACTGAAGTCACCGTAAAGTCCATGACAGCAATAAAGGGTGTGTTTAACGCGTGCATGCGCATGTGAGTGTACCTGAGCTGAGATAAAGTATCGCTTCGTGACTATAGTATAAAGTTAATTACTGTTTTAATACACGGTTTACTACCGTTTACACTAAAGGCGAGTGATACGCCAAACCTAGAGCAACCAGAAACCGGATGCGACCTCCTATGTGGCTGCTGTACTATGTCAGTGGTATTTCAACTCTATGTGGCTCAATTGAGGATACTGTGGCCCTTCTAAGGCACAAACATGGTTTATTTCTCTCTTCAGAAATCAATATACTTCTTGTTCATCATGTCATTTTTGGGCTTTGAATATTTTTAATAGATATCTGAGGTCACTTTCTGTGCATATATCAATTTCAGATAGGACTCGCCATATGAATGCAATCTTTATTATTGATCAGATGGTCAATATTAAACTATCGTGGAAATAGAATGCACAACACCATCAAATACACAGGCTATTAGGCTGTTGAAGCATCTCTGTTTAAAATAAGGATTATTCCTGATTTCAACCCCAGTATTTGTCATGGAAACATGGAATCAATGTGACACATCAATATCTGTAAGTGTGTTTGTTTCTGCACTGTCCTCCTATTCTGCTGCCCTGGTTCTCTCTGGTTTCTCATTCATATTCTGGTGGAATCCTCTGGCAGTGAGGCTGCAGTCGCTCTCAGAGCAGGCGTGGTCACATGGGCAAAGGATGAGGGAAGAAGATAAGAGGAGAACTGGGGGAGGGATGGAGAGGGGATGAGATGCTCGAAACAGACAGGGTCAATAAAAAAGATGGGTTAGGGAAAACAAAGATAGATAGTTGAATGGGAATGGTAAAAGAAAGAGGAATACAATAGGATTGCATGATTAATGGAAATAAATCCGCACTGGTTTAGTGCCATTATCAAATCACAGAGGCTGCGATTTAATTAAATAAATATATGCACTGTCTATGTTTTTTAAAATGAAATGCGGCACTGTGTTCTTTTACACGTAAGCAGCTTATGATCCTGGGCTTTCAGGATCTCAGAGCAGGTTGCTTACACTGTGAAATGTGAAAATATAGCATATGCCAACCAGCTTCCGAGACTTTTAATTGAAGTGCTGTTGTTAACAAAATAGAAAAACCTTTATTGTTTAACATTTGAAAAGGAAATAATTAAGACTGAAATTTTATAGTTGTACATAATTCTTCTTTCTTATGCTGTTTTACTGTCTTATTTCTTATTTGGTTAAATTTTGTTTTAGTAAAAAGAATAATAATACTTATTAGTAGTAGTAGTAGTAGTAGTATTGTTGTTGTTATTATTACCCTTCAGGTTGCATACTTCTGGTGCAGTTGCACCAGCTAAGCAACTGCTATTGAGCTGAATGGAAATGCTAATGGTTCGCTTTTTCCAGGTATTGCATACCTCCTTGTTTGGACCTCATGGGCAGCAGGGGCTTCGCATGCTAACCTCAAGCTCAGGCTAGTGCACCATTAAGGCCCGAACGATTGCTTGTTCTGTGTTTCTCTCTCTATTTTCCATCTCTTCCCCCTCTCTCCTACTCGCTCTCCCCCTCCCGTCGGCTGTCAGAGAGATGTGTGTGGGCAGCATTGTGATAGGAATAGATGTTCCCCTAAGCGAGACCTGCAAAAGCCATTTGAAATCTGCTTGATGGAGAACAGTAGGTAAGAGAGTGGGCTGCTTGCTTTTCTGCACTCTCTCCCTCTCTCTTTATCTCTCGCTCTCTCTCCCCCCTCTGTCTGTTGTTCCCTCCTGTTCCCCCTCTCCCACCTCTTTTCCTTTCTTTCGCTGTCCTCTTTTTCACCCCCTCTCTCCTCCCTGCGTTCTGCCATTTAAAGCGTTCCTCCATCTCAGGTGGCACTTCCCCCTCCGCCACCCCATTCACTTGCTCTTTCTCTGTCTATCACACACACTCCCCACCTCCTCCTTTCTCCTCTGTTTTTCTTTCACTTTCTTTTCTTTTTTATCTGGGCACGCATTCCTTTCCACCCACACTCAACATACTCTCTAAATGATTCCAAGTGTCTGGGCCCCAAGCCTCCTCGAACAGGCGTGCATACACATACACACAATGCTTAAAAGAAAGAAGAAAAAAAAGGGGCTCTTGAAGCCCTTTTCAAGTATTAACCCCATTTACAACAATCATTTGCTTCACATCGTACGTTCAGAACTGATGGTACTGCCCAGAGGAATATTTTATTGCTTAGTGGTTGCTCCTTCACAGCTCAGGAAACTTAATTGGTCCAAAAATGTTTTTTTGTTGTTGTTGTTGTTGTTTTACTTTTGAATAAATATTGGACCGCAATGACTTTCATTGTGTGAAAAAAAAAAAAAAAAAAACATTAATTGGTGTTCCACAGATGAAAGAAGGTCATACAGGTTTGGAATGACATACTACCCCTTTAACTTAACTGGAGCATTGGACCACTGATCAAATTTATAACTTGAATGCAGTGCATAAAAGCATCTGCAAAACACGTGAGTGTATTATATTTCATGTTAGGTTTCTGATTATGTTAGCTATGTTTGAAATCTAGGGTTAGGCCTGTTCCTTCCGAAACCAAAAATATCTACACACATTAATTTTTTTATATACTTTTGTTTTAGTTAAGAGCATTTTTGATGGTTAATAAAATTGTATAGCTCTATTTTCAGATGTTATAGCTATGATCTCAGATGTTTCTCCTAGAATTCCATGGGAAAAATAAAAAAGAATAAGATAGTTGTTGATGTAGAGAATAGAGCTATAACATTATTTTTTTGATATCCTTTTATTAGCACCTAAAATACTCCCGACTAAAACAAAAACATACAAGCAGTGCTATGAAATGAAAAAATGCTCAAGTTCATTTTGAATTCGCATTGGATGCAAATCAAACCACAGCACATATGAAACACAACTGAGATGTTTTATGAAGAAAAAAAAAGAGAGATCTCTATGTTTTTGAAATGTTTCTGAAAAACATTTGTGATTACTTGGGTCATTTTCTCAGAAGAATGTCGGAACCAGGAGACTTAAGCAAGTGTCCATTTGCTCTCCATTTAAAGAAAAAACAAATATATATTTTCTAACGGATGAGGACATAGAACCCTGAGGACAGTTACTGAAAGGATGTTTTTTAAAAACACTCAACTCTCAGACACCCTCCACAGCACCATCTCCATTTAATGAGGTCACTACAGGTCATAGCAACTTATGGCTACATTTTAGAAATGATGTTTTGGGCCATTTTATTGATAGTGAGAGTGAAGATATAATAGGAAACATTGGGGTGAAGAAGAATGGAGCGAGACAGGACAGATTCAAACCCACGTAGGCTGATGAAATGAAATTCAGATGCAGTGGCTATGTTTGGAAATGGTATACTTATTGCATATGGCACAATATACACTGAATACTGACTAGAATTATATTAAGACGATGTGCAAAATACGATGTCTGTAGTATGCAATGGTAAACATTTAAAGCAATAATATGCGACATGAGCTCATTAAGTGCATGTTTAATTCAGCAAGGACTTGCAATTATTGTCCTGTAAATAAAAGCAATTGTTTAACATTTTTAGCCAAGTTTTATATTAAAATGTATTAACTTTTGGCAGTCTAATTTAAATTCTAGCTCAAAAATTGTAGCATTTGGTAGTTTTCCGCCAATGTCTTCTTTTACTCTCATGTTCAGTTTGTGCTGTTTTTGTATTTCCTTGCTGTTGCATCATTGTTCTTTCATATGCTTTCTCACACAGTTCTTTCATTTACTTTCATTTTTTTTCAGATTTTCATCAATAATTGAGATTTTGAAGTTGCCGTGAATAATGCAAAACACATTAGTAACCATACAGTACATGCTCTGAGTCTATAATTTAAGCTGCAAAGGTCTTTGTTGTGAACTATTAAGAGGACACTCAGTACCACCCTTTTTTGCATAAACAAAAATGCTTCTTCAAACCCTCGTGTTTATTTTCTTTCCCCTTTCTACTTGTGTTTTCTTGTCCCCTTTCACATGAAATTAAATTTTTGCTCCCTCTGTCTGTCACCGAGATTACATGTGTTTGTGACAGAGTCCTTTTGGTTGAAAGAAACAACACAGAAACTGGGATAAGCACCAGTGCCTGACAGGGGATTTTGCTTACGATCCCCTTGCTCCACAATGAAGCCCACAATCACAGAAAGTAATCCCATCTCCTTAAGAGTCAAAGCATTCTGAGTGTTTTGTGCATTGCGGCAACGTTTTCTTCATTTCAGAAAACCTTGTATTCCTTGACACTTGCTCAGGTTTTTGTTCTGGATGAAAACAATGTTATGAGTCAAAGGCTGATATGGCCTAAAACTAGCTTGCAAGGTGCTGTAATAAAACTCTTTCAAGTCAAGTCAAGTCAAGTCTGCTTTATTGTCAATTCTTCCACATGTACAGTACATACATACAGAGAATCGAAATTGCGTTACTCTCAGACCCCCGGTGCATACAGATAACACTAACAGTAGAGCCTAAAAATCTAGATCAAATATAAAATATAAGATAAAAACTATACAATAAGGGAACGTAAAAAAGACATAATAGAAAAAATAAAATAAAAATAAGGTTAAATAAAAGCAGCGCAAGGCACATGGCAGATAGAGTGCAAACCAGTGAACAAACAGTGCAGATAAAAAGATTTTTAGTGCATAAAAAAATAGCTTATTCAGTCTGATTAAAAGTGACAAAGTGACAAAGGGCTCAGAGCAGTTATTTTATTAAACTGACTGATGAGGAGGTAGAATGATGTCAGATCCATGGTGAATGAGGTAGTGAGCAGACCACTGCTGCACAAAGGTGACTGGTGCATGACATTCGTATGTTAGAGGGAGGGGGGGGTTCATAGTTCAGTGGTGCCTGAGGCAGAAGAGGGACGGGGGGGTAAGTTTTCGGGAGCGAGTTCAGCTTCCTGACAGCCTGATGGATGAAGCTGTCCTTCAGTCTGCTGGTCCTGGCCTGGAGACTTCGCAGTCTCCTCCCTGATGGCAGCAGACTGAAGAAGCTGTGTGACGGGTGAGTGGGATCACCTGCAATGCAGAGGGCTTTTCGAGTGAGACGGGTTCCATAAATGTCCTGGAGGGAGGGGAGAGAGACACCAATGATCTTCTCAGCTGCTCTCACTATGCGTTGCAGAGTCTTCCGGCAGGACGCGTTGCAGGCGCCATACCACACACAGTGATGCAGCTGGTCAGAATGCTCTCGATGGTGCCTCTGTAGAAGGTGTACATGATGGGGGGTGGGGCTCTGGCTCTCCTCAGTTTGCGGAGGAAGTAGAGACGCTGCTGTGATTTCTTGGCCAGTGCTGCAGTGTTGTCGGTCCAGGAGAGGTCCTCTGTGATGTGCACACCCAGGAACTTGGTGCTGCTCACTCTCTCCACAGTCGCACCGTTGATGGTCAGAGGAACATGCTGAGTGTGCGCTCTCCTGAAGTCCACAACAATCTCCTTCGTCTTCTCCACGTTCAGAGAGAGAGATTGTTGTCACTGCACCACCCGGCCAGGCGGCTCACCTCGCTCCTGTAGTTTGTCTCATCTCTGTTGCTAATGAGACCCACCACAGTCGTCGTGTCATCCGCAAACTTGATAAAGAGGTTAGAGTTGTGTGACGGTGTGCAGTCATCGGTTCAGCAGAGTGAAGAGGAGGGGGCTCAGCACACATCCTTGGGGGGCCCCAGTGTTCAGTGTGATGGTGCTGGATGTGTTGCTGCCGACACGTACTGCCTGAGGTCTTCCAGTCAGAAAGTCCAACAGCCAGTTGCACAGCGAAGTGTTGAGCCCCAGCTCGACCAGTTTGTGAATGAGCTGTTGAGGGATGATTGTGTTGAATGCTGAACTGAAGTCTATGAACAGCATTCTGACGTATGAGTCTTTTTCCTCTAGATGTGTGAGTGCTGAGTGGAGGGTAGTTGAGATGGCATCATCGGTCGACCGGTTGGACCGATATGCAAACTGGAATGGGTCCAGGGAGGGGGGGAGGGCAGACTTGATGTGGTGCATGACTAGCCGTTCGAAGCACTTCATGAGGATGGGAGTAAGTGCAACAGGACGGTAGTCATTAAAGCATGATGGAGATGGCTTCTTCGGGACTGGAATGATGGTGGTAGCTTTGAAGCATGTGGGAACAACAGCTTGACTAAGTGAGATGTTGAAAATGTCTGTGAAGACATCAGTGAGTTCTGCTGCACAGTCTCTCAGTACACGCCCAGGAATGTTGTCAGGACCCGGAGCTTTGCGTGCATTGATCCTGCTGAAGGATCTCCTCACGCTGTCCGGGGTCAGCATCATCACCTGGTCACTGGGAGGAGGTGGAGTCTTCTGTGCAGTGGAGCTGTTTTGTGCCTCAAAGCGAGCGAAGAAGGTGTTCAGCTCGTTCAGCAGAGAGATGTTGCTGTCACAGGTCCCGCTGTGGGGGCTTGTAGTCCGTAATGGTCTGTATCCCCTGCCACAGGCTCCGAGTGTCTCTGCTGTCGCTGAATTGATGGGCTATCCTCCTGGAGTACTGTCTCTTAGCCTCTCTGATGCCGCGGGATAGGTTGGCCCTGGCTGTTCTCAGGCCCCCCTCGTCTCCAGCTCTGAAGGCAGCGTTCCGCGTCTCCAGGAGTCTGTAGACTTCCCCTGTCATCCACGGCTTCTGGTTGGCCCGGACAGTAATGGTTTTTGTGACTGTTACATCCTCAATACACTTGGTGATGTAGGCAGTGACAGTCTCCGAGTACTCCTGGAGGTCAGTGGAGTTATTATAAGTGGCAGCCTGCTTAAACATATTCCAGTCAGTTGTATCAAAGCAGTCCTGAAGAGCCTCAGACGATCCTTCTGGCCACACTTGAATCTGTTTCTGAACTGGTTTGGCGACTTTAACGAGCGGTCTGTATGCAGGCATTAGCATGACAGTGATGTGGTCTGAGGCACCGAGGTGGGGGAGGGGGAGGGCTTTGTAAGCTCCTCTCTGTGTGGTGTAAACAAAGTCTAAAATGTTTTTACCTCTTGTTGGAAAGTTAATGTGTTGGTGTATTTTAGGAAACACACTCTTTAAGTCAGCATGGTTGAAATCCCCAGCTATGATGAGAAAAGCATCGGGGCGGTGTGCTGTCTGCTGCTCACTGATGTGCTGGTACAGTTCATTTAGTGCATCGTTCCTGTTGCTGTTGCTGTTGTTCGGGGGAAATGTAAACCGAAACGAGCAGTATGGCAGTATATTCCCTCGGCAGATAGAACGGCCGGCACTTAATAATCATAAACTCCACCAGGGGTGAGCAGTGTTTGCAGATCACAACAGCATCGCGGCACCACGCGTCATTGATGTAAACACAAAGCCCGCCGCCGCGGGTTTTTCCTCCCGCGACGCGAGCTCTGTCTGCTCGATAGCACGTCAGCTGGTCGAGCTGAATGGCGCAGTCCGGAATGCTGTCGCTGAGCCATGTTTCCGTGAATACAAACACACAACAGTCTCTTACAGTCCTCTGAGTTGAACGTAGTAATCGGATGTAGTCCAGTTTATTGTCCAAAGAGCGTACGTTAGCCAGTACGACGGTGGGGATGGATGGCTTGTGTGGGTTAGCCGTTAGCCTAGCCCGGATACCTCCGCGCTTACCCCTCTTCTGCTTCCTCTCACGCCGCTTGTGGCGCCTCCGCTGTGGGCGAGATGCAGTAGAGGGGGTCGGTGATGATGTAGGCCTCCGGAGCAGTTCGAGATCTCGCAGCAGTTCCGCGTGCGCGGAGTTTAACTCCAAAAATGAGGCTCTGCCGACATCCAGCAGAAACTCACGACTGTATGCGCGCTTAAAGACAGATAGACGCGATGACGACGTACAAAAACACTGCGACTCACAAGACAAAAAACACGAAAACACCGTTCTGTCGGGACAGAGAGAAGCCGCTGCGTGTGGACGCGCCGCCATCTTGGTATATCTTTCATTGTACATCAATTTACTTTTCTATAAAAGTCCTCTGGTAAAGAATATTGACACTGGTTTGTGAAGTAACATGACTAAATTAAGCTATTGAATTTCATGGTTGTGATTAGACATCAACAGTCAGGGCAAAATGATCACGTTTCAATGACACAATCAAAGTGCTGTCTGGAAATCTGTCCGCATTGGATGTCGGCATCTTTATAGAGGTTTTTTGAGATGTCAACCGTAACCTCAACCCTATAACTTGGGAAATGTTTCCCAAACGCATTGTAAGATTGCAAAAATCTTTGGCACCAGTGATCTATGGGATTAGACTGGTTTTGGGAAATGCAGCCTTGAACATATTTATTTCAGAACCCATTTTAATAAATTATTGCATTCACATTGTCAGTGTAATAGCATAAAGCAGCGCTGCAAGTACAGATTTGGCTTTACACCTGTTTTTATTGTACTGAACTCAGCTGAAAATGCTTCAAATAATAAAAAAATAGCATAGGCTTTTATAAAGTGAAACAAAACCAACAAAATGAACTTCCCATATCCTCCCACTTTTTCTTGCGGAAAGTCTAGAAAGAATCCAAACAATTTTATAGCTTATCACTACACTTTTAGGATTTGGATTCCATTCTGTGTGGATTAATTAAAACTTAGATATAAATATGACATCCCTCCAAATGTAACTTAGATTTCATGACAATCAAGATTTAATAATTCTCAGTGGCCCACTTCTGACAACATACTTTAGTCGGAGAGTCAGAAATCTGAGTGGTAAGTCAAAAATCACATATTTTCTGTGTAAATCTGAAGTTCAGTTATGCTATCAGTGTGGAAACACTGTGAGTCTTGCAGTTACGCAGGCAATTATGGGCTGCTTACATTGCGGTGTGGAACAGCTCCCCCCAGATCTTCATGAAAGCAGCTAAACATAGCTAACATAATCAAAAACTTGACATAAAACAGGCAAATAGGAGAACAAAAAGTTTGAGGTTTGAGTAACAACAGTGAAACTTTTAAAACAATAATTCCTTTCCTTTGTTTTTCTTTTCACTTCACTCTTTCCCGCACCTCAGCCGCACTGTTTAAGTTCCCGTCATGTAAGAATTCACCACAACCCTCCCTGGAGAATGAGTCTGTTTACGCTTCACACCAAAGGTGCTTTTGAACCACCCCGACGACTCTCTGAACATCAGTCGACGTATGTACACAGAACTCAGTGCTGACTTATCAGTATGTTGTGTTTGTTTGGTAAATAAAGTAGTTCTGTGGCAGGATCCTTCTAAGACAGTACTCATTTCTTTTTGCATGGGTGGCATTCTATCTGTATTTTTATGCTCTACTGTTAGTGTTATCTGTATGCACCAAGGGTCTGAGAGTAACGCAATTTCAGTTCTCTGTATGTATGCTGTACATGTGGAAGAACTGACAATAAACAGACTTGACTTGACATGATTGGGTATGTCTGGGATGAAGCTCCTGGACAGTGGTTTTTACATTGGACACCAAGTAGCGACCCAAACATTAAATTCTTTAGCAAACAGGAGTAAACGTAAAAATGTCCTTAAAATCAACCATAAAATGTATTAAAGTGCCCCTATTATGCCATTTTCTTGGTTCCTAATATTGTTTTGGGAGTCTCCCACAATAGGATTACATGCATGCATTCTCAAAATGTGCATTTAGTATCACCTCATTTTCCAGCGATTTTCAAATGATTTGTTCGAAGCAGTTCAAAGATTCAGTCTCTCTAAACCCCTCCTTTCCGTAAGCCTGCTCTGCTCTGATTGGTCAGATGGCCTACCCTTATGTGATTGGTCTACCACGTACAGCGCATGTCAGAAACGATACGCCTATTTTAGTAGTTCTGTATTTTGAACGTTCAATAGAAAATATAAACATCTATTATTTATCATACTTACGGGTTGTGATTCAGTGGAGCAGCTGGTCCAAATAAACAGGATACTGATCCATCTTTCAACAGAAATCGCCTAGAACTCCCTGAGATTAGAGAAGCAATATTAGAAAATAAGAATAAAGTATAATTACGCGTTTTCAAGCTGTGTCAAGTCCAACATAGAACATAGGCGCGCATTATGCAGATGTGGTACCCAGTGACGTGTAGCCGTCACGGAAATTGGATTCGAATCTGTGAATCTGTCTTAAAAGTTAACTTTGCCAATTTTCAACCAGCTTTGTACTGTTAAAATGTCAGTAGTTATGTAAAAAAATTAACAATGTGCATTTTTTCTCCACTTCAATAGACTGAGATATTTGTTTGTCTGAAAAAGACTTGACAGTTCCCGGGCTTCTGTGAAAACTACAGATCGTACTTCTGTATTTTTGTGTTCCTGCCAAGCGGCAACCTCCCACTCTCTCTCTTGAGGCCAACACGGAAGTGACTTAAACTGTAATTCAACGACTGGCTACTAGAGGCTGGCTGTAAAAGGGAGTCAATCCCATAGACTCCCCATGTTAAAATGCCCAACTTAACAGCAGAAAAATACATGTTTACAGCCTGGTTCAAAAAATAATTTTGGTCTATATAGTTAATTATGCCCTTCATGACAACTGTGAGGGGGTGAATTTTTTATAACTCATCCATTTAAATTATATAAAGCCTTAAAGTTCTGCATAATTAAGGGCGTGGCCACTTGAATGACAGGTGGATTGCTGCTGCTGTCACCACCGTCGAGATAGGTGGGGGTGGTTTCAGCAACCAGCTCCCGCCTTTTTGCCCATTTTCGATTATCTGGGAGTGACGCACGGTGATGCACTGCCAAGATGGGGATGGTCGGCTCCGCCTACTTTAGGCTTCAAAAACGATAAACAGAAACCAATCGCAAAAAACACCTACACTACGTCAACATATTCTGTTAACACGTTTTCCTGCTCTCAGACAGTCGTTTCAGGCCCAGTGCATTATGGGTGTTGAAGTCTTTCTACCCTTTTGGCAAAAGGGAACACCATAGCCCTTTTTCTTTGTTTTCTTTAGTCATGTAGAATTTATTTAAAAAAATCATTTTGCCTTTCTAGTGCAGCCAATTTTATTAAAAGTCCATCTTGCCTGTGGTGAATTACCACTTTAATCAAAGAATCTGACTCCCTTAGCTGAATTTATTAGCATGAAATGAACCAAAAAATGTATTTACGAATACAAGTCCCATCCCTACCTCTCTTATTTTCTGACAATTTTCACCCATTCGGCATCTACCGAAATGTATCTTCTTTATAGTGTAGTGTTTGATTAGATGCACAATCAACAACAAAGTTACAAAAAGCATTTTCTGCTCCCTTTTAAACATTTTAGATGATTTAGGGATTAGTACTGCAGTACACAACATACAACCCCTTTCTTGGGTCTTGTTGGAGAGCATCTCTCTGATGATGGAAAAGATTTGGTGGCGAAAAGAAAACGTCTTCTAATGAGCTAACAACAACAAACTCAAGGTTTTGTTTTCCTTCCTTTCTGTGAATCCTCTCGCATTTCCGAACAAAAATAAATCCTCGTTAGAGGAGTTTGTCTAGCAGAATACACAAGCAAAATCCTCCAATCAGCCCACAGTGTTTTGAAAAACAAACAGAGGAGACATGCTGAACTCCTAAAAGGTGCAGATTTTGTCACGCATAAGTCAGGGGTCGAGTTTGAAAAGGCTTCGGTTCATGGTTGACTGGTCTTCTGTGGCTGACTGCCCGCTGTTAAAAACACACTAAATTTCACAAAGAAGAGGTCTGAGAAGTGGGCAAACAGATGACTGCTCTTTCAAAAAGGTTGAAGGGGGCATTTCGCTGAAGCTGTGCTCCAGGAACCAGCTTGAAGGTCAAACCAAATTGGCCATGTGCCGGCTGCTAATGCCTGTGGTGTGCGGTCAGCAGTATTGCGCCCATTCAGAGTCTTCACACAAAGGGAATTGCCTCAGCTTTCTGTGCTGGGGACAGTACCCGTTTTCTGCTCATCTGTCTTTTTTTTCTTCACAGGTTATGAGTGCATTGTTCTGGCGGCCTTTCTCAGCCTCTGTGGGTTGATGTGTCAGCAGATGAAGCGCTCTGGTCTTGACTACAAAGGTCAAAATCTAACAGGAGGAAATGGCCTTCATGTACATGTCCATGGCTTTGTTCTAGTCGGCACTAAAATTAGCACCCAGAACTGGATACTACAACGCTTATCTTTACTATATCAGACATGTAAATTTGCGTCAGTGCCACGTCATGGCTGTCCTTTGGCTCGCCGGTAACGGCCATTTACATACGGCATGTCCCGCTTATTTGCCTGCAGGCTGTTTTAGCTTCTCGGCGTGTCGTCATGGTGTGCCATCTTTTTTATTCCCTTTTTGAACAGGCACTTTTAATGTGATGGCTTTCCTCCCAGGCCTGGCATGCCTGCAGCTCCCTCCTATATCGCCACTGGCCAGATTCCCAGCTTGTGTACTCTGGCAGAGTGGCCCTGAAGCGTCAGCCGCTTCCTTGCAAAAGTAGCAGCCAAAACCGTTAGTCACCAACCCGCAGTGACACAGTGATGGCTGAAAGGGCCTGGGGCCAGGCCTGAAGAGGTGGCTGCTCGACTGTACGTGTGCGACTGATTTCCGGAGGAGGGAGCTTGGCACGCCAAACACCTATATCAACATTTTTCAGAAGCTGGGATGTGAACAATGAGGTGTTTTCAGCACCAGCTTCTCCTGTAAAGGCTGACGAGGTGACAATGAGTCACTCCGCGGTGGCCCGGACGTGTCTAAGCTTCCAACGCCCTACTCGGCCGTTGCTTTGAAACCCAACCTGCATATGATGCGGGCGCTTTGTAACTGCATCCGCTGTGAAGTGTTTTGACACAGTGAATCTGAGAAGAAAGAAAAACAAAAAATGCAGCGAGGCAACACGTAATGCAATGAAGTTGTGTCAACGAAGCCGAAGGAACAGCGTCAAATGGAGGTGCAGGGCGTGTTTGTTATGACACCAAACAAGGGGCCCTCTGGAAAAACAGATAAAAAGTGGAAACCAGAGATGAGGAAGTGCACAAACGAAGAATAAATAACATCCAGCTGCTAGAATAATATCCACCCATAAATTCTCAGCGTTGTCTTGCTAACTAATTTATGTTAGCAATAATACAGAACTGGCATGAATGGTTGGTCTGAAAAAGGTCGCTTTTCAAAACACAATGGTTCATTGTCAAGCAAATTCATATCTAGATATCTATGTAGCTTTCATGTAACATTCTTTACTTTAAGAACATTAGTCTTTTAATATTTAAAACAATGAGTCTGGTTCACTAAGTCCGAATACAGAAATTCATGAATGAAATCTGTATAATAACTTGTATTAAATGTATTTAAATTGACAAATTATTTGTTCCGAATTTATTTAAAAAAATGTAAAAATCACATACTTTTGGTGGCCTTATATGTGTTAACATAAAATTTTATATGTAGATATTTCATTTTTATAAAATATTTATTCATATACAGTAAAAAAAGTAAGAAAGGTTTCCTTTTTCCTTTTTAAAGATTTACACAATTTAATTAACAGTAAAATTCCATCAAATTGAATTTAACAATCCTTATGCATTTTAATTGAAAAATGGAACAATCCTAAATTATTCAATTACAACACATAAGGATTATTCAATTCAATTTGATGGAATTTTACTGTTAATTAAATTGTGTTAATCCTAAAAAAAAAGTCTTACATTTTTTTGAGAGCATAAAAACGCAGATTTACGTACATGCTTATAAGAGGTCTGTAATCTGGGTCTGTATAAAAATTTGTGTTTGAACTGGTTTTGAGGATGGCACACTCAGTATTGCTCAAGGGTCTTACTGTATATGTTTGCTGAGTGTGACGAAAGGAAAGATTGTGCGGAAGACCCTGTTTATTATGTAAATGACTAACCTCAGGCACATGGCCGCTCATTTCGAATATTTCAAATTCATTAACATTAGAACAAGGTTAAGAACAAATTCACGTGCGCATGCATGTGTTGCAAATTAGGCAAAAATTGTTCATGAGAAGTTCTCCTGTAAATATAAATAATAAAAACAAATGCAATTGATAGAGACCCAGACACATTAATTTTAATATAAAAACAAAAACAAACACTCAAACCCAAACCCTTATTTCGTATTTACGATTTAACACTTCACACAACTGTCAGATATCCAAATGTGGGTAAATTAGTGGGACAGTGTATAATGACTTTCATGAGGGTTTTGTTTAAGGTCAGGACCCTTGTGTGTGTTGACACAGCTGCCATGGAGGCACTGCAGAAGAAAGACGTGGGGAAGTTTATGTAAAGCCAGCCGAGGGTGCAGGGTCAGGGCCAATCATGGCATGTATACATTTGTGCATTAAATGCAAATTCTGGCATTTTAGCTCCTTCACGACAGACATATTGGCATCCTGGATTTAGTATTTCTGTTGCATTAGCAAAGTAGGGTGAATAAGGTTATGTTTTTGTTAGGTGTGCCAGACCACTTGATGGGGGTAGGGCGGTTGCTACCTGCATTTCAAGGCTCTTTTGTCCACATTCATCTCTCAACATGGCCCCTCAGTGCTGTCACTGGAGCGGCGCCTGTCTGTAGCGTTACAAACTAAAGAAGGGAAGTTAGGATTGCGTGCTCATCAGTTCTTGAGCTCAACCACTTGCGACCTTTGTCCTTCACAGACTTCCTGTAGGTGTGTGTATTAGAATATCTAGTCTCTGAAATGCAAAATAACCACAAAGTGGGTCATGCATTAGATGGAACTAAGAATTTTCTTTGCCAACTCCTTGTTTGCACACCAAAATGTTACAAAGGGAGTTACAAAAGAGTTTCGTTTTACTTTGCATTGCTGTTAGATCATTTAGTGCTCTGGATTCCAAATTCTAATCACACAATATTTGCCTGTAAGTTTTAACTTTAAAAAGCAGAAATCTTTATCTTAAATTTACAAATCTTCAATGGCAGTAATTTCACTTCTGTTACTGAGCATCCAAAATGCTAATTACGCAACTGTTCCTCCACAGGTAGCCATCCAGACTCCATCAAATCAATCTTAACAGCAGCCCGTCCAGCGATCTATTCAGATATATCAAGAATCTATGAGACACACTGTAATTATCTGTTAATTTTAAACCTTATGATGCTCGACTGCTCAATCGTCTTCTCCGCTCCACCCATGGAGCTGGATTAGCATCTAGATGTCACAAAATGATGGGGCTCACCTACGGGAAATGGTCCATGAAGACACAAGCTGATATGTCCTGTATCTACTGATCACTCTGGCTCGATTGACATTTCAGTCCCTTTGTCTGCGACTGTCTACGATGAAACGGAAGGGAAATTTCTAAACTTGGCAGTGATGACATTTGGATGAATGGAGCTGGCTTTGCATCAGGTGACTGGAAATATTCAATCGTTTCACAGCACTGCACTTTTAGTGCTGTCCACTGCAACTAAAGCAAAATTTAGTTTTAAAATGACAGACAGTATTAATAATAAATATTTGTTTTTTACTTTTTTTTTCTTTTATTCCACAATATTCTGCAGTAAGTACATCTTATATTGGTAATGAGACTTTCAAAGCCCTACTGCCTTTTCAGTGTCAGTTGAACTTGCTTTGAACCTCTACCCTCTTAAGGAAAAAGCAATATCATGTTTATCTGTGTAATCTCGGTGTTCACACTTTGTGTACGTGTGAGTTTAACACACTCCCAGTGTTTTCACCTTTTGCTGAATTCACTGTACGTTGCTTGGAGATACTGCTGTGTCATGTGGCCACTGATAGATGGTGACGAGAAATGGGAGATAGCCAATGTCAGATGTGACCTAAATGTTAAACATTACATATATTAAATCAATGTTTTGGGTCAATTCTGTTTATTCCTTGCTCCTTACTTTTGACAGGAATTAAAACTAGGCTGTGAGGTATAGAAGTACAATGCGTTCAATGGACTGTACTCTTGTTGAACAACATACCGACTGTTCGGCTAATGAACCGTCTTTCTGAGGAAAAAAAAATTAAATTAAGCAATCTAGGACCTTTATACAGTGCGTGCCATTTTCAAGCCAAGTTTTCATCAGCGTCAAAATCAGTATGGCGTCTAACCTGATTACAATCTTTTTACTCAAGACTTTAAAAGAACATCCTGGAAACTCTTTTCGATATAATTAAAGTGAATGAGAACTGGGACTGTGATGATGTTCTTATTTAGAATGTCCTTCAAAATTCCTCCTTTTGTGTTCCACAGAATAAAACCCATAGCTACCGTTTTGGAACGACACGATGGTGAGCAAAATGATAACAGTTACAGAATTGCCCATTTTTAGCGAACTATCCCTTTAAATGTCTTCAGTAGTATTTGTTTGCTGTATCTCAATTGTGTTATTATTCCCCTCAGAGACGTTGTTTTATGCATATACTTTGCGTTGCATTCACATAATTGTCATCTGAAGAAGGATTTTAGGGATTTTTCTCTGTTTACCTCGAGCCGCCTTAGTGTAGCATTCCTTTGTTGTCGGACCTTGAAAGGGAATGTAAATGGTTGCATTTGAGGATTAGAGACAGGGATTTGTTTAGAGCAGCAGCATGAGATAGATGGCAGTGCTGTGTTCCGTTTGCCGCGCGACGGCTGTGCACTCGCCGTGAGGTGATGCTTCCTCTTATGACGCACTAGCCGGTACGCTGACGCGCTCTCTGAGATTACAGTCACTGAGGTAAATGTAGGAAAGAACGCCAGGCACTGTCAACAACAGCGAGTGCGTGGGCGTGGATGGCGAGATACACACACGGGACTAGCGCGGTTTATGAACCCCACGAAGGGATGAATAACAATAAATCCGTCTTTTGATAACTTTGGCTTTCTCTCTACCTTCCAGCCGAAAGTGAGTCACCGTGAGAGATGTGTAAATGTCAAGGGAATTAGCTGCCGCTGCCGCTGCCTTATTTACCGGCACCCACGGACAAACCGCTAACAATAGCTGCGATAAGACAGGTTAAAGAACTTTACAGAGAGAGAGAGAGAGAGAGAGAGAGAGAGAGAGAGAGAGAGAGAGAGAACCTTTACACTCCTTCTCCTGCTGGGGGAAACAGAACAAACGTGTTTCTCGTGTCTCTCATTGTAAACACATACCTGGAACATCATAATGTATCACAATAGACTCGCACGCGTGCTTTTATTAATGCTTTCAGTTGCATTAGGCAATGTCACCATGACAAATCACGTATGTAAACAGTACTTTGAACAATAGTAACAATATGCATTAGGCCACTTGGGATGCAAAGTAGTTGGGTTTTCAGAATGTCTTTATAATTTAAACATAAATCTGACTAAATGTTTTTAAACAAATTATTAAAACGAGAGAAAAAAACTAGTTGGCATTTATTATTTCTTTACTAATATTCAGTTTTTTATATGAAAATATTTTAAATGTAATATTTTAACATTTTTAAACTCATCTGGCTAAATGTTGTTAAATGGGATTAAAACAGGAAACAAAAAAAGCAACTTCATTGGCATTTTTTGATTACTTTCTATTATAATAAAAATTATAAACATGTTTTATATTTAACATTTTATCAATGTTTTAAACATTTTATCAATGTTTATCAATGTTTTAAACATCCTTACTAGTTGAGTAGCAAAGGTACAGATAGTCAAATATATGTTTAAAACATTTAAACATATATTTGACTATCTGTACCTTTGCTACTCAACTAGTAAGGATGTTTAAAACTGAATAAATGTTGTTAAATTAAAGCTTTAAACGAAAAATAAAAATGTTATATAAAATATTTTAAATTATTATATTATGTTATATTATATTATTATATATGTATAAAAAAATCTGACTAGCTTTGCTTCTTAACAATTTTCTTGATTTAAGGATGTTTAAATATTTTTACTGGAAATCAAGACAAAATGCTCTATCAATAAATCTTTGTTGGCTCATAAACGTTCAAGTGCATAGATGTTATCTCGTCAACATGTTTACTGTGACCAGAAACGAGCCTGACAGGATTTTTTTCATGATTTGAGCCCAGCCGTGTGCAAGCATGTGATGTGGAGGCGGAGGGGGCGTTTAGGGAAGATGATCAGGGGGTTGTGGAGAGTGTGAGTTCGGATCAGACACGGCTTTTTACAGTCTGATATTCAAACCCTTTGTCCTAATGTAGCTCTGTGAAAATTGACTCAGACTGAGGGCTGTGTAGGCAACTTCCTGGCCTGAACTTCACTCAATACGCCCACACAGCCAGCCGGCTCTTTTTAGATACTCAACATTAGGTCTGGCCAAGACTCATCGCAGAGTGTGGACTGGAGGAGACGGAGGTAGGCTGGAAGTGTTTGCGAATAACTTTCATGGCCCCGACTGAGTGTTTCGCAGACCTACCAGCGTAGTGCAAGACGCCACAAAGAGCTGAAGTACAAGTAGATCAAATACCATTGACTTGTAGTTTTCAACTGGCTCAATATAAACATGATACAATACTGCAAACATTTTCTTGAGGTAACATTATCTGACAACTGTCATCATTTACTCACCATCATGTTCTTCCAAACCAATAAAATATCAGTGTTTTTTTTTTTTTTTTTTTAATGTTGTTTGGGCTTCACTGACTTTTTACTGGGGTCTAATGATGATTTGGACCCAATGACTTTCAGTAGGGTCCAATGTTGTTTTGGACCCCATTATCTTTCAGTAGGGTCCATTGTTGTTTTGGGCCTCACTGACATTCACTGGGGTCCTATTTTGTTTTGGACCCCAATGGATTTCAGTAAGGTCCTTTTTTTTTTTTTTTTGGACATCATTTACTTTCAGTGAGGTCCATTGTTGTTTTGGGCCCTACTTACTTTTAGTGGGATCCAATGCTGTTTGAACCCCATTTACTTTCAGTAGGGTTCAGTGTTTTTTTTTTTTTTTTTTGACCCCATTCACTTTCACTGGGGTCCAAAGTTGTTTTGGGACCCACTGACTTGAGGTCTTTTTTTATTTTGGACACCATTGAATTTCAGTAGGGTGAAATGTTTTTTTTTTTTTGGACCCCATTCACTTTCAGTTGGGTCCCATTTTTTTGGGCCCCATTGACTTTTGGTGGGCTCCGGTGTTGTTTTGGACTCCATGGACTTTCATTGCATGGACAAAAATAGTTGAAACATCTTTTTGGGTGGACCATCCCTTTAATCAGCTGACAATATCAACATGTTGATTTGTAACCAGATACTAAACACTCTAGGTGTTGGCTAAAAAAAGTATCTGCATTTGTTATTGCATTTAAAAAGACTTTGTGTACCAGTGATTACTTCATCCACAATTCTTCAAAAGAATTGCTTAATAATCTGTAGTCTTTTTGTGTGCTAATGAACAGTTATGACATCAAGGGTGTTAGGTGCTGTTTACTTAAGGCGGTTATGATGAAGATATCACAATGTTCCAAGTGTAAAACATTGGGTCACTAATGGGCAAGGCTGCATGCTGTGTATTTGGATTGACTTGCGCAAGTGCACCTAACTAGTGATTGTTTTTGTACTATTTTTTCTGTCTGCTAAGACAGCCAGAGCCCAGCTCAGCATGGCTGATGAAGCACAGCACTTCCTCAAAGACAAGATGATGCCCACTTCTGTATCAAAAAGAGCATCTCAGTCCTCTAATCAAGAGGACTTCTGATAGTCCTTGTTTTGAGGGGCTCCGGTGAAAAGATTCATTGAATTAAGGTGTTTTTCTAATGGAACAGATGCACATGGATATGCTCATGAATAGAGAAGCTCAGACAGTCACCATGTTAGTTTAAATGACTAATGTGAGATCTGCAGAAACACAATTGCTTTTAGCATAATTGATATTTACACTGGCTATTTTTGTGTATAATTTGTGATCGTAATATTTTATAATAGAATACAAATGTATAAAATGGATTTGAAATAATTAGAACCCCTAGTACAAAGTAATATATTTTCATTTCATACTAAGTAGTTCAAATCTATTAACATATTTACTGACATATCGCTTGAGAATTACTGATATAACAATTATAATTAGACCTTATTTGGAGTACTACTTGTACACAATGCACATTTCTTAATATTAAGCCTAAAATGTGTTTTAATGTCACTATTGATGAGGATTGTATGATCTTTGAATAATATCGTTTTTTAAATGCAAGTGTACCTGAAGTATACCTCCACTTTAGCACAATCAAATATACTTCAGCATATCTTTAGTTGGACTTCATCACTACTTCCACATAATTAAAGTGCATTAAGCACAAAATTAGTTGTTCCAATTTAGCACACTTTAAGTATACAGGTTAAGTAAAATAAACGTACAATTGCAGGGTATTTTTATTAAGTACATAAATATGTAAATGTATTTGTAGTACACTTGGAATGAAATAAACATATTTCAAATTCATTTTAGTATATTTATTTTTCACTAGGGACGCTATTTAAATGTATATTCATACTGACTATACTGAGTATGAGCAGTATGATCATATGACTAGAACCAGAAAAAAAATATATGGTGGAAATTGGCTATTTTAAAGAAATTTTAGGGTTAAATGGGACAAATGGCTGCAAAACTCCAACACATTCTGCATTTTTTGTGTTTAACTGATACTGCATGACTAAGCTTTAAGCTTAAATCACATGCAGTAGTAATGTCTATGATGTATTGTCTCCGTGGGCTCTTTTTGGCACAGGTTTCATGTTTGTGCGGGCTGTAGATTTTAGTCTGGTTATGAAAGCCGGTGAAGACAAAGACACGCTTTGAGCCAAGCCATTTGGAAATTACCCCTCTACCTTCATCCGCTGGCCTAAAATCCCATCCAGAACGTAGTCAACCCCCACACAGATCTGTGACTGCAGATGCTTGGGTGAAAAGAGGCAGCGCTGCAACAAAAGAGCTGCATAAACCTGAACAAAAAATGCATAAACCTGTATGTATTGTACAAATGAATTATTATATTGGCTATTATACATTTTTAGATAGCTAGATAGACAGACAAACAGACAGACCAATAGATAGATAGATAGATAGATAGATGAATCACTGCACAGAACATATCATGCAGTTGGAAATTTTATAAAAAGCAACACAATGTTCCGACGGTGGAGCTTAAATTAAACTGGCTGAACAAAAGCATGAATAAGCGCGATCGCACACAGCGTTTTCAGAGAGGGATCCCTTTTCTTTTCTTGTGCCGGCTGCTTCTCAGCCGTTGCTAGGCGACGGCACTCACGGCCCTCCGTGAGCTCGAGGTGCTTGACACCGACGCGAGGGCCCGTCTGGCTCCTCAGCTGTCATTTTAAATGTAAAGCAAATGAAAATAGACACACAGGCATTCTCAATTAGGACGACTGAAGACATCTTGTGCTCTTTTTTTTTTTTTTTTTGCCCTGTCCTTTTTGTGAAATGGCATTAGTCATGAAAGGGCTGTTGTTTCTCCTAAAAGGTGATGAAAGCGCCGCTTGCTTCGGCGACTACAAAGGGCTTTTTATTTGGGTTTATTTGATAATGTAATGAGAACTCTCATGCTTTTATGTGTCATTCTCTCTCCACGTCATTATTAAAAACACCTTTTGTAATATTCATACATAGCTTAGCCTATAAATGCTCATGTTTAGTATAAGGGAACCCCAGGATATTGTCACACTATATTGTAGAGTTGCACGATTAATCGTTAAAAGATTGCGATCTCGATTCAAACACTCACGCGATCTACTTTCTAAATGACAATATTGTCATTTGAATTTCTTCTTCAGAGTTTATGGAAGAAAATAACATGTGGTACTATCACTGGGTGTGACATGGTCACAAAGTGACAGTAAAAACACAAAGGATGCATACATACAGATAGGTGTGATATCCTGAAGTTCACCCAAAAATAAAAACCCTCAGGCCACCAAAGATGTAGATCAGTTCACATAAAAAAAATAAAAAATTCAAAACATCACTTCCTCCAGTGAAAAAGTACATCCCCTGTTGTACTCTCAAATCAAAATCCGTCAGAATGAGAGTCCAAACAGCTGATAAAAGCATCACAATAATCCACAATGCATTTAAATATGCATTCAAATAAAACCTCTCTCACACACTCACTGTAAGTAAGAAATTAATAACAAATGCAAACAAATGCACAAGTGCTAGCCTGCTAATCCTGTTCAAACAATCCTGCCACTCTAAACAGGCCATATTTTATGAGGTCAGGGTCAAAGCCCCAAAAGACATGTCATTTCCCCCTTTTCCAGATACAGACGAGTGAGGAATCAGGAGAGGAGCTGGTTTCAATCGCCGGGGATGGCAGGGAGTTGACTTCCTCTGAAGTTTAAACGTAAAGGTGATTTAAACCAAACAACTAAACAAGGGAAGCTGCACATTCTTTCCTCTTGAGCTCTTCAGAGAATCCAATCTCCCCTTTTGGCCTCCTACTACCTTGCTAATTTCTTACATGCGTTTGCCGTTATATGAAACTGTCAATATTTCTTATTGTTTTATGCTAATGAAGCCTTTGTAATTATGTCAGATTTTTTTAGGTAGCGCAGCAAATTTCTTCAATTTAATGGTGAAGTACTAGTGGCGCCAAAACAAAACCGAATCGTAAAAAACAAACTAGATTTTTCCATTATGTTTTGGTGCTTGCCTGTGCAATATTCTATTGCTGATGTCATGCTGTTGTTTTGATAATTAATTGCATTATATTTGCAATTAAATTAAATGTATTATAGTTTATATTTATATTAAATGCATTTATGTTGACTTGAGTACATCTTTATATATATAATTTTATAATTGTTTATGTTGTCTGAAATATGGATAAAGTGCAGAATATTGGCAAGCATTCATCATAAAACAAAGATGCTTTAATGTATTTAAATGTTTGTAATAACACATTTGTAATGAAGCTGCAATTTAGTTCATATAAAATATATTAACGTCAATGAAACAACTACAATTAAAATTTTGTTTAAAAAAATACATGTGCTTTAATATGTTAGTCAACACATCAAAATGAGTGTACTTTAAAGCACAACAAATATTATTAAAACATAATAATTTGACATTGTTACAGTGCATTTAAAAAAAATGTACTTGAGAAACAATCATGAAAGTGTCTCTCTTTAAGTAGGCTACTCTTAAGTGGCCTTTTTTTCATTAATATTCTACTATCTGCAAGTACCGTTTTTTTTTTTTAAATATAAGTAATTACCAAATTTGAAGTACACTCCAAGGGCACATTCAATAGAATTAAGCGCACTTATTTTTTTCAAGTTCTATCCTTTGAAGTACCAATAACTGGGAAACTCAAGCAAGTTTTGGAGTGTACATAATAAAATCATGATTTAGTGATTTCGTTCATTCATTGCAGAAAGCAGTGTGTTATCACGTCAAATCTCTCAGGCTGCTGGATTGTGTCCAGAAGTTAATAACAGACAGGATATCGCATAAGGAATGGGAAACAGGCCCGCTTGAGCAAAACCAGGGGCTGTAGTAAACTACACTGCAGGAGAGTGCCTCGTAAACATGAGGGATGGATTATGCTAAGGGCCCGAGCGGACCAGAGGGTCAGAGGTTTGTGCAAGAGATAGTATGGAGTGTGAAGATTGATTGCTGTATTTAGTCTCAGTCATTTATCAGTCGAGTCCTTTATAGTTATCAGATGCAGTTGGAAGGCACTAGCAAAGAGCATCAATATTATAAGACTGGAGGTAAAAGGCTGTCACGGTTTGTGTGTGCGTCTGCATTTGAGAAGTGCAGATTTGGCCAGCTTCACCCCCTGCGGTGCGGCCAAGTCCCTATCTCACCCCTGCAGATCCCAAAGCGACAGCCCGACTCCACGTCTGTGTCTTCAAGGGCTGCACCACCTCCTCAACCCTCCTCTACCTAACACCTCGTCACATTTCCTACTCGTCTTCCTCTTGGTCATCCGAGTTCAGGCGGCTGTTTTCACTTTCAGTGTTCACGTGTGTATGAGTGTGCACGCTCTGTAAATAGAGCTCGCTATTCTTTGTTGAGGAATTAAAGTCCCATATATTGCATGAAGAATGTAGTTTTATTTTCCCATGTTGATGTATTTCCTGTTGAATTTCCTGTTGTTTGGGAGTGACATATCATAGAGATGGTTTATTTGAAGAGCTAAAAACCTTTAGCTAATATCAGCCAGGACCCATTTCTAGTATTATGCATGGCAAATTCTCATTATCAAGGGCATCCGATTGGACAAAAAGTTGGACACGCCCCTAAGTGCAGGATGAGTCATCAATGTGTCGTGGCTGACACAGAAGAGTGTACGCTGCCTAGGTACAACTCAGATTCGCCAAAATGTTTTATTCCCATACAAAATGTATTGTCGTCACTTCATGACGTTATGGTTGAACCACTGATGGCAGATGGACTATTCTGACAATGCCTTTCATACTTTTATATCTTTCATACAATTTAATCTTAAATTATGTTCCGAAGACGAACAAAGCTTGTACGGGTTTAGAACGACATGGGGGTAAGTGATTATCAAAATTTTCATTTTGGGGTGGAGTATCCCTTTAACATTAGTATTATGATAATGTATTATTAATCACACAGTGAAAACTGTGGCAATTATTCTTTTTTTTTTTTCAGTTTTGTTTACTTGAACCTGCACATAGTTAGCTTCAAAGCTAAAAGACGTACTAAGAACACTACAGAAATGGTTTTCAGTATTTTTGTCTGAAATACTCTTAACCCATTGGCAAATATTTATTTTTGTATTAAGCACAAACACGCTTAATTCTGATACATTTTTCAGAAATTAATCTAAGTAATTATTCTTCTGAAGTAAATGTATCTTGATTTAACAATGTTTAGATATTTGTGCTGTAAAACAAGACAAAATACTAAGAAAATATTTTTTCATCATTACAAGGTAGCTTTAATAAGCCTTTATAACTGGTAAAGTATTATGCTAATGTATTAATAACCATGTAGTGAAAAAAAAGCTTATTATTTATGTAATTCTTTTGTCTTCCGTTTCCCTTTACTTGCTACTGTTTCTCTGAAAAACTTTTTTTGTATTTTTTTTTTACATTGATTTTATTCGTTCTGTTGCTTGTAATTTGTTTCTTTGTTCATTTATTACTAACAGTTTACTTAAAGTAATTGGAACTTAAATTAATAATTAAATGAAATGAAAATTATTTAAAGGAAACATTCCATTGTTTTTATTTAATATTTATATCAGTATTGAGCATGCTCAATAACAGTTCGTGACAACCCTACTGGTGCGTGCCCCTCGAATGTTGAGAGAAGGCTGCGCCGAGGTTAAATAAACAGCGAAATCCAAAGAAAGGCAGGGGTGTATAACCAACGAACAAACAGTTAGTATTTTGCCTGGCTGCCCTATGATTTATAAGCACATCTTAAAAGAATGTTTGTTTGTTGAGGGAGAGGCTCGGCTTGGTCTCTTTCCATAATTTTTGAGAGAGAAAGACAGTGAGAGAAAATGCCTCTGGGATCCAAGTTCCTCTCCTCTGCAGCTTAACGGTGCGGCAGCCCACAGAACCACAAGTGGCCTCAGGGCACAGGGAAAGGATGGGAACTTCTCCCCAGAGCCCCGTGAGGTGGGCAGCAGACACAGCAAATAAACAACCCACACTTCTCGTGTGTACAAGGCTCGGTAAGGTCCTTAAGGATGGTCGCACATCTCCACAAGTCTCTCTCTCTCCTGAGTCTCCAAAAAAACAGCGGTGCCACCCCCTTAAAAAAATCTCCCAAGACAGGAGATCAAAGGCTGCCAGCATGCGATCTTTGTCATTCTCTCTCTCTGCAGCCCACACCGTGGTGAAGTTTCTTGTTTTCAAAGTTTTTTCTTTAAATACAATAAGAAGAGCACAATAACAATGAACAATGTGGGATCTGTCGCATGTGCTTATCCCGAGGGGGCTTAAACTCAGACGGGAAATTTCATTAGGAGTGGGGAGGAAAACGAACAGATAAACATTGTTCAAAGAACCTCATAATGCCACAAAAGTGCATTTCTCTAACTTTCTCAAAAGTTGGACAGTTACTTTGAAAAGGATTCTGTTAAATGTGCGTGCAAGCTCTAGATCTTTCTCTCTCTCTCTCTCTCTCTCCCTCTCTCTCTCTCTCTCTCTCTGCAGACACAGCAGGGTTGACCCACTTCTGCACATTTATACTAGTTGGCCCATAAAGACTTCTTATAGCTGCCTGTATCAGAGCTATACCTGATGAATAAAACATTGCATCTTGACATCCTAATCATTGTAGTAATTAGATATGTGCATGACATGCAAGTGGATATTCAGCTTTAAAGCTGTAGACAGATGAAATCTTCAACATTCCTGTGCTAGCACAACTGGTAACACAGGATGCTAACAATACAGGTAGCAAAATGTATTTATGAAACAAATCATGCTGAAATCATACTCAACTTACTTTTTTGATACTAAAAATTCACAATACTCAAACAAAAAGGTAATATTGTTGTGGGTGGCTGCTTAGAAAAGTAAACACATTTCTCCTCAACAAGCCAGGTTAGCTTACTCATTTTGCTAGCAAAACACCCTGCTGAAAAAAACAGCATATGCTGGTTAGGTATGTTTTGACGCTGGGATGCTGGTTTATGCTTGTCCTTTATAATAGTTATGTTTACCTTAGCATGCTAATAAGTTAGCATTCCTGGTAAGCTGCTTAAGGCTATTAGCGCTGTTAAAATGAAAGCAGGAGATTCAGTTTTCACTGTAATAATTCATCTTATATATGAGCTAATTTTGTATCTGACATGTAACTGGTGTTCACATCTATAAGCCTATATTAGCAAACAACAGCAAGCTAACTTGTCATTAAATGTATGTTACGAGACAGTGACATGTATGAAAAAACATTCAGCCTTGGTAATTTTCTCTGTATGAACTGTGCACAAAGTTCCCTGAGTGCACTCATCGCTTCTTATTATACCAGTAATAACCCTTAGGTGCTTACTTGTCATTTAGCAGACGCTTTATATCCTAAGCGACTCATATTATGCTAATTGCACGGGCAGTCCCCTCGGATCAATTTGAGTAAAGATTCTTGCTCAAAGGCACACAATGATGATAGAGTATTTCCTTGAGCTAAAAATATTAAGTTGATCTTGTTAACAGGACATTTAATGCATTATATGTATTTATAGTTGCCTGGTTCGGAAGCTAATTGTATGCTATTCTCTCCATCTTATTTTAGACTGCAGTGCTGCACCATAAGAAGTGTATTTCTCTAGGGTTTCACTCCAGCCACAGAACGGGGAATCTGAAAAGCCACAGACACGGTCATGGTCCACAGAAACTTTAACAGGTAGAAATATCAGTACCCATGAGACCGCAAACGCAACAATGGCACCACATGAGAAGCCGCAGTGGCCACTGGACCACCCCGAAATCCTGTCCAGAAGCTATAGGATGTCGTGAAAGGTTGTTGCTATACACTGATAAAATTTGGTATAGAAACCATTTTCCTTTAGAAATTGCTATTGAATTTTCCAATTAATTACGCAAAAACAGCAAGCAACATTGAACTGAAAATCTAATTTTGAAGTAGACTGAAATCGTATTTTCTTGTAAAACATACTTTAAAAATGTTTGTTTTATTGACAGTTTTATATATATATATATATATATATATATTATATATATATATATATATATATATATATATATATATATTTTTTTTTTTTTTTTTTTTTTTTTTTTTTACAACATAAGTAAATATGCGTTAAACAGCCTTCTTAGCAGTGATGTCACTTTTTCCTGGGGTTGTTTTAGCATCTTACGCCATGAACTTCACATTTTTAAAATGCTGTGTTCAGAGTTTGAAAATCAGTGCAACAAAACAATTTTAGACAATGAACAATGGACCAGTCTGATGAATCAGGTGACAGGATTAGCATATTTACATATATAACATAATTTAATTAATATTATTAATAGGGAATGGGAACTGCTGCACCTTAAAATGCAGCTTGAATGTGGTGGTGTGAGAACAGATGATTAGAACAGATGATTATAACGGAAAACTGTCATGTTGTTGTAGCCAAACGTGGCCTGATGTTAGCACAGTCTACTGCCAAACAAGAAGCAAATAAGCTGCCCAGAAACTCTGCCTAGCAACCACTCCCTGCAACCAATGCTAGTGACAAATGACGAGGGTCAAGTAGTCGTGCCAGCCACACCCATCAGATGCCATGTTGATCAGCACTTTTGAAGGCAGGCGGGATTAAGTACGAACTATTGAGAGAGCTTGTCAATATGTCTTTCTCATGCACCCCCACGCACTGACACAGCAGAAGCTTCCTAGTACTCCACACAATTGATTTGAGCAAAGCAAGGGCATCATTCACGTGGCAGGAGATGAAGAGGTTGCCACCATACTTGAGCTGCTCTGCGCTCTTGAAACAAATCACAGAATTGATGGTGGTTTCACTGTAAAAAATTATTGTGATTTTAACAGTAAAAGACTGTAAAAATTTTACAGTAAAAACCTGTTAACTGGTTAACAGTAAGTTTCCATACTATATTCGGTGAATAAATGTAATTACATTTAATGTAATTTTACAGTAAAATACTGTTAAAAGTATGTTTTTTTGGAAATGAAAAAGAAAAAGTAATTGTATAATTTACAGTGAAAAAACTTAAATCAACACTCCCAGAATTCCCTGCATGACACTTCATATTTGATGTTTTTATTTCTTTTCTTTTTTTTATCAGTTGTGTACATTAGGGTTTAATCTTACATCTAATATTGTTAAATTAATGTTTATTGCATTATTTCAGTATCATGTGTCACCATGATGGGGTTTAATGTTTGTGTGAATGACACTGTGCACCTTCTATATATAAGTATTGCCCTCCTCAGCTCATAGAAAAGCTGTTTGTGATGAGATTTGGTTCATCATGTGACTTTCTCATCACCACCAGTTTTTGGTGCTTATCAGTGAATTACAATGGCTCAAAACAGATATTAGTACTTCAAAATGTTGGTTTATTAACATTGCATCAGTTAATAAAATACGGTATTTTATTGTGAATTTAAGTTAAGTCTGTAAAACCTAAAATGTTGCTACCATATTTTTTACGGTAAAGTTCTGGCAACCACAGCTGCCGGTATTTTACTGTAAATGACACAGATTTTTTTTTTTTTTGCTTTCAAGAACTAGAGTTATCCAAAACTAAAATCAATTTTAATTATTTGAAATTAAAATATTTAACAAAAGAACTTTATTTCAGAGTATTTTATTACAAATATTTGCCAAAATAGCATTTCTCATTTTCATTTAGTTTGATATGATGTACTAAAATGACTAAAACTTAAACAAAAGTTAATAAAAATGATATAGACATACAAAATGTCTATAAATCTTTAACTGAAATTAAAATGAAAACAGAAAATATAAAAATAACAAATTTTTTAAAACTGATACTAAAAATTAAATGATACTAAAATAATACTGTTAAGAACCTGCAAGAAATAATTATTTTTTAAGAACAACTTAACATTACTCAAAGTATTTTTTGGCCAGCATCAATCCGGCATAAATAAGATGGTCTTTTCAAATGGTAATGTCAGGATTTTCTTGTTTTTAAGAACCAAACAGGAATCGTTTCCTTTAATAAGAGCTTAAAACTTTTTTAAATGAACTATTTTTGTCCTTAGTGTGCAGCTGAGATGTGCAGTGTAAACAAACAGAGAACAGATCTCACAAATATTATGTAATATCACGCAAAATTATGCAACACTGGGCACCTGACAAAATAAACAACTGTGCATAACTGGAAATAATGAGAATGTCAAAGATACACAAGTTTACATCTGTTAAGGGATTTCTTCCTTTGCTTTTTATCCACACCCTGTTCTTCCCTACAGTTTTCTTAATAAAAGCAGGGGAATGTACCCTCAGGGAAACATGTTGCTAAAAACGTTCAAGTGCCTCATGAACCGAAGCTAAAACGAACACCCTACCCAAAAAGCATGATGACGCATGTAAATGTTTGTGCATTCTTTTAAACAAACCAGACCGTAAGGGTAAGAGGTTAGGACAGTTGTTTGTTATTCATTTTGACTAACAAGTGTAGGCTGTCAAACTCCAGACCACGCCGATACTTTCCGATAAGTTCAAACCTAAATCCTAAGTCATATATTTGTTTAGAATACATTTATCTAGTTCTTTACAGAGTATGTTACAAATAAATAAACTTTGTGCATCTTAAAAAAGATTGAATAGCTGTCAATTTCATAATTACCGCATGGACAACTGGTCACATAGAGCGCCGTGAGGTGCTGTAATATGAAATGCGTTTCATGAAGTGAACTCACAGCCTTCGGGAAAATACATAAAACAAGTGACAAGGAAAATAATGAGGACAAAGTGTTCTCTTATATACGCATGCATGCATTCGTGCACACATGCAAAAACAACACACACCAACACTTACCAAATCAATTCTGCATTGCATACCTTCTCGGCACGGCCCTCGTTCAGAGGAGTGGCCTTTCTGTTATTTGTGCTGGCGTGTTTGGATGAGCCCAGACCCTCGTTAATGTACATAATTTACCATCACCTTTATCCTGATAGAATCTTAATTGTGCTTTTACAGTGCTTTCGAAGAGCCATTCATCAGCGTCACAACCGCATACCCACATTCACAGGTGTTTACGCACAGGCTTAATGACATTTCCTTGAAATCAAAGTGAATTTGCCATTTTCATTTGGAATTTGCTAGCCCTCTGTTGCTATCGATCTGTATCCCAGCACGCCCCCATGAAGCTGAAAATATCACAGCAGTCCAATTCACGTTGTGTTTTTAAGCTTTATCCATGTTTATCTGGATAAAAATCTAAATGCTAAGCTTGCTTGACTAGCATGATTATTTACAGCAGGGTGTGTTAAAATAGAGTTCAATGTCAGAACATCAGTTGATTACACTCGGAAGTTATTTAACTTGTAGAGCACACTGAGACTCAGCTGTCCATTTAACTGATTAAAATAGAAACTACTTTTGAACTTAACACAAAAGGCCAAACGGCTAAATAGCTTTGGCAGAAAAGCACCCTTTTAACCCATGACATTTAGATGAGTTCAGTTAATTCAAAACTACTGCTACTAACTGCTACTTCCATATTACAGGTCAGTTACAGGTACAAACTCATAACAAAAATTAAATTTTTAAAGTAGATTTGACATTTTCTAAAGAAAATGTCAAATCTACGTGAAAGTTTGTGAAAGTACAAACTCATAACAACTATGTGAAACTATGTGAAAGTTTCCTGCAAAACATATGAGTGTAATCTAAATATCCTTAAAACAACTTAGGAGGCAACACGGCATAAGATATTATGACTTGTTTTCATAGATTCATCTTTACTATAAATACATTTTGTCTGCACAGACAGATTTTTCTGGTTTTTATGTAGTAGTTGCCAGA
Organism: Cyprinus carpio; assembly: GCF_018340385.1. NCBI lineage: Eukaryota > Metazoa > Chordata > Actinopteri > Cypriniformes > Cyprinidae > Cyprinus > Cyprinus carpio. The sequence continues at coordinate 23,785,425 of NC_056618.1, forward strand.
TTGTTGCTTTGCAGCTTCTAATGCATGTTTGCATTTTTTTTAGCACATTGCTATGTGACTTTTGGGGTGTTCTTGGTGGTTTCTAAGTGGCACAAGTGAATAGAGCCAAGTGTAGTCAAGGGTGTAGTCTAAGGAATTATTTTCACCTGCTTTATCTCATTCTTTAGACAAGTAGCACCTTTCACAAGCAAACTTGTTAAATCATTCACGTCTGTAAGTTTAAGAGATTTAGATAAAAGAACAGTGATGCATCCTTTAGTAAACACCACTAATAAAAACCAGTCAGCATAATTGTGAAAGCTGTTCATTTTTCAATTTTGGGAAACACACTTCTGTTTTCCTGCGGCATAATTCAGTTTCAGTTGAAACTACTACATATTAAATGAAACTCCAGTTGTACTTCCAAGATTTTTGGGGAATTAATTCAGTTGTAGATTGTGGTTGTCACTCCCATAACCGACCTTTGTGTGTACAACGATTAGCACTGAGAAGCGACAACTGTGTTTAGCTGCTGCGTCTACGTAGCCATATAGCAGCTGAGAAGGACACGTTTAGGAACAGGTGATGTCTTGGATGGTGAAATGGGTGCAAAAAGGTTCAGCTGACCCATATTTTGGCTTTTATAGTGTCAGGGACACTCATTGAGCTCAACGGTTGCCATCGATCTCAGGTTGCTTGACCCAAGGAAGCATCTCTCTTGACATTCTCGACACTGTAACCCCAAAGGATATCGTAGTTACCATCGGGGCTCTGCCTGTTCTTCTTTCTTCCAATGTTCTCCACACCCTGACATCACACCTGTTTTGGAGCCCAGAAAAGAACAAACAGTCATCTGTGTGTTCTTTGCTGAGAGTCAATGCATTGCTAAAATGCTTGTTCTTGTTGTGTGGCTGCCTGGCCTATCTACACCTCATGCTCACAGCATCTGCTATGCTATAGATCAGGCCTGACAGCACTTCCTGAATGCTGTGATGCTGCAATACACTGTAACCTCCCTGATCTACTACTGCAGGTGTCCTTAGGGGTGGGATTCTTTTACGTTAGCAAATATTTGGTCAAACATGCAAGACCTTTGGGGTATCGCTTAGAAATGAATCCTATTGATCTTCAAACTGAAAATGTAGTTAGTGACAAAACTGGAGGAGGGGATGATGAATCAATATTTGGGATGGGTCACAATGGACAACTATGTGATTGTTTGTCCAACAACCAACTAGTCAATTAATGAGGTCTAACAGTATATCTCGATTATTTTTTCTAATATATTGTAGTTTTGCTGGTAAAAATCCTGGAAATTTTTCAACCTGTCAGGAATTTGGCAGTACAGCCATACATTTTCAGATGCATGTCTTTAGCTGTAATGTTGCGTTTAGCATCTTACTGGTTGTTTTTCTGTGAAAAACAACTACAAAAAACCATAAAACTACAATATATATATATGTATGTATATATATATATATATATATATATATATATATATATATATATATATATATATATATATATATATATATATATATATATACAACTATAAAAAAAAAATCCCCTAAGAATCTTCACCAGATGACTTTATGATTTTATTTTGGTGTGGATTGCCAACAAATAAATATATGCACTTCTGATTTTAAAGCAAAGCACAGCACTGTGTTCATCAATTATACATGTGCAGCTCATAATACATTGTTTCAGGGTCTCAGAGCACCTCAATTCACAGTAAATGTACAACGCATGAGCAGATGAAACAGTGGATCATTACTTGCACGTATGTAAATGAACACAGTGCTGCGCTTGACTACAAAACCAATTTTTTTTATTTTTTTTATTAAATCACAGAATCCTGGATTAAATTTTCACATTAAAGGTCTATGCACACTGAGTCCGAAATGCATTTTATCGTATTCGAAATCGTAAAAATTCGTCACACACAGAAACTTGCACACTGAGTTCGATGCATATTAATTAATCCATTGTGGAAAAAATTCACAAAACAGCACTAAATGGAGTCTTTAAGCAGTGAGGATGATTTTGTTGTCCTCTTCTTGCCTCTGTTGGCTCCATCCAACCCTGAGATAAAGAGAGGATGGAGATTTCCTCCTCAGGAGCAGTGGGATTATGACGGGCGATTCAAAGTTTACTTCAGGATGTTAGTTTGATGCTTTTCCTAGCAATACTAGTGCCACATATTAAAAAGAAGACCACCAATTTCTGTGAACTCATTTTGAAATCACCTATATACAGTCCCTTAACCTTCAAGACAAGGGGATGAACTCCACAAAAAACACTCTCCATTTACTCGTTAAAATTAAAAAAGCCACTCAATTGACAAAACACATCTCAAAATGATTGCTATATGGATGTGAAAAACTTAAAAAAATAGAACCAGATCCGATTTTGATGGACAAATATTTTTGATGCAGTGTGTAAATGTGATTGACATAACGTGAGGTCGTATTTATTTTTTAACGTGCAAAAATTTCGGATGAAATTTTCGGATTCCGTGTGCAATGCCCTTAAGTCATATTGTGACATCAGTTTTATTTCACTATATTTGTGCAGGTCTTGCCACAAATGTTTCAAAAGACTGGTTTAAAAAAAAAAAAGAACTGCTTTATGTAAACAGCCCAATCGAGGTCAGGTGAATTCAAAACCAGGCTAATTATACAGTGCTTTCTGTTAAAACTAATTATTCGTAACTAATTAGGCCGGTTTCACATTCATCTGGCTCCATATATTGAATTGTTGTCGTCTTGAACCAACCTATTCTATATGCACAACCAGTATCTTTTAATAGACGTTACTGCCACTATCTCCATTGAAAGAAGACTTGTATTGGAGACCTTCATTGGCTTTTGTTGCCCTTGAAAGAATGCTTTGTACAAGGCCTGAAAGAGCCAACTGTTTCTTTGCGCATGCCCCCGGGCCCCAACACCCCTTACTCCAAAAAGGAAGGTTAGCAGAACTGCAAACGGTTCACATATTAATTCAAGGTATCTGGTTGCCTGGTATCTTGTTTGACAAAAAGCCTGCAAAAGACAGATTGGTTATCAGGACCAGCTGTCTCAGGCACGACAGCCCAGCTCTCCGGGAGGCCGGCGGACTTGTAGACGCAGGCCGAGAGCAGATGGACAGAGTCCAGGATCAATCCGGTGAATCAATAGACGGCGTCTGACTTGAGGAGGGGGGGGGGGGGTGAGTTCAAGTGAGTGATACGAAATTGAGAGGATATGAGCAAGAGCCACTGATGTCACTACCTGTGGATTTCAATAGGGGGCATGAGATGTCAACAGCCGTAGTGGGTTTGTAGTTTTCACTGGCTTACAAATAAGACATATATTTTCAAAATCTCACAGTTTCTTTGGAGTGAAATGTGATATATTGCAAAAAAAAAAATTGTTCTTCGAGGGAAAATATCCAAATACTCTTAAATTGAGATACGTTGAGAAGCAAAATTACTTAAGAAATTAAGTTTTATTTTCTGATAAATGTTATGTGAGTTTATGCCTAGAACAAGAAAATATATCTACCAAGAGGGTTTGATAAATGAACAATTCAAAGTGAACGATTATAAAGAGAAAGATTATAATTCTTATCCCATTAGCGGATATTCTTAATTGTTTTAAGTAAAAACTTATTTTGATAAATCTTTCAGAAGATATTTTAAAGGACTTAATATCTTTCAAATATTTAAATATTGAGTAAGAAGCAGTGTAAGAAGAAGCCAAGTAAGAAGTGAGCAGTGCAAATTTTTGCAGTGTAGTGAGTGTTTTGTCAAATTAGTGACAGTGTACTCATTCAAAAACTAGAGGTAAAAGCAAAAAATCCCCCAACTTCCTCTTACAGTGTTTTTTTTCTCTCACACTCTCTTTTTATATGAATACAAACCCTCATCCGTCTTGAATAATCTGAAAACTAATTTGAATCACAGACAGAGCAGAAAACAGGGTCTGGCATAGACTTAAGGAGGCTAATTTGTTCAATAGTCCATCCATCTTCCTGCATGGATATGTTGCCTCCATGAAACAATAAGAGACTTGGTCAGACCGGGGTGCTTCCGAGACCAGGAACAAGACAACCTGCTTTCAGCCTTGTCTGCTCCCCTCCCCCTTTGCAGTAGCATCTGTTTAGTATTAGCCTGTTAGCCAAGTTAGCTGCCTAGACTCTTCTCACACTAGCAAAGACTCACTAAGCTAAAGCTCTCAATCATAAATTAACTCACTAGTCAGTTCAAAAGTTAGCAAAAGGAAAATACACTGTCACTGATCGTAAACTTCTTGTGTGTGATTTTGAATGACACAAACGTAGCTACCGGTCACTAGCAGGGTGAGAAGAGAAATACTGTTTGTGAGGTAGAAGTCAGAGGGAGTGTACTAATGCACAGGGTTTCCTAGGGTAATGAGTACCCACAGTTCCCTGCTGAGAGAGGAAGTAGAGTGTAAATAGAGGGATTCCCACATCAGCAGCACAGCCGTTGTCATTGACATAAGAATGGAAATTTCACAGTGGCTGCCGTTTGGGGATTCCGGCCTCCTTTTCTCTTCCTGACGCTTGCCTTGCCTTTTCAAATATCTTTTGGATTTGCCTGCTTGCCTGGTGGGAGATTCTGCTAGTTAAATTTGGTGCAGGCATGAGAGTCACGAAGCACAGGAAATTCTGGTGTTTGTTTTTATAGTTAGTCTGACACAAAAACCATACTGCGTCTGATTAAGCAAATGGGGACATAGTTGTTAATAACACACCACCGCTATATAACAATAAAGGCACAGAGAAATAATATAATTGGAATCACTTTTAGAATGATTTATTATTATTTATTTTTTTTAGTTAATGAACCATACAAACTTTGACACCTAATCAGAATTAATCAGCTATCATGAACTTGAGAATTTAAAGCGGCAGATGAGAGTGCACTTAAAATAAACAGACAATATTGCCTGCTGGTGTGGATGCTAATATAGTTATCTGTATAGTTATCGTTCTTAATGTGAATGGACCTTAACTCCTTCATGTATTGTTTAGTCGTAAATGTTAATGAAAATGTCTTGATCAATATGTTGTTTAAGTCCACCTCTTTCTTAAAATTGACTGAAATCTTGCTTTCAGATCTTCCTGCATCCAATCAACAACCGAAATTCCTTTCCTTTTTTTTCAGTAATTTGTTCTACTTGGATACACAGAAAGAAAGAAGCTGTCACTACTTCAATTTTATTGTTAAATGCAATGTTTTTGCAATGTTTTTTTTGCATCACAACCAGCCCGACACAGCAACAATGGCTCAACCAATTGTGTGAGATTGGGACAGGGCTATTTGTTTGACCAACCAATGGAAGACAGGAGAAATATTCAGGAAAACTTTTAAAAATGGCGCAAATGGCACAGAAATGACTCACTTCAGCTTTAACAAAAGAGCTCATACATAAAGAAAAGCAGCACTAAATTAAATCGCAAAGCTTTTTAAAGCTCTATTTATACCCCTCGGCAACAGAATCTTTGCAGCTTATTAGAATGGCTGCCTATTATGATTTAGGGGCCTTTTCAAACATGTCAAAAGAATCAGCTGGTGCTGCTACAACACCTAAAAGATCCAAATCTAAATCCTTTGTGAATTGATTCAGCTCTTTTGAATATTTAATGTTAATGTAATGGCTTGGTGTAACAAACCAGACCCAAATCTCAATTTACCCTGTCAAGCCGTCATTGATTTAATTTCAGGATTTATAGAAACATTCTCCTTTCCTGGAGGCAAGGATAAACGACATTGGTGTAAAGAGCAGGCGAAGCGTACTGTGAGATTTTCTTTCTCCTTTTTACATTTCAAAGCATCTATCTCATTTGAATTATTTATTCGGGCACGTGATGGAGAGCCCAGCAGAAGGGTATTGATTGGACTGATTTAGGACCTGCTGCTTGGCTAAATGCAATTCTCTGCTGCGCTGATGTGAATGTGGGAGGTCTGGCCATCTCGGAGTCCACCATGAAAAAAAAGGCATCAATCAGTCAGTATGTAATAAGGTATGGGTGTGAAAACCTGCTCTGGTTATTTAGCTAAACACAGGCAGCTAAATGGCTCTGGCGGTATAGTCATTTGCTATTCAATAAATGCAAACAACAAAAGTATTGAACTGTTTTAGGCTCCATTCCAAAACCTAGTTAGCAGTAGCCAGATGGCTTTTAAGCAACCTTACTAAAATGATAAGACCAATTTGGAGCGCTAACAAAACTGATTTCAGTAGAGTTTGATGCTAGCATGTTGATAAGGTAACAATATTCTAATAAGCATAAAAATACACCACACACACATAATAGTATATTTTTAAATCCATTAAACTATTTAGCATCGAATGTAATGCATTTACAGTTCATCGTAATGCATTCTCAGATTGCGTTCACTGCAAAGTATACAATACTGCCTTGAACTTGACCAAAATAATTATGTTAGCATAATTATGCTAACTGCCTGCTAACATAATACCTTAAAATACTGCAGGAACACAGCCTTAAACACCATATTTCTTTGCCATACTTCAGTGTATGCTCCTATTCAAATATATAGCTGACAGTTCTTTAAGGGCACTTTGGGAAAACAATTCTATAGTTGCCAAACTGCAGTTCGCACTGAGGGGACGGGAGTGAGGATTAAGAGAATAGCTAGAGTGGGTCAAAGGATCATCTGTCCCTCTCCCTTCTCAGGCCAATGTGCACTGATCAATACATAATATCTTACAAATTGAATTCGACCTGGATCGACCCAAAGAGGCGGGAGCCTTGCTCTGCGATTTGTAGACAGCTTCACTGCAAATCCTGATGATCAGCAGGGATGGAGTGCATATGTGCGTCTACGTGTTTGCGTTTTGGGGAGTATAAATAGGTTTGTGACATATGGACAGTGTGAGTAATGGAAACAGAGAGGGAAGTACGGCATCAAATGTACGCATTCACACTCTTGATTATTCACATAGCGTATAAGCTGCACTGCTGTGCTGGAGAGTTCCTGTTTCTGACTTCTTCTTTTACCACCATAAACATGCCAGTTTTAAGGCTAGTTCACACTGCTTCAACAAACACCAGCTTGTTAAAATTTAAAAATGCGAACTCTGTTATCGTTTACTTTCATGTCCAAAAGCTAACAAAAAAGCATGATAATTGCATTATAAAAATGGTTCATATGACTTGGGTACAAATATTCTTATAATAAGTCTTTTGAAGCCATATGATAGCTTTGTGTGAGAAACAGAATGAAACTTAAGTTAAGGCACAGTCACATTTGCCAAACTTCTGCAAAAATTTGCAGATAAAGTACTTCCATTGTCAGTAGTGTATAGTGTACATTTTGGTCTGTTTCGTCCAAACCAAATGGCTTTATATTGGTTAACGAGGTGAACTTGCATGCTCAAAGTTCAACAAACGTGAATCCAATGCGAAATCATGTCAGCAATTTTTGCCTCACATGTCCCTGACACAAAGATCCAGACTGTGCGGTTTCTTATTGAAATTACTGAATTTTGCACAATACAGAATTTCGCTGTACAAAGGAAAATGTGACTGCACCTTTACTTATTGAAAGTCTTGACATTAGCATTATCTTTCCTTTTGCATTTATGAGAGCAATAGCAATAGAGTCATATCCTTGAATCACTTGATCTGGTTCACAAAAAATATCTAAATGATTCTTTTATAAATCAGACTGATCTGGGCTGCGTTTCTCAAAACATTGTAAACTTAAGTAGACCCAAGCCGATCTCATGGCAATTTGTACATATTTTACAAGGTGGCTAATTCGTACGAATTCGTACGATTTGTGCTAAATCGTACGTATTTTATGAGTTGCACAATTCATATGAATTTGTATGAACGACCTACACCAAACACTGTCCCTAAACCTACCCGTCACTGCGGTCTAGACAAATTGTACAAAATCATATGAGTGAGGTCGTATGAATTCACCACCTCATAAAATATGTATGAATTGGTCATGAGATAGCGTTGGTAGACCATAGAAACTATTAACCCCAATGGTGTCTATGATCCACTTGAGCTCAAAACATCAGTTTTGACATGAATGCCTCTCACAAAGCCATCAGATCTACAGTCACTGCAGCTTTAAGGCAAAATTACAAAAATCGCAAAAATAAGGTCGAAAATTCTATGTGCAAATTGTGCAAAATTCCACTTCATTATACAGGTTAATGGTGCTCTCAATGCATATGTGGTTTTAGTCAGTTTCAGTGCCAAAGATTTGGTTAAATGCAGTGTTATGAAACCAAATGGGGATGCTGCAACAAGGTCAACTGATTAAATGCAATAGTGTCCCCGTCTGTACCTATATGTGCACATATACATGTCTTTATTACAGAGTGCGTGTCAGTGTGTGTGTAAATGTGAAACTAGCTGGGTTCCAGCGACGCATCTGATGAGCTCTTTGGGTGAGATGACTGTTTCTTTGAAGCTGTTCAGATACTTACCAGAAACCATTTCATAAACCTTAAAAAAATTTGTCGGACATAATTTGAAAGGAGGAAGGCACACGCACACTTATCTCTAGTACGACACTTTTTGTTTTTTTCAGAAACCAAAAAGAGTCATTTCATAAATAACCACATGATGCATTTCTCAGGGTTAAAGCGCAACTACGATAATTGTCGCAATGCTTGCGATCTTTGCGTCACATTCGAATAAATGGGCTCTCGTCTCGGCGTTGGCGTGCAGGTTGTTTCTGCATATGCTCGCCAAGGTTAAAGGCACATTCATTTGAGTGTATTCAATTGACATCTTGCGATCGATCGAACAGAGAGGCTCTTGGCCAAGCAACACACCTACTCCCATGAGTCTTGGAGCACAGTGTCCGCCACCCCACCGGTCACACGATCGCCGATGTCTGAAAGACCTTCTCCACATTCTGCACCGACCTGCTTTACAAAATCCCTATTGATTGAACCTCCCCCCTTTCCATAGAAAGGCGAAGACAGCACTCCAGGGTTCTTGAATGATCCCTCCATGAACAATTAAATCCAACTGAGAAGTGTTTATTTTGAAGCCTGGCGACGTTCCTCAGATGCTAGAGACCTTTCTTGTTGCCCAGAGGGACTGCATTCGGTGGATATTAAGTCTCTGATGGAGATGTGTCTGAAAGTAGGTCATCAAAATGATGTATCGAAAAAAAAAATGGTCTGAATTTGAATCTTCCAGTCATTTATTATGTGCAGTACAGGATGATGCAACAAGCAAATCTGAGAAACTTTGAAGGGTTCCTCTGAACAAAGAGATCTTAAAAAGGTACAAAATGCACACAGTGGGAATAGATACATGTATTGCACAAGGTTTTATTGCGAAAACACACCCAATGTTTTGGGGTGGCTAACATTTTAGGTGTGAAAATATTTTGACAGCTGAATATGCCAAGGATCTAATCAACACCTGATTTGTTTTATTAGGTACTCATAATTCTTATAAATGGCAGGGCGATTTAAACAAGTCAACTCAAAATCCCGAAACTATTTATGTGAATACACATTCCTGCTTTTACTGCATACAATTTGTTGCGTGTTATTTCAAAGAAATTATTATTTGCTATTATTAATCATCCTCTGTAACTAGATTACTTTTCAGCTGACATCACCAGTCCTTCTTTTCAACCCCTCACCTCCAACCACCTGGCTCCATTCTTGGAGGTACCACCCCTTTATATGATCCAATCAATTCCTGATCAATGGGTCAAAGTTTGGCCAGTTACCATGAGCTGGTTAGCATGTGCTGGTAGATGTGGCAGCTACACCATCTGGACCCAAAAAGCATATTTTTCCATTGATGGCAATTGTATTTTTTGAATGTTATAATAATCTATTGAAAAAAAAATTACATTTTTTTTTTCTTTTTTTACAATTTTTCTTATTGAAGTTTATTTTCACCACAGATTATCTAACAATTCTGACATTTTTCTCAGAATTGCAATTTTACAAGAATTACAAGAAAAAAGTCAGAATTGTGAGAAAAAATGTCACAGTTACCTTTTTCATTCAATGGGAGAAATAATGTTCCATAGAGTAAAACCAGTCATAAAATGAGTTGCAAACTAAATTTCATATCAACCTTAAACTTGAAATACAAGTAAACCAGTCACCAGTCTTAACCATTCCCATTAAAATAAATGACTTGACATTAGATGCTAAGCATTTTATCTGTTTACCCTGTGGGACACGGCTACTGGGTCTTCACACATCAAGCCAGAAATGCTTTAGTATGTCGCTCAACCCCAAAACCTTTACACGAACACACACACACACACACACACACACACACACACACACACACACACACACACACACACACACACACACACACACACAGCACCTGTCCTTAGTCCTGCTTCAGCGTATTTCTGTGAGCTTAAGTGAGTGGGTGGGTGTTAAGACAGGGCTGTATGGGACACCAAGCTGTCCATAAGATTATCACAGAAGAGGACTAACCAGGCTGGGGGGTGGATGGCAGATAATGAGGAAGGGGGTTGTGCGGCTGACACATAAACATCAGCTGAAATCCAGACATACATACTAACAGATATAGACGGAGGGGCCTCATGGTGTGGATGACAGTGTTTTGGTTCCCTCCCTCAGCTTTTCTTTCAGTCATCGGCAAACACAAAAACACAACAAATCATACCTCATTTCAGTACCCAGAAGACTTTGCCCAGATGACATTTCTTTGATTGCAACTTGAAAGGAAACCACTGACTCATATTATTCATTCAAATCAAGTATTGTCTACAAGAATCTAGAGTGTAAATTTCCAGAGGACTCGTGATCGCAGCATTGTTTATCAAACCAGTTGGTTATTCAGAGAAGATGCGGCGGTAAAGGTCAGAGGAAGGTCACCTGGAATGGGCATCACTCAGGTTTTCCTCATTGATCGAGACTGCAAATAGCTTTCAGCTTTTTATGACACTAGCGCAGTATAATTAACAAGCAAACATTCAAAATCACTAGTGAAGATGACATTTACGGCCATTTTTGTTTACAGTTTAGTAATTGCATTGTAATAGTCGGCTTTGAAAAACAAACCTTTCCTGTACAGTCCATATTGGGAAAAACATATTTTACTTAGAGTATATAAAATATATTTTAAAAAACAAATGAATATAGATTCACATAAATAGTTTGTTACATTTCTTTTAAATATATGTATATTTTTCCAAAATATATATATTATATATTTTGCATTACATAAAATTCCTCTAAACATATTTATATTTTCCAAAATAAATCTTCAAAATGCATTTTCCATTGCATACATTTCCTCAAAATATCTATTTTAGAGTTAGAAATGCATTTTGGCTTGAAGGATTCAACAAAATATATTTTCAATTTGAAAAACATATTTCCTTAAGCTATGCCATTTACCACATATACTTAGCATTTATTTTAAGTATATTTTGGTCAGAGAAAAATACAGTTTTGCTGCATGAAAGTAAACTGAAATACCATTATGAAGCTCACTATGTCAGTTTATTAATCAAAGAATGCTGTTAAACAGTCTTAAAAGAGCACCATCTGCTTTTTTACTTGTGTTGGAGGTTATGTCTTGGAGAGACAAAAAAAAAAAAAAAAATCCCTTGTATTTAAATGCCCAACCTGAAAAAAGACTTTCTGAGAAGACAGTGCTTTTCCAAACATCAGGCCATGGCTCTCATGTAGCATTTCTGAGCGAGCACTCTAAAGTTCATCCCCTCCTTTGTTTATTTTATGTCTTCGGCAGCTGTTCTCACTCGCTCTCTCTGTGCACGAAATGACGTCAAAAGACAGCGATTCGCGAGAGCTCCACCAGGGCTCTTTCTTTCAGTTTGTTACCATAGCAGCCGGTCCCACTTCCTGCCAGAGTTTGGTTTCCTGTGTTCATTCATTTCTTTTCTCTCTCTTTCTCTTTTTTTCTAGGTCTCAGCTGGATTTAAAGCGCTCTGTTTACAGTACCATAAAAGGACCTTGGTGCATTAAGTCGAAGGATCCTGGCTCAATGGAATCTGGACGTCAGATACCATCCATGCTGTTCCTTGGCATGGACTGTAATAAAAAATATATTTTTAGAGTGGTTCTGACCGTGCAAAAGCTGCCACCACAATGCTAGAGTGCCATGGGTGGTTGCAAGAGCTTTGTTATGCGGTTGCTAAGGTGTTCTGAGTGGTTGCTAGGGTCTTCTGGGTGGTTGAGGGTCAATGCTATTTTTCACCATTTTTTTTTTTTTTTTTGCACAAATATGTTAAGAATTACTTGAATACACCTCTTCTGTGGGGCATAAAGTAAAAAATGTCAGGGTGATACAACTGTACTGATACTGAATCATATAATGAGTAACATACATGTTTATGTGTTCTAGGTGTGAAGAAAATATGTTATTTAGTTACACTACATGATTTTTTTGAACGTAATTAAAGATAAACTCTTCTTGACAAAGGTAAATGTTTTTCAAAACCAACATGAATACAAAGAGTGCATTTCTTCTGGGCTGTTCACACTTTTCCATTGTTTGTCTATATAAATATATGCTAGACAGACGTTTTTGACTCCTGCCTTTTGCAGCATCTCACGGCGTTCCTAAAATGTGGCAATCAAGATAAAAGCAGTTCAAGTTTTTAAAAAAGTATCTCTAGACCTTGTGGTGTTCATTTCACTGCACTGTGCTTCTAAACGGAAAAACACGTTCTTCGCAAACAGCCCTTAAGAACATGGCATTGCCTTTGACCCTTAAGTCTTTACGATATTCTAAATGTGGCACAGATCCCTTCAACACAAGTCTGCTATATCATATTTTGCCCGATTTGTCTTATATTTGTCGTGAGTCAGGTTAGAAAAGAACCTCACCTCCTCAACAAGCCGCACAATTTGAGGTATCATTCACGTCCACAAGCACCACTAATAACTGGCATTTTTCGTGCGACCTGCAGCCCACTTTCATTAAATGTGACACTTCTAGCACTTCTCAGACACTTGTACCCTTCAAGCACAGTATAAGGGACGGCACCTTTTGCACAATACAGGTCACCCCTGATATCTATTATGCAGATGAAGAAACCACCGAAGGGAGATACACTTTATGACCTGCCTTTGGCAGTTCCTTAATCAACACCTGCATGTGTCGCATTAGTAGCTTCTTTTCCCAAGGCCATGGGATCCAGCTGCACAGATAAAGGGTTTACGTTACAACACCCGTCTTTCTGGGCTTGCACTTCTCCTCACAAGTGGAGTAGACGCGTCTGTTTCGGGTATGCGTGGGTTGGCTGTATTTTCCACTCAGTGAAACCTCAAGGATGTCGAAGTTTTACTGTGAAGCACGAGACTACAACCACAGGGTTAGTTAAGGCAGTTGCACAAGGTCTCTTGGATCTTGCACAGTTAGCTGCCGGTTGAACGTCTTTTGCAGGGGTGTTCCCGAGGTGTCAGGGAGGGCTCCATGCAAAACTTTAAATGCCAAGTGTCTTTAAATGGCACATGTGCAATCTAACAAGGACACCAGCTGTTCTTCACAAAGTAATGATATCCTGTAAGTAACATGCCTGTAAATGTTGCTCCTAACTGATTATCTGAGACCAACTTCCCAGAGCTGACATTTAACCAAAGAAGGTTGGAGCAGATTCTTGGAGCTGACAGTCAGGAGATGCAGAGTGGTCATCTTCCCAACTGTTTGGGACTGCAAGGATACCTTGGCCTTTTTTTTGAAGCATGCCATGCTAAATCATGTCATTTGCAGAGCAGGCCTTTAGAGGCCTCGAGCAGCAACATGTAACACAATTAGCTTCGAAAGCCTGTAATTAGACCACAGATCATTTGGCGAGGTTCTGTCAAGGTTCTTTCCTAGTCGAGGAGCAGGTTAGGTCATGACCAGTAAATGAGAGGCAGCGATTATTAATTTCTAGGCTAATGTTTGTGGTGTTCAATGTGCATGCTGAAACGAGGCGGTTTTGGCCTGCAGAAGCATGTGTCATGTCATCACGCCTGTTAAAGGTCGCATATGAGGGGGCTCGAACAGCGCTGTACTAGAAAGACGAGGACAGACCACACTTAGCTCACCCCACATAGGCGTGACACCAAAAAATCTCCCAGCCCTAATTATACAAACCACGCACTGTTAATTTAATGTCATGGGAACTGGGGTAACAAGGACAAAGCTTATGGGATGTTCATGCACAGTCACTGATGAATAAATGCCATCTGAAATCTCCATTACAAGTCTGGTTTATACAAGGCTGGTTCCATGCTACAGAAAAACTCACTGTTAATTCGCCATGGTGGTGGACCAGGGTCAAATGTTAACCCTGATGTTGTGACTGGACAGCTGGAAAAGCATGAGAATCATCCAGAACAGCTTGGTGTAGTCCAAAAGCAGTAGAGAAGGACAGAAAGGAAAAACTATGATGGTATTAAAGGTCCATTCAGCCTCAACAGCTGCGTAAATAAGATGAAATTTGAAACAGATCACCATTCTTCTCTTGCAGCTACTCGGGAAACTAACAGACGTGGATGGAGAGCAACAAATTGCCTGTCAAGAAATCACATGAGGGTTTTCACTTTGTTTACTCACAAAGCAACCGTTCTGTAAACATACTGCAAAACTCCCATCATGCATTTCAGTCTTGTTTCACAAATTACTGAATAATAATAGTAATATGAATAATAAACCTTCAGCATGAAAAATGGGCTAGTATGTGTGAAGCAAAAATGTGCACAGAAATGTTCTTACAAGTGGGTGGGTGACAAAACATGTAAGCTAAATAAAAAAAAAACACGAATATGAATTGTGACAAAAGTAGCAAAACACTTGTTATAGTGACAACCAGTCATTTGTCATTCAGTGTTTGTGTTTTACACAACCCCTTTTTCCTTAAATACAAAATACGATCATGTCCCAAAATATGTGGAAATGCATCTAAATGTACACAAATCACCATTCAGATCAGCTATGCTAATGTCAGTGTCACATGACCTGTCTCAGCTGTGCCCAGTCGGACCATGGAAAAGTGCTCATAACTCAACCTCAAGATCTGCAGTTTGTGGTTTAGGTCTGTGGCCACAGGCTCATCTCTGTTCCCCATTGCTAAGTTTCGTTTTAAATGCACATTGCTAACATGCGCTAACTGCAGTTTTCTTCTCACCAGCTGGGTGTGGAGGCAGATGCAAAGCTAAGGCAATACATAAAAGGGTTGTCTGCTTCTGGGAAACTCATCTGACAAAAGAGTTTTAGCATTACTGGAAACCTAAAAGGTTAGCCCTCTAGCTTTGCTTGTGCAGCAGTTCTTACTATGATAGCAGTAGGACGTACATTTTTCTTGTGCTTGCATGCACTTGGACTTGAACTTTTATCTCTGCACATCCTATTAATTGCCAGGGAGAATTTCACATGAGTTTGGGAAAATGTATGTGACCCCCATGCTACTGTCAGATGCTAAAAGTGCTACAAGACCACAGACATCAGTGACAGTGGTTGGCTGATAGCATTTTGGAATTCATCTTGACTTTTTTTTTTTTATCAGTTTCTCTGTTTTTATTATTGTTTTGAATTACAAGGAAAGTGGTTTCAGAGTAGATGAATCATTTGAGTCGGTGCTGAATGAGGAAATGAATCAAGTTCAAAGTAGCTTTGAATGAAGTAGTGAAATGGAAATGTTAGCTGGTTAATACTTGCAAAAGTGTATAGGAACTATTAAAAGCTGGATTTTAAGATTAGTCCATGGAAGGGGTTAATGTGTGCTAATGACAACTAGCCTACCTGTAAATATCATTACTGAGGGAAGACCATAAGGAACTTGGGGAATTGGTGGGTTTCCCTCTTTTGCTAAGAAAAACTACACAAGCTGCTTCTGGCACACCACAAAAGTAAATAGCCCTAATTCATTAATCATAAATAGCAGCGGAAAAAGATAAATAGATAAGTAGATATGTAGACCTAATGCAGCAGATGGGTTGTTGACATACAGTGTACACTACAGTGTTATTTGTTATGCTTCATCTAAGTACCTAAGAATAAAAAAAGTCTAGCCCATCTATCTATCTATCTATCTATCTATCTATCTATCTATCTATCTATCTATCTATCTATCTATCTATCTATCTATCTGTCTATCTGTCTATCTGTCTGTCTGTAAATGGAATAGAGGTAGGATAGCAGTTTAGGACAAACTCAAAGTCACAGAATAAAAACAAAGACGAACAAGAAACAACATGGCAGGTAAAAATGTAAATGTATCCATTTTCCTACCTTTTTTTTTTTTTAGATGAATAGCTATTTTTAACCCATGTTGCCAGATAATACGTACTTTGTGTAAAAAATGTGGGGGAATGTTATCTATGGATTTACACTATGTTTCATAAAACATGAAAATATATACGTTTTGTTGTTGTATTAGTCTTTTTTAGGTGAGCTAAATAAACGGCATTTAGGTTATTTTTCAATTCAGTGTGCAGCTTTTCTAGCGCATGAATTCACCCACATGACAACCAACCAATGAGAACGCGGAACAATAATGACGAGTCCTAGTAAAAGAGCATATAGGCGCCAAAAAGGTTGTGGATCTGCTCGCACGAATCCATTCATAACGGGAACAGATTTCCGAAAACTACAGATTGGCAATGAAGTAACAACGATGTCCAGCATTTTATTTGGTAAATAATCTTTAAGCATTATGCACCTCAGGTGACAAGGAATTGTATGTTAATATCAACAAGCACGAATGGCTCGGGTAGCTATAAGTTACAGCTATTGGTACATGGGCTACACACGCTTTAATTTTAGACAGTAAATTTATCATTCATTTGTTAACTTTGTGAAGACTAAAAGGTGATTCATGGTAATTATCAAAGCACACTTATACATCCGCATATTTTTTGATTCATGCATAAATTGGATCAAAAATCTTTCAAATTTGCCTTGACCCAGAAAAAGTGCAAAGTATGTCCTAAGTATTTCTTATTCACTTTTTCACAAATCTAAAAAAGTTTTAATTAGATTTTGAGTCCCATATTTTCAATTTGGTTTCAGACCTGACTGTAAATATAAATCCATGCATGCATGTGCATTCTTCAGTTTACTTGTAGCAATAAAAGCAGAGCTGAAAACACTTGATGAGATATAAAAAAGATGTTTTATAATTATGTTTGGCATTGCAGATTGAAGAGATCCAGAGGGAAGTCACCCACATACTATTTGTGAGATGACCCCACTCACTGGCAGGGATTTTAAATAGAGTAGTTGGAATTAGTGTGCGTGGTGTGTGCTAGTAATCTTCCTCATTTGAAAACCAATTTGAACTCCAGTGTTCTTGTCTGTTGCTTTTATTTTTCTGCAGATGGCTTCCTCTTATGTTCTGAGATATCTTATTCTCAGTTCTTTGGGAAAGAGTGGGAGTTTTGAGCTGAAGACTTCTCCTTAAAACAGCATGTGTCTGCACACCACTTGCCTACTGTACCAGCCAGTCCTGCGTTCACCCTCAATCTGTCATCTGGTCTCAACTCTCGGGAAGAGGACGGACTGCCTGACAGATGGGGGGAGCATTGGAGTCTCAGTCGCCGTCACTTCACTCGATCCGGCTCTGATCTGGCACCCCTGCGGTTGAGTGAACAGCAGACACATATAAATCTGTATGCTTTAAAGCTAGCTTTCATCAGGAAACGGCGCAGTCGTTTTGATTCTCCACAATACAGTACATAGATATACAGCACACTGATTATAAACTAAAGACAGAAACTGTGCATTGAGGTGGCACTACACAAGCTACAAACATAAATGCTCTGTTCCTAAACCTAGTGCGCTACTATTAGCATTTTATTTTTTTATTCATGTATTTACTTTTTTTGCAAACAAACACATGTGCGTTCTTGAAACAAATTTAATTCTAAAAGTTATGCATTTTAGCTATTCTACCTCATAAGATATCCAATTTTGGCCAAATTGGCATATGCCTTTCCAACAACGTTATGTCAGTATCAGTGAAAACATGAATCCAAAATGGCAGACAATGCATAAGTAGCCTACTTTTGATTATAAATAAACATACATTTCATTCAGTACGGAAATGTATCGATAAACTTAGTGAAAATTATTTTACCAAATATTTGTGTGTACAATGCATTTTTATGCTTATTAAGAGTATTGTGCTTTTAGCTTAACAGCACGCTAATGTCAAAACATCATTTTTTTTCACCTAGAGTAGCTGCTTGTATAGAGCGGCCCAAATCTCTGTTTTATGTTGGTTTTATATAGTAAGAAATATACAACATGCAAATTGCACATGGGATAAAGTAAATGAGCCACACGCACAAATTTTTTTTTTTTCAATTTATTACCTAAAAAAAAGAAAATGTCCTATCACAAGTCACACTGAAATGTATTGCTTAAGAAAAAAATATATTTAGATATTTTCCTTTTTTTTAACTTGATTATTTCCATTATATTCCACAAAAACAAACAGGGCACAGCAACACCCTTTTTCTGCCTTTTGCCCACTTTAAAAAAAAAAGCACAAAGAAATACATAATTCACAGTTACCATTTTGGTTTCATAAATTAATACAGTCACACATGTGCTACACCGGTCTATAGCTAGAACATTGTAAATTGTTTTTTTTTTATCTCGACTCTTGTAATCAGTTTTTATTGGCTACAAGAAAGAACAGGCAACTTAAATGATGTGATCAGAACTCCAACAAACTATTGAAAATGCCCCCCGTTCCCTCCCTCCACCCTCATTCAATTACCCTATCCTAAAACTCAGATTATCTCCTATGCTTTTTTTCAATTTTCACTTTTTTTTAATGTTTACATATAGGTGAGGCACACACAGAGTATATTTCATACATATATAAAAATTAAATAATGATTTTCTTGGGGGAGAGGGAGAAATCGTCCATTGAAGTCATTTATCTGAGAAGAAGGGAAGTGCATGTTGTCAGTGTGTCCTTAAAGGACATCTCAATTGAGAGTTAGGGCACTTTGTTGCTATAGCACTGCAGTTGAAACTAACTTTTTTTCAATTAAATTTGTAAATTTGTTGCTTCTTTGTAGGACAGCAGGGTTCAGGGGATGTAATCAAACAAACAACACACTGATGAAACCTGTGTGAACTCCAGGTCGTGACTTGTACAGACAATATTCTACCAGAGCTCCTATAAATTGATAAAAACCTGCATAAATGCGAATAATTTGTTCAGATTTTTTTTTCGTACACACCGAAGGGGCAAAACTTTAAGGCACTGAAGCCTTGACATAATAGAGCCTCCACCTCCTAAACACAAAAATTGCCCCCGAAAAAAATTGATGCTTTAATAAAAACACAGGACAGAAACATCCCTATGTTGTTCACCACTCTGCAAGTGTTTCGATAATGAGCGTTAAGGCCACTTGAACAGAAAAAAAAGGAAAAGACAATGTTCCCCTTCAGGTAGGTAATCTCATTGCAAACTCAGTGAGTGCAACATGGATGTGGTTCAGGACATTTTGACATTTATTTCCAAGTAGTCATTGGGGCGAACGTCGGTTTCTAACATTCCTGTTAGTCCGCATCTGGACAAGGTCGATGGAAGTTTTGGGGTTTGCTCTGAGGATCCCTTGGATGTTGGGAGTAGAAAATGTTCCATTGTTCCTTAGTTAGTCCAGGAATGATCCATGTATAGTAGAATTCCAGTCCCGTTTTGGTTTGTGACTGATATGTAACATCACGTTCCTAATTCGAAAATCCCAAGTAGCTGGAGCAAATTTTTTTTCCCCCATTTTCATTTTCACAAATTCATGCTTGTATATCTTTTCTTGTCAGCACCAGTATCTCAGTATTGTTATTATTATTATTTTCTATAAAAAGGATCAGGATAAGTCACACTTTTGCATGCAAAGAGAAGTCCCATATAGCAGCAGAACTGTCTGTCTGTGGAACGCCTGATAGAATATGTCAGTTCGTCTACATATGAGGCACTATCAAGAGTGTGAAGGCGGGGGATGTTTACATTGGAATCTGCAAAGAGGTCTGGCCAAACGGACAAATCAATATCGGTAGTCTTGTTAAAACTGTATCACAACTGTAAGTGTTTGCTGGGATAGAACCCTTGAATTCTGGTTTGTTTTAGTTGAATGCATAAATGAGAGATTCCACTTTGGAATAGCAAGCCATTATAATGCACAGTTGTAAACTATTCCTCTGGCACCCCACCACTCTCTCTATTATACACATTTAGACAGTAACAGGAGAGATACAGTGTGTATTTAAATGATTATATAACATCAGATTCATTTCACAGCTTGACTCGAGCCTTGCTGAGCAAATGCTGTTTTACATTTGGTTGGTTTGTTTGTTTTTCGCGGAGGTAAAAAAAGAAAAGTCACTCTTTATATATTCTAAAAACAACTGACTTCACAAGCCTTGCATCTTCAATCACATCAGCATATTTTCGTTTCATGTTTTACTTTCGTACTTGAACCTCTGACTCTACACTGAGCTTTTGTTGAGAAAGCGTTTTTTTATATATATATTTATATACTAAACATGCACTGTGCCATCTCTTGGTTATTTTATGATATTGTCTTTTTTTAATCACAGGTGTGTGTGCAAATGAATCCTCCTCGTCTACAAGAGAAAAAACCTGAATGCTTTGTGGGTAATGCTACATATTTTGTTTCATAAATCATCGTGATTCAAGAAAAACAGGACTTAAAAACAAAGAAGGTAACTCCCTTCAAATGATTATTGAACTGTGAATGCCCATTTGTAATGAAAAAAGGAGGAAGTAGGATCAGTATCTGATTTTTGTTAGTTCATCGTGCCTGTATTTGGCCTGTATGGATCTTCCCCCTGGGGTGAAAAGAAAAATAAAAAAAAGAAAGAGAAAGACAAATCCCAACACCGATGACGTCTGCTATGCTCATTTGTGTTTACTTCTTGGACGTTCTGAGTCCAAATTCTGTCTATTCATCAGTCCAATCCATATCCAAACATCGTCATTTGAAAATTAAGTCTATTCCAAGATCATAGTCTATCAAGGACGTAAGGTAAGTAAAAGTCTGTGAATCTTCCTTTAAGTAAAGTCTTTGTGGTCACAGGATAGACGAGGAGTGAAGCCTACGAGATTCTGTGCATCGTCAGACACAGTCTTCGGAAATTCTCCTCTCTAAAATGTAAACCCCAGTCTTCCTTGATGAGGATGGCGCAACTGTTGCTGCTTCAGGCCATGATGAATTCTGATTTCATATCAGCTTTGACATCGGGCTTCCACACAGAGTCCTCAAAGTCTAGGTCCAGGGAGCCTTCGCTAGACATACTGCTGTTACTGTTGCTCCGTCCAGCCTTGCGGTTGGGGAGCCAGTGATACGGGCCACGGGAGTCTCGCCGGGCCTTCCTGCGCAGACGCTTCTGCTGCATGAGCAGCTGCAGTCGCTCTACTTTGCAGCGTGTGGCTCGGTTCTCTGTCTGACGCAGTCGGTCACCTGAGCAACCAAGAAGGAAAAGCAACAACAGTTAGATTCAAGCCTTGAACTTTTTGGTTCAGGTTAACTGTTACTGGTAGTTTAAGCTAGCTAAAGATGCTAAGAATGTGCAAAATTACATAGTTCTATAATCAAAGTTTCATAGGGTTTGCCTAGACAACTAGCTGACCCGAACACAACAGACTAAAACAGAATGCAGGTGTCTTAAGATGGATTATACACCATTGTAAAATTGCAACACTTTTGGGACTCAAAGGCATTGTGATACAACAGCCAAAGATATTTATCTGAATGCTGCAGTGCTTTCAGGGGTAAGAAACTTGGGGGAAAAAGAAAAGTTTGTTGAATGACTAGTTGACCACTGACTCATCCCTAGCTGGCACACCAAGGCTTTCTGGCAAAGCTGGTTGACCAATAAAGATAGAATCTGCATTTGAGCATCCCATGCTAATGACTAGCATCCAAAACACAACATAAGGTGGTGACTATCTATGCTAGCCTTTTCAGTGGGGAAACGCTTGTGCAATGCACATATTTGATCTAGGACAGAATGACTCAGTGCTTTGGGTCCTGAATGCTAAATGTTATCAAAGGCCGGGCGCTAGATAAATAAACTCAAGTCTGAGCAGTGACGCTGATGTTCTTAAAAAGGCATGCTGCGATTACCCCCACTGCATTGCTCTCTCTCTCTCTGTCTCTTTAAATCAGAACAGAAATAAGTACTCTCCACTGCTGTCTTATTTCAGAAGAGAACATCCCAGTATGTGGCAACAAGTCCTCTCTTCCCTTATCTGAAACGGTTTAAAATGCCCTGGCAGGCGTGCCCTTGAGATACGCAAAAGGGAGAAGTGCGTTCTCACAAAGGAACCCACACTCCCGTGAGGAGACCGACACCCACGCGTGCATGCGCACATGCATTCCCAAGCGATACGATCTCGACTTTGTTGTTTCTTTAACAGGAAGCAAATACCTTGCACTTTCTAATCTCACAAACAATGCTAGGGTTTTAGCGGCTAATGCGCCAATTACGGGGAAAAAAACACAAGGGGGTTTTCCACTCCACAGCTCAACCCTAAACCTTAGATTTATAAATATATTCAAGAGAATGGAAGAGAAAAAGAAACCACAATCTATTAGCCAGCTCCATTAGGAACTATCCCAGAATTAAATAATGAAATAGCTGGCTAGAATGTCAATAATCCCGAGCATAGACTATCTTTCATCGCGTGTGCTCCACTACACATACACACACAGCAACAGCAGCAGTAGCTTTTAACATGGATCGATGGCAAATTAAAAAGACCTATTGATTAAACCTTAGCTCTAGCGCAGCAGTCCATCTCCAGGCGAGGACACTGCTATTGGCTTTCAATAGAAAATGCAAGCGAATGGAAATTGTAAGCGAAGTAAGTCGGGCCTTTTTTCCCCCTTTCTTTTCCTGGCCTGAGCTCACTGAATGAGTAATCATCCACCCAACCCCCCAATACCATGACCCCCACCCCCATACGCACACACAGTTCACCCCTCCCCAATGCCTCTGGAGAGAAAGACAGACAAGGAGGTAGAGAGAGAGAAAGACATGCTCTGGAATTCCACCCAGAATGCAGCAGAAAAAGAGAGCAGATGCATATTCTCGTTCGCTAATCAATTTCATCCACCTCTCCATATCAAAATGAAATCGGGATTTCGTGTGGGCTCAGTTTCCCCATTTACTTGGGGGCAGCTGTGGCCTAATGGTTAGAGATTTGGACTTGTAACCAGAAGGTCGCAGGTTCGAGTCTCGGTGCTGACAGGAGTTGTAGGTGGCAGGGAGTGAATGAACAGCGCTCCCTTCCACCCTCAATACCCATGGCTGAAGTGCCCTTGAGCAAGGCACTGAACCCCCAGTTGCTCCCCGGGCGCTGGATATAGCTGCCCACTGCTGTGTGTGTTCACAAGATGTGTGTGTTCACTTCCCACTGCTGTGTGTGTGCACTTGGATGGGTTAAATGCAGAGCACCAATTTCGAGTATGGGTTACCATACTTGACAAATGTCACGACTTTCACTTTTTTTTTTTTTTTTTTTTTTTTTACTTAATACCTTCCCATGGTGGGCGGGTTTGAGCAGTCTAGGAAGGATTTGCGCTATAAATGTAAGTGGTAGTTTTAATCATTTGGATATTCATAGAGAAAGAACAGGCTGTACAAACATCAACAGCAGAGATCTGCCAAACAGTTCCTTCCTAACCTGGTTAGACAAATGAGATTTGGGGCTTGCTCTGGCATTTTAGCTTGATTAGAGAGGTTCTGGTCTAATAGGACTTTATGGGTTATGAAGGTCTTTGTCTGACTGCACAAGCTCGACAGATACACCATTCAGAAAGGGTCCTTACGCTAATGCTTTTTTCCTTCATCTGCCCTCTCAAAGAGACTCCCTGTAACTCTAGGCCTCAAAAGTAGGGCAGCCACCTCACCTTGCAGCCTGTCAGCTCTTCTGGTGAAAAAAAAAACTTGCTACATGAGGTTGCGGTGCCCCAAGGGACTGAACTACAGAGATCTGGGAGAAAAAGAGCAGAGGAGCTCATTAACAGCACTGGGCACGGCATGCCACTGTCAAGGTATTGTATGAAGCTCACAATGGTCTCAAAGACATTAAGGCAGACCCTTGGCTACTAAGCCAAGTTCCTTTTTGTTCTTTGTGAGAATCTGTGGCCTATGCCAATGTCCTTTCCCACACGGTCACCCTTCCAACCAGATCCACGGACACTGTAAAAACACATCACTGCTACTTTGGCACGGCTTGGGGGCTGTGCTGCAAGGAAAAACAAACTTAACCTGAATGTTTCGAGCAACCCCCGCATCATTATCAGAATAAACATGGCTGCCTGAGGGGGAGACTCAATGCACCCATTTAGAGGGTTATTATTAGGCTATGGTTTGGCTGGCCGGCCTAAAGCCATCCCAACAGATCCACCTGGCTGTGGTGGGGGACTGGGATACACCAAGAACAAAGGCAGAACAAGCAAGGCAAAAGCTCTCCCTTCTCTGTCCCTTGCTTCCAAGACCCCTCCCTGCACTAAGGTTTGGAAACATACACATACGGGGGAGGGGGTGGACAAGAACAGAGAGTTATTTTGCTGCCAACGGCGATTGCAAGTGAACATCATGGACAGAAAAAGCCCCTCCCCCTTGCATTTGCCCTCTCTACCCTTCACTTCCTCCCCTCATCCTCCTTCGCCCCTACGCCAATGATGCATTGTCTCAGAGCGAGCCGTGTGTGCTGCAGTGTCCTCACTGCGCACTCGACATTCTCAGGCCTGCGGCTCAAATTAAGGGGGCTGGGGCAAAAAAGGCTTGTGACGAACTGCCCGAGCCTCAGGGGAAAGGAGTGGGGGGAGGCAAGGACAAAACAACCCCAGCCCCGCCTCCTGCCGCACAGCTGTTCGGGCCCGCACATGAGATATACACCTGGCCTTCCTTTCTAACCCCCTCCCCCAGCCCCCGCATCCACCCACACCCCTCCTCCTCAATACGGCCTCATGACGGAGGCCTCAGAGGAACATAGAAAAAGAGAGAAAGAGGCAAATGAGAACGAGCTACAGAGGGTGGAAGAGATTACACAAAAAATCCCCCTGGAATATAAAAAGTAGCAGCGTACTGGCGAACAAAAGATGGGATGTTGCACTCGGCTCATGCTTTTTGAAGGGAGTGAGCTGATGTATGAGAATGTATTGATCCCTGCATAGAGGGAGAAAGATTCAGACCGAGTGCTGATGCCCACGTGAGGGGGAAAATGGAAAGGAGGAGGATTAAGAATGAGGAGAGAGAGTGCAATGGAGGGAGGCTTTTTACCCAATCGATAAGGCTGTTGGCCTGTCTGCAGGTATTAGGTCAGTTGAGCAGGGTTTTATGGTAAACATTAAGCCCAACCCAATGTGTCGGCCCACACTACTGTGATCAGACAGTCTCTGCAAGCTTCCCTTTTGCCATTGATCCATTAAAGGATCAGCTTAATTAACACTTGTCTTTGACTTGTTTGTTTGTTTGCCTTGATAAGTCCTGTGATCTTTTCGAGTCTGGGTGCTGAAATCACTCTGCATCAAGGGGAGATGTCTTGGCAGCGGAGGAGGGAGTCACACAAAAATATGTCACAGAGTGTCAGACATCAAACTTTGGCATCTAATACTTATTTTTCATCCATATTCATTAATTTACCAAAAATATATTTAAAATGCAATTCACGCATACAGTAAGTTACATACTGCTTCTCTATGATAAATTTTTTTTAATTTTAAATATTTCAATATTTTTTTGGAGGCATATAAAAAAAAATTGTCAAAAAAAGAAGAAACTGTCCCAAACTTTCCTGATATCAAAATACAAACAAAAGCATTTTTTCATATTTACAATTTTTAACAATAATAAAACAATAGTACGTATTAATAATATTGACACTTCCTAAAACTAAAAATATTATTAAAATTTGCAACAAAATTACTTTACTGCTTATTCATTTGAAAAACTTTTGCCCACAAATGTAATTCATGTAGTGTGACCAATATGCAGAAAACAAATAAGTAAATTGTCATTAAATTGAAACTTCAATAGATAGATAGATAGATAGATAGATAGATAACAGTACATTCCTAAGAACATGACGTGTTTTAAACTAGATTAAAAAAAAAGATATCACATATAGTCATTTATAGCACTTGCTCTGTTGAACCAAAACTCCTCAGGATCTTCAAGCAGAATGACTTGCTTTGCTCCCCAACAAAACACACTTTTATAGTTCTCAAGCCTCTGCAGTTCTCCTGTTTAGATGTACTCTGTGATCAGTAGGTGCTCCTGTTCTATAAGCCAGCTGTAGCTAACTCCCAAAGAGCTGGGATAGACGCCAGTGTTGCCTCTGGGTTGGGAGGCGCTCAGAGTGGATGCACAGCACAGGACAGGCATTGTGTTCAGCCATCTGCACCCCTAGCAAGAACTAAACCAGGGGAGCGGTCAAACCCTGACATCTCCATTGCATTTCTGATACGATGGCATCAATGACCCTGCAGGGAGCTGTGGTCTCAAATGACCACATTTGCATACTAGGAGCAATAAAAGGCATCGGATATGGCCTGCCATGGTCCCCGCCTGATGAGCAGCTAAGGATAGTTGGCCTGGGGGGTTTCTTACATGCTTGTTGGCTGTGAGCAAGGAGGGGGAATGAATTATTTAACCCCCGGTCGAGCTGGGCAGGTTTGAGCATCGTAGTGACATGGTGAAAGCCCTGGGGCATTTGATCAAGCAATCTGCACAGAAGCAAAACTGTCTCTTTTCGGTAAGGAAAAGAACTTGGCATTGTTTAAGCACCAGGGAGGCCAGGACAAAGAGGACTGGGATCTTCACATTTCACATCGCCGCACTATGTACACAGCAGCCGGGAGCGTTTGCTTTCGGTCAGATTAAATGATCGAAGGGAGGAATTTGAGCACCCTTCCTTGTTCTTTCTTTCTCACTCTGCTAAAATACAGCTCCACCCTGACGCTCTTGCACAGCCCAAACTAAACTAACCTGAGCTGACAGATAGTGCAGAATGTTGAGGGGCGAAAGCATTCCTGCACTATTCTCCCCCTCCCAGTTTGAGACCTGTTTTCTCCCCCTTCCCTCCCTTCATTTAGTGCAGTGGCCAGGCAACACCAAATCTAAAGGCCATCCCTAAGTTTTACTCTACAGGCTTTCATTCTTTCTCTTCATCTACAAAAGGCAAGGCTGATGTACTACTGCAGTATTAGAGAACACTAGGGCAAACAAAGGGGTTGCCTGCAGTGGGCAAAGGGGGCTAAGAGACCCGTGTGAGCACAGGAATTTGAGCCAAGAATGGTGACCCTCTTCATACCCTCAGCTCTCCATCCCCCATCTCCTCACCAACCTCTCCACAAATACTGACTACAGTCTGTCAAAGCCAAAAGTCTAGAAGAATCCAAGAACAGTGTGCATAGATGGATGTCTAAACAAGTGTGGTGGGGATATCAGTAGGGCTGGGACGGTGGCAGATTTTTACCAACGCAGTGGTAATGGAGCAACTACCGTTGGTGGCACGGTGTTGTTATATATATAATTTGTATTAAGTATATATAGTTTCATATATAATTTATATATATATATATATATATATATATATATATATATATATATATATATATATATATATATATACACACACACACATACATATATACTGTGTATTTCCATATTTCTTTTTAGCATCTTCCATTTACCGCTGTCTCGTTTGTATTTGGCCAGTATATATATATATATATCGTTTGTTTTGTCCAGAAAATAGCCACAGCACCCCTCTCTTTTTTCCATCTTGCTCAAGAGGAAGCGCCAATTAATCATTAGCAGTCGCTGACCGGAAATAAACAACAACTTTATGAATGGACTCTTGGTATTTTCCCTCCACCTCCTCTTGCTGACTTTCAAACACAATGAGCATTCTCTTGGAGCTCATATTTCTTGCATAAATCTCTATTTAAAGGCTGCTAGGAAAACAAGTGTCCATTGACTAGCCCTGGCCCTGACTGCTGGGATGGTTTTTGCAGACAAGCAAGAGTGGAAATAGGATGGCCTATTTACTTTCAATGTGGGGGAAGTATAAAGACCAATGACAGAGCATTATGCAAGCGGAAGAGGGGTTATCACACAGGAAAAATATGTATCGTCTCAAAAAACGTGTAGGATTCCCTACCCTTTGTGAAAATCGAGTGACCGAAGTTATTCCACCCCAGTAGTTGATGATATGTTTTCATATTGTACGGCGTAAGCTTGGTATGCTTTTAATCTAGTCTAGATTGATAACAGGCCTGTGCTTTGAACAGCACAAGGATGATATTTCTTCATTATCTCTGTACTCTCCAACAGTGGTGTTTCATGACAGAGCAGTTCAATTTCCTCCTCAGCGCTGAAGCGAGCTGCCCCAGATAATCAGTTTTTACCAGACAGAGCGGGGTACCTGCCACACGTCTGTGAGTGCTATCTCGCTTCGTTATCTCTCTCGCTCTGGCTCTCTGCCTCTTTCCTCCTGGTAACAGAGTAGTCCACCCCCATTCTTTGCCTCTCAGAGGAAAGAGGACACCATCAGCACAGAGACAAAGCCAGACATGCTGTGGCTGCTGGAGCATGACTTCCAGGGCCTGAAAGAACAAGCCTAGTTCTCCCTCCCCCTCTCCAACATCTTCTTTTTTCTTATCCTTGCACCATTGTCTTGGACCTTCTGAAAATACGCAAACACTGCCTTGGATATGAATCTTGAACCTCTGGGATAGATCCTAAATACTACTGGCTAAGGTAAGTGCTCTAGGAAATGCATCTCTGCATAATTTCTGGCAAATGCAATAAAACTTACCAGGAGGCTTGCACATGCGGATCTGACTCTGACACTGCACCAGTGGGTGGAGGGTGGGCTGGGTCACAGAGGGCACTGTAGTAGGCAGGCCGCTTAGTCCGGCAGTGTGGGGAGGTGAAGGTGGTGGTGATGGTGTTGGTGTTGGTGAGCTGGGGCTGTTGCACTGGGCCTGGTAACGGAGCTGCGTGAGTGACGGTGGCATGCCCTGGTAATGCCGGGTGGCACTTAAAAGGTCATTCAAGATTTGAAGGATGGTGCCTATGTCTCGCCTGGGACGTCCAGTGCTGTCCTGACAGTTGGGATGCAAAGTGCCTGGAAAGAAAAAAAAACAGTATAGAAATTAGATATAAATTATAGATATATAACTATTATAGACATAATATTTCATAGTCGTATACAGAGTCGTCAAATATTAAACTTATTGAGAAGTTGTACCTGAAAATGTCCCAGAAAAGACTCCAGGAGCATGGTTCACAAAACTTTCGATGATAGCCCCTGGCTTGCGGGATCGCGAGGGAGTGTTACAATTGCCAGACGTCTTTGCTGGGCAGTTGGCCTGTGCATGATATGGGCCAGTGGTCAACTGCAAGTATAGTTTGCACATATTATTTGTCTAAATGGTAAATGTAATTTATTACCATTATTATACAAAATTACTAAATTGGATAAGGTAGGACAAACAGTGACTAACCTCTGGACAGGAAGCTGCAGGGATGGGGCTGCTTGGAGAGGTGGGACAGGCTGAAGATGGCTGCTGGGAGTGAAGAAAACTTCCAGGGAGTTGAGAGGGGTGCAGTGGAGGGCTACAGTGCCCTGAGGCTGAGGTGGGGTACATGGGAGGAACGGATGGGATAGAGGGGGAAGGTGGGAAGGCCGCTGAGTTAGATGGGAGCGTTGTGTTTGTATGATGAGGATGTGGGTGTGGGTGATGGGGGTGAGGGTTGTGTGAAACCCTTGCCATCCCAGAGGCAGAGCCTGAAGCTGGCTGAGACTGTCCTGTCGTGCCCTCTGAACTCCCACGTGATATGAGATGCCGATGCTGTAACTGTGGGCCGCCCGAGTGCTGCGCTGCCAACTGCAGTTGGACAAACATCATATGATCGCCTACTCGCAGAGCCAGGGTTAAAGGAGACCGGCCAGACAGGAAGTCACTGACCTGTGAACAGGAAATGAAGAGGGGGTGGCTTTAGTAATTCCCTTTGCACTGCTCTAAACTGGAAAATAATTTGGCAACATGACTAAATGCCTTTTTATGAATAAGCAGAAGTATACAAAAGGCACACACACAAAACACTCTACCATTCAGCACACCCACAAAACGCTAACTTCTGTCTGGCCCCAGGCCTGAAAAATCAGCCATAGAAACAGGATGCAGACCCACTCGCCACACAGTCACATAATAGCTAATTGTTTGAAAGGTTGGGCCGGAAAGGCTTGCCCATTTTAGGAGTACCCAGAATGGATGGGCTCTCTGACCCCTGAATAACAAGGCGAGAAATACAGAATGCTTGTCTTGACTTTGCTCTCCAAACATTTAAAACAACCTCTGCCTTGTTCGATTTAAACCCTGAGACTTTCTTTGTTGCATCTGCCACATTCTGAGGATGTTTTAACTGTAGCTTTAGTAACAATAACAATAAACAACCAAATGTCCCAGAAAAAAAAAATTAAATCCATGAAGATTCCCTCAGTAGATCTATTCAGCATCTGAGTGTTGGGCGACCTGTTGTTAACCCTTTGAATCACTGGGGTCTACCCTCCATAGGTTTTTTTTCTCTAGATATTTTGCTGATCTATTTTTCCATCAAGCAGCCACTCTCACAGTTGAGTGACATTTACTATTCTGTGCATTGAACTGACCAGAAGAGCCAGGCATATCGACCCTTTTCCTTCTTTAGTAGAGATGAAGTTTTTAAAAAATCCTCAGCATGACTAAGAACTAATAAAAATACACTGAATACACTAGATTGATGGTAAACCCTGTTTAAAGGTCAATTGTGAAATTGGTGGCTCACCCCAGAGTGAGGGTGGATCCCACCCCTGAACGACAGTTGTCTTGCAAGTTGATCTGCATCTAATGCTCAATTCAGATTCCAACAAAAGGTCCCTGTAATTACTCAGTGGCCATTAGCTTATAGCGAAGCAACACTGTAATAGGATAAACATCCAAGCACTAATAATTAAAACTTTTTGGGCCTGCAAATCGTCAAGTAAAGCATGCCAGACCCCACATTAGCCTTTCAGATCAGTCATCATCAAGACCAAGCATCTCACTGACTCACTCAAGCCCTCATAATGTCATAAAGACTCATCCCACATAATGAGAGAGTGCGTGAACCCCCACAACCAGTAAAAGTGCCTCTGAAAGGCAAGGACGTGGTCTGCAGAGACATTCCCCACAGCAGCCATCAGTTTGAGTCACAAAGACCTTTGTCAATACATCGGCCAGCCTACACTCTTCTAGTGCAATAACCGAATGACCACAAAGACAAAGACGCAGTGGGTTTACAGATCCGCAGTCTTCACTTACACAGCATCTAAGGAATGTGTGTGCAAGTATACATTGTACAATGTTTTGGTGTTGTTTAAGGGTTCTTGACTTGGCTGGAACAACAAAGATATATTAACAGACCATTTTTGAGAGTCTTGGTGCTTGTGGAAGAAACACCATATTTAGTTACCCTCAGAAATCTGCTTATAATAAAGAGTTTTAGAAGATTGTGGCCAGAAATTCCACACTTTACCTAGCACAGCTATATAGAATCTGTCAGGTGTATGGAGCCTGAAGTGTCAACATGAAGTCCATATCATATAAAATGGATAAGGTACTCAAAAGAGACCGCAAGTATACGTCTGCACAGGTCTCTTTGTTCTTAAGGCCACTGAGTCACTCTCTCTTCAAGGCACACAGATCAAGTTCTATAACAGAGCACTCTTGACACTGGCTTGGAAATTCTTTTGAAGCCAGAAGCCTACCTGGATCCACCCTTTCTTCACTCACTACATGAAAAATTAATAAACTACTTATATATCATATTCTCTACAAAACAGGCCCAATGTGCAGGCACAGAAAGTTTTCCGTAGAACTGGAACGGCAATAATTTAAAAAATTTTGCAGCCATTTTCATGTATACAACATTTAGGATAATATGCTAACAAGAAGAATGAAGTACAATGCCAATTCATTACAAATATAGTATTTTACAAAGGTAAAGTATTCATTCTGTCTATTCAGTCTGGAAATTTCCAACTAAAATCAGTGCAGAAAATGCGGAAATCTGCCAGTTTTGTTTAGGCTGATTAAAAGTCAACAAAGGCAGATATGTACATCCATGGCAATAAAGTTACCATGTTGAAGAACTATATACTTGGCTAAGCCAACATTGGTTCACCTGCAACAGACTAGTGCTCCTCTTCCTTTATCTTTACACTTCATCCATTTTGATTTGTTGGGGAAGCATTTTGCTCTGCAGTGGGCTGCAGTTGCTATGCAGTGAAGAGCGAGTGAAGGAGAGAGAAAGAAAACATGATAAGGGGAGACAGGGGAGGAGGGCTGGGGGAGAAACCTTGTAGCGAGAGAGAGAGGGTGGAGGGGTGTGAGGATGCCAGTAGATGCTGATGAAATATTCAGTGAGAGTACGCCTCTAGCTCCTTCCGTTTTTTTCCCCTCCCTTCCAACTCTATAGCTGACAGTTTTATTTATTGGGGTCCCTGCGGTTCAAGGAACTCATTTGCAGGCGGTTTCTTCTGTAACACAGGAGATGCGGGGCAGAAGCTCGGAACAGCACCAGGCTGATGTTCATCCACAGCCTGAAGACACCCATCTTTGAGGGGTCAAGTAAGAAAACAGGTTCTTTTGATACCAAGCATGACTAAAAGATGACTGGTCATCTATCAAAGGCCCCAGCAAACATGGAATGTTCAAAACAAGCTTATTAACCCTCACCATCGACTGGTGGGTTTTGAACGCACTAGGGGGCCATCAATATGGTCCTCGCAAAGGGGCATGAAGGGTGTGGATGCAATAACAAGCTTCTTTACAATAATCAATCACTTGCATCTTTCTTCAAACCCTGAAGAAAAGACTACCTTCAAAGATCTCACTCAAGGGGTTTGACCTACTCAAGGCCTACAAGAGATTGAATGGTGAGGATTCAGTGGGTAAAGACTGAATTCGATCAGTCAGAACTTGCCAGGAGCCTCTTTCCATCATGTTGACCAAAACCGAATACTTAATGGTACAATTCATCCAAAAATGAAAATTTTGTCATCATTAATATCATTGCAAACCTATATTACTTCTTTCTTCTTCTGTGAAGAACAAAAGATTAGACTTGTAAAAATATATATATTTTTTTTTACACAGAATAAAGAAAGTTCATACAGGTTCAGAAGGAAATTAGGCAAATTATGACATCATTTTCAATTTTTTTTTAGCTCCTGCTGTGTCCACTCTTCCTCATTCTCTGAGCTCTGGGTGACCATCAAAGATATGCACCATGAAAGCGCAACCCCTTTTTCCTCAGATGACTGCACAGATTAGTCTAGGTAGGCGAGAGACTGAGTCAAAACAGACTTGTCGCACTTGCAGCCAACAGGATTCAAAATATCTACAATCATGGGATTCAGCCCTAATTAATGACTTAAAAAACATGTAGGGAAATGTCACAGAATAAAGAAACACTAAGAAGGACAAGTATAAGGAACAGTGCTAAAAAAGAAATGGGTTTGACCTTAATTAAAAAAGCTGGTGGATTGGTTATCGGCTAATGAGAAGTTCTCCACAGCCCCCCTCCCTTCTTCCTTTTCAGTTCAGTCATGAAACCGAGCACGTCAATCACAAAGGCGGATGGGAAACAGGAACAGTCACAAATCCGAGTGATTGCCCATGTCAACATAGTCACTCTTGGATTGGGAGTGCTCTCCATGCAAACACACATAGGCATGTGCCTGTTCGCTGATCAGAGAAACGCAAACAAATTTCTCCTCCCATGTGCCAGCTGTTCCCACAACACGCCAACACCCATGTCTTCTATTTCAAAGATTTGCAAAATCAAAAAAATTCATTGTAGATATGGCCCAAAGGCCACTGGCATCCTGTGGAGCCTTGCCACTCAGCATGACATGTGATCCCACCGCTTCTATTTTCGTCCTCAATCTATACCTGGGATTCTGACTCATCACTGTCCTTCCCGGTAATCACAGACCCTCGTCAAGGGTGACGTCACTATGGCCATCTCTCAGACTTAGTTACTCTCCTTCCCTTGCTTCCTGTGGGAAGGGGATTGGGTGGGTGGAAATGACAAGGGGGTGACTGAGAGATGACTCGCTCTATATTGTTGGATCCCATTATTTGCATCTGTCCATTTGCAGACACAATGACAGGCGCCCCGGCCCCATTCTAAAGTGGGTAGGTGGGTGTCTGGAGGGTGGAGAGTTATGACAGAAAAATATCCCTAGTGTGTAGCACTGAGACTAGGGAAAAGGCGATTTCTTGTGGAAACAAACCGCTATGTTATCCCCCAAGGACAAATCGAGCAATCTACCTGCCTTTAGAGGCGGGTTAGAACAGAAACCGCTAATTAACAAACTCTGCCGCCTGAAGAATCAGACACCAGTCATTATTTCTACTTGATGGGCAGAGTTACCAGCAACAAAGCGTCGTTTGAATGCAAAAGTGGCATTTTAATGTTCAAGAGGACAGCTGATCTATCAAGTGGAGTGCAGAAACTGGGCTATATTTTCCCTTGGAACTAAAAAACTCCTTGATGCCATTTCATTCTTCCTCTTTAACGGCGGAGAGAAAAAAAATACAAACTATAGACACACAAAACAAAACAAACCATCTTTAAATTATAGGCCAGAAAAAGCTGTTAGGCCAGAGTAACAAGGGAAAAATGCCATTCCAATAATTGCAAGCCTTCCCTTTCCATAAAACAGTCTGGTTACGAGGAGTATGAGATAGATCTTTCCCTGGAAGCAAGCGCTGTAGCTCTTGGAATTCTGCTGTGTATATGTGGTTGTCCCCTATAACTACAAACCCAACCTTATCTAGCAAGACATGTAGGTATTGTTGAGTGCAGATCACTTTTTACATTCGTTGTGGCAGCACGATTGTGTTGACTAATTTCAATTCTGAGAGAATGATATGTCTCGCATTTGACAATGTTACTGACTCAGTTCATGCCTGTAACCATGAAGCTACAAAAAGGACACGAATGATGACTAAAAATTATGATTTCTAAAAAGGGGCCGTTTCGTAATCGGCCAGATGACACAGTTAGCTGCCTACAAATAGTACATTAGAACAGAGAAAAAGCACAAGAATCATTGCATGCTACTGCAAAAGGTTTTTTTGATGAGAAAGGCCAAACGCAGTCACTCTTCAAAGGTTGACACTGCAGAAGGCGTATTGAACGATAAGAGCAGTGCACTCCCCTGTCTACCCTTCCCCCTCTTACGCACACAACCACACTCCTCTGTCGTCATTACAGTTAGGCGCTTTCCTCTCCTACACAAATGCGGCATAATCATAGTTGGACATAAAATAGTAGTTGCAGAGTTTCTTGCACATGAAAGGTGGCATCTCAATGAAGTGTCTTCTAGGTGGGGTTTGCCTCGGCTCACAGATGTTGCCTAGAAACTGGAAGGTGCTTCTTAAAATATGCGTAATAAGTGTGTGGAGGTCCTCAAGTTAAAAGCTTAGGAGGGCATCATCTGTATTCCATTACTCTATGTGTGAGTGCAACCTCTTGCCAAGTAGAGAGTTCAAAAACCTACAAATGATCCTTTAAAAAAATAGCCAACTGCGGGTGTTCACTCTTGCCCTGGCAATTAGGTTAAGTGTATGCACAACTGTCCAATGTAATGGGCCAATGTGTAATTCACTCTACTGGGATGACCTTATTAGAGTGAAACCTTACCTGTGTTTCCGTCAAACTCTCCAGCGCCTGCATTACTGACTGCTCAGGTCTTGATGCTTGAGACTTTGAGAAGAGAGAAACGACAGGGTAAATATGTGTGACAAAAAGGGTTGGCAAAGTACAGCACATGTAATGAAGGTCATGCTATTTTTACCATTAGGCCTGCTTCAATTGTTGGAACCAGCGTTAACTTGCTCCCATCCGTTATTCCCAAATCTTGAAGTTTTCCTGAACTCAGTCGTCTAAAAAAAAAACAAGATGATGATGTTAGACTTCAAATCTCAAGATGCAAAACTTTCCAAAACAGATCTGTTTATGACTTAAGGTTTGGAACAACACAAGGGTGAGAATCTTAATTTTTGAGTGAACTCTCTCTTTAATTATACACAAAACCACCACGGAAATAATATTTTGGCCAGTTATGATGAACGTTTTCTTTTTTACAAGAAAATACTTAGACAAATATTTAGACAAGTATACAAAACAAAGAAAAACAATTCTAGGCTACTACATTTGTAGCCTATACCAGCAGACCAAAAACCACAGCATATGTAAATCAGCATGTTTATTCCAAAAACACCCCCGCATAAATCCAAATGTTTCAAACACACAGTCTAAATGTATTTTTAACCCACAAATCTCTTAAAATATCTGTCCTAGTGGCATAAATGTGTACACATGTGCTCAGGCTAAATGTCACCACCTCCTGCTGAACAAAGGGACTGAGCACTTTGCCTGGAGGCAGCTAAACCAAACAGAAGAGATTAAGCGACTCTCTTCGTTTTAAAAGGATGATGTAATTTGGTGGTGATTACTTGTGAGGGCTTTTCAATCGGCCCAATTCAAAGCACAAACAATGCAACTGTTAGGGTCATTTGCAAGTGACAAAAGAGTTTCTCTCTCACCTCCCAGCTCCCACCACCCAAGTGCAACTGTTAGGCAATGTGCAAACTGCACTGAAACTAACATTCCCCTTTTTTCTCTTAACATTCGCTCAGAATATTGTAACACTGCAGTGCGAGTCCCACTAGGAATGCTTTATTCCCAGGCATCCAGTTGAAAATGACAATTACTAATGCCATGCATATTCTAATCAAGCAAAGTAACCAGTTTAATCAAGTGATTAGGAAATTCTATTTACATGCATGCACTGCTGTCAGTTGCGCACACCTATGGGTCCTTTATAAGCCATTAAACTGACATTGCTTGCATAATGTTTTGAGCTAGTAGTACAGTTTCAGGTGTGATGCCGGTTTCTGCACCTTGCACATGGCCTACATTAAACTGACTTCCACAGCACACTGTCAACAGCATATATCACTTTCACTTCTCTATTGAAGAGGCTGTGGACTCCCACAGCAAAAATATCATGGTAGACATTGTAACATGGACAGCAATGTTGTTATGTATTAAAAACATGACCTAGAGCTCCATGATGCATGTGTCCCTGGCAATCCATTAAAATATGTATTCATTCATATGTATATTTTGTACTAGTTACTGACTACCTTTCTTTTGTCATAAAAACTATCACTTGACTACTCCAGTAGTGACTACTATCTATTCAGTTAGTCAGCAACTGCTCATTCCTTACATACTAGTGCTTACCGTTTTGCTAGAAGTCAATATCCCAATATTGGTAACCAGAACAGATAATAGTGACTATCTGATTGGTTCAAAACTACTAAACAATCAGTACTACAACCTAATGAAGAATTAAACTGGAATAGTTACTAGTAACTACTAGTCAGAACTGAATAGTTTATATATATGATATTGAATAGATACTAATAGTATGTAATGTTTTCACATTTATATTTTTCGTGAAATGGAAGATACATTAGTCACTACTGGATTAAGTACTAGTAATAAAAACAAGCACTCAGAACATAAAAATATAAGCCAGCTAGTTAGTTTAAATAAATGTTAAAACGGCTTGCCATCAGAGACGGCTTAATATATCCACTCGGAAGCCCAGCCAAAACCCACCTTCTGACCTGCTCTTAACCACTGTTAAAAAAATAACTAACCGTGCAGTCTAACAGCAACACATCAGACTACTACTCACGTTTCTTTGTGTAGCAGAGCGAGTCTTTCTTTGGGTACTTTTAGTCTTTGAGAGAGTCTTCGCTTTAGCCCTTCCACGGTCTCTTCAGCGGGCAGGGAGAGCTCAAAGCGTGTGCCGGTGGTGGAGTGGATGTACAAATTCATGGGGGGCTCGCCAGAGACGCTCTCGCAGGACGGCGCAGCTCCGCGACTGCTGCAGCTCCGGGCGCTCGGATGCTGGTCCATTCGATAGCCTACGATAGAGGAGACAGGGTCGATGGAAGCGGAGGGATAGGGCTGGATCTCTCTATCTGTAAAAGCTCTTGGAAAATATTCCCAATGATTATTCCCGTTTGGTGATCGATCCTGCGGTGATCCTAATAGCTCCTTTTAAAGCAGTATTTAATTCTATCTTTCCGATAGTGTATTAAAATGCATATTCTGTAACTGTAGTCCTATATCGTTGACAGTGTACTGCAAAACCAGCGCGACCTTTTTTCCCCACTCTTTTTTTTTTTTTTTAAAGCGCAGCCCTCATAGCAAAGAGAAGCTCCCGTGAAACACGCATAATAATGCCCCTTGTTTCACCGTGTCTCGCTTCCACTGTGCTGCTTTGGTCACACCCACAAAGGCTCTGCCTAATCACATAAGGCGCAAGCAATGACGTCATAAGTGTAGCCAATGGAGGGATGTGCTGCTCACCCGCGTGGAACGCAAACCCCGCCTCTTTTCTCTCCCCCACAGCGCTTTCCTCATTGAGGACAAATCCAATCTGAGTGGGCGAGGAGCTCCAGTCCTGGAGTTCCAGCCCACTCGTACCAATTCCACACCATTCATAAGGCAAACTGTCAAAAGTAACAAGTCACCCAATATAACCTTGAATGTTTAAATAGCAACACTGGACGCTCTGTTTACATAATACAACAAATTGTCTTTTACATATAGCCACTAATAATAACCAAAAAGTGTCTTAAGTTGCATGTTTGTTGCTCACTGTGTCAGGTGTTTTTTTTTTTTTTTTTTTTTTTTTTTTTTTTTTTTTTTTACGTTTTCTTCCACAGAACAAATTGTTTCAGTATTTTTGTGATATATTTGTGATGGGCCTTTTTTACACTGATATAAGGGTGACTCTTTTTTTTCAGTTTCTGTAACTAAATTTTCTAACAAGTTAGCTAGCAATTAACTTTTGAATGAATGTATGTATGTATGTATGTAGGCTACTAGTGGCAATAATAATGTTTCTGAGAACAGGCTACTTGTTATAAATATATTTTTATTGTGTTCATTTGTATTAGAAATTGAAGTTTAAATTGCAGAGTTTCAGAGTTTCAAAAGTTCATCACTGAGAAATGTAACATATGACGTCTTTAGATATTCTATAGAATGAGTAAGAGGCACAGTTAAACGTTTAAAGCGATAATAATCTATCTTTCAAAGCTAAAATGCATTTTTATATCATTGCTAGAGAACAGAGCACTTCCCCTAATTAAAGCATACTCCATATGCAAATATATCATCATCCACGCATGTTCTAAGGGCCTGTAATCTTT
This sequence comes from Cyprinus carpio, assembly GCF_018340385.1. Classification (NCBI taxonomy): domain Eukaryota; kingdom Metazoa; phylum Chordata; class Actinopteri; order Cypriniformes; family Cyprinidae; genus Cyprinus; species Cyprinus carpio. Next base: position 23,824,763 of record NC_056618.1, read on the forward strand.
CTAAGCGTGTAGCTTACGTTTAAAAGCATGTATTACAGTTATCATTATCTCTATTCAAATAGTCCCCCATAAAAGACACTATGCTCTTAAGGAAACGTTGCATCCCAGTCTTACAGTATAATAAGCATTGCTTGGGGCGATACACAAATTGACACTTACGTCACTCACTATCACGATCTCGTGCCAAATGTGCTGTAAGCTACAGTCTGCAAACGTCTGCAGATAGTAGGCCAGTTACGATATAGCACCTTATCTGTACAACAAAACTTAAATTGCTGATAAAATATCTTGTTTTGGGTTATATAGCAGATTCGTTTTTACGAAATGCATGCCTCGTTTGTGCCTTGCACCAGAATTTACAACTCATTCACGTGGTGCATGAGCATAGGCATCATTGACTTACGTTAACTTAACCTATGTGAAAAAAAAATATATTCAAGTACAATTTACTTTGTAGTGAAACTTGAGCGCCTACCAGTGGTGAAAAGAGGTATTGGCAACGCCAATATCTAAACAAGTATGAAGCATAAGCATGCAGATCCATAACAACTAATTTTTTTTTATAAGCAAGAAATAAACATCAAGTGGAAGCTTATGATGTTAATATTTTTGTGCTACTTAAAGGAAAAGTTCACGGAAAATTTTTATATTTTGTCATTTAGCTATCCTTATGCTGTTCCAAATCCATTTCACTTTCTTTTTTTCCTCCGTAGAGAACAAAAGGAGACGTTTAGGTAGAATGACAATCTTAGTGACTATTTCAAGGGGAAAAAACACGCAATTGCATTAAATCTGTGGCTGTCAATTCATAATATGTTCCTTTTGTGTCTCACCGAAGAAAGAAAGTGACACAAGACAACAAGAGGATGAGTAAAATTACAGTATTTTAATTTGGAGGTGAATCCCTTTCAAGTTCAATCAGTCCTGCATCATCTAAGTCAGAAACTATTTTTTTCAAATTGATTTTACTCAAAAGTTTAAAAACAAGTCAAATGAAACAGTAAAGAACTGGCATACTACTGCAAAATTCAAACAGAATTGACAGCAACCCAGCAGTTGCTCAAAAAGTTCACCATCCTTAATAGAAAATATCATTTTGACACTCACCAATTATTGTGGCGAAAACCTCAAAGTTTCGCGACAATGTCTCAGATTCTTCCACAAGATTGCCTAGTTTTGGCATGTATAGAGAAAATGATAATGTAGTTTAGGTTTGTCCACAAAAAATGTCCACTAAGAAGTGGCTACAACAGCCGGTACACTTGGTTAAATGAATCAGCCGTCCCAGTGCAGATGCCTGTTTAAATCCCAAGTCTACTCCAGTGCTCCTGCTATCTGAAACTACACCGTGTGACAGCATTCGAGCGTTGGAGTTGAAGTATAACACCTCTTTACAAAGCTGCTCACAGAATGGGTGGAGACTTTGCTTCTTGCGATGTCAGCATGTGATTTAAGGTGGAGGCCTTAAATCACATGCTTTACTTGATTCTTTATGGAGGTTTCGGAAAATTGTATGAATTTCTGACTATATAGTTTCACTCAGATGAAATCTAAGAGTGCAAACAAGCTTCATTTGGTTGGAAAAACACATGTATAGTCAAAATATAAGATCTGAGCTACCTTAAAAGATGTTAACGTGGAGTTGCCTTTGATTTAGGAGGGGCGTAACTATGTCCTGACGTCATAAGGATGTTACTGGGCAACCAGTCAAGGAAAACACATTGCTTGGATACAAGAGAAGTCGACGGTAAACAAAAAACTTACGTGGAATTCTAATCTCAGGAAGTTTGTGACGCCAATTTAATATAGCAGCAGGAATGTTTAAGATGAGAAAAATTGATGAAATACTGCAATATTTTAAGATATAAACGTTTGCATGTTATATAAGCAAATAATTTGAGAATAAAAAAAAAATGTCAGTTTAAACCGGTAAACTCCACCCTAGAGCAAAAACTAAACAAACATAGGACAACTATATTTCACTTTAAGTAAATGAGGAGGAGTAATTTTATATAGCCATCTGTATTTTATATTTTTTGAGTAAAATGTTATTATCAGTCATAACATAATAATGAGGTAGTTATAACTTTATACCTAACAGGTATACTACAATACTGAAATATGTGCCGTATACTCCCATAAACACCTTCCCTCATCACCTTTTCAAAGCAGTGATGCGGCAAGGTGGAGGCTGTAAACCTGAAACTAATTTACAAATTGTAGATGAATAATAAAGTCTTTATATATTGCTTCTAATAAGCTGACACAATGTGTTGTAAGAAGGTTTAGCTGCTTTCCCACCCTAAAGGGAATTAGGTTGAAGAGGTTTTTTGCTCTTGCCAATTAAACAGCCTTCAGTGAATCAATTAGCCTTATTCATGCAAGAACGTTTTTAAATGGAAAGGGTGGATGTGAAGGATTTGAAGTGTCGCATACAATGAGTATCTTTATGCGCATTCAAATGTGTGAGACATGTGTGGGACATTTGTGGGCGTCTGTGCATGTGTGGGTGAGCAGCATTCCAAACCATCAAAGTCATTCCCGTTCCCTTTTTTATGTTTGAGAAATTTTCAACAGTCTGTATCCGTCAGCCCCTTCCCGATTGTTGTTTACCCTGATTCTTTTGTAAAAAAAAAGAAAGAATCATTACACACCCCCAAAAACGCAAAACTCTGTTTCACATATCTCTGTCAACAGGAAGTGGGAATAAATGAGTACTGTAGGAATGCAAAAATTACACAAGAATCATTTACACCCCCACCTAATTCACGTGAAAAGGTTATGAAGTAAGAAGACATCAAACTTTGCAGGTGTGTTTGCTTTTTCCAGAGTGTGGGAGATTTTTGACTACCATTCAGAAGTTTGGGGTTCGTAAGATTTTTATAAAGTTTTTGGTCTCTTATGCTTACCAAGGCTGCATTCAATTTATTTGATCAAATAGTGGTAATGTGAAATATTATTGTCTTTTAAAATGGATGTTTTCTACTTCAATATATTTTACAGTAAAATTTATTCCTGTGATTAAAAAAAAAGCTGAATTTTCAGCAACCATACTCCAGTCTCGAGTGTCACATGATCCTTGAGAAATCATTTTAATATGCTGACTTGGTAATTTGTATTTGCGACATTGACTTTTAACTGTACACTATCAAGCTTGCTCAACCAAATAGATTGACATTAAATATCGAAATACCTGTATCTTAATGCTTCTGCTGAAAAGTCCATTATAATGTACTAAACTATTGACCAAGCAACAAGACGAACACTGCAACAATAACAGTAATATTATTACCTTTATTTACAATTTTCCACTATTGTCGCGATTACTGAGACTTGTGATGGTGGCATTTGCGTTCATAAAAAAGAAAAACCAACAACAACGTGATTCCGCAAAACGAAAGAAATGATAAGTAGCGACGTGAATATTATCTGACCTGTGTTTAACCAATGACATTCGATTTGATCCAGATACCGAGCCACTCGGCCAATCAGAGTTGAGGACCGCAAATAACTGTTGTATAAATTATGACATACATAACCTACGTGATGCAAATAACAGCTTTTTCATTATTTAAAGTGTTTAATCCTCTGCTAATCACAAGCCCACTGATGCAGGTATTCTTTATATATAATCACAATATTGCATCTTTTGTTCCAGGCATTAGTAGCTTTGTAGGCATATTGCATTTGAATAGTCTGTAGCCCCCTGCAGTTTGACCACATTATGAAAAAGTTCACGTAAGCACTTCTTTATGGAAACCGAGAGCAAGCACTACAGAATTCACCCAACACATCAGCCAAATTCCCAAGCAAATTAAGTGTGAATTGCTTGTTATTAATACAGATTTCATTTAATATTATACAAGACATCACATGATGAATTAAGACAAAATGGAATTACAGGAGTATCTTTGTTAGCCTCATGTTCTGCAAGGTTTATTTGTTCTCCGCAAACCCTCGTTATCCACCACCCACTCAGCAGCCCACACTCAAACACACATTCTCCCATGTACTCTCGATGTCCTGCAGGCTTAATCCTGGGTTGGCTCGGATTAGCAACTTCCCACGTTAGGCTAATTTAATCAGAAGACAGCCTCTAGAGAGAAGCAATGCACAGGGACTGTGTGGCACACTGACATTTCACCTGTATCCACTGTTTGACTGGTTGCAGTAATCTAATCAGTGATATGGAAGGTTATTTTGGCCCTCTGATTCCATCTGTGACGTAGGAAGCTCGGTCAACTCGTATCCAATCAGACTTTAAAAATAGAAGCCTACACTTCACAAGAATGCTATTATTTCCTGTCACTCTTTAAGCTGCAGTTCCCACGATTGGTGCTAATGCTATTGCTAATGTTCCTTTTTGCTTACTTCCTTATTTCCCTATCCTGTTCGAGTTCACCAGAGAGTTCAATTGTGTCGGTCAAGTAAAGCATTTACATGTGGGCCAATGTTTACTTTTACAACTTCCCACATAGTGACCGAAGGAATCAGCGTATGACCTCTATGAAGTGTTCTTGGAAAACGCTGGATTAATCCAAGTCTAAAACATTGCTGGTTTCCTAGACTGAAAGTAATCCTGCTCCTGAACGAGATTGCTCGGTTAAGCTTGACTTCTGAATACGGTCCTTATCTTGCTTAATTAGTGACTTTAGAAGTCAAGGCATCATTAAAAATGGTTGATAATTATTTAGGTTCAAGACTCAAGAGTTGGTGAGGTTTAGCATTAAAACAAGATGTGTTTTTCAAGGATATTAATCGTACCTAGTGTTACATACTGGAAAAATTTGTTTCAACATTCTTAAATTGCTTGATTTCAAAGGAAATGTCAATTGCTCATGCAAATTCATTCTTTTTTGTGCCTTTCAGTTCCTCATTAGTTGACAGTCAAACAGCTGCAAAAGTATTATGAAGCAAGAATTTGACAACGCACAAAACTGACAGAATCTGAAATGAATTACAATATATTTAGCATGAAATAAATATAACACAAGAAACAGTACATTTAGCACATATAAAATACCTGGATAAACCTATCCGTCTGCATTCCCAGTCATCTCAATGGCACTTGCTCGGCTGGTGTGAACCCCATAGAAGTATGCATGTGAAATCTGCCATCTTTGCTCATGAGCACTTATTATTGCACCCAGCCATGTGACTAATCACTTTAGAGCCACAGCAAAATGACGTGGCCACAGTGCTGTTTGGATGACAGATGTACACACTGTAAAATCCCAACCTGCTTACTGGCATTTTTCCAGTTGTGATGCCAAAAGCAGCAGATAGAAACAAAAAAGAGGTGTTAAATAAATCAGTCCATTTTACATGGTTACATTTTAATGGCCATCAATGAAAAAATATGGTGTAGTTACAAGCATCTACCAGCAGGGGCTAATGGACCATGCTAATCATAAAAATCATTACTTTGAGATGCTTTACGTCACGTTGCTTAACCAGGGGTTGAAACGACGTTAAGCATAGTGAGAAAAACCTAATAGTAGCTAACATCAGAGTATCCAATGTCCAGTGGGAGGAACAGCACTTTCCATTGAATCACGGAACAAACTCTCAACCTCTATATACTATTAATTTAACAACTCTTAATGCGAAGAGGCGAACAGAGACTGATGCAGTCCATGTTTAGTCATGTCAGCATTTAGCAGTTCAGGTTATTTGATATGCGCAGCCGTTCTAATTAATTAGTTGAAGAGGTCTATTTTTGTACTCTTGTTAACCTATCTGGCACTAAGAACGAGAATGTGTTTACACGCAATGCTATGTTAATGCTATGCTAAGGTTCCTGAGAACTTGCATTAAACTTTCTGAGGTGCATCACTTGTTGGTTGGGTTATGTTTGCAGTGCGTCAGCACACTGAAGGCTCATTAGGCGTCTTGTACACATATATTGCACACTGTCCATGAGGTGATCTTACTTAAATATCTTGATGCAAAACCACACCAGCAACCTTCTACTTATTACATGTAGAGGTTTCCCATAATCTGAGGCCTTGTGAATTCTAGGAGGTGATCTATTTGGGGTCCTGTCCTGGATTGAACCCAGCACCTTCTGCCCGTGTAATACCTTATCCGCATTCTGTAACTGCTGTGATAAAATGCATGTTACATAACACCATGGCTAAACAGCTAAGATGCACTGACCAGTCAGTGATAAGTGACATAGTAAAATATGTTCTGTTGATTCCCCAGTGCACAAGGGACCACTTTGCATCAAGTCACCCTAAAGCTGAAGCATCTGAAAGCTTTTACTAGCTCGAGTCGATAAAAGCTTGCTTTAGCTTGCACGTTGACTTTCTAGAATGATGACGAGCCGGGAGTTCCTGGGAGCATTGCTTCAGAGAGACTGTCATAGCATAACTTGGTGGAAGGGCAGCAAGGTGGTAGACATAAATAAGGTCACCGTCAAGCATTCGTTTCAGCATATAAGGCTAGGCTATTCGTTTGGATAGTGCAAAACTGCTGTCATTACTTGTCGTCACCGTGTCCACCATAAACGTAAGTGACCAATGAGCATCATTGTTTTCCATTGAGCGAGTACAGTCAGTGCATTCCTGACCTCGCCTAACCGCCCAACCTTCCCCGCCCCACCACCAGCTGCTAATATCGGGCCAGCTGACAGAATAAGATCAATGGCGGGGCTCATGGTTATGTTTGATCTGCTGTCTGCCAGCACTGCAAGGCGTCACACATTTGCATGCGGGTGTGGGGCCTTGTGCCAGAGTCCGGGACTTGTCCGAAACAGCATAAGCATGTAAATGGAGCCAAGTCTACTTGGGTAGTGCTGGATGGAAACTAGCTTGATAGCATATTTTCCTAGTGCTTCAGCACAAGGACTTGTGATTAGGAAACCAGCATAGGTCACTATATTGGGTAAGGGCTCAAGCACAAATCTGAAACTACTAGGACTAGGAATGTATTAGGACTTTTAATTGAATGTGCTAATTTGCGGCAATTAATAATGATAATAAATAAAAGAGATAAAATGAACTCATCAAACTCAAACAATTAATGCCCCATGACCTGTACATAAATTCAAAAGGAATGTTCCTATAGCATGGAAGCAATTTTATCTTGAAACCCCAAAAGCAAAAATGCGAAGCATATTTTTACAATTTTGACAGTCAACACAGCCTAGTACAGGCAACGCACTTTGCTAAACCACAATTACAGAAAGCTGGTAACACAAAAGAAAGGGCGCATTCCTACAAGATGCAATCTTGTAAGCAAGACACTGATACGAATGAAGGGTCTCAAAAGTTGAACCACTTTTAACTTTTAAAGTTGACTTACATCAGGGGGATGTGCAAAGCGATTGATAGAAATTGACTTAGGGGCCTGCGGGGGCCATTTGCACAGAACGCGTTTTTGCATGACACAGGTGCAGGACAGTGTAATTTACAAAAAAGGGCAAGGTCTAGAGATGTTTTTCGAAAAGCTGATTTTAACCTGAGCACTGCATTTTTAGAATGCTGTGTCATGCACGAGATGCTGCAAAAGATGCAGGTGCAATGGTCAGACACATTTATCTAAGGCAAGTTTACATAGGAAAAGCAATTTAAAAGCAGCACAGTGGAATGCAAAACAGATTCAATGTGAACGGCCCTTTACAGTGCATTAAAGGCTACATTTTATCAGCTTGGGTGTCCCGTGGGAATCAAACTTAAGAACCTGGGATTGCTAATACTCCTACCCCTAAAGCATAAAGCATTGACATTTCAGTGTAAAAAACCCTGTTCTTATATTGTCATTTGATTGTACGGTGTTCATGTTGCTCCCTGCAGTCTTCTGATTTAGTGTGCACTCAACTCACTCAATGTTTTTGTCAATCAAGAGGTGCTACTTTGAGACTACAGATTCATGCACAGACGTGCGAGTTTACTTTTTTAGGGAAATAGTATTTCTGTGTGACAACTGGGTTTTCCCCCAACTGGTTTTCCATGCAGTGCTGCAGGAGAGATTCCGCTAATGTAATGCATTCTAAGGGGCAATGTTTTGCACTTAAGGGGAAAAATCAGAGCTGTTTTCCAGCTGGATACCTTACGTGGGAAAAAGTGATGGGGGCGGCGAAGGAAAGTGTTTCTTGATTGGTAAGTTTAAGACTAGACACTTCTTGGTGACATGGATTCATGTTGGAGACTGTACAGAAAGTATTTGTATTCTGGCAAGTTAGGAGGAAGGTTTTATGAACTGTCAGTCATTTCTTTATGTGCCTTACAAAGTTAGTTTCACTGCCTCCTCAAAATGAATGCACCTCAGCTTCTTTGGCCACAGATATTGTTTAAACCTTTACAGTACACAATATGAATAGACATGTTATGGACAATCAAACATGGTTTTACTAAAACTGTACTGTAGAGTTTGTGTACAGGGTTTCACTCTGTGAGAGACCCCTGTGCCCACACCTCACCCTCGCTTTCCCAGCCAACTGATTTAACAACCTCACCCTTCTGGAATGTGACACTTTGCTCGGTGGAACGCAGGACCGCCACAAACATCACTGTTAGCCTAAGGGAGATACAAAGAGTTAGCACAACCTTTGCTTTACTGCAGCAGTAACATGGTTTATTTGCAAGCAATAGTTAAAAAGTGTGTCCTGCCTTTCTGACATAGTTTGTGAAGAATTATTTGTGTTTGTGTTCCTATCCATCTCCATTGCTAAGCTTGGTCTAACGGAAGTAAATGCCAGGTAACTAATCTCTCTAGAAAGATATATGCAGCCAGATGGTCTACTTACGACATTGACTAGCAGGGATTAACTGGTCAATGATAACCAGCCAAAAAAGACCAGGGGAGTCATTATTTTTGCTATTCTGTTCAGTACCACAAGCAAAATGCCTAACAAGTATTCAATATGACTGTTGTGAAAGAGCTATGAGATGCTATCCTAAATGCCCACATGTACAATTGATTACTTGGGACGTCAATCAAGATGTTTATCACTAGAGCAAAGCTGACAAAGTTCAACCAAAAGGTTTTGAGGTGTGCTGTGGATTTGCAGGTTTCTCTAGAATGCTTGCTCTATGTTCTATTTGTAGACACCTATGCATGTGTGGGTGAGAGCGATAAAAAAGGATGTGGTGTAGGTTCTACATTAAGAAACAGCCCTAAATGGCTGACCTAAGACCAGCTGCTTTTCTCGGAACTCCAGCCTTAGTCAGTTCCAGTAACTGCCGAACTGGTCGCAGATCTGCGATGGACCGTATGCCTGTGTAGGCGGGAGTGTCAGGCCTCTGCGCCCACTCCCAGCTTGCGTGCAGTATCTCGCTGCCACCTGAGAGTCTGAAGCTGTGCAGACTGCAAGCGAAACAAGGCCGGAGCTTCAAGCAGCACTTTCTACAAACATCTGAAGCATGATTGTTACGCCTAAGCATGAAAGGTGTCCCATTCTTCTCTGGGAAAACCATTCCTACAGAGTTCAGCTCAGGGGTGTCCAATTCCTGCTCTTAGGGAGCCACCTTTCAGATATGTTTAACTTTAGCCCCAATTAAACACACCTGAACCAGCTAATCAAGGTCTTCAGGAAACTTTCAGACAGGTATGTTGAAGCTAAATTTGACCTTTGGGAGCAGGATTGGACAGCACTGACCAGGGGTGCCCAAACTCGGTCCTGGAGGGCCGGTGTCCTGCAGAGTTTAGCTCCAACTTGCCTCAACACACCTTCCTTTAAATTTCTAGTATCCCTAGTAAGAGCTTGATTAGCTGGTTCAGGTGTGTTTAACTGGGGTTGGAGCTAAACTCTTCAAGACACCGGCCCTCCAGGACCGAGTTTGGACACCCCTGGGTTACACCTTTTCACACCTGAACCATCTAACCAAAGTCTTTGGGCAGCTGCATTGAAGCAGACTGGAACTAAACTGCATGAAGTTGGCAGAACTGGACACTAATGTCCTAGCCACTTTATTTGTAAGCTATTTTCTTGCATGAGGGCTCTGATTCATTAGTCATTATAAGTACTATAGATTGGACAGCTAGATCATTTTGTACCAATCTGGGATACTGCTTTTTCAAAACCCTTGATGCAGGACATCTTGTTCCCAAAGTTTGCATCTGCATACAGAGGTTTATAAAAATTTTATGAAGAGTTTTTGCTAGGGCAGGACTTCTGACCTAAAACTGTCCTTTCTCAAGACTACAGAATGGTAATTAAGACTAGAGGAAGTTTAAGAATAGAGGCTATACTCACACTCGAGCTGTAGGAACAAAATATGGCAACAAGGGAAACATTGTGTGACATAAATAGAACCTTGTGGTTCCTAAAACCAAATTAATCTTAAAATCTTATTTCAGTCTTTGCAACACAGATTTTAGACACCACCAGAATGTGACAAAGTACAAACTTGCCATACATCTTCATTGTTGGCTATAGTTTTCATGCTATTTGGTCAACTATTTAAAAGCATTTTATCACAAATATTCAGTAGACATGCAAGTTATGCAGTGCAAGGAAAACTTTAGACAAACTAGTTCACCCAAAAAACAACTTCTTGTAGCAAAGAATGACTCCTTTCTTCTTCACTGCCAATTCTGTACATGTGCTACTGGAGCAAGCTGCAGCATGTTGCCACGATAGACGTCTGACGTTCATAAAGACGCATGTGGTTTAGTCTTGTAAAACTCCAGTCAGCACATGCTTATAGCTCTCGAGCGGCCACGTAAAATTACCCTGTACTTAAGCAAATTCTAGACTTTTACACCACAATGTCCACTGTCTGTAGGATGTTTTTGCTGGCTGCATAGACTAGCTGTAATTCTAATTCTGTAGCTAGCTTGTGAGTGCCTAAAGCCAATTGTTTATCAGTTTTTAAGGATCTAGAAAATGCATATGAATACAACATCGACGGACAATTAGCATAATGGCTACAAGGCCTGAAAATGGGGAGAAAAAAATGGTGTAAAAATAGTATATTTTGTACAAAAATAGTGTCATTGACTTAATAATAAAGATGAATTGATTCGCTCCAGTTTCCTTGGCAAACGGCTTGAAGATCATTTCGGTTTGAACGGTACCATACTGCCCCCTTTCTGTCATGAACAGTACTGTATTCATCATCAAACAAATTCATAGCCAGCAAATACAGCTTAAATTAATTTTGTGAAAAGCAAAGAACATTAAAGTGACAGAGTGTTTTATTTCAAATAAATTTATTGTTAATTTCATCCACTGTACAAAGCAAGCAGTCAAGTCTTGTGGTTTGTGACTTCACTGGGGTGGGGAACAGACAAAGCCGGAGACCTTTTCACACCGACAGAATATTCTACTGGGAAACAAAATGAGAAATTTGACATAAACAACATTAATTATACTCTATAATGAGTGTGGTCCTGCATATGTCTACAATGTGTACATACCAACACAAATTGTTTACTCCAATGCTTTGACGATTGCCTCGTTTGCCTCTATGCTGATCAGAACCTCGGCCCGGGCCGCTTCATCTGAAACACCCCCCAGTTCCGACTGGGCTTTCTCGAGGTTCGCTTTCGCCGCCTGCAGAAAAGACATGGCACTCCTGACATTTAGTTCACATTCACTGTAATCTTGACACGATGTATCGGGTGACAATTCAATCTATAACAGCTGACATTATAAAAGGTGCCATCAATTGGAACGAGTGTATCTTCAATATCTTGAAGCACCTTAGAAGTGAGAAAACTCATCTTTGCCTTAAAAATCAATACTACTGCTATTTGAGCCACATTCTAGACTAGCTCAGACATTTTCTCAACAGTGTGAGCAAATAAACGTGGCCTCTTTCCAGTGAAGGACATTTGTCACAGTGGCGATTACACAGTGTAAAGGCCAAACATTGCTGGGAGTTAAAGGTCTCTCAGTGGGGATTTGACACATCTGCACCACTTCAACGGTGACTGACCTTTTCTTCCTTATTAACCAGCGAGGCCCCCAAGCACAGCTATCTCTAGGAAGAATAAAAAAGCGGCCTATTTATGTGTAATGAACCCGAAAGTGCTCTTTATTCCGTGTCGGAAAAAGGGCATGTCCGAGAACATCCCGTTTGGAATGAGCTCATTTTCGGTGTGTGTCATTCCGAATGTTTGACTCGTTCTGAGAAAGCAGTGACTAACAGAAAATGAAGACTGTTGTATTTCTGTGGAGGATAAATAGCATGAATACAGTCAAAGGGTGGCTTGATATAGTTTCAAATGCTAGATTTAAATGATAATCCTATAACCGGGTGTCTACAGAGGCAAAAAGACAGATAATAGGGCGTTTCCGAAACAGTTCTTGAACTTTCAAATACGACACAGCTACACAGACTTAACCTCATTAAACAATCCTCGATTATATTCTAAACAGTCTTGTGTTCTATTATTATGAAAATCAGGAATGTACTGGAGTGTGAAAAGTGGAGAACAAAGCCATGCTTGAAGGAGTTTTCCAATTATTCTTTGCGTTGAGATAACAGCATAGCAGGGACTCACTGCGAGGTCCAGGCTGTCCAGAGGAACGGCCTCCTCCGCCAGCAGCTGCACTGAAGAGTCTGCATTGACGGTGACTGATCCGCTGCTCACTGAAAAACACACACCACATTTAATCTCACGGATGAGAGTTCAAGAGTTAAGTCGTATTGTTCGTTGACGCTTGAAAAGGTTCTGATTTGTAGGACAAGCCTGACCCCTTCTGGCTGAATTTCTAAAACTAAAAGTTGTCTACTAAAGCAATCAGTGTGTCACAAATGTGTCTTTATGTTGGATTGCATTGAAATCATATTAACATATCTGAATCACTCCCTTTTGAAGTGTGCTAATGAGGACTAAAATACCCACAAGTCATAGTCACATCCATCACCTATTTTATTTCTCCTTGCAAGTGTTTCTATAATTAACATGTATTATAAATTTAGAAATTATATCAAATGTCTTCTCATCTTTTTAACTGTACTCCTTCCAAATTAAATCATATCATACTAATCAGGTCAGGTATTACCAATCAGACTAGATTTCAATTAAATAAGGGTCAAATTAGCGTTCCGAAAATTACCAAAACTAGAATGACTTTTAATATATAAAAAGCTAAATATATGACGTTTAGCTCATTTTAGTTTAAGTTTGGTAGTTTGACGCCATGTGAAAGTTTTAGAACAGGGTCAAATCAAAAGTAAGTATGTTAATAAACATTTAAACAGTAAATTATAAACAAAAATTTTGCATGGCACTAGCATCATCAAAGTAATGGGTTCAATTATCATTGAATGCATGAAGTATTAAAATGCAATACAAGCTGCTTTTGATAAAAGTGTCTGCCAAATGCATAAATGTCTATGTAAATGTAAAATGAGATAAGGGATAAATTTAAAAAAAAAAAAAAAGATTATTTATATACAGAAAGATAACATTTACATAAAGTGCTATCTATGCTTTGCTCTATGGCTAAAAACAAGAAAGACTAGTGGAAATATTTTTTCACTTCATGAAATAAAATAATAAGCACCATACTGCTGAAATTATCCTCATTGGAAAGTCATTGGTTGATTATTGGTTTAATGTCATGCCAGCTTGAGTATTTTCATCACAAGTAAGTTGAAATACTAAAATACCATTTTAAATACATATTTCTATGTTTTTGGAAAGTCACGGTCACTATTGTAAATTCTTTTGCTTTGACTCACATACTGCAATTTATCTCAGATCTGGATGGTTTGGAATTTTCAAAAATCTCTAGCGAGAAAACTGATGGAACCATAGCCACAAGAAGTGAGCATCATAACGGCTGGTAAAACAGCACTAGACAACTCACCGAAATACTTAGCAGAGGAACCATCGTCATTGAAGACGGTGACTACGCCGGGCCGGAGCACCTGCAGTGTGGGGACGTGGGCTGGGAGGATACCAAAGGCGCCTGTAAGTGTTGGGACATCAATCTGTTTTACATTGGCTTCCTTGAAGAACACCTGCAAAATGCATAACAAGCTTCACTGCACCAGATGAAAACAGTTTTGATGTTTAATTCGAAAGTTGGCAACCAAACTATTAAGGGTTTGAACTCCACAAAGGAACAATGAAGCACAGTGCATTAAATATGACCACTGTGCCCTTGAACAAGACATCTGAGCAGGTCACTCTAGGGAAACTTATTAGAGCGACAGTGCACTTAGATACAATTATGAAAGCATTATATAAAAATGACAAACTATTAAATACAAAAGCACCTGATCTATTGGGAATATTTCTAAAAAAAAAAAAAAAAACCAGTTCTGCTAAACTCAGGGTTCCCACACTATCTGAATAATGGGAGTAATCACAGACTGTGATCAGTTGTGATACTAAATAAAGTAAGTAAACAAGTAAATATGGGAATAAAAAAAAAGACATTAATTCCATTTTGAAATTAACCAATGCTAAGAGAAAGGTTTAAAAAAAAATTACAAAATTAAGTGTGGAGGCACCAAAAACGCAACATGGTCATTTCGTCAATTTATTTGCAATCTAACGTTTTATATTTTATCATATGCCGACCTGGGCATGGGTTTAATGCAAAGACATTACAAGGTGCGGTAACAAAGTGCAGTTGTCAGATTGCTTCTGTATTCCTTGTGTTCTGTTGATTTTTTGTTTTTAATAATATTTGTGCATTATTTACTCTGACTTTTAATGTTGCTCTGATTTTAAAATTAGCAGCCACCTGTACAGACCGTCACATAATGTTTTATTTTTATTTGAACTTTAATCTGCAATGTGTTTCTATTTTATATGCTTCTGCTTCAATGAATTCCCTGTTAGTCTGACAAAAATTATATTCACAAATCACACAACACATGCCTTTTTGTTTATTTTTTTTTTAGTTAAAATAAATAAAAATCCTTTAAAATGAAAAAAGTGCACCTGGAAATTAAAATATATTAAATGAATATGTTAAGTTAAACAATACAAATATTTTTTTTCTGACACTGATGAGCTATAGAAATCATAATAATAAAACAACTGAAATACTCTTAAATATTTGCAGGTTTTGCATGAGTTTTAAAAGAAAAACTTCAATGCAGAATTAATATTGTAAATGCTGTAACACTATAACACTAATATGACAATATTATCCGTGATGTAAAATTTATTGTGAGGGTTAAAACTTAAAACAATAAGATATATATTTTATAAGCTGTCCTAAAACATTTAAAAGTCTGATATTCATCCTGATCTGTCAAAAAAACAAGTCAAGGTGATCAGTAGCAATGCTAACAGTCTGCTAAAGTCATTCAAACTAGAGTCCATGTTTTGCAAGCCAAAAATACAAACAAACAAAAAACATTTATATGTATGGTGTACAAAATGTTACACTAATTTCATTCGCTTCAGATGCAAAACTGATTCATCTAACTTACACCACAGTATGTTTATAATTGACAAGCTTAGCCAGATGAAGTAGCACGCGCAGCTTGCAATCAAAAGAAGCTACAAATAATAAAAAGAATACACAAAATAACAACATAAAATAAACCGTGACAAAATAACTTTAAAAAAATATAATGTTACTAAACTAATCGTGGCCGGTGTCCATGCTCAGCACTAGCGTGTTAGCAGAGCGTGTAGGCCCGAGCGCGGAGCGTCAGTAGCGTTACCTGTGTCGGCGACGCGAAAGTGAAGGACATCTGCGCGGCGGGCGCGTCGGCGTAACAGCGCGCGTGTCTCAGCGCGGGGACCGCGCGACGAAGGAGAAACCTCGCTGCCATCATTTTTACCACGGAGAAGCGACCCGACCTTTACAACACGGTAACACACCAGCCTCAGCTTCCCTGTGTACTCAGACAGGCAGTGCGCGGCTGATAGGACAAGGACACGGGCAAACCTTCCCGTCAGGCCTTGCGAGTACTGGGGGGCTGATGGGACATGTAGTTTTTTATGCGGAGGTTATTTATTCACATAACTGTACATGTTTTTCAACATTTGTCATGCCACTTTTATATAAAATTGTTTTAGCCTTGTCCTAGATTTAGATTAAACATTGAAAATATTAAAATTGATCTTAAAATATTCCTTATTATTACACGTTTTAAACTATTATGATGATTAAACAAGGGGGAAATAACACAAACCATTTTATGTATGTATGTATTTACATGTCTTTATATACCCAAAGGGCTTTATCAAGCATTTCCCCCCCAAAAAAACGATATACGAATACTTTTAGGAGAACATTAAAGACTAGCTATTGACAGAACAACGAAACAAACAAATAAACTTCATTTATTTAAAGCAGTTAAATAAGGTAAATCAATTAAACGTTT
Source organism: Cyprinus carpio (assembly GCF_018340385.1). Lineage (NCBI taxonomy): Eukaryota > Metazoa > Chordata > Actinopteri > Cypriniformes > Cyprinidae > Cyprinus > Cyprinus carpio. The sequence goes on from NC_056618.1 coordinate 23,841,019, forward strand.
AATAAAATAAAATGATAACTATGTTTTCCAAAAATAGTAAAAAAGATTATATGTTGATGTCTATCATTTTTTTGCACAACAATACTCAGTTAGTGACGTCATTTCCATTACAACAAAGTTTTTCAAATAAAAAAATCATGGCACTTGTCATTGAAGAGTATGTTTACAGTCACATATGAGAGAGAGAGAGAGAGAGAGAGAGAGAGAGAGAGAGAGAGAGAGAGAGAGAGAGAGAAGAAAAAAGAGAATGCAAGGTAGTAATCATCAAATTATTTTATTGTGCATGTTCACTGGTGGACATTGTTTATAGATGGTGATCAACACAATGGTGATGATGAATATTTTTAACTATATAATGTTGCTCATATGCCATTAAATAGCTCCATTGGGATATGTTGTCACAAAACGTCTGTGAACTGTATATTTGTTTCTGGTCAACATCGAAATATTCATATGTCGTTTTTTATTTTAGTCTTACTTTAGCAGACATCCCAACCTGCAAAAAGTCATTTCAGGGAGGTATCCCGAAGCCAACATCCCCCCCCCCCCCCCCCCCCCCCCCAAACAAGGATATGACATTTCACCACAGAACATGACTTTACTAAAAAATATAAAAGCATAAAATATTATTTCTATAAGCTATAGGCCTGTGCAATTATTCGTTAATTATGTTTAAATATGTAGATTACTTTAACTATTTATTTAAGCTGCTTATACCATTTATGTAAACTGCTTTTATTTATTTTCCGTTGCACTCTCCCTCTGCCATGGTGCTCCTGTTTCTAGATAGACATAACCATAGACAGTAAAAGAAAGGACATAACTGATTAATTTGGTTCGGGAGAAGAGATAAAAGCCCGCCCACACTGACATTTGATTGGTTGATTTGCCGAAACAGGCCAATCAGGATGCTCTCTGTCTTACATGAGCTTCGCACCTCACACACACGCACATGTCTCTCGCTCGCTCCCTCTCCCTCCCTGCCGTGCGCGCGCTACACGGTTCTCTTCTTTGCGCGCTCTTGCTCGCTCGCTCTAGATTCCGGGAGATTTTTAACTAATTTGCGGGCATCAGGGAGCAACCACAAAAAATAACTAAAATAACATCTGTTAATGTAGACCAGAAAAATCACATTTAGTCTGTTTAATAGCCTAACATAAACTTTCTGATATAATTACTCACTGAAGTAAAAATGATGATACGCTTAGGGGTGCAATGGATGATACGACCACGAGGGGGCGCTCAGTAAATATCAATTTAACATTCATTGCACGAATTGAATTGATCCTTATAGCCTACTCAGTGGGTTCAAAGTGAGCATCTGTGTGGAACTGAATAATAATTCACCTCAGTGTTATTGCGTTCATTTATTCAGTATGATGATCTATATTACCCCAAACTGCGGTGAGCCCAGACCGCATGGGGATGCCCGTTACTGAGGATTTTTCACTGACTCAAATGGGGGATTACCTCATTTCCATAACATCAGGAGAGGACGAGGGCGTGATAGACACTCGTGATAAGTAACGCTGTGCCTCACTTTGACATCACGGTCTGCGCTCCTCACTGGGCGATGGGAGAGTGGGTGTGTTTAACGGGGGACTTCATTCATAAATACAAAAAGATTTAAAAGCCAAATTACAGAGAAGATCGGGGAATCGTTTGCGAGGGTTTTGTCTCATGGACCACGTGAATTATAGTTAGGTGAGTTTTGTCGGCTTGCCATTCACGCTGCTGCTATTGTTTCCGTCACGAGCGTCTCAGTGTCTTATTAGAATGACATCGTGCTTTATTATCGGAAATGATGGTAGTCTAAAAAGCGGAGAGCATCTGTTTGGAAAACAGACATGGGTTATCTTTTGTTGTAAGCGGCTATCGATTAGAAATAGGCTAATAGTCTGCCCTGAACATAACTGGTTTGGGAATGAGATTTAAATTAATTTATATGGGTTCGTATTGTCTGTCTGTTGATACTTACATCGCTACTATGGCAAGCGGTTTAAACATTTATTCATTTAGACTAACTAGTATCTTTTTTTATAATACCAATGTCAAATTTTATAATTACTTGTGAGTAGGCTAATACTGAGTAATCAGTCATTAGTAACTATTCATTTAATCGTAATGGTAATCTCAATACCTAGTATCTATTCCAGCTTTACTAGTACTCATTTATAGTATTTATGAGACTACTATTTATCGCAGTTGTTACTAGATAATCTAGCTTAATCTCGCAAGTTGCAATGCATGCTATATTAAATTACCAGGCAGAATAGCTACTTTATAGTTATAATTTAAATATTGCCAGTACAATTAAAATGTTAATTTAAAACAGTAATACTAGTGTCTAAAAAAGATTGGCTACTAGTATCTATTCAGTTAATAGCCTACTAGGAAAACTGGAAAACTGTAACTTTTTAAACAGTTACCAGTGTTATTTTAGTACCACTGAGATAAAATTATAGCTTTTATTAATATTTTGTAATAGTTTATATTTTTATATTTTCTGCTTTCGGGTTAATTAATTTAAAGTTCTTGTCATTGTGTTTTTGTAATTTTTATCATTTTCATTTTTTATGTCTATATAGTATTTTAAATTAATTTATATTTCAGTTTTAGTAATTTTTGTTCATAAAAATGAAAAAGAAAATGTAGCCTTGGCAACTAGCTAAAAATAAAATTAATGTAAGGATTTTTCTATTATTTATTTTATTTAATTTAGAATGTATTTTAAGATACAAAGTTTTTTGTATGCTTTTAGTTGTAGTTAACTATAATAACCCCGTAGTTACAAGTAATTAAAATAAATACTGATCTCGAATTAATATTTAGTAAAAATTGAATAAATACCAGCAACAATTTGATTACTTGTCTGATTAAATTATATATTTGAACAAAATAATTTGTACATTTTTCCAGCTGAAATAAAATTGAATTTGTTACCAGTAGCAATGGAGTATTTTCTAATCATTGTTAAGATAGCTAATACAACTTAATGGATAATCAGTAGTGATGATGAAAAAGATAACTGTTGGTATTATATTACTTACTAGTGATTAAACATGAATTAAACATGAAGATACCAGTTAGTTATAGAAATTAATGTTGAAATGTAAATAATGTATAAATTGTTTTTTTTTTTTTTACAAATAATCTATAAGAAATGCTTATGGAGAGATTTTTGAATGCGATACACCTCCGCAGAGTCTGGCAGGCATGACAAGAGCATATGTTGCATAACGTTCACGGTAGTTCGTTGATTGTGTTAGAGACTGTAAAATATGTTTCTTCAGGTAACCTAAAATGTAGTAACAGGAACTAACTAGTATTATTTAAGTCAAAGCACAACCTAATCAACCTGACCACTTAAACTACACAAACAAATGTTGTTTTTAACATGCATTTTGTACATTTTCACTTTTTTGCAGTGTATCAATTTATTCGCAAACAGAATTGGTGCAAACCAAATAAATCACAAATGAATTGAAAGTGACAAAATAATTAAAAAGGAAATCTGGCAACGCCATTAAATCTGAAGGAACAGTCCGGAACATTTCAAATGGGTCTCTGTTGATTTGTTTAATATCTATGTCTAATAACACAGTACATTAGACATCTCTGTGAACACTACAGCAGCATTATGCATCCGAGACACAAAAAAACAAACTTAAATGATCTCAGGAACGCTAAAGACCCTGAGATGGAGAAAGAGAGAGAGAAGCTATGAAAACAGGTAGGTGGGCAGAAGCTGGATGAGTATGCAGCAGGAGCCTAAAGCTTTGCAGTCCGAGCCTTCAAACACTCTGCTATCTCTGCATCTAATGCACACAAACACACGCTGCCTTCAGATAATGGGAGAAAAGGCAGCGTCGCAGCATTAAAGAAACAAGGACTGCTTGGGAGGTGAGTGCAGGAGTGAGAGAGCGGGGGTTTTTTGCGGTTTATGCAGAAAGCTGTGGCGTTGATGGTTTTAAGGGGAGCATATGCTGCCGGGCCTCAGCCACTGGATAAAAGAGGAAATGAAAAGGGATTTCTGGGGGGACATTTTGTCAAAGGATTGCATAAGTGTGTGTATGTATGTAAGAGTTGCAATCAAACATATCTGGGAACTATATTTTGGCTTAAAAGCTGAGTATTTCACAAGCATTCAAAGGAAACTTCAGGGATGCATTTGTTTTATTTTCCTTGTGAAGGAGAATTCAAATCCTTCTTTAGTGCCATAACCGGCTTCAAAGCAGCTGCCTGACTTCCTGTAATGTCTTCCTCAGGGGGGACACTCTCTCTGGCTTGGACCATGAGCAATGAGTCTGCCATATGGACAAACCAGAACAGAACTTACCCCACCGTAAGTACTTGTGCTTCTCCTTCCTGTGCTGGTTACTTTCATTACGCCCATTCCCTCTCTTTGCAGCGCTATCTCCAGACATGCGAATTGAAAATATCCTGTTCTGTGTCCCTCGTAATTGGATCCACCGCAATATCCAAGCAAATTAGACCTTGCAAGAGAACTTTGAGTCAGACCGAATCCATCGAGCCGTCAGACGATGTGATAGAGCATCACAACCCAGAGTTACTGTCAGGAACTTCAATTACTGGCATAAGCAGCATCATTAGATTAGATTAGAATAGAGACATTAATTAAGGAATAGTGACTAATTCCAGGATGTTCTGGGATTTTGGACCTTATAAATATACAGTTTACCCCAAAAATTATTATTTGCTCACTTTCATGATGTTCTAAACCTGAATTACAGACTGGGTTCAAAAAAGGAGAAATTTTGAAGAATGTCCTAGCTGCTCTTTTACATAGCTTCAAACAAATAGAAAAAGCACCATAAATTTATCATAAATATGGTCAATATGATTCATGCTCTATATTTTGTGTCTTCTGAACCCATATTGTAGCTTTGTGTGAGGGACAAGAAGAATTAGTGATGTCTAGTTTGTAAATGAAGCATTGCTTTGAGCAAGAGTCAGTTGACTAAATTGTTCTTAAAAAGAACGAAAGTCGTACAGGTTTGGAACAACTTGAGGGTCAGTAAATGATCAAAGAATTAATGATGCACCAAATAATTTTTTAGAGAAATTAAAATTGCAAAAAAAAAAAAAATCTAAATGTCATTTAGCCGAAAACCTGAACTGAAAATAACATCTTTTGATATTTCAGCCTAAACAAATTTTACATTCTACTCAATATTTTGGACCGATTTTCTTTTTTTTTTTCACAGACATTTAGTGCATCATTAGGCAGAATTATAATATTTGGGCGAACCATTTCTTTAAAGAAGGGACATCATTTGGTTATTAAACAAATTCTTGATGTCCTCAATGATGGTAAAGTCACGTTTACTCCAGATCATGTGAAATATGAAAATGACTGGATTTCACCACAAAATGAAAAAAAAAAATCTCATACACATTCACCTGCGTTATGTTTATTTTGAATAAACTTTTTTTTTTTTGTTGACCCAAAATAGTCAGATTGATTCAGTCATTTTAAATTATGTTTTTGACTTGAATAAAACCAGTTAATTTAGATATTACACATTTTTAGATTTCCTAACAAAATATTTAGACAGGATTTGTATGGATTTCTTGTTTTTTTTTTTTAGATTAAAATGTTCTTGATGTTGCATTACAGGTTCTTGAGATAAGTATCTTAGTTCTGGGTTCCTTAAAGCACCAAAACAACAATGATTTTCTTAAGAACTACAGAATAAAAAGTTCAGAATGTAATCTTTTAAAAGTGTTAAAAATATATATTGTTTTATCCATTTTTATGAAAACAAGTTAGCCTGACTACTTGTTGAGACATGCTACTGTCCGTGAAAGAGGTCCCAGTTTGCCCTTCCTTCGCCTAAGCCCTTGCCAAGCTAGGTTAATGGCAGACTCTGTGATACATAGCTTTCAAGTTTAATGAAGATAAATCAGTCTTCCAAACTCTTTCATTAACGAAGTAATAGACCTGATCTGAATAAACTCTTTCTAGATCTTCACCTGAACAATGGCTGGTAATTAGGATGTTCTGCTCCACCAGTTGAAACACTAGATAATGTAAGAGTAATTGTAAGGTGCTTCATCTATGGCCCAAAGACTCATACAAGCCTTGTTCTTATGCTCTTAGTTAGCATACTTACCATTGAAAATCTCTTTTTTTTGGACATGAATGAAGATGACAGTTAAGCAGGTGGCAGTGCGAGAGATGTTGTTTGCCTTTGTGCTTTGATGTCTTTGAGGAAAGAACCTTCTGTCTCTTCCATTCTTGTCTCTTAAAGTCTCCGCCTCTAGATCTTTCTAAACTCATCTTTGGCATGGTGAACACTGTACTTAACATCTCAACTCAGACACAAAAGCCCACACATTTGAAGGTCCTCTTCTCCAGAAACTGGGCTTTATGTAATATAACCATAGGGACCAATCTTGAACAAAGGGGTTTTTATGCAAAAAATATCTGCGGTTAATGTCCATGTCTGTAAAATGGTAACAGTTAAGGTTTTTTGGGGGGGTTTAAGACCTGAAAAAGTTGGACAATGGAATTGGGGAAACCTATATAATGCGAAAATTGAAGTCATGCGGTTTTACTCAGAGAAGGAATTTCCATTGTGACTGGTTTGTTTCTTTCTCTGGTGTTTATCCAGGACGTCCCGCTGTCATCAGGGACACAGAATGGCTATGTCCTCCTGCTGGTCCTATTGTCCATCTTTGTCGGGGGGACGCTGGTCCTGCTCTCTGTCCTTCTGATTGTCTGTCGCCGTTGTTGTGAAGGGGACAGATGCCATGCATGGTAAAACCAATCCCTCGCAACATAAACATTCACAGGCCCCTGAACATACTTAGTTCTGGATGAACATTTCTGTCAACCAATCAGTAATTTTATTTACTTATACAGAATATTATTTTAGGGATTTTATTAATACATCATCCTAGAATTTCCCACTTTGTTCTATGTCCCTAAAAAAAGTCAAGTGGTGCAACCTAAATATATTTAAAATAATATATTACCTTCATATGCATAATACTCTTAAGTCAGTAGTAGTCACAGTAGTAATAGTCAATAATTTTACTACTAGTATTTACTTAAATCTATTATAGTATTTATTAATATTTTTAATTATATATCACACACACACACACACACACACACACACGTCTTCATCTTTTCAGAGCAGTTCCTCAGGAGTATTTTTATGGATACATACAAACATACATTTATAGCATATTGTATCAGTGATTGATATTATATTATTATTGCACTGCGTGACAGATGGTTGCACCAACTGATAAGACTGCATGAGGTTAAGGTTAGGATGCTTTCACACAAGATGTGTTTTTACATTCAGAAGAGTTTTTATCATTAAACACATCATAAATCCAATTCAAATGATTGTACAATTACAAAAAAACAAATAGCACAGATAAAATGAAGAAATGCATACTGTGAATATTGAGAATATACATTATGATTGTCGCTTGCAGCATGATGTTTGCATGTTGGTTTGCATGTTGACAGATGATGCATATGATTACGTTTGACACTAAATTCTACATCAAATAAAACTGTATCACAGAGGTTCAACTGGAATAAACTGTTCGTCTGGTGAAGCCAAGGACGCTCGGCCCCGAAAATGTTTTCTGTGCACATTCGTCACAGCCTGGCTGTATTTCTCAGTGGCTGCTGAGAGGTGTAGAGTCTGCCTGCTCTCCAGGCAGCCTGGAGGAGTGCAGGCTCACACAAATGACGAGTATAATGAGATCTCATAGCAGCCATCAGCAACGATAAATCACTCCTGGTGCGGGAGAGAGTGCACTCTAGCCAACACCCACTAACACACACACACACACACACACACTCGCAGTGTGCCACCGTTCACTGTGGTTAGAGGACTGGAAACTCATTTCCAGTTTCTCATTACCCACAGTGCCTTATGGCGAATGAAACTGTATATTGTCGTAATAAAGCCAGTGTTATTATTGTGCCTATCATACAGCGTTTATTTAAATGTCATCGCAGGTGAATGTGAATGAGATTTTTTTCACAATTATTCACAGCTGGGACATTTTTAAAATCTGGTGACTTTCTCACTTGCATAATGTTTAAAGACCCCATAAAATCATGTTTTGGCAGGACATCTCGATTGGTTTTGATTACATCGCAGCCAGGAACTGTGATTTACTACACTTGGTGGAGAAACTATTTTCACTCAGAAATGTGCTATAGTAAATTTCACATGTAATTACAAGGAAACCACAAGTAACATAATTAAACATTAAATTTTGAAATAGGTTTCAGGTGTTGTTGGGGGGGGGCATACTGATTCTAAACTGCATTTGATTGGACAGAAATCTGTGTAGTGCAGGATGACATCATAAAAAGTGTGGAACAATAGAATTGACTATAGAATGTTGCCTTTTATATTAGGTTTCTTTATTTTTTTCCATTTATGTGTGAAGTCCAGGAACACGTTTGTCATCATATTTTGAGAATGACCCAGTTCTGCATGTTATGAATGAGATGAACATGAATTTGAATTTGACTGGTTACGTGTTTGCATTGAAGGTTCATTGTTTGCCTCAGGGCTAGCGATGACACCGAGAAAAGTAATACCACCTATATTGAGGAGGCCCAGCCAGTGCACGGTAAGAACTTCCCCAAAAATTTTACATACCAACCTCCCAGTTACACTTAGTTATGAAAAGATGTAATTTGCATGTGTATTTACATATGGCTTCAGGTTAAGTGTCAAGGTCAAGTTTAAGTGACAGTCTCACATACATCAGCTGAGAGCATCATGCGAAAAACAAACCCGTCCTCTGGTCTAATCTGTCTCTCCCCGCACAGAGATTACGATTCGCATTGATGAGTCAGATTGCCTGTCGGCAGCCAGCTCCCACGACATGGAGACAGAGCGTTTCCTCTCCACGGGCACAACTGGCCGCCGGGTCTCCTTCAACGAAGCAGCGCTCTTCGATCACAGCAAGAAAACACAGGAGAAGGGTCGAAGGTCAGCCGCCCACTCACTCGTACCACCCACTCTAGACACAGAGCGCTCCTATTCACAGCGCTCACTGCAGCTTTCATTACTCATTTATCTGTGCGTTTTACATTTACATCTGGACTTGTCAGATGCATGAGCTGTTGATGAATAACAGGGGCATTAACTTGTTTGTCAACATCAAAGTTTTGCGTAAAATTGCATGTAAGGGAAAGTTTATATTTTGTAAAAAAAAACAAAAAAAACAAAAACAAACCTTGATTATCTGATTATCCTAAGCACCTTTACAAGTTCATGTAATTTGATGAATGAATATTTGAAAGTACTTTTTAAATTTTTTTAATTTGTAAGGTCATAAAAATAAATGCATAATAATAATAAAGAATTATTAATAAAATTGTTAAAAAATATATAATACATTATTTATATATATATATATATATATATATATATATATATATACACACACACACACACACACTTATTTTTGAGATATACTACATCAAAAAGTATTTAAATGATAAGCATTTAATGATTTAATGAAAATCTTATTCTTTAATTTGTAATTTTTCAGTTGATATTTTAGGAATAATATATAATTTTTATAAAATAAAAACAATATAATAGATATAAAATTAAATATGTGTATATATTTATATAAATAATGTATATATAAATTTACAAAAAAAGTTAAAGAACTAAATGCATTACATATTTAACTTGATATGTACTTCATCTAAAATTATATTAAAATACTTATACATAATTACCTAAAATGGATAATTATGAAATAATGAGAGAAATAATTTTTTCAAATATTAATTTGCCAAACTACAAACTTTTAATTAAAACTACTTTTAATTAAAACTACAAGAATATGATGATATAAAATGGATATATGTATATATATATATATATATATATATATATATATATATATATATATATATATATAGGAATATATATATTCTTTAAAAAAAGAATATATATAATTTTGTAACATTTGTGTGTTCTTTAATACTTATGCATACATTAAAAATAGAAATTTTTTATATAATTAGGGAAAAAAATTGTTTTAAATATTAATTTGTCAAATTACATAACTTTTTGATTACAACTAAAAGAATAAGATAACTAAAATGGTGATTTATGTATATATATCAAGTCATTATTAAAACATCAAATCATTATGCATAAATCTGTTTTTAAGCAGTATGCAGATAATACTGCTCTTCGACTATCTAAACGACACTTTCATCAAACACTCCCGTGATATATATGTGGTGTAAATCTCTAATGAAGTGATAAATCCAGCCAGCATAAGTAATATTTCCACCTCACCTCAGGTACACGCTTACGGAGGGCGACTTCCATCACTTGAAGAACGCACGGCTCACCCACCTCCACCTCCCTCCACCCGCCCTCCAGATACTCACCATCCACGAGTGTGAGTCATCAGAGAACAGTATTGCCATGACAACGCGCCCCGTCGCTAAATCCAGCCTCTCAATTTTTCAGGTGACAGCCACTTTGCTCTGCTAATCGGAGAATATGATGTCAGTCATAACAAGCGCAGAGATAGTATTTTTCTAGGTCAGTTAAAAGTGCTGAGGTCCTGATGGATTGTCAGTTTGTTAAGTGATGTGGTGTGTAAGGAGACATTTATGCAGTAGAGCAATTGATTTATCTAGATATTGGGGTCATTAATGTTTTAACATGTTAGCTTTTACTTGTACTTTACTTTAGCCATGTCATGCTGAAGTGACAAGTGATAAATCCTACTGTATCTCACAAATTGTACCTTTTTTTATCCTAAGCAGCTGTTATTGATGTGAGCCTTGACAAGAAATCAGTTGTGTTCAGAATACTGTTCTAAAAGTATATACTGTACAAATATACTGACTACTAAAAACATAGTATGTGAAACAGTATACGTCATTTATACTAGTAAGAGTTAGTCTTTTGAAAGAAATTAATACTTTTATCATCAAGAACACAATAAATTGTTCAAAAGTGACAGTAAAAATCTTTGTTACAAAAGATTTTTATTTAAAATAAATGTTCTTCTTTTGACCTTTTTAATCAGTTTCCAGAAAAATATTAATCAGCACAACTGTTTTTAACTGATAATAATAATAAAATATTATTATTTATTAAAATATTATTTAAAATTGTAATAATATTTCAGAATTTTTACTGGTTTTACTGTATTTTTAATCAAATAAATGCCTTGGTTAAGTAGCATAAGAGGCTTCTTTGCAAAAACATGAAAAATAGTACACCCCAAACGTTCATTTTTCAAAATTATTGATTAGAAATGAATCGAAAACTGTGTTTATAAATGTATCAACTTTTGCTAATATGATCAAATTTTAAGGAAAAAATGGTTAAAATAGTAGCTGGCTCTTTCATCATGCTGGAAAAAGATACAGAAATTATCCACATTATTGCAAACATTCTGCTATTGCGTCATTCAATAAGGTAGCCCCTCCCACAGTCAAATCTCATTGGTCCAAAATTCTGCTTGCATAGCTTTATCAACCTTATTTTTAATGTAAGAGAGCAACCTTTTTAAAATTGAATGTGCGAGACTTCTGGTAGCATTTTGTATACAATTTTTTTTTAATTTTTATTTATTGTAAAATTGTATTCTGGTTTAAAGGACAAGTAGTTTTATCATTTACTGTTCGAAATATAATTATTCTGCCAGTTGTTTAACTATAGCAACTAATAAATCGGAAGTCTCAGAAAATAGATGAATAAGGTGGGTAAGAAACTTCGGTCACACTTTATTAGGTCCAATTTTTCGCTTTTAGCAAACAATTAACTACAACTTTTGCCTCAATTAACTCCTAATTACTGCTTATTAATAGTTAGTAAGGTAGTTGTTAAGTTTAGGTATTGGGATGTAGAATTCCTAAGCAACAGTAAACTTTCGTCGCCACAACAGAAGGCCTGCCTCTCCATTCATTCAATTGGACAATGGAAAGAAAACACTAATGACGTCAGGCGCTTTTTTTTACAGCTAAAACGTGAGGTGCACGGGGCACATAAACAGTGCGCAAAACGCTCACTGCCAATAGAAGACAATTAAAAAAAGGCGCCTCTCACTGCAAAAAAACGCGATTTGTCTGATCGGGGCCTAATTGGTTAAATAGCAGAAGTTATTCCTCCACCACACACGTGTGACGATTAACAATGGCCCTATGTTGTCGAACTAATGTGGTTCAAACGACAGAGATGCGATCATAACCAGTCATAACTAGCTAGTTTGTTTCCACAACAATGCATCGTACTATGGTGGTTAATCAGTTATTGAGACTGAGTCTTTAATAAACATTAATATAATAATAAAATAATAACCGCCCATTGTGTTTGTCACGTGCACAGCCACCAATATTCTCACTGCCCCAGACTGCCCTGACCAGCCGTAGTCTCAGCCCCAGCTCTGCCCTTCCTGGCGACGCTCTCAATTCCACTGTGGACACAACGTTCTGTGAGAGCATCACAGCGGCCGGTCCTGAGCCGTCCAGCCCGTGTCTAGTGAGTCACACACACTCACCCACTGACACACAACAATCCACGCAAACGGACAACTCAAAGTTCATTTGAGTCACAAACACATGCTGAATGCATACAGCAGATCATCCGATTGTATTGCATTTATGTAATCTTGCGAACACAAACAGATGGAGGTCAGAGGAGGAGTCGGGAGGAGCACAGGCATCATGGGTAATGGTAGAGAGTGTGCGTCGGCCTCATCCGTGGCCCTGTCCTCCTCTGGCGGGGCCCCACAGGGCCCCATGCTCCAGTTCTTCACTAAGCTCCGCCGACACGCCAGCCTGGAGGGAGCGAGTCCCTACTTCAAGATCAAGAAGTGGAAGTTCGACAGCAGCCAGAGAGCTTCAAGTCTAGACATGAGAGGTCAGTGACACATCTAGGAGCTAGCAGCAGATTAAAGAAAGCATCCGGTGTGAATGTAGGGCGCTAGTTTCCAGATATTTTTGATATTTGGATATTTTTATCAGTGCTTATCTATAATTAGTTTTAGAGTATTTTGTTTTGTTTTTAAAGCAGTGCATTTTATTTAGAAGTTGTAAAATATTTAATTATTTTTAATAAAACATATCATTAAAAATGAATTTAATATTTAAATATTGTACTTAAACATACAATACCATAAAAAATGTGGGTTATTTTTGGGCTTTTGGGGCATTTATTTGATCAAAAGTACAGCAAAAACAGTAATATGGTGAACTATTATTACAGTTTAAAATCAGTGTTTCTATTTTAATATATTTTAAAGCGTAATTTATTCCTGTGATGGTAAAGCTGAATTTTCAGCATCATTACTCCAGTCTTGAGTGTCACATTATCCTTCAGAAATAATTCTAATATGCTGATTTTATCAAGAAACTTTTCTTATTATTATCAATCCTGAAAACAGTTTTTACTGTTTAATATTTTTTGTGTAAACCATGATTTTCTTTATTTATTTTTTGGATGAATAGAAATTTCAAAAGAACAGCATTTATTTGAAAACTTTTGTAACATTAAAAATGTCTGTACTGTCATTTTTGATCAATTGAATGCACCCTTGCTGAATAAAAGAATTTATTAAAAGAAAATCTTATTGACCTCAAACATTTGAATGGGAGTGTATATTAAAGAAGTTTTTGCAGAGTCTAGTGGTTGGCATTTGTTCTTCAAATGTACTAAACAATGTTGTGAATTTGGTGCCAAAAAGTTTGAATTTTCTTCTCTTAATTTTATCAATTATACTAATGCATTGACATGACAAAAATCCTCTGATAGCACAAGTGGGATATTATTCTACCTCATGTTTTAAATATGAGAAAAGTGAATGGTGTAGCTGATGGGACTGACTGAATTAATTAATAAACATCAATGAATAGATTAATAAGAATGCTGCTGTTTGATTTTATAAGTATTACTGTAAATATCTCTGGATTTATCCTCTCAGGTCTGACAGCATGAAAGGAAGTGAGATAGTGGAAAGTACAGACAGTGTTATGAACTTGTGAAGACCTTAATAGAGTTTTAGTGCCTTCATGTAGCGTGGAGCAGAGAAATGGTTTGGCTTTTGTGTGTGTGTGCATGTGTGTGTGTGTGTAGCAGACTATAGAATATTCTCTCAGCCAAGACGAAGCTGCTGTATCTGAGAGCCAAGACTCACTCTCAAGCAGATGGCTGGTTGACGCAGGGCTCCTCCATTCCAAACTTTTTTTTTTTTTTTTTTTTTTTATGAGAGACAGCGAAAAATGAGCGTCCCAAATGCTCCGTGTTTTTTATTCTATGAAACAGTACGGTCATGATAAAAGCTATGCTCTCCATATAATAAATTTCCAGTGTTAGATGCCCAGGGTAACAAATAAGATACATGTTATATTGTTAATATGTTAATTATGTTTTCTGAATGCATTAAACCTAATGCACTACATTTAGTAAGCAAAAGAGGAGAGGTTGGAATCCATTATTCGGGAATTGGAAGATGAGTTAATGAACTGTAAATGTTTTTCATGCTCCATATGTTATGTTGGTCTTATATGTACTGGATTTGTGTATAAGTGTACATTTGGAAATCCATTTTGACCAGAACACTTCTGTAAAACAAGGTTTTTAATCTTTCTTGATAAAGAAAATAAATTAAGGTTAAATAACAATAATAATAAATTTAGAGGCAAATTATATAATATATTTATTTTTATAATTTATGGATTATTTTACAATTATCTTTATATTACTTTTATTTTATATTTTAAAATAAAATAATTATTTAAATTAATGAGAACCCCAGTTATATACCAAAATGGAGCCAGACGAAATGTGAGTTTGCTAAAAGTAATTTGTCTATCAGTTATTTCAGCCACCAAAACGCTATTATATAAACACTATTTCTGTAAAATGAACTGTTATGAATAATTATGTTCGAAATAATTATTTTATAATTTAGCCCTATAAAACCAATAGTTTTTGATCAAACAAACAAATAAATATGTGGAAAAATTATTATCTTCAACCCTCATTCTGAACCTCTCCCAGAAACAGGCTGTTTTATGGGCGGTTCCTTTAAGGATTCTCAGTAATCAGCCAATGTCATGACTGACTAATGTCATTGCATCGTAAACAGTATCAATGCCCCCTCGCTATTGCATGTTATGACAACATAATCAACATAAAATTGTCACTTCCAGACCAAGCAACTAGAAATCATTTACTTACATGCTGTTGCTTACACACTGCAGCTGCAGTCAGATCTAATACCGCTTCATTTTTCAACAAATGTTTCTATGTGAACTCTCCATGACACTGTGCCTCGTTTACAAAACAAAATGCTCCAAAGTCCGAACGACGTGTTTAAACCAAACGCATCAAAGCAAATGTTCTTTCTCTTAATTTGTCCTGACGACAGTCTCAAGTGTGTGGACTATGTCAGAAAGTGAACGCGCATCTGTATCGAAGACTCTAGAGTACTTAAAAGGGACTTTGACTGTATCCAGAGTAGACAAGATAGCGGCAGTGATTGTAATTTCTATTTGCTTTTGACGCGACACAACACTCGCATTCAGCATGATCAAGTGTCAAACTGTTAGCATCTGAATGCCAGTGGGTGGGACCTATGTTGATGTGTTGCTCAGCAGGCGGTGTTTAGGCAAACGACTGTGTCTAGCTGACGTCACCATGTCCCATATAGGATTTAAAACAAGCCGTTTTTTGAGAGTTAATAGATGAATGCTTTTTATTGATGATAAGGAGATTTTAAGTTATGAAACTTGCAGGATGTATTAACCATACAAAGACCTCTTCTGTATCAAAAGATCAAGGGAAATTTGGTTTCTCATGTCATGAACCCTTTAAGGTGGAAAAGGAAAGTAGTTTGAGAGACAGAGTAGGTTAGAGATTATAAAAAGTTGTTACCATAATTGGCTTATACCACACAAGAAACTATGCTTCTAACTACAGGTCTAGAGTTGTAGTACCAACTACAAAACTTTGTGATGCAATTTGCAAATATCTACTGGAAATATGGTTTTGAGAATTCATTGAATTATGTGGAATTTGCGACTACAGTTGGCAAATACATTTTTTTTTTTTTGACGTTGTTGTTGGACCAATTATTTGTTGACAATTAAACCTGAGATGTGTCAATTTTATTTCATGATAACATTTAAAATTGCTTTGTGAGTCTATTGATGATGCCACAAAATTCACGTTGTCCCCACAGGTTCCCCCAAGCGGAGGCAGTTCCAGCGGCAGCGTGCAGCCAGCGAGAGCATGGACCAGGAGGAGCATGACAGCCATCACATCGACCTCATCCAGTACATCGCTCGCACCAAGGATGTCACCTACTGCCCCACCCGGCCTAGTCCACGTCTTCTCTCCCCCCCTTCCACACCCCCACCCTCCCTCGGCAGGTATCTTTAATTGCCTCGCCCATGCATTCGCTATAGCAACCATCTGCCTCACCACGCCTCATACAGCAGACCTCATTCCATGCTGGACTGATCTCAGCGCGCTGATTGCATTGCCTTATCGTGGCATCATCAGCTTACAGTGCATAAAGCTTTGCTTTAGATTTGGAAGTTGTTTCCTTGAATTTGGGTAAATACCACAGGTGTACCTTTTGGTATTTTTAGCCATCAGTTTGCATTTGTTTTGCAAAATGGGCCAAGAAGGACAGTTTAAATGTTTTTGAACATTAGTATATTTGTTTATATTTGCTTACCTATCACAACTGACTTTCCTGTCTCTGTGGCTGTGTACTGGTCTCAAATTAACCATCACAGAGTGAGTCATAACCATCTGTGCACTAATGGAGGCATCTGTTTTAACATCTCAGAATCTGGACTCCAAGCTTTAATGGAAGGGAAAATAAACAAACATAATATATTTGACTTACACTACCTTTCAGACGTTTGGGGTCACTTTTATTCAGCGAAGATGCATTAAAGTGGTCCAAGTGTAGGGTGGCCATATGCGCCGTTCACACAGGACACGTCCTGGCCAGGATTTCAATATTACCTAGAACATCCAAAGCAGTTTGACCAATAACATGCAGGTATTGTACATAATCGACCAATGATGGGGCTGCGCGTGAGAAGGTGAGATCTACAGGGAACGACAAAAGTGATGCAAAAATGCGCACATGTTTGTTCGTTCGTTTGACTTGAAGCGTCGCTCCACACCAATCAAAAAAGACACCAAAGTACAGTAGATGCGAGAGCGATTCGAAAGCATGAGGAGCCGTCTGCTCTGCTCTCTATAGCTCTCATGAATGTCACACAACAATCGACCTGCACAGTGCAAACAGCCTAAACCTGGATATTTTAGGCAATATTAAAATCCTGGCCGGGACGTGTCCCGTATAAATGGCATATATGGCCACCCTATCCAAGTGACATTAAATACATTTGTAATATACAAAAGATTTCTATTTCAAATAAATGCTGAAGAATCCTGAAAAAAAAAAATATGAGTAATGGCTACTGAAAATTCAGCTTTGCCAGCACAGGAAAAGAAATACATTTAAAATGTATTCAAATGGAAAACCAGTTATTTTAAATTGTTATAATATTTCAGAATATTACTGTTTTTTTTCTGTATTTTTGAACAAATTAATGAGAGACTTTAAAATCTTACTAAACCCAAACTGTTGACCAGTAATGTAGACCTACACTGATATAAAACATGATGTTGTGCTGTTATGGCATTTTTTAATTAAATAATATAATAGGGAGGGTCTACAGTGGTTAGCTACTCAACTAGTTTAGACTAGTCAGTTAGTTAGGTTGACTAGTTTACCTTAGTTTTCAGTATTGTACAACTAATATTGTAGTAGTGCTAGTTAAATTGTCATTTTAAAAATTGCTTTGTGTTTTTTACTGTTTTTGAAGCATTGCAATTTTAGGTTTTTACTTTTATAAAACTGTTATCTAAAAAATTGTAAAAGTTTATTTAAAAATTAAAACTGTCTGAATCTGGGATCAAAGATAAACTAAAAATAAAATGTATTAAAATAAAATAAAATTTATTTGACAAACCCACACTGACATAAAACAGATGTTGTGCTACACTGCGGCATTTTCTAAAGAAATACTGACTTTATTTAAGAAAACGAGCTTGACTGATTTCATATGTGCTGTTCTTCAGGTTAGAGGTGGAGGTGATGGTGGAGCCCAGCTGCAGCAGAGCGATGGGTCCCGGGGTGATAGGCCTCACCTCTGAGACCCCGGAAGAGAGTCTTGGAATGGGCTACCATCAGGAGAGCTTAGAACCTCAGACCTTGTACCGTGATATCTGGACTCTTCGAGCCTCCCTCGAGCGGTATGTCTCGTCTGACCAGAGCAGCAACAATGACAAAGACTCCGTCCGTAGTGATGCAGACAGCGTATGCTCTTTAGGGGTTAAGACCGAGATGGGAGGGCTGCCTAGGTACCCCTCGCAGGATATTGGGGATGAGATGGAGGGGGATGCGGACTTGCCTCTAGATGAGAGATCGGAGAAAGGTCGCAAACAGGATAGTGTCGATTCTGAAAGGGGAAGTGACGGGGAGCCAGGAAACCGCAAGTTGCTCCAAATGGACAGCGGTTACGCCTCGATAGAAGCACCTTCGCGTGCTCCCGAGGAGTTGCGACTGTTTGGTAGCAGCAGTAGCAGTAAGGACGGCTCCGCCGTGGAGCGCAGGCACTTCTTCAGTTCTGGTCGCAAAGGGACCGTGTGTGAGAGCTTCGACACGGACATCTTCGACGAAGAACTCGAAGAGGAACCTGCGGGTGCCAGCGGCGGTGTGGATGGAGTGGAAAAGGACAAGAACACCATGCTGTGGTCCCCCTATGGCCAGATGTTCACTCAAGGCGACATTCAACCTCAACCCCCCCTCCTTTCCCGGCGTGACTACAGCATTGATGAGAAAACCGAGGCACTTTTCCACGAGTTCTTGCGGCATGACCCACAGTTCGATCAGCAGGAGTCTCCGCTGCGCTCCAAGCATCGTTCCCGCGTGCACCTGCGTAAGCAGTGGCAGCGCTCCAAACAGTATAGCGACCCCGGCCAGCGCTTCCAATCCTCTTTTGACCGGTACCGCACTCCGCTTCGACGTGGCGAAACTGTCAACTACCCTCTAGAGACTAGCTACCACAGCACGCTCCCACGTATCATTAGTGCACCTGACGAAGAGAGCAGCGAAGGTGCAACCAGTACACCCGAGACACCCAAGGCAGATCAGGATACCGCTACTGATGTGGATCCTGACAAGATAAGAATATCTTCCAGCACCGAAAGCAGCGGAACCATCAATGAGAAGGAAGCCCTCGAGGCATCGCAGCCCCCTCCAATGACTGACATTTCTGGAGAGCAGTCGGTGGGCTGGGAGAACTCTAGGCAAACATTGCCACCGCCTGAACCTCCTGATGAACGTACACCCAAATTTACAAGCTATGGCCCACAGACAATCACAGAAGAGCTGAGCGACAAGTTAGCGGCAACCCTCGAAGAGCGGCTGTACTCAGATCTCCGCAGGACCAGGGAACCGCCCGAGTGTAGTGCAGTGACTGTGACCTACACATCACCCGATCACAGTCCAGTGTAGCATGTGGCTCCCTTCATCTCCTCATGCAAGAACACGGCAATGACAGGTCCAAAGTTTTGATCGATATTGGCTCCGATCTGGAACAGGTTTGCTTTGGTCATTTAAATGGCGTTGAAATCATTCTCATTATGTCCTAGACCAGTGGTGTAGAGAAGTTTCTTCCATGCTCAGTGTTAAATAAATGGCAATTAAGGCTCATACCTCATGTTGCTCAATGCACCAAGTCTTAAATGAAATGTCAAAGTCTGTTATTATAGCTCTCCATTTAGCTACTTGTTGACTTCAAAAGCCAATATTTCCTCTGCACTAGGTAATCCACTGTGAAATTGGGTGCTATTAGATTAAAGATTGATTATATTTGTAATTGCATGAATTATATTGCAATGCTGCCTATCCGGATGTCTGTTCATGACCCAAATCAATATTATTTTCTTTCACTTGTTTTTAAATGTACAAGCTAGACCTCCATTCGGTTATTATGTTTTGTTTCTGAAGTTGTAGAATACTCAGTGCTACTTATTATTAGCATCTGGGAATTTGTTGTGTGGTTGAACCTGCTTTAAGATTTTAGGAAAAAAAAATGCTATAAATTATAAATCATAATTGGAATAAACTGTGGAAATTTCCTTGTATGGGTAGACATGTCTAATTATGTCACATAACCCGTATTTCAAAAACAACAGCATATCTAAAACACCATGGCATTGGGCCAGTTCCTAAGCAAACATAAGTCTTTTCCCTTTTTAACTTCAGTGTTTATAATTTTGGTTAAATAAGATGGTATTAGTTGCACTACATCACTAGCCGTGTTAGCTTGTTCCCCACCAACACGTTTGCAATCCATTGTTAACTGTCCTTTTCATTTAATAGTGTTATTTTACCATTGAAGCACTGAGTGGCTAAAACTGCCTCTTTGTGAGATACTGTAATTTTATGACCATTGAATTATTATTATTATTGTGCTTTTCATCTTATTTCTGTATCGTTGATCATATCTGCGAGAATTAGAAAAAGACAGAACGATTTTTGAGTATACAGTGCCAAACTGTTGTCAGGTAATACCAAGATAAAACATTAAAACACAACAGTTGGCAAAACGGGGAAAGAAAAGACAATCCTGCAAAATAATGATCACAGCTATGGCTCTCTAAGGGTTTGAATCAGGCCTGAGAAATTTTTATGAATTTCATTATGAGAAGGGCATGCCTTTTCTTGCATGTATTTCACGAAATGAGCGCTGTGTGTTCGTTAACATTACTTTCATGTGAAAATTACCAAGACAAGAATCCCTAGAGGTGGATGACTGCACATGCTGCCTTTGGACAGAAGCGTTATCTAAAATCATTTAAAGCAAATCACACTGCCCAGCAAAAGCAACTGTTGAATCTCGGTACAAATGCCACCATTCACATTGATCTGAAATATACCAATAAAATGGGATTCTAGTATTCCCGCCTGTCAGCTCACAGTATGGGCTGCGTTCTGTATTGATCATTATGGGTTTGATCTTCTTGGAAGCATGCAAACAAAAGGTTGTCCTTGGTGGGTTCTCAATTGTGATGTGTTGGAAAGTCTATCTTTGTGAAATCTGAGCAAAAAAACCATTGGTGATAGAGGCTCTTAATGTAATGAAGAAAAACCTTGGGTAGCATCCACAGGCCTCGTCTATGAAGTCTCACATTGTTTTTCACATTGGCGTTTTAGGGTGATTGTTTGAGCTGTCGAGTAGTTCTCTGAAAGCTACATATACTATTTAGGGTGCATCTGAAGTGCCCTGTCCAGAATTAAAAGGCTTTCATTATCTAGGTGAACAATGACTGATGTGCATGGAGTAATTAACAATGCCAGAGAAAAGAGAGCTTCAGACTAGCTGAAATTGTTGATTGATTGTTTCTGGCTAAATTAAATGTACTGACCATCTCACATGATTAATATGGTGCCTTCCTCTGTGTTTAACATTTAATGGGATAGTTCACCCCCAAAAAAGTACATACAGTGAAAGTCTGTGGGGTCCGAACATTGTCGTTTGGACCCCATTTACTTTCACTGCATGAGCAAAAACAATAGAAAAATTATTCAAAATATCTTCTTTTGTGTTCAACACATGAAAGGAAGTCATACATGTTGGGAATGACGTGAGGGTGCATAAATGATGCCAGAATTTCCATTTTTGGATGAACCGTAACATTAAGTAAACAATTGTTATTGCCAGATCTCAGTAGAGCACTTATTTCTTATATCCTAGTTTGTATATAATTGAATAGGCCAAATTACCATACAGAGATTATTAAAAAACAGAAAATAAACAAAAATAATGCCTAAATAGAAATCTAAAACTTGGTACTTGCATTGCCTTGTCAAATACATGTACACCTGTGTTAGCGATTACAAATCCGATCCTTGGTTTTGATTAACTGTAATCCAGAACATGTCAGGGACAGCAAAATCTTTACAAAGGAAGCTAGAATTGTATATAAGCACAATGAGGTCCCAGTGCAGGCACTAGAATAGTCTATGTCTTGGATTTGACATAAACCTAGTTGGGACCTTTTACAGTATGTGCACAATCAAATAGCCTGTCGGTTGATGGATTACTGTGTATAGATTTGCATGTGATGACAAATTATTGTTTAGCAGATCCAAAATGAAGCATCAAATGACAGATATTTTTCGTGTGACTGAGAATGAAAAGAAGTAGGCTTGGTACTAAAATATTGTAAAGTATTTTAAGGAGTCTGTTATTTTAGAAGTTCTGCTTTGCTGACTTGATGAGATTTTTTGCCATATTTCCATGGACAAAAAGGATTATTTCTATTGCTGACTATATTTCGATGAAAGAGAAAATATATTTATGTGCAAATTTCCATGTAGAAAAGAAAAAAATCTGTAAAAATCTGCTTAATTAATTACTATTAAAAAAAACAACAACTAAAAAGAGAAAGCAAGGCAAGTTTTCTGAACGTTTGTTTTGTTTACCTGGATCTCTTTGTTCTAGATCTACTGAGCCTTGAGGGACCAACCAATCTAAACATTTATTTTCATGTTATGTTTTTCCAACTAGTCAATAAAGAATGATGCATTATGACTTTACCTGAGTCCTTTTCGTTTTTTCATCCCAAGATCAAGAGATTGTCGGCTTGCTCCGGCAAACCGTTATTAGCACCTGTCTATGTTCCACCCTGCCATTCTCCATCTTAGGTGTTGAAATATCCCTTTGGGAACATCAAATATTCATATCAGCCAAGCTAATAAATTAAAGATGGCTGTACAGTCATTATGATTCTAAATCAATAGCAACTCCAGGTAACCAGGGAGAATGGGAAAGGGCCTTTACACTTGTGTTAGCAGCTATCAATCATCTGCGTGGCAACACAAACAAAGACCACTGACACATTTTTATTCATGTCCCTGTGCTGTACTGAATGTTCCTCATCTGAATTGAAGATGACCAACTCTATGGATGGTCACAGGCTTCTGAGATTCATTTCTCCACTGGGGACCATATGTTTGATCACAATTCAATTTGACATCAAAACTTATGCATACACAGAATAATTGATAACTGTGGCGAGAGAAGATATTTGCCAAACAAAAAATATTCCTAATCAGATTGCTAAATTTTCTAGTCAGAAATTGGACATGAAGCCCTCTCAAGTTTATTTAGGTATATAAATAACTATTTAGCCTAATGCAGTTTGTATGCATTTCCCATCACAAAAAAAAAAGCATTTATATAAACTAAGTTTGGCAATCGTCAGAAAAGTGAAGTGACATACAGCCAAGTATGGTGACCCATACTCAGAATTTGTGCTCTGCATTTAACACATCCAAAGTGCACACACACAGCAGTGAACACACACACACCTGGAGCAGTGGGCAGCCATTTATGCTCCGGCGGCCGGGGAGCAGTTGGGGGTTCGGTGCCTTGCTCAAGGGCACCTCAGTCGTGGCATTGCCGGCCCGAGACTCGAACCCACAACCTTAGGGTTAGGAGTCAAACTCTCTAACCATTAGGCCATCACTTCCCCTATCTAGACAGCGGAGTGAATGTATACAATGGAGTGGGAATGTTTATATAGTTGTCAATTAATTGGACACTAGGTTTTATTCACAATCCATTGGATTTTGACTAAATATCTTCGATGCATTTTGGCTTTAATAATATTTCCCCAAGACATAGGTAAGAACAAACCTGCCGCACTGAATGAATTTTGTTCTTTAAGGGCAAAGCACTTGAAAACGACAGTCGTTATCGACCCTTTGCCAAGCCATGCCGCTCTCACGCCACACATCATGTTCTCACGCAGTGAAAAATACATTGCGGAGCAAAGTGGAAACTGACAACACGCCGACAGACAAGATAGAGCAGGTTACTACTGGTATGAAACATTACAGCTTTCAAATTTTTTAATTTTTTTTTAAGAAATTTAAACAATAAATACAGTTTTGTGGCTCTTTAACGTGTCGTGACAGATCACTGTAGCACCTCAGTTTAAGTGGCATGTGAACTGATCATCCCTTCCTCTTTACTAGTTATAGCACAAAATAAACATGAATGAACATCAGAAGGTATTTTATTTCAACTGTGGAAAGACATCAATACACACCATATCTCAAGTTTAATTCCACGGAAGGTAATCTACTGTCCTGTCTGATTTGTTTGTCAGGCAAAATGGCGGATTTGGCATTATGATTGGTAAAACTGCCTGTCAGTCAAGCTCCTTGTGAAGGGTCAACTATGATTTTAGAAGTGGGAAGTAGGAAATGTCTGATAGCACATGAAGGTAACATTAATATCCAGCTACATTTTAAGCTTCCTTGGCAGTCATGGCTTAATGGATAGAGAGTTGGACCTGTAACCTGAAGGTCGTGGGTTTGAGTCTCAGGTCCAGCAGGGATTGTAGGTGGGGGGAGTGAATGTACAGCACTCTCTCCACCCTCAATACCATAACTGAGGTGAGACCCTTGAGCAAGGCACCAAACCCCAAACTGCTCTCCAGGTGAAGCGTGCTTGGTGTACATATGCACCGCTCGAGGCTACAGAATACTATGTGCTTCTCATCATCATAGTGACAGCCCATATGGTTTCAGTGGAAAGAGTCTTCTAACGCTATCATTTCGTAGTGGTCTACTAAGAGCAAACTGTCTAGAGACGAGGGGATGGGTTGCCCTTTAAGACTTATCTGCACATAGTTCATTTATTCCTAAAATGGAAGCGTCAACTGTGCCCAGAACTGCTGTGAGAGTCGATGTCGCAGGAAAAAATGGTGTCTGAAATTTCTCTGCTTCGTGAAACACAATATCCTGTGCAATCCATTAAGCAGAGATGGCCAGTGAGTCACCAGCAATGCACAAATTAATGGATATGAAATGTAACTCACTCCCCACCCCATCCCACCAGCAGACAGAATGGTACTTTGCGAGAGCACAGCATCAACATTTCAATCGGCCCATTCCCTTCTGTGAGGGAAAGAGAGCGAGGGATAAAATGCGTGGGAGACACCGATGACTCAGACTGGATAAGACACACTTTTATCGGAAGGTCACTCAGGCTCTCCTCTCCAATTAAGCCAAGCTGAAAATGTTAAAAACTGGTTACTGGACTTTTTGGCGTACTAGATTTCAGAAGCATCCGAATATGTGCCAAAAACGATCCCGGTTCCCATAGGATAGAAAAATTACAACTGAGATGTCTTTCATATCTCAATTGTTTCTCCAGTATGTATATGTGCATGTGTGTCTGTGTAATATATATATATATATATATATATATATATATATATATATATATATATATATATGTCAACGGTTCACCATGCCTGTCACAACTCAGCACACAAAATTTCCCATCATCCCCTCTGGCTACCACCTGTGCGCCCTCAACAATCACAATCAACAATCAAAAAATGTATTTGTTGTTATTATTAAAACATTTTTTTACAATAAATAAGTAAATAAATAAATAATAACAAATATTTCTCATACCACGAAGACCAAATTATCATTTTTTTTCTTCCTACAAATTGGGTCTAAATACATTCATATATTTATTGTGTATATTTTGTTTCTCTTAAGTAATTTCACAAGAAGGAGTCAAGACAAGACTGAAAACTAAATGAAACTGAACTGAGTAAAGAAAGAGCAACCTTTATCTTATCTCTTCCTTTCTATGTTTGTTCTGACGTCACATAAAGAGTATCATCTTCGTTTGAGAACACTTGGAATCAGATAAATCGCTGATGGACATTCAGATAAGTCTGCAAATTTCAAATCTTCCTGGTCGTTAGTACGTTTCCCCCTAGTCAGATGCTAATGCTTCCTGCCATGTTATCCCCAACCCTCTTTTACATTCACTATGATGAATGGTAATGGCTGCATAGGGAGCAAGATGTGAGGTGGTGGACAGGGTAGGCAGAGGAAAGTGGGAACTTGTTTAGAGATTGAGCCAGTGCTTATGAATGAGTCATAGGGAGTGCAGCCCACATGAATGGGCAGGTGCCACTGCAATGAAAAAAGAGAAAGAGAAAGAGAGAGATGAGGGGGTGACCAAGAGGTATAGAAAGAGACCTAGATAGAGAGAGCGAGAGTTCCCTGGAAAGCTGATTAGGATCCAGCTCATGCCCACACATCCACCCACACACTCTTCCTCCTCCGTTTCTCTTCCTCCTCTTATGAGGATGATGAGCATAGGTTTCCTCTTGTCTGTGTCCACCTCCAGAACATTCTTCTGTGATTCTTCTTTATCTGTTGTGGTAAAAAAAAAACACTTGAATGGTCCTAATCTAAAGAAAGCACAACCACATAAATGTTTAACCAGGGAGGAATGATTCACATGAAAAGCTTTTCAGCCTTTGAATTTTCCTCCATTACTGAGAGCTAATGTGTAACTTACACACACACACACACACACACACATATATATATATATATATATATATAAAGATTATACTCACCCTCAAAATGTCTTTTGGGTGAACTGGACATCTTTGAAACCATGACTGTCCCCGTAGTCGTCTCGTTTACACAGTTGCTAATTGCTAGGATGCCCTGTGTGAATTCCGGGTGGTTGCTTACTGACCCAACCAGTAGCTTGAATGATATTCCAGTCTCTAAAGTTTCTCCAGTATAACTAAAATTGATCTTTTCATTCATTTTATGAATTACCAAATTCTTAAATGTAATCACTTAAAACGTAAACTTTCCTCAACAAGTCACATGATTTGGGGTATCATTCACTCAGTCTGTGGCACAAACGATGTTACATGTTATCACAATATCAACTTGCCGCTCAGCTTCACTCTGAAACATGCAGTGCATGCAGTGCTCTCTTAAATTTGGGATTAGGCTCTATATTGAATTTTAAGATTGACTGATGCACAATGAACTGCTTCAGTCTCACCCTATTAAATCATGACATTCCTTATCGCTGATTTGACAGCAAGTACAGTCACTATCCAAGACATCATAAAGATTAGTAATAATATTGTTAGCCAGCCTTAATAAATTACCATGGTAAACTGATTCAATCTTTGAACAAATCCTTATTTTATTGAAACAACTTAGACTTAGCATCTAAACATTTGTCAAAACAAGGCTACGCAATATAGTAAATGGCTCTCAGCTATGTCAAGACTATCATAGAACCTTCCACTATGACAGAAAGGAGCAACATAAGCACTCTTCACATAGGCATATGTCACAGATCGACCCAATCTGGCTGTCTCATAATCAGTGACTGTAAACGACGGGACTGCGATGACAGCAGCACAACAATTGTAAGTCTGTGGGTGTAACTACTACTAACTACTAACTCTTTATTAATTAATTAAAACAAAATAAAATACTTTAGATGCAATAAAGAGTCTGGGGAGTTGCTTGATAACACTGGCCTTGAGTTATTAGCCTGTCTAGCACAAATAGTACCGTGTGCTGCCACTTACTGTGAGTTCATTTAAATGCAGTTGACCTCTGCGTCTGTGATTTATAGGTGATGGAAGTCATTTCCCTGTGTCTGACACCGGAAAACACAAAAGAATGCACACCAAACCCAAGATGTGGCCGTGTTAAAAGAAAGACACAAAGGGGAGCACATTCTATTGTAGAAGTGTGACTATTCTGCTTGCCGCAGAATGACTCACAGTTGCCATGGCAACTTTACCACTCACCACTTTCTAATCGGCTATTTCAACAGCCCGACAGAGAGGACCAGAGCTGAGTAAAATGCTACATGCCGGAAATAATCAACGCATGGTGCTGGACAAAAATGGTTTTGTGACAGAAATTCTAAGTACACTTTTAAAAAGGTTCCAAAAGGCAGTGATGTCACAGAATAACTATTTTGGGTTCCCCAAAGAACCTTCAAATCAAACATTTGTGAATAAGCAAGTTTCCATCCAAAGAAAAAAACACAAAAAACATATCCGAACAAACACAAAAACCACCCAAAGAATCAAAGAGAACAAAATCGTCACTTCCTGATAAACTGAAGAAAATTAGAAAAAGCTACTGAATATAATAATTTTCATTTATAATAAATTATTTGCGCATCAAAGCGAGCAGACGAAATGCAATGAATGCAGTTATTGCTTTTGGAGGTGGATGCTGCAGTTTGGGAATGCAGTCGTAAGACATTTCTGGTAGGCAGTTATACAGAAATACTTTGATGACAAGAGAAGACTTTGCTCGGGCATTTCCGAATGACCATAACAACATTTCAGATGCAGTGGAATGAGATCAGTCTGCTGGTTAGTCATGTTTTGCCACGCCATAGCACAAAGTCACATGACTTTTTTTTGATGTGCTTGGAGGAATTTATTTGCAAAATAAATTTCCATCTCTCATTATTCACATTAACCGTTTTTCGCATAAGTCAAAAACCACCTCAAGCGAGCAAAAAAACTTTTTTGCGAATTAAGGTATTTTTATTTGAAATTCAGCATTTCCATTACTCGTTTCTGATGCGATACTTTAAAATGCGCATAAAAGCAGGATGATGGTAACATAGCTAGTGGACAGTTTTTAAAAGAACCATTTATAAAGAACACTTTAATAATCCAAAGAACCTTTTTCCACTATAAAGAACCTTTTGCAGTGATGGCATAGAAGAATCATTTCGCTACCTTTCAGTGAACCATTTTTTCTTGGTGCAAAGAAAATTGTAATAAGATTGTACACCTTAATGTACAATCAAAATGATCATTGTTCCTTGATTGTACACAAGCAAGCATTATTCCAACCAAGGGGGTAAGCTTTTAATAATCAAAACAGGACATTGTGAAAGTAACGAGTTCCCAGAAATAAAATGTACTTCTAGGTGTCCCGCTAGCATTATGTATTGAGGAACAAATGAACCATTTTAGATTTATTGCCATTTACTAGGATAATGACACTTTAAAAACTGTATTCTGACTGGTAAAGAAAATCAAGCTTAGATTATGAGCTTGGTACACATAATGAAATGTGTAATAGGGTTGGCCCTGTCTGACCTCATTTTAGATTATCAACTGAGAACTACAAATGCACTGGCAAAATTAACTACTTTTTCAATTTTAAATGGATGGACTATTGCAGAGGTCTCCAATTTCCAGATTGAGGTCTAGGAAGCAAGATTGGTTACAAATAACCTTGAATTAATTATTTGCACTTCTATACTTGATAAATACACAGGCTTAGTAAGACTATTCTGGTTATTTAGAATGTAATATCTTAGGGCATATGGCACGACTTTTTTCAGATCAGCATTGTTATTGTTAACTTAAACTAGTAATTTTGTTATTTGAAATTAAGTTGTTACTAAAACTCAAACTGAATATATGTGAAAGTTAATTTTAATGTAAACTGTCCTGAATCATAATACAGAAAAAATATATAATTTTAAAACATTTTTGTCACTCATTTAATTTTAAAGTAACATAAATTGCTTTCTGAAATTCTGCAAGTTACTATTGTTTAAATATTTAGTTACACTAAAACTGAAACTACAACCTCTTGCTAAAGTTACCATCTGTTTATGAGAACCTGCCTGCAGTTAATCTAAAGTGAGACACTGCTGGCTATTCATTTTAATATATACAGTATGCTTGTCTAACTTCACCTTGAGAATTTAAAATTGCTAACAAAATCACAGCAGCAGTTGCCAGCAATTCATGCGTCATGACCTCAAAGAAAAAGTATTTTTGCCAGCTCTCCGTGTTACACAAACTATGACTAATATTGCTTTTACCTCGTCACCAGGGAATAAAGCTCAATGTGTCGCCAATCAGATGCTATGGTGGAATAATGCTTGTCTGAAATGGTGTATGCTTTGGTACAAATCTTAATAAGCAAATGGATACAAGGAAGTCAAAGATCATTGAAAAAAGCTTTCTTGAGATTCTCCTCAAGGACAAATGACTGTGTGCATTTATAAGAAGTGAAAGAAAAAGAGAGGCAGAGAGAAAATGAGATCAACCCAGTGAACATCTATAAAATACATTTTATTTAACGTTCATTTAAGGGTGTGTTTACACTCGTACTTTGGTGCTCTTGGTTTACAGGGTCCAGACCAAAAAATAAAATGGTACATTTAGTCCTGGTTCGCTCAGTCTGCACACTGTTATTTTTAACCACAAACCTAAAGCAACAAAACAAAAGGGATAAGGATACTACCACAACCCAATTGGCTTTATGATGCATATTTTATTTAGAGCTTATACGTATATTTGTATGTCATATAAGAGCTTATAATATGTGTAAAGCAGTCAAAACAGAACAGCACAGGGAGTGACTTTCAGGGAGTCTCAGCCCGCT
Source organism: Cyprinus carpio (assembly GCF_018340385.1). NCBI lineage: Eukaryota > Metazoa > Chordata > Actinopteri > Cypriniformes > Cyprinidae > Cyprinus > Cyprinus carpio. The sequence continues at coordinate 23,871,409 of NC_056618.1, forward strand.
TCTTAAGTGTGTGCCAAAGTTCATTTAGCAGCATTCACACTTATTCAAATGAAACAGAGCAATCGCACCAGAGTTTGTTTAAATTTAAATTTAAAGTGTAAATGCACCCTAAGAGAACATGAAGGTTATTTGAGTTCAAACATACAGTAACTGCTCAGAAAACTGAAGTGTTTTCTCAATTAAACCCAAAATGATTGCCACAGCAGATGTCCTCGCACCAAAAGTCATTAACTTCTGAGGTTGATTTGTTTGAAAGGACAGACTAATCTTGCCCATGGTTGATAATGTTCTTAGGTCCAAGGAGAACAGATTAGCACATTTAGCATGAAAATAAACAGTGAGTCATGTTTTTAAGTATTATCATACCGTGGAAAAATTCAGCCTCTACTTACGTGGAATAGGTAGGTAATGAGCTTTATTTTATTTTTTTTACATATGGCAACATTCAGCAACAAAAGGGTGCAACTATGTGCACGGATGGTGTGTATATTTATGTTCCCTAACCATTACCTTGTGACAAAAGCGAGAACTTTGCCAGTTTCGCGGTGAGTCATCAAACCTTGCTTAGTCCCAAAAGGATGCAAATACAGAGTAAGGTCAAAGTTTCTTGATGAGGAATTCAGATAACAGCTGATTCACTCAGACATCATGGTCTTTATGAATATGTAAAAGACTACACCTGATCCATGTTAATCATGCAGAATGTAAATTTCAGCCTCACAAATGCACAAACAAGGGATGCGAAGCCACAAAAGTGAAAAGTTCTAGGATTCAAATGCATTTCCATGCAATTCAGTGTTGCCAAAGGAACATAATAAGAAGACAGCCTTAATGTGCTTAATGCTGCTCCTCAAGACAAGGACGTTTTCTGAAAGAAGTCATTAAATATGCATATGTTACAGCATGGTGCCTACATCCTACGGTAAATCCCCTTAACGCTGATATCTGCATGGAGCTGTGCTGTTAATTTTAAAGACCCGTCTGCCCTTTTGGTTGTTTAATTATTTATAAAGTTTCTTCTTCTTTCAACCTTTGGCTCATATCCTGCTTCATGTTGAGTACTGATGTGGCCTGTGACTGAAGGGTAATTTATTTCATAGAAGAGTAAATAACAGCTGCATCCTTCCTTCCATCCTGTTTTAGCACTGAATGAGTGCTATCCATGAAATAAGGATGGACGGGAAATATTGAATAATAGGACTTTATGTAATTATTCTGGTTGCTCTTCTTTCGAGGAAGAAATGCATTTGGGAAAAAAAGAAATGCAATTCTGTTTGAAAATATTCTAAATGGGATCATTTCATTTCAAATAATATAAAATATCAAAGAACAAGAAAAGTTGTATCAAATTTAATTAATTCCTTCATTTTTAGAAAACAGCAATTCATAACGTTTATCTTTTATGTTATATAAACAACCAGTCACAACAGGATATCGCTTTTTCGTTCTGACATGTCTAAACTAATGACCGTGGTATTGACAGTATATGAGTCAAATTAATTGAGAAACTTCTCCAAATGATTCATACATTTTTGTGATTCACTAAAAAGAAACAGCTTATAATGGTCCTCCGTGCAGAAATTTGACTTATTGTTTGCTTTTATGTTATCAAGTAATTCAGGAAATAATTGTTCAGTGCTGTTACAGCATCAGTGAAAGAAGAAATAACAGAATTGAATAGCATGTTCCATTTTTTTAAATGTTTTTAATAATTTTCCCCTATTAAAAAAATAAATAAATAAGCTTCCCCTAGTGTTCCCTATACACTGCTTACGCAAGAAAAGAGTTCGGGCGTGTGCTAGTTCTACTAGTGTTTTCATATTTTTTAGTAACAGCTAATAACTATTTATATTCACATTGTAAAGTTCATTAGGCTACATATATAGGTGGTTGTCACAGAATAGTTTTAAAGGTTTGAAGGACTTTGGTGACATTGCTGTATGAGATCAAACAGATTTGATTTTACTTGTGCTACCGGTCTCTCTCAATATAAGTTTTCAGTATCAGTAAATTGAGTGTAAAAATTTTATGGCTCTATGATTACACAGAGTATTGCCCAAGCATTATACACACAAAAAAAGGAATTATTAAGTGCAACAATAACAAATAACAAGGGGAACGAGGGGCAAAAAGCAAAGCGGGGTTAGTTGTAACTACAAAATCAGATTATTTTTAGTTCTTAAAAAATGCCATTATTTAAAAAAATAATAATATTTTTTTTTTAAATAAAATAAAGAATAATAATAATTATTTTATTTTATTTAACTATATATATATATATATATATATATATATATATATATATATATATTATATATATATATATCAAAATAAAATAAAAAACACAACATTTTTAGTTGTAATATGGTCGTTACAACATGCCCCTCGGATGTTACACTGTAATTATAAAACAAAGTGACATATTTGTACTAGACAAGTGTAAAATTACTGAAAAAAAACAACATGTGGATTTATACAAACTGAGAAAGTCAAAAAGTGTTACGTTGAGCCCTGCTCTCCCCTAATACATTTAAAATAACATTTTAAAGTGCCCCCATTATACCATTCTAACAGTTCCTAATATTGTTTCTCCAACAATACTACAACATGAATACAAGCATAAAAAACGCTTTCGTTTTCTCAAAATATGCATTTAATATAACCTCATTTTCCAGCGATTCTCAAACGATTCCTTTGAAGCATTTCAGAGATTCAGTCTCTCTAAACCCCTCCTTTCCGTGAGCCTGCTCTGCTCTGATTGGTCAGATGGCCCAGTCTGTCAGTAAAATGACGTGTTTGTGGGCGGGGTCAAGTTGTTCGCTGCCGGCCAACTAGAACATAGGTTGGAATTATGCAAATGTGTTACCCAGTGACGTTTAACTGTCACAGAAGTGGGATTTGAATGACTAACGACTCGTTTCAACTGTAGAGAGTAGATTCTTTATTTTGGGAGACAATAAATTTATTTATCGTGCACTTTCAGCTTTACAACTTTGCAGATCGTTTACATTCACACAGGGGGTTCATGCACTCATGATCTTAGGGGGCACGTGCCCCTCACTTTGAATGGGCATGAACACACTGCATGAAAGACAATATTGGAAATGGCATAATTGGGGCACTTTAAGTAATGAAAAAATGAGATTTTATAAGACACAACAATCTAAATGAGACTGGTTTCCCTCAAACTGCTTCAAAAGCATTACAAGAAAATTGCCTACATTTTCTCTACAGATGGGAGAAAATCTCTCTGACCACTCACCACTAACCTTAGATACAGACACAGCGGTGACAGCCGTCAGTCCGCGTTGTAGCTAAAAATACAGTTGAAAGCGTTTGATCGTTTCGTTGCTTATTTTCACACCATTAACAGGTCGTCGAGTCCATTCACCTCATAACAGCGCGAGAGCGGGAAAGGTGAGAAGCGGGAAAAGCTCCCATTCTCGCTCAGCCACACAAGCTCAAAACGCTGCCCCGGCGCGAGAATGTTACGCTTCAGTCATTTGTTGCCATGGCAACTGTGTTCTGACCGTCTGTGATAGCAAGCTTTCAAGAGTTGTGAACAGTCTATATATATAACTTATATTAAATGAGATTTTTTTTCCCCACTGAGGCGTTAAAACAGTAATGATTCTACTTCAATACAGTCAAAAATAAAAACAATGAGCCAATTTCGTCTTCTCTTCTGCAATCACAGTAAAGTTTTATATATATATATATATTATATATATATATATATATATATATATATATAGGCCTATACATTGCCAGAGCTTCATTATAAGTCAGTGCTACATTATATGAAAAAAAAAAAAAAACACAGAGATTTATGTATTTTCTTAATTCTGTAATTATCCTGATTTACACTAACCTGCTGGGAGAAGAAGAAAAAAACAGCCTAACCTGGTTAGCTGGTCTTAACTTGTATCCAGCCTGGCTGGTCCTTTTGCTGGTTTTAGAGAGATCTGGGCATTTTCGTAGATGACCAGGCTGGGAGATGAGCTTAAACCTCCTAAAATGGCCGGACTGCAAGACCAGCCATTTTTTAAAGCTTTGTTTAATTCTAATATCTTGCAACACATATAAAATCATAACAACAGTGCTATCTTAATCCTAATGTTATTATGACTTTATTGCATTAAGCTCCTTATATGGCAAGGTTGGTTATGTGACAAAGTTGTTTGCTATTTCAAACATATAATTTGTTTGTTTGTTGTTCACAATAGAGTGATACTGATTCAACAGCCAAAAAATGCAGATCATTTTTTGCCTCTTGTTTTGTATTGAGGGTCATTTTCAAGCATGTCATGAGTAAGACTAAATGCTTTGTCGTGATATCTCATCAGTGCATCACAATAGACCCTGCACCACATTATTCAACCAAATTAGTCCTCACTGTCATCTATGACTGTCTGTTGTTCAAAAATGAAACATCACTGCAGTAACTCCCATTAAAGCATTCAGTCAGTCTCTGATTACAATGTTTTAGCAGCGCTGTGTACAAATTAGTTGATTTGTTGTAGTTATTTAATCTATCACTCATACATTAGTGTTTGACATAAAAGAAAATAATAAACATTTGTGCTAATAAAGAACTGGAGCCTAGATCTAAAATGCATTTGCTAACTAGCTTTGCCCTCTCAACCTCTCTTCTTAAACACCTGCTACCAAGCATCTGAAGGCAATCTTAGCGCCTTTTGCTGTAGACCGGTGCACTGAGCAACACATCACGACTCACTCTCATCCCACACCCACGCATTTCAAACGCAATAGCATACAGTGGTTCAGTTTGCCAAGTGTCATAGAAGGTGCTAGTGCCATAACAGTGCCACCTACTGTACAGCTGGTAAAATGTGGAGATAGTATTAATCACTATAATCTTTCTTTTCAGCGCCATACTTCGGAGCTCATCATTACACGTGAATTCTATCGCAACATTCACAAACAGTGTGACTCACAAAATGTCCTGTTCAGTTTACATACAGCACGGATGCTGCTATATGAATGAGTTGCTAATCAGTCAACTCCCATGTTTTTTTTTGTTCAGGCAAAACCCCCTAAATATTACATGAAGCAAAAAGTCAATATCAAAGATGGCAACGTCCAAAACACTGGAAGGTTCTATCTCGGCTGACAAGATGCGAGTACCAGGCGTGAGTTTATCTGTCATGTTTTTAATAACTGACACCAACTTTTTACCTCAGTGGAGACCAGAGCACGAGCCACGTGTAAACTACAATTTTTGGATCCAAACCTTCAGATGACACACTGCTAAAATCTACCCCTACTCTGTGAGACACATTTAAAGGCAGGGTAGGTGATTTTGTTTAAATAACTTTGTTATGCTTATTGAAAGTCTCTTCACATCTCTATGTATTTATATAATCTGTGGAAGGCGTGTTCATGTTCCTCCAATCTTATCCTTCGGTCCGAGGGCTATGATAGGCTGTCCTACCTATCTGTCAACATATATGCATACCTCTGCGCACGCTGTTTGCATGATATGTCATCTGCGCATTCCACTATATTGCAGACGAAGCAAGATTGGAAGGAGTTATTATTGGAATATTATGAGCTTGTAGTTTAATGTTTTCTCACAAGTGAATGAGACATGAGGTAATCTGACAGCATTGCATTCAACCCTCTACCAATACCGTCTCTCGTTGTGCCGCTGGTTAGCCTGGTCTGCCTTTGGGCATTCGTGTGTTTTGGAGGAGGCGTGGCTTTGGAGAGTAATTTGAAGGGAGGGTGGGATCTTATGCTTTCAAAGCTAGCTTACCATTGATAGCCTCTCTGAAATCTCCTACCTAGTCTCAGCCTCAGACGTCACGCCCACGGACCGTTGGCTAGACGTCTGATGCATATGGGACACAAAAGTGGAAAAAACTTCAGGAGTGTCGAAGTAGTCATCGGATTGGTTGAATTCTACAGGATTTCTGCGAGACGTGTGTGTCGCGTTCTTTAACGCTTCACCTGGAAACAAAGATACCATGGCGCCAAACCCCCTCACGAAAGAAGAAAGCCATTGTGTTTACAACTGTGACGACGAGCGCTTATCAGGGTCAACTAAACGCAGGATTTTCAAAAGTATGTGAAATATTTAATGTTTGCGCCATAGAATCTTAATGTTATTGTACACTGTGACAATGAACGAAACAAACTGTGATTGGTTGTTTGACATGTCAGTCAAACGGCCTCATGGGCAGGCCTTGGCCAATGAAAGCTGCCATGAATTCCAGACCTTCAGTCTAAAGGTCTGGCTACGTGAGACTATCTCCTACACTACCTTTAACATATTACCAGTATAAGACGACAGACGTGACAGACGAAATTGTACATTAAGGCTCCGTTCACACAGCAGGTGTTAGCTTGTGTTAATTAACATGAGTTATCTGCAACAGAAAATGTAACAATGTCGCAACATAATACTGAATATATTGTACAGCGCAATCAACATAGTCTGCAAATGGAATAGTAGCATAGTAGTGATTCCTAAAGAAGAACCTAGTTATTTGTTCTGTAATTGTATTAGCGAAATGTAGGCTATCTAATGACTCGGTTCTTTTTGTGAACCAGAAACATACAGCGTCAAGTGGTCAAATTTAGAAAGGAATGACTAATGAATCTAATCTTTTTGTTCACCAATAACATGCAGGGCAAAGTTGTCAGATTCCCCAATGAATGACTCTATAGCAAACATTACAGTGAATTGTTTAAATGACAGCATGTTTTCAGAAGTGTTTTATAAAAATGAATTCAGTATTTTGTATTGTTTTAGAGGTGTTAATATATAGTTAAGGCCAAATTGGACTGCATTTATGCCGCCTCTATAAAGACTCGCGAAAAGTCTGTGTAATATATTGCAGTAATAGTGTTCATTGTATTTTATTAATGAAATTATCTAATATTTTCACCATGGATTTGCATATTTATTTCTTGAAAATACCAAAAGAATCCTTAATGAAACCATTTAGCAGACACCTTCAAAGAGACTTTAAAAAGTAGGCTAATCATTCCTTAAACTACTACTTACTATACTGTATCAAATTAAATCAAAAAGTGTATCATGGAGCACAATCATGAAAATGTATATTTTTGTATAGCTTCCTCTATATCTTATTTATTCAGACTTTGTCTGTTTATTTCCAACCGGGTTTTAGAGTCATTATTACCCTCTACAAATAGATGCTACCTTAATTGTTTACTTTGTCAGTTCGATAGCAAACTGTGCATGATGTTTGTGTCCTCTTCACTGGCATAGGCCTGAGCAGACATCAGTGTAGGATGCTTCCCATTGCCCCGAGGCTCCCAGGCTTCCTGCCAGTGTGCTCTCCTTTTAGTCTGTGTTGCGTCAAAGCACGTCCTTTGCAGCAAGATCTACACCCCACAGCGTAGCCGGCTAAGAGGGATTAACTTACCCATCAATGAACAGCTGGAGGGACTTTAAATGGCCATTTAGAAGGAGGCAAGTTGTGTTGATGTGAGGGGGTGAATGAATTAGTCACATACTTCCTCTTTGGTGGATTTTTCAATCAGAAACACACATGGGAAGGGAATTAGCTGATTATTTTATATGTGTTTGTGTGGCAAAAAAACTAAAGGGAATTTTTGATGCCAGAATCTTCAAATGTGGGGTTTTACTTCACTTTGTTATTAATGGATGATTACTGCACATTGTTTATGACAAAATTTGGGCTTTTTAATGGCATTAGGCATATGCGGCTGTTCCCAGTTGAGCTTTTATTCTGCATCATAGATGTGAATCAAAGCTTTTATCTCATTATGCAACAAAATTAATCATCGGTTTATTCTGTTCTGTTAAAATCCCTAAATCAAATCAGCAAACATCATTAGTATCAGCATTATCCAATATAATCATATTAGCAAAACATCTTTATAATTTATGTATTTATTGTTAAATAGAACTAAGGGCATCTACTCCAAATATTATAAAATAATGAATAATAGGTCCTTGATGATTAGATTAATGACCATCACATGCATATTTTATTTAAGGTTCATCAAGAAAAAGGCACAGTATTTTCGGGTTGCTTCTTTATCAGGTAATGCATTATTGACGAAATTCCAATCAGCGAATTTGATCACAAGCCGTATACAATTGGCAAATGTGTAATTCATTATTCTTGGTCTAGACAGGAATGAACTATTCAGTCTTGCTTCATACAACCATAGGTAGAGGGCAGCATTGCTAAATAATGAGGCTTGAAACACTAGCTGCAGTATAAAACTGTCAATGGAATTACTATGAATTATAGTTCATTTTAACGATTACTAAACATATTAGTTAACATTAGTTTGGCTTGACATATTACAAATGCCACAGAATTGAATGCCAGTGTATTAATTTATGTAATCATAAAAATCCCTGATTATTCCAGGTAAAAATGCTTTTTTTGTATAGCTATATAGCATTGTTATCCTTTTACATTAACATATTATTTTGGTTTGACATATTACAAATGTTCCAGCTTCTCATGTTGTCATAAAAAAAAACGTTTAAGCTGCTTAAGTTACATTTTAGTGTATTATTATTATTATAAAATTATTTTTAAATAATTTATAGAGATGGCAATAGAGTAACTTCTATCTAAATTATTGAATAATTTATTATTATTATTATTATTATTATTAGATACACTTGAACCATTTTTATTGACTAATTTTATATTTAATAATTATTATTTTATTTTTATATAAATTATTATTATTGCTATTTTAATAAACAAATAACATACTTGTGTATTATTATTATTGTATATTTTAATTTAAATTAAATTTCTGTTCCATAATTCTTTGATATTTCCAGGTTTTTTTTTTTTTAAATATATATTTTCTATAGCTATAGCATTTTATGCTTTACAGCCAAAACATATAATAGTCATCAAGGCTTACATTTCAACCACTGAATAAATGTATGGCAACTGTAAAAACATTCACAGCTTACATTCTGTACTTTCCCCCCTCCTTTCTAGCAGGATCAGACCATTTTCAGATTCTGTCAAAGTGGTGCCACAGCCGCGGTGTGTTTTTCATCACTGCAAATCAAAATCAGACATTTTTCAGTAAGTTCTTGCACTCACTTTTGCAGCTCATAAATATTGTGATCTTCAACTGATAATTATGAATAAGTGTTAGAAGAATAATGGAAAACAGCACTAAGTGAGTTTCTGTAGATCCAAACCATGTGAGTGCTTCCTTCGGCCACCCACCTCAAGGTCAGCATTCGCTGGGAATTACTGTACATCAACAGAACACCCCCTTTTTTATAAACCTAGATATAGACGGTTCATGTGATACTTTGATACTTCGATACTCCTGATTTTTTTCTCCCCCTCGGAGATCAAAGACCCTCCATTGAGGATCAAGCCATATGGGGAGAACCTGTAAAATATTATCTGGCATGCAATATCATACCACAGCGACGGGAGGAAGGCAGGGTGTGCCAGTGAAGAAAGCATGCCAGCACATGACTATGGGAGTTTACATCAGAACCCAAATCGTCAATATAAACCATGTGTTCCACTCTCAAGGAACTCCTTGTCTTGAACACAACATCTTAATGAGCTCCATGCTCGGCGGATGGTGGTTTTCCACATGACTGAACGGCCCACAGACACACTAAGTCTCATCTATTTAGCGGTCACGCCGTTGACTTCCAGGCCACGTTTTAATGGAAGTCACGTGCTGATAGGTGACAGTCCGCAGATACTGCTGCCAGGCCCCACCGGTGACTGCAGCATTGTTTATCTGAGTTTATCTGGCCACAGGTGTGTCTTATCAGTTACTTAAACTGTATAATAGCTAAGATATTCAGCTGAATTAAGCCTAATTTTGCCCACCGGTTGGAGAAATTCTTGCACACAGACTTCTACAAAATTGACGGGATTATTTACGGGATTTTCATTAAAATAAAACCACAAAGTATCTTGAATGAAGCCAGAGCATCAGCAGACAAAAATCACACACACACACACACACACACACACACACACACACACACAGACACACGCACACACACACACACACGCACGCACGCACACACACACACACATATATATATCATCATTGACAATTTTCATTGGCCTTTTATTTTTCTGCAGGTGATTTTATTTGTACAAATAGCACTTCCACTAAAATGTGACTACAACGACTGTGGTTTAAGACATTTTGCACATTATAAATGTATATCTTCGATTTATTACCTCTGTTATAAATACTACAAGTAAATACTAAAGGAAGCCGGGCTAGCTAGTTGTTACAAGAGATAAATCTCAGTAACTATGAGGTTTTGGTTCAAACTGTAATTACACAAATTGAGTGTTTTCTCTAGCAGTGGTTTTGTATGTTGGTCAGACAAGATTCAACTTTATAATTAAGGTAGACTTTAACTGAAAGGTGGATATTTTTGCTGAGGATAAGGGTATGTTTTTTTATTCAAGGGTAATGCTATATTGAGGTAAGCTTACAATAAGTAAACTTTACAATACATATTATGTATGTGTGTGTGTGTTAATTTTTTATTTTGTTTTTGGAAACATAGATATATATATATTATATATATATATTATATATATATATATATATATATCTTTAAAAAAAAAACTTGCTATGTGTACTGTGTTAGGCTAACCGAGATTTGTCATTTGCACTTACATATTATTGCTCTTTTGATTGCTTCTATTGTCCTCATTTGTAAAAATGACTTAATGTAATATATATATATATATATATATATATTATTCACTTATAAATAATATAATATATATTATATATATATATATATAGCCTACAATGTATTTTTTATTTTATTTATTTAATTTTAAGTTTTATTTATTTTATTATTATTATTATTATTATTATTATTATTCTTTTTTTTTTTTTTTTTTTTTTTTGGTAAAGCAAGAATTTGAATTTAAAAAGTAAACCTACCATGAGAAATATTCATAGACTTACTTGCATATACATTTGCCATTAAAGTTATCTTGGTAAATTTCTTGGTTAAGTCTGAGTTCAGACGGACCGAGATGAAGTGTGGGAGTTTTTCAGCCTCATATCCGAGAACTGACTCAAGTACACAACTGCATCAGCGACCTAACTGGCTGAAATTATCGCCCATCCCAGAAGCATAATTTACTCGGACAAAATATTTATACAGAGGCGGACCGAAATCACTTACAACAAGCCCATTCACGAAACCGAGTGGAAACAGCCCACGTTACCAGCTCTCGAGACTTCTGATCAGGCTCAGCACTTTTAAGGAACGCCGCTGCTTCAAACATCTGCGCAAAGACGTACTCAGCAGCATCATGAACTTTTTGGCTGCACTACACTGTGTGATACTTATAACAGTTTGCGAAATATTTGAAGATCATCGAACGAACGGTAAGTGAACGACTTTACAATATTCTGCTTTTCATTATTAGCTTTCTTAATTAGTTGCTTTAGAAGTTAGACAACCGATGCAAGTAGGCTACTAATCGAGATATTAGTATATGTTTTTATGTGCGTGAAATAAACACGTTGGCAGCGTTAATTTATAATGATGACATTACATAAATAACGAACTTACGTTCAGTGGATGACAGCGATCGAGAAACTGTTGCTATGGTTACCTGCTCCTCGCGCAAAGGCGATTTCTGTTATATATATATATATATATATATATATTTATATATATATATATATATACAGTACAGGTCAAAAGTTTGGAAACATTACTATTTTTAATGTTTTTGAAAGAAGTTTCTTCTGCTCATCAAGCCTTCATTTTATTTGATCAAAAATACAGAAAAAAAATGTAATATTGTGATATATTATTACAATTTAAAATAATTGTTTTAAAATTTATTATACTTTAAATTATCATTTATTTCTGTGATACAAAGCTGAATTTTTAGGATCATTATCACATGATCCTTTAGAAATCATTCTAAGTTGGAAACAGTTCTGCTGCTTAATATTTTTTCAGAACATGTGATACTTTTTTAGGATACTTTGATGAAAAAAAAAAGAAGCTATGTTTTTAAAATATAAATATTTTGTAATAACAATATACACTACTGGTCAGTAATTTGGGGTCAGTATTTTTTTTTCTTTCTTTTTTTTTAAATAAAATCAATACTTTTATTCAGCAAGGATGTGTTAAATTGATAAAAAGTGATAGTATGATAGTGATAGTGTTTTTTTCTGTATTTTTGATCAAATAAATGCAGGCTTGATGAGCAGAAGGGACTTCTTTCAAAAACATTAAAAATAGTAATGTTTCCAAACTTTTGACCTGCCTCATTTTTTCTGACCAGCCTCACCCCTTAGTATCAAATGGTACAGTTGTGTTTGTGTAAATGCATTTATGCCAACTGAGCAGAATTAAACAGTCTATGTAAAGACAGCTAAAATGCCCCTTCAAAAGTATATAACTAAAGGTTAATTCTAAAGGTTTTACTTATTAACAAGTGTGTCAATTCCCGTAATCCTGCAATAAAATTCCCCCTTTTCCTCGTAACATGTGAGATATTTTTCATATGACATACTTTATTGGGTATTATGACATATCTGAGATCATCTTTGTTTTAGTCATCAAATACTTTCCAGTTTCATGCGTGCAACTGTGAGGGAAGGAATGGAGAAAATGCATCACAAGTTGATGTCAGGGTTGTATTGTTGGCAGTATCTCTGAGATATCTCATTCTGTATTTGTTTGTGTAGCTGGCATGTGCTGGCTGCAGCAGGGTCCGGAGCACCGCTGTGATATGGTGCTCATGAGAGGCGTGAGCAGGGAAGAGTGCTGTGCGGCCGGCCGTCTGGACACCGCCTGGTCCAATACCAGTCTGCCTATCAATGAAGTCAGCCTGCTGGGATTCCTGGGAATAGTTTCCTGTAAGCCGTGCAAAGGTACCGACTCGTATTTACCCTCCTTTCTGAGATCTCAGCAGGTAGACTGGGTTGTCCCATTCCAACTTGTTGATATCAGTGAGAGACTCTGTGCTGAAGTCTTCTTGAACTGGTTACTACACTCACAAAAAAAGGTATACACCTTCGGTACAGAGGTGTATACCACCCCAGGGACAATATTTGTACCTTTTTTTTTTTTCTTGAGTGTTTACCATTTTAAGCCTTCTACACACATTAGGGAACATTCCTGATTTGCAAATTAGGGCTGAACCCATTTTGGTTGAAGAGATAAAATCTAGTACTGTAGGCCAAATGCTGGTTTGGAGCGTTTTCTTTGCCAATGCAATTCTTCAGCAAGTTTAAAAAGCGTGGATCTACACCAGATGTTTTGTTTAACTTTCCCCGGCTGTTGTGGAAATCATTTACTACTGAATGCCTTGGTCAGGTACGTAGGTTCATATAAGGGCTCCAAACCTCTACTATTATCAGACATTTTAAACACAGAGTGTTATTACTGGAGTAAACAAGTTAGCTGACGTGATAATTAGAAAGAATTTCCTCAGCCCAGTAAGCTCATAATTGTGCTCAAAATTGTAGTTTTGTGGCTTTTGGTGCATATCTATTAGCTTTGAGGTAATCTCTATGATTGTGCACTCTTAAAATTCAATTTTAGCAGGTAATTTTAGCAGATAGATGCATTTAAAATTTATAGTCATCCTCCTCCAGGGAAACCAAGAAACTGATGAGTCATCCTGCTCTCACTCATTTCATCCAATCAGATGTTCTCCAGAATAAGAATGTTCCTCCCACTAAAGTTGTAGTGACATTAGCAAAATTTTGGTGTCCAAAAATGGTCCATTGACTATTGTCAACAGTGTTGTGAAGTCACTTTTGACCAACGTTGCACAATCTTTGTGGGGAAATAATTTGCCCTTACACAAAATTCCTGATCACGTCAATTCTGGTTGAAATGACTGTCTTTCTATCTTTCTTTCTGCCAGCTAAAACTGTCAAACAATGTAACCGCATGTAACCAGCAAGTTAACTAACAAAATTTCCAGATTGCATGAATTCCTATTTAAATTATTGGATTTTGTCTGTAAAAAATTCAGAACAATGGTTAATGTGACTGCACTTTAATATGACCTACATCTGATTATCAATAGCACATTAAAATGTGAAATTCCTGATTGCGTGGATTTCGCCCTCATAAGAAAGTACTGAATTTCTATTGAAGTAACTAGATTTCACTTGCAGAATTTTGCTGAACAATAGTAAATGTGATTGCACATTAATATTACCTACTTCAGATTAGCAATAGCGAGTTGCAAATCACAATTCCAAATTGTGTGGATTTTGCCCTCATACGAAATTCCAGATTGTGTGGATTTCTATTGATATAACTGGATTGCAGAAATTCGCTAAACAACGGTAAATGTGTCTGCATCTTAATACAGCCTTCTTCTGATTAGCAAAAGAAAGTTGTAAATTGAAAATTTACTGTACTGATGTAAATTAAATTTTGCCTTAACGCAATTTTTTTTCAGATTGCATGAATTCCTATTGAAATTACTGGATTTTGTCTTTAAAAAACTTCTGAACAATGGTAAATGTGACTGCACCTTAATATGACCTACATCTGATTAGCAATAACACATTGCAATGCAAAATTCCTGATTGCGTGGATTTTGCCCTCATACGAAATTCACAATTGTGTGGATTTCTATTGAAATAACTGGATTTTACATTTACAGAAATTCACTGAACAATGGTAAAATGCGTGACTGCACCTTAATATGACCTACTTCTGATTAGTAATAGCAAGTTGCAAATCAAAATTCCAGATTGTGTGGATTTCGCCTTCATATGAAATTCCTGATTACACAGATCCTTAATGAAATGACTGGATTCCATCCCGCAGTTTTAATACACCCCATATCTGAATAGCAATAGCAAAGTGCAAACTGAAATTCTAGATATAATTTCCCAATGCTTATTGGAAAGCAGACTTGTTTTGCCTTTCCCTCTCGGAGATGACTGAATTCCAGCACACCGCAACGAAAAATGTGTGCCACATGCTGGAGAGGTCTGGTCCTCATAAGCCTCAAACACAATCAGCATCATTAGACACTTGGGGTGAGGGGGGTGAAGAAACACTGGAAGTGAAAGTCTGTTATATTGTTTGTTCCATGGCGCTTACTTCCCATTATCATAAAACTGTATGGACTATCGGACCCTACTGTGTGACCTCCCCAGTGTGTTCTCAATGTCAAAACGCTTCAAAGCATTCCTGAAAACTCAACTCACGCTTAGCGTCTGTCCGGCGCATTTCCTTACATTTGTTTTTCCGGGGGCAGACAAGGCAGTTCGTAAATCATGTGTGACTGCCGGCAGATCTTGAGGAAACATGACAGGGTTATGCTGGGATTTCCAGCGGAGGTGGAGGTATCTTATTCGGCCTTGGGTGATTTGGTTGGCTTCACGGGGAAGGGGAGCAACAGGATATTAAAGAACTTGCAGGAATGGGAACCAGAAGCTGGGATAACGGGGCCTGAATCGTAGAAACGGTTTCTGATGTGTTTGGTTTGCTCTGGCTAGTATAGACAATTATTGGACAATGTCAGTGGCTGACTCACTGACTAAGAATGACTCAACTTGGAATTGAGTTCAAGAGAGTCGATGTTAGCATGTTGCTAAGCTATTGGCGTGATATGCATAAAAATACAAATATGAGGCGACAGAACTATTTTATCAATGCTTTTCAGGGTTGCACTTTATTTTACAGTACGTGTACTTACATGTACTTATAGTGTACTTACGGTGTATTTATCTAAGAAAGTTCTGGTAATACAAGGTAACTACATGGGTTAAGGTTAGGTTTAGGGGTAGGTTCAGGGTTAGTACCTAGGTATTACATAGTTATTGTAATTACTATAATAAGTACATAGTATGTACATGAGGAACAGGACTGTAAAATAAAGTTCTACCCTTTTCAGTATTAAATGAATATATAGGTTTCCTTATAATCAACTTTTGTCCACCAATGTTCTCCTGCAGAGAACTGCGAGGGGGTCAACTGCGGCCCTGGAAAGGTGTGCAGGATGAAGTCTGGACGTCCCCAGTGCGTATGCTCTCCAGACTGTTCCAACATCTCCACTAAACACTCAGTGTGTGGGAGCGATGGGAACTCGTACAAGGACGAGTGCGCACTCCTGATGGCTCGCTGCAGAGGTCACCCTGACCTGGAGATTATGTACCAGGGGGAATGCAAAAGTACGCTGCTGATTTTCAGGTTCCACTCGCTGAGTCCATTATTTTGGTAAAATGTTTTGCAGACTGACTGAAAAGCTTCAGCTTCAGATTATTACCAGGACTGAATTATAAATTCATATTTACCAGATGTATTCTGACAGGCTTGTAATAATATTTACCAGTCCCTTGTGAAAAAGCGCACTGGATTGTATTGAATATAAGTGACTGCAAACATTACATTAAGTTTGCACTTTCTTATTCGTAAAGTACATTATACTTCTATACTAAGTACTCTTTTTTTCCACAAGGGATGTCCAAAATTAAGCATTAAAATTGGCTTTCTGTTTTTTTTTTTGCTAAATAGTATAGAAAGTAGTATGGACCCTGGTGGTCTCTTGCATGTTGCATCTTCTTCTAAATAGGATTTTTCCATAATTTTCTTGATTCTTGACACTATTCTTTCAGAGTCCTGCTCGAATGTCGTATGTCCTGGGACGCATACCTGCGTGACAGACCAGACCAACAGTGCCCACTGCGTCATGTGCCGCACTGCACCCTGCCCGATGCCCATGGTCACTGAGCAAACCATCTGTGGCAATGATAACACCACTTACCCCAGTGCCTGCCACCTGCGTAGGGCTACCTGTTTTTTGGGTCGATCCATAGGGGTCCGCCATTATGGACACTGCAGAAGTACGTTTTTACACACCTGCAAGATTCTGATATATCCACATTGGATTTGTTAACTCATTTTACCATTGTGTCTTACAGGAAATGAAGAAAGTGAGGAGAATTCACTCTTCTGAGGATGTCAAGAGCATATCCACTCCCTGTACATATTATGATGGCACATAAGACGTGAGAGAACCTGTTTGAAACCATATAGTCTCACAACACGGTTCTCTGTTCCAAAGAACCACTACTAGTATTTTATACGCATGCAATTCATACTTAAAGAAAATGTGTGGTTTTAACAGGAGAACTGAACTGATGAATTGACAGTGTGCATATTGTAAATATACTACAAGTTACTATTTATTGGAGAAAAGTAAGGAAGTCAGTGTTATTTATGTGTTAACACCCTATATCCGTACATCAGCTGCATTTATCAAAGTATTTATTGTGGGGTTTGCTTCAGTTTTCATGTAAACGTCAAAACATGCACATTCCCGTACTGGATAAAAATGTCTATTCCCCCAAACAAAGAGCTATTTTTTGTCAATTAAATATTTTAGAACATAACATTTGGTGTTTTTGATATTATTTTATGGTTTTTAATATTTTATATTATTTATATGTGTTTTATTATTATATTAACTGTTAAGTCCCATGGTTTTCCAG
Organism: Cyprinus carpio; assembly: GCF_018340385.1. Classification (NCBI taxonomy): domain Eukaryota; kingdom Metazoa; phylum Chordata; class Actinopteri; order Cypriniformes; family Cyprinidae; genus Cyprinus; species Cyprinus carpio. Next base: position 23,888,914 of record NC_056618.1, read on the forward strand.
ACCTGAAAATGATCATTTTTAAAAATTTTCCTAGTTTTCTAGGCCAGTGGGAACCTTGACATGAGCTCTCTGTATGCCAGACATAGTATATCAGCATTATCAGCCATGAGCTTTTTGACAACTCTACTATGAACAAAGCACATAGAATATTAACCAGCAAAAACGATGACCAAACACCACTGAACATTCCTAAGTACAGCTTTCCCAAAAACGTGCCTCTCTGCAAAAGCCATGTGGAGTCCCAGTTGAAATTCTAATGGACATGGGAGACTACTTACTCATTGAGATAAAGTGTTGTGCGTGTACTGTTTGTATTCAGAGGGATTACTCAGCCAAAACAGCTACGCTTCCAGGCCACGTTCACACTGACGTGAAGACCAAACTGAGCCACCCACCCACCAAGCAATGAAATCACCAGCTACAGTCTGATGGCAGCAGTTTTTTACGAGGATGCTGGGAATGTACTGTTAAATTATGTACAGTACATTCTACTGTTGTAATGGTTTTCACATTGTCGGGTTGTGTTTTTGTCGTTTTGTGTGTGTTTGAGTTTTATGGTTGCTTGACCTTGTTGTATACTTAAAAGGTCATAAGGAGTATTTCAATGACTAGGTGTTTTATCTGACTCCCAGTAAATCATATTGTGTAATGCAAAAAGCAGCAGATAATTTGGTAGATGCAGATATTTGTGTAAATCATCATTGTACAAGTTTGTAGTCAGTAGATATTTAACCTTCCTGTAAATAGAGAGCTTTTGCAGTATCTGAATATATACTGTAAAATTCAGTTTATTCAATTGCATATTTTTGTATTGTTTACTTACACTTTTTTTTTATTAAAACACAAAATTAATGTTGTGTTAATATGATTCTAATGGATTTTGCTGATTTCGAAAGCCCATTCATGTCATTCAGTTTGACAAATTGATAAAACAATTAAAAAATCAATTGTTTAAATATACAGATAAAATAGATAAAATATAATTTTATAAAAACTATATATATATATATATATATATATATATATATATATATATATATATATATATATATATATATAATTCAATATAATGCTATTGATAGTTTTAAATAATGATACATTTAAAAAATTGTTATTTATAATATTTAACAGTGAAGTGATAATGGCATTTTTTTATATACCTATGAATTTCCATATTCTGCATTAAAATGTCTAGAAACATATTTCTTGCCAATGAAAAGTTAGAAACTTAGAAAATTTCTAGTATGTTTCTATAAAATTTGATAAATATTTAATATTAGTTTATATGTTTTTTTATTATCATTATTATTATAAAAATTATTTACATGGGACATGAAAATGATCATTTTAAAACATTTCCCTAGTTTTGTATATTTTATTTAAGACCATTGATATTTCAACCTTACTGCAAATAGAGACCTTCTGCGGTATCTGAATACATACTGTAATTTGCGTATTTTTGTATTATTCACTTATGTTTGTTTTCATTAAAAACATTTTACTGTGTTAATATGAGTTTCATAATTGTTGATGATTCATGTTTAAGATTTTGTCCAAATTCATGGCATTCAGTTTGAGAAATTGTTAAAACAATTAGCCACAGATATACACAGATATAACACAGATATTATAATTTCAAAAAATTAAAATCATATTTTTATTTCAAGTTTTGCAAATGTTAATAATATCATAAGAATATTAGAATTAAAAATATTTATTCCTAATTTGTCAAAATGAAGTGCATTTTTTGAGTGTCAAGTATCTCGGTATGAGTCCCCAGGTGGCCATTGCAACATCAAGGTATTGTGCAAAACACTACAAAAAAATGTACAGGAGTTCTTAATTCAAAGAATTTACTCTCAGTAGTCTTTCTAAGTATTTAAAGTTGTATATTTTTCTCAGTTATATAACATTGTTGTTGGACTTGGAAGGATTAGTCTGCTGTCTGTGAGTCGGCTAACTCTTAACTAACAGTGGCAGTAGTGAGAAATATAGGGGTTATTGACTCATTTTCCTGTCTGAAAAAGCTCTCTTGTTTTTCCCCCTCTTTGAGAGGCTCTCCCGAATCCCGACTGCACTCTGCATCTGGTTTAACTTTGAGAGATGTTTATATTCTGATCCAGGGCTCTTTTATTACATTGGAACTGGAATTAATTGTTTGCTCTAGCAGGCCATAACAATTCCATAAAAATGTTTGTAATGCATTGTGTTGACATCTCCCTTTTCTCTGTGTTTAACAAATAGCTGTTTCTGTTTGTCTAGAATGTTCCACAGTAATCCTGAAAGCAATTTAGGGGACTGATTTAATTTTCTTGTTATGACAGAAGGAGGTCATCAGGTGTTCAGTGTCTGAAATTATATTTGCCTTCTGTCCAAATAAGAAACAAAGTTCTGTTTGTTTGGGTGTTCAAGTAATTCCACACTGTACACCATATAGAAGCAAGGCAATCTTCTTGTTATGTCTAACTTTCCTGGAATAAATTCAAGGCTGATGTATCAAATTTATTCAAAATTCCATCTCTAGAGAATCACCACTTGTGCGTCACTTGTGTTGTCATACTCATTATGAGTGGCGCCCCTAATTTGTTCATGGTGTCTGTCCTTACAGGCCGCTCTTGCAGGAAGTGCAACCCAGACAGTATCAAAGCATTAGTAATTATGTGTAGGGTGACACACGCAGAGCAGTAAAGTTAATTGCAGTGTGTTGTCAGGATCTGCTATTAAATACATTAAGCATTGCAGCCTCTATTTGCTGGATGAATACGGGAAGGGAACCTGATGAAAGACAGCTAAAAACAGCTTTCGACTGCTTACACAGTGTCTTAAAGGGACACAGAAGAGTGTACACTGCTTGCGTTCAGTGGATATTCTCCAAAGTGGCGCTATGGTGATGCAGATGAACACAGAGGAGACGAATTGTTGAATAAAGTCCATATTTACTATTCTTACTATCATAAAAAAAGTATTCTCGTCACTTCATAACGTTATGGTTGAATCACTGATGGCAGATGGACTATTCTGACGATGCTTTTCATACTTTTCTGGACCTTAACAGTGTATTTTACTTGGCAGTCTATGGGACAGTCACAAGCCTCCCGGTTTTCATCCAAAATATCTTAAATTGTGTTCCATAGATGAACAAAGCTGCGGCGGCAAAGCGTGACATCATATCATGACTGCAGCGGTTGTGATATGACGTCACACTTTGCCACATCTTTAAAAACAACAACAACAACAAAAAACATACATTCAACATAAAATGAATAGTAAATCCAAAACGCAAGTAATCCAAAAATATAGCAGTCTGCAGCTTTTAAGCTTGTGTTAATTCAGAAGTCAAGATTAATCTTCTTTTGAACTTGAACTTTGGAAGTCAGCAAAATGCGAAACTTCTTCACATGAGTTTGTATTTTATTTGTTCTCCAGAATTTGCATGTGTATTAAATGAAGACTGCCTCTAAAAGATACCTTTGCATTTCGCACTCTTGAAGGGATACTCCACCCCAAAATGAAAATTGTGTCATTAATCACTTACTCCCATGTCGTTCCAAACCTGTAAAAGCTCTGTTCGTCTTCAGAACACAATTTAAGATATTTTGCCGCGACACAAGGATGGGCTGTTTTCTTTTAAATCAAAGCATAAATACACGTAGAAAATATATCCTTGTGGCGCAGCTGATATAGAAGAGCGTAAGCTGCCTGCGTTCATGCTCATATTCTCCAAAAGAGAATACTCTTTCTCCAAAAGAGACAAATTGTTGAATAAAGTCGTTATCTTTGTTTTATTTGCGTACAAAAATCATTCTCGCCGCTCCCTAACGTTACCAGTTAAACCACTGATGGCAGATGGAGTATTCTGACGATGCTTTTCATGCTTTTCTGGACCTTGACAGTGTATTTTACTTGGCAGTCTATGGGACAGTCACATGCCTCCCGGTTTTCATCCAAAATATCTTAAATTGTGTTCCAAAGGCAAACTAAGCTTTTATGGGTTTGGAACGACAAGTGATTAATGACCAAATTTTGGGGTGGAGTATCCTTTTAAGCAGTGTTGGAAAACTTTAAAAAACATTTTCTTAAGCATCAAACCTTGACTTTGGAACACAAACAGAGACATTTAGTGGAATATTCAAGCTACTTTTTCCTATATAATAAAAGTAAATGCTGACCAAACTGTTGATTGTCTGTGGTCCTCATTTCACTATAGATATATGGAAATGAGCAGCTTGGACATTTCGCAAAGCATCTCCTGTTTTGTTTCACACATGAAAGAAAGTCATATGGGTTTGAAATGATATGGAGAGTGAGTAGGCCTAAATGATAACAGAATTGTCGTTTTTGGCTACACTATTCAATTGACCAAAACCACATGCTTAAGGTAAACAGGTGCAAGCAATTGCATTTTGCTTCAAGTGAAATAGATTAAGACAACAGTATGCATCGGAAGTTATGCAACCACTAAATGTCCCGGTCAAGTGCAATGTACAGCCAGCCGAGCAGAGATTTTATCTGTTGACTGCCTGATACTCACTATGCCTCGCTGTGTGGTCTAAAAATAAAGAGAGGATTTGACTTAAATGATTCTATTATGTCTCAAATTGAAACAACACTTGCATCAATCCATTTTTTATACTAAGATTTATTTTCGAATGATAATTAGCTAATTAGCTAAATGATAATTAAATATACTGTATTTCCATTTCCAACAAATTTCAACCTAATTTACCTAGAAATTGTCTCATGTCGGATGTTGGAAATGAACTTACACTATTTTATTTTCTTGTAGTCTTAATAAATGATTTAATGTCTCCTAAAATCCCATTTCTTCTCATCTGCCCATATGGGGTCCATTTTCTCTGAAATTCAGCCACGGAGTTGGCTTATGACACATGATCTGTCTGCAGGACAGGCCCTCGAGTTGACATCTTGGCCTGTTATGCATGAGAACCACAAACACATCCAGATCCATTTCCTCTTATCTGCACCATCGAAGTCATTACTGGTCTCTAATGTAAAGCAACTGCAATGTTTTTAATGCGCTGAGGCCTGACCAAGTCCAACTGAATAATTTGGACGGGTTATTATACCTTCCAACTAACAGATAACAATCTAACTTCACCATGGCTTTGTGCCACCAAAGAAGGATGTTTCCCGCAGCAACAGGGTACAAACTATAAATAAATCAGCTCTGTGGAACAGAAAAGCAGATGTTTAGCACAATGTCAAGGCTGCTCTTTTCCATTCATTGAAAGTGGATGCTGACCAGGGGCTGTCAAGCTCCATAAGAGCCAGAAAATTACCAGAAAACTCTTCCTGATGACTTCTGAAGGCATTAGATATGAACAGATTGATTTAGGTCGTAATTTACTGCAAATATTGCTATAAGCTTTGGTCACCATTCACTTTCATTGTACAGAAAAGAGCAGTCTGGTCATTCTGTTATAGTTCCTTTTGCATTCCTTGGATAAAAGTACGCTGGGTTTTGAAACACATGATGATGAGTAAATGATGACATTTTAGTTTTTGAAAATAAGTCTTGTTATCAGGAACACGGTGTGTTTCTCCACCTCGGGTGAAGCAATATTCCCAGCTGGTGTGGATAGCTCACATCAACAGTATATTACTGTTCTGTCTGATGTATGACGCCTGCAGATGGGTGTTGATGACGGAGTCCAGTTGTTCAAACCTAAACTAGTGTATGACTCAAGAACTGAGGAAGTTCCAGTCTAATGTTTTGGCCTGGGGAATAGTATTTTTATAGACATGCTCAAAATCAGGGGTCCATAAAACAGTCCACAAAAAAGCATTTATGCTATTCATGTTTAGAAATATAAATTAAATAAAATGAAATGTGGAGGAAAAACCGAACAGTCAACCAACTAACTACAAATGAACAAATAAATAAAAAATACACACAAGGAGAGTATACAACAACTAATGCGAACAGGGATTTCTGTAGTTCTGAATAGCTGTCGGTACTCTCCAGACACAAATACTTCAACTGGGACAGACATGGGGGAGTCGCACGAGGATCAGAGGACACAATAGCTGAGTTAATGAGTGCAAACATAGCAGCGTCTGTGCTTTCAGATTCCTCCAGTCATGGCTCCCACACACATGAGCCCAAAGAACTGAGGACTTCATGAACTGAACAACCTTTTGACAGAAATATGACTTCAGCATACTGAGTATTTGGATGTAAATAATGGGGGTGTTTTCTCATTATCATAAAGCATCATGATTTGGCCCAACCAAAAATACTGTGCAGCCAACAATTTTTATGCACGCTGGTAAAAGTATTTTTATGTCATAAAATCAACTGTTTATTGTTCAGAAAACAGAAAAAATTGTGAATTGTTTTAGGCCTACTTAATGGCCTACTGAATTTGCTCACTGAAAAAAGAAAACAAGCCATGCTCTTGATTCCCAGTTGTAAAACTGAACAGCCCATGTTTTGCTTCTAGTGTTACTACAGGTCATAACTGTAGTGAACGCACACCCTAAAAATTAGATCTTAAATCGCGGTCAGGCGAGTGGACAGAGAGCCATGATTGGCTGAGGGATAATTATGCGGAAACTCCTACTTTCTCCCCGAGATTCTGATCTGTTTCTGTCAACTGGAGGCGTTTCAATTTCAATAGGTAGCGCACAAACCAGGCAGCCACAGGATTTGGATTGAAATGTCCCTACAGGCCATTAAATCATCAATTCTACAGCAGCATGGGATTGTGCTTAAGGAACTTGGAGAATGAATCCAAGAATGGATTTACTGCCTTTTTTTCCCGAAAGCCCCAAGGATTTCTTTTAAATATGATAAAACACTTAAGTAGAGCTTAAAATGCAGATGCAGATCTTGTCCCTTGAAATCCATCACGATGCTAAACTAATCATTTTTCCATCATTTTTCATTTAGTGAGCGACTTGGAAAAATAAATAGCCTAACTAGTAAAACGGCATTATGTTGCTCATATTTCAATATATCTGGTCATCCACATAAACTTTTAATCTCATAGAGTTTATTTATTATTTGATTTCAAAGAATCTATGTATTATTTGTTGAGCATTGCACCCCTGCAAAAGACCAACACTGCTCAAGGCCATAAAGTCTTGAAAAACATTTGAGCAATCGCGCCACCTGCTGGTCAGAATATATAATCAACATTTACTCTGAAATCATAGTCCACAGCATAAAGCTCACCCCAAATAAACCACCAGAAAACAACGTCAGAATCCAAAGACATTATTACATTAAATCTACATAAATGAACTGTTTTAGAAGTAGAAATAAGTGGTGAAGCATTTGCATTTGTAATTTCTGTACTGAATTTCTGTACCTAAATCTATATTTTCTAGTCTGCTTTAATGTGCGGAAACCATGGAGGTCCATTGTTGTCATGTTCAAAACAGAAAACTAAAAGACTGGAATCAGAGTGTTTATGGACAGCTAAAGGCCTACATGAATAAAACATTGATGTTTATGCCACTAGAGGCAGTAAAACAGTTATGTAACAATCTGTCTCTGACTCTCGAGCTTTCTAACAGCAAACAGTACACAAATCTGACTGTGAGTGCGGTGATTTATGCTGTAGAACAAAATGTAAGACTCTCTTCAATGTAAATGTTAACTATAGACTTAATTTTACGCAAAAGAAAATTAAAAAACTGCTCATCTAAAAACCATGCTAATGCTAAAATGCTAATTTTCACATAGGCCTACATGGGTTTTAGAAATACAAGTATTTTTTTTTGTATCAAACTGGAGAAATGCAGTTAAAAGCAAATATAGTCAAAATATGTCTTTGGTGCTGAAATATTAAATAGCTGAATCACATACCTCTTCTTTGACCTTTTTTAAAATAATGTTATAAATATATAATTCTAACCCTGTTGAAAAAACCAGCATATGCTGGTTAGGTATGTTTTGAAGCTGGGATGCTGGTTTGAGCTGGTTAAAAGCTGGTCCTTTGCTGGTTTAAGCTGGTCGGACCCGTTTAGGACCAGCATATGACCAGCTAAGATCCAGCTTAAACCAGCAAAGGACCATCATAAACCAGCAAAGGACCAGCATAAACCAGCATCCCAGCTTCAAAACATACCTAACCAGCAAATGCTGATTTTTTCAACAGGGAAACAAGATTTATACACTTATTTTAAAATAAAGTTAATTTTATTAAAAAAAAGAAAACTGTTGTTAATTTGGTTAATATGGTTAATTTGGTAAGATGGTTATTTAGTTCAGATGATTCTTGTTTATACGGCACCATCACCCTGCACAATTTTGAGGATCTACAAGACGCTTAACCACATCTTTGCAATTCTGTATCATCACAGAATAAGACAAAGTTGTTTTTCTAATGAGTTCCCACTATAAATATCTCCAGATAGATGGAACATGTCTGTTTTTCCAACGAAGGAACATTCCCTGTATAATCAACTAAACAAGCAAACAATGAGCCCAGTTTGATCTCTTTGATGAGGATGGATTTAAACTCAGTGGGGAGAGCACTGCCTGCTGCGGTGGATTTACAAACTTTAGAAACAATAGTCATTGTCACATGTTAATTATTAAGGAATATTTTACCTAGGAATTACAAATCTCATTTACTCATTTATTTTACCCTGTATAATGCCACTCTAGAGCTGTGTAACTTTTTTTGTGGAAAACAAAGGTAGAAGTTAAGCTGAATCTAAATTTAGTCCTATTTTAATACAAAGTAAATGGGGTGGATGCTGTCTGTGAAGTTTCAAAAAGGACATAAAAAAGGAAAGAAAAGAAAAGAAAAAAAGATAGCGAGATATACTGAGGATCAGACTAAAATTTAAGTTGTTATGATAATCTTCTTCTTATGAAACTAATTCTAATTTTTGGAGCTAGTCACATGTCATTCAGTAGGCTACTTATGATGACACAAAACCAAAAATCCCGCAACTTCATTCTACAACACGGAAAGGTTTACTAAGTAAACGTATAGCTTTAGAGGAATTTTGAACAATATACTCATGCTTTGCAATAAAACATGAGTGCTTAGTTAATATGACATAGCCTGTTACATATTTTCTGAAAACCTAAACATGTCGAAATCATTTTGTATAGTCTACAGTTCAATTCAGGCAGGGCGGTGACGTTGACGACCGCCGGACGTGATGACGCAGGTCCTCTAGGCTGTATACGTGCGCGTTCTCAAGTGAGCTCGGAACAAGTAGAGGACGACGAGGCTTCGTTGAGGGCTGTGCTCCAAACCGTCTTTGCCTCTTGAAACGGGCCCGATATTTACACTGTTACGTACTTAAAAACATCTAACCATGAGAAGGAAGCTGTTTGGCGTGATTCTCGCCGTTTGTATCGGTTGGTTCCAAGCCGAAGCTGGGACAGGTAAGGCGTCTCGTTTTTCTGTTGACCATGTTGCTCGTTTTTCACAGGCCTTCTGTTGACACAAACACGACCTAGACGACAGGTCGACTGTATTTACCGTACAGTGAAGTAAAATACATCGAATATGAACGTTTGAAATGGCTTGAAATGTTTAAAGGCCGTTTAAATCGTCGGCAAACTGTCGCGCACGAGCCCACGGGGAAACGACTCACGCGCATGGAGCTGTAGCTACAGCTGAATAGTTTTTACTCATTAAAGCTCTTTTAAGTCTACTTAAATCCCAACACATAGGAAATATGTATCCAAAAATAGGAGTTTATATAGTATTAATCAAAAAAAAAAAAAAAAAAAAAAAGCGACGTAAATGATTATCGTGGTGTTTAAAGGCAAAGTACAAACTGCAAAAAAACCCACCATATGGATTTGCTGTTTGTTTTTCTTGTACAAGAACCTTTAATCCGAATTAAGTGTTGTAACCCAAGTTACACATTTCCCAAAATTGGAGATCTTCTCTCCGAGGATCATGCTTCGTAGTTGACCTTTTAATTATTACAGGAAGGATTCAACCTAACTTTTCTAGTTAATATATTAATGGCTGTCCTCTTCCCTGGCAGGTCAGTTCCTCCATGAATGATGTCTTAAACACTGTAAGCAGCAGGCAGCCATGACGACATGTGCAGACTGGTTTTCTAGAGGCCTGCTGTCAAGTCTAGTAAAACATCAGTTGAGAGTAGCCTGTAATCATAAAATGGAAACTGAGGGAGGCAAAACGTGTTTGTCCAATCATGAAGGTGGAGGCAGTAGGGCAGCAGTTTTCATCTTTTAGTCTATCCCTGTTCAGTAAAAGGCTTAGCTTAAGCTCATTATAATGTTCCATCACTGGAAATGGCACAGGAATCCATGCAAATCTTGTAGGCGATCAACCGTTGCTTACTTAGGGTAATGAAAGTTAGCAGTTTAGTTGGAAATGTCAGTCATGTACGGCGAAATTTGGATTTAAATATATTAAATATCCTCTCCACCCTTTTAGATAAATCAGTTGGTTGCATGATGAAAGAAAATGGCAGAGTAATGAAACTGATTTTGCGTTAAAGTCTGGCATCATCATCATCATCTGTTTAGTCCCCCAGCAGCAGCAGCTGATGAATAGCATGGTCGGTAAATCCAAACCTAATCAGCTTCATGCTCTCAGTTAGAAATAGAGAGCTAAACACCCTAGGAGGTGCTTTTCTGCACGTAAGCATTGATACTTCCTCAAAACAGAACAATCTGTGCAACAAGTTTACTCATTTTGTTCTTGAGTTGCCCCATAGTACATGATGTTACGGTACAACGTCAGGCCTTGTAGCTGGATGGTGGAAATTGTAGTATCTCCAGATCAGAATTAAAATTAGATTTTCCCCTGAGTACTCAATCTTTAGCTCAGTTGTGCTTTGCTCAATAAATTGGGTTAGAGGAAATGTGCAGGTATTTATCGTTTGCAGGTGAATAGGCGTGAGAAGATTTTGTTTGTGAGTGTTTTTTGCTTCATGTGCTACTTTCAGCCATTTTGTATTTAAAAAGTGTGTTTGTCAGCATGCGCCCGGCTTGGCTGGTGAGGATAGTCCTGTCCTTCAACTTTTTAATTGTTCTCACTAAGGCTGTAGGGATATGCAAAACTATATTTCAAAACTTGTCACAGGGTTGCCCGAACCACTAGTTGACTAGTTTAAAAATTGGTCTGAAATAAAAAATGGTAAATGTTAAAAATCTTATTGTGACTCATCGATGCGTTTTTTTTTTTTTGACTTTTAGAGTTAAATCTAAATGTCTTAACTTCCAGTGGAAAAAAAGAAATAAATAAACAGATTCTCTGTGACGCGTCGGACATCGTGAATCATTTAATCTCTTTAAATCCCATCTGTCCACAACGACTTCAAGCTTGCATTGATTTTTTTTAAGTGCAACACCCATACTTTAAAATCCAATCAACAACCGATGATAGATTTAAAACCCAATCTTTTAATTTTCTTATAAACAGTTATGTTTGGATATACATAATGCATCAGAAAATGGCGCTACTTTCCGGAGGTAAAAAAAAGGACAAACCAAACTAAAGCAAAATTTGATATTTTTAAATTTGTCACATTTTCTGTCTATATTTTGACGTCTGATTGAGTTGAATCTGGGCACATGGTGTCTAAATTGAAACATTTATTTTATGCAATGTTTTAGCAAGGTGAATGTCCCATGTACATTTTAGGGCTACAATCTTTAAAGCCTTGTGGTTAAACAGTTAAGCCTTGCAATGTAGATTAATACCTTTTATAGAGAACGGTTTATCGGCATTCAATCATGTGATTGAGCCAAGAAAATATAAGGTTGAAACAGTCGACCTTAGGACAGTATTTCTTCTGCCAATTAATCAACATGTCAGCTTGTGAGAAGGTGAACTTATTGACTTTTTTACTAGAACAGGTCAAGTCAAATCTAGAAGTGGCAGACTTTGTACTGAGTGATACTCGTTGTACGTCAATGTTGTCCCTGTTTGGAGTTATTTATAATTTAGGCTTGAAATATTGGGTTAATACTTCTGCCTTATGGTAACATTAAATCTAAACACTTATATATACAAATATATGCTTAAATTCCTTTTAGAGCTTGTTTATATGTGAGTTTTGAATTTGTGGTCCACTTAGTGAACGTTGGAGGTGACCTTTCATGATGGTCAAATGAATGAAGCCTGTTCTGCTTTCAAAGGGCACATGTTATTTCAGGCCTAAGGCATGTGTGGAGTCTCATTGCTCTGATTGTAATGTGGATTGTGGACATCTAGCATTTTTACCCCTCCCTGGCTAACACGCTAAAACATTCCTCCCTCAGCAGCAGACAAAAAGGGAGCAGCACCGTACTCTTGTTTCGAAACCAAACACACTGAAAGCATGTGCTACACAGCAAGAAGCAACAACAGGTCTGGGGCTGATATCAAAGTGTTCTTGTCATTGATGTGAAGGGTTGTTGTGCAAGCGGCTTCACACGTACTTCCATGTCGTTCAGGGTGTGTGTTGTTCTAAGGTGATCAGAAAAATTGAGCTGAAATTCTCCATGGGGGATTAGCACGGTACAACCTTGTTTTTCTCCTGAGAACATGCTCCACGTCTACACGAATGGCTTCAAAATGGTTGTTTTTAGGTTCATTTACTCTGTACATGTCAGTTGTGTTTATTCATAATCATAATCTTATGTCAAGTTTTAAAGGGATAGTTTGCTCAAAACTGAAAATCGTCCTCATGTGATTCCAAATCTGTATAACTGACTTCTGTTGAAAATCAAAAGAAGATATTCTGAAAAAGTGTTTAAAATGGGTCAAAACAACTTTTTTTTTTTCCACATGATGACACAATTTCCTGTTTTGAGTGAACTACCTCTTTAAGCTTCATCAGTCATCACCATTACAGTCATCCCGTTATTTCATGTGGATGTTCGATTTCATTTTTCATTGCATTTCTTGATAAGCTAACCTTTGGTTTTAATGCATGCTTCAGCTTAGGGCTGGGCGATATAGCTAGAAACGTATCAACGATATAATGGTTTCATATTGTTCGGTATCGATAATTATTGACTTTTTTTAAATAATCTTTTTTAAAACCGAGCAATAGAATTATTATTTTTAACCACTGTTTTTTTTAATTTGCCCAATTTATTAAGAGAAACAACTTTTTTGTTTGTTTGTTTTAACAGTAAAACACAAAATTTAAACAAATATCTCTTTTCTTATGTTTTATATGTAGATTAAATGAGTTTTAAGGAAACTTATGGCTTTTCTCCCGAGGGCGCAATGAAGAAAATAATGCAGCGCATTAAATTGTCAATATGTTAAATTGCATACAACTTGCATTAAAAAACATGCATAATGTCTAAATAAATCAAATAATTTTGTAAACTGCATAAACAATTATGAACAAAACAGCATCATGTACTTATGCATTGCTTAATACAGAGCCAAATCACCGATCACACAGATTGCATTTAAAAACATATGAGATGCAGTGAAATGAAAAACCTTCACACGTTTTCTAAACGTTTAAACTGTTGTTACTATGCATGGCTTTCTTTGCATCTCTTGTATGAGACGTGAGTGCAGCAGTCATTTGTCAGTCTAAAAAATTAATATGCATTCTGTCTGAATGGCTTGGTTTTGGTTTTAACCTAATCAAGATCTTCTATGCATTGAGCTACTATAGTTCTCTAATATTTTAAACGAATAATGCAGCAGTGGCGCATCTTGTGGGCTAGACTAACAAAACATTAAAAGTGCAACAACGTCACTTACATCTTCACTGCATCTCGTGCGCCACTGATGACACTCTCTGATGCACACATAACATTCAATTGTACCATTTTTGCATTCAAATAATGCAAATGTTTCTTTTAAATTCAGCTAATATTAATTTTTTATTCACAATCTCCTCATCACAGGCCGGGATTACAGCATGTGTTTGTGTGTGGTGTCACTCATAACACGTGCCTCTATCGTGCGCTATATCGAACATTTTTTCTATCGTTATCGATGAAGGTGTACCGTCGATAAATATCGATACCGTTTTATCGCCCAGGCCTACTTCAACTCATTGTCATTTTAAAGTGCTTGCTTCTAATGTTCTTCAGTTGGGTTTTGGTTATCATGAAGCGTTGAAGTCTTGCATCATGATGCTCAATATCCAGTTTGTTTCTTGTGTATGCCTGCTTTGTTTTTCATCTAACGTTTCTCTCTTTTTCTTTTCTCCTCTGCTGTTTCTTTTCTTCTTTGCCTGCCTGTCTGCTAATCATTATTCATATCATCTCAATGAACTGTCCATCCTAAACCCAAATCACCCATCAAATGTCCAGCGGGCTTCATAAAATCGCCCTTGTCTCAGATGAAACTCATAGAAGACAGTGCCGAGCTGGATTGCGAGGTCATAGGGAACCCCATCCCCGAAGTTCAATGGTGGTTCATTGAGGGTGAAGAGCCGATTGAAACGGTCACTCAGCTGTTTGACGGCGCGAGAGAGGATCACGTACGCATCAATGCCACCTATATCAACCACGCTACCAGCACACTCATCCTCACCAATCTAACACTCAACGACACGGGTGTTTACGAGTGCCGTGCTTCAAACGACCCTGACCGTAATGACCTCAGGACCCCACCCAAAGTCAAGTGGATTCGCTCGCAAGCGAACGTTATAGTGTTTGAACGTGAGTTACGTTGTGGTATCACAACGTCTCCTTTAGCGTAGAGGAGGAAGTCCTGTAGATTCAGACTCTCCCTTGTCTTGCCCTCTGCCTTCCTTTTTTCCTTTGACCAGAGACCAGGTCACATGACTACTTTAGTGCCATCTGTTCTTTCATAGTAATCTGATGACTTCTGAGCATATCACTGTCTAGAGCTTGAGATGAAGTTGAACCTTTTATTAAAGAAATGGCATTGATCGGTTAACGTTACTGCCGGTCAGAAGGTGTTAAACACACTAATTGGCCTTCATTTTTGGAAAAGCGCTCTGATTATGTCTCATTAACATGGCTTGCTTTCAGTAAACATCTAAAAAGCTCTTTAGATGTGTGGATTAACCCTTCTGGTGGTCTTAGTGAAAAACTAGTTATTTTCCACAATAGTTATTCATAAGCACATGGTCTCCAAACCAGTTGCTGGTTGGTTGAATCTCCTTCCCACTTCCCATTCGTTTTCATTACAAACTGCTCACTCAATGTTTCCCAGTAGCCCAAATGTACCTTCATTTCTCCTTTGATAGAGCACAATGTGCCTTACAGTTCACATTGTGGTGAACATCTGGACAGCAATGTTCCGTTCCATCATGTGTCCAAAAATGTACTTTTTAAATTTTTTTTTACTGTGCCACATCAGGTGGGTAGAGTAATTTCCAGCAGTGAGCACTTGTTTTGTTTTGTTGTTTTTGTTATTATTATTTTTTTTTCTGTTAAAGAGTAATAATGTTAATGTTAAATTTGATGTTTGTGTAACTTTTATGCCTTGGCAGATCCAGTCATCACGACTAAACCAGATGTGGTGAACCACCAGAACCAGACCTCTGCAACACTAACCTGCAACCTTACCAACACTTCTTTTATCATCAAAGGCCACTATTGGACCCATAATGGCAAGACCATTGACAAATCAGAGTCAACCTCTGATAAAGCTTTCATTGAACACACGTATGTTCCTCAACCTTATATAAATGTATCACTAAAGAAGAGTGAAATATAGCGCTCTAATTTCAGTATAAGCTTCTCAGATTTAGTGTTTACAGGTCCATTAAATATAATGCAGCTGCTCAGTTTGTGTGATTGGGTTGTTACAGCAGTAGCGGGATTAAGAGCCTCCGGCACTCCACGTTCACTGACCCTAATTCCCATTAGAACTACTGGGTCGGAAAAATATCTATGGGGATGCCTGAGCGGCGTGCCGGAAAAGCCGTTTACTTTTATATTTCAGATTTCCTATACTTGTATTGTCCTCCCCTCCACCTTTATTGCTGCGGTGCTGTTGTTATATAGAAGGATCTCAGTTGGCATAAAAAAAAATATATATATATATATACATATATACATACATTTATTTTGGTCTCATTGCTTGTTTTTCTTTCTCTGGCAGAATTAAAAAGATTGATTACCACTCTGCTGGACTATATACATGTGTCTTCCGAACAGAACCTGAGGTTAATGCAACCATTGAAGTTAAAGGTAAGAAAGTTTGACTGACAGATTACCGCATCTGTTATCCATCATGCATTACATGCATTTTTTCAGGTATATTGTACTCATCACCCATAATTATACTCTTCCTGTTAGTTCTCCCATATGTAGGGGCCTACAAACACTCTGAAAATGCTAATGAGAAAGACAAAGCTGTCCTAATATGTGTGAGCCATGGATACCCCCTGCCTACTGACTGGAGTTGGTATAAGCTCGGTAAAGATGAAAGTGAAAAGGTAGATAAAGCTTGTTGTTATAACATGAGATTGGTACCTGGCCATGCGATTTTGAAGGTTGAATAAGGTTGCAAAAGTGAGTTAAATGACACTTGGCATTATGAACATTTATTAACCTAGCTGTAGTGTCTATCCGTTTATTGTATGACATGACTTTTGTAGCTCAAAAACTTAAAACTAAAAGATCAACTTGAAGCTTTCAAGCCTTTCCACTGATGCAATGGAGATATTATGACATTTACAATTGTTATGGTTGTGAAATACTATTAATAATACAATACTTAAAATAAATTTAATAATAATAATAAATGACAAATGTACTGCATATAACAGGTTTAATAACTTTTTTTTTTTAATTTTGTTTCTGGTTCTGTTCCTGTCAAAATTTAGTTTGTTTCCATTTTGCTTATTTGTTCCTTGAACCGGTTCAGAGCCCTGCTTTGAATAAAATAATTTATTAATTTACCTGTTACAGTGGTAGTGATTGCATTAATATAATTATTGATGTTCAACCATTGTACTACATTACATAAAATATCTGATATATTATAAAATGTTTTTTATATTATATAATGTATTTTATGTATACAATGCATTCATTCTTATTAATTTAATAACTTATTGTCTTATAATTATATATTTAATAATTATGTTTGGATGATTGTTAATAACTGTTGTTGTGTGCTAGTAGTTATTAGAAATAGCCTCAGGCTGATGATACACGGGGCAACTTTTTGAGCAGTTTTGCTTGAGTGCTTTCCCTTTGAGACTGGGCAACAAATTTCTCTTTAGATTGTTCATTGGCCCCGTCTCTCACCTGGTTGCCTGTTGCCAGAAGTTGCCCGGCAGCATTGCTCAAAAAGTTGCCCTGTGTATCATCAGCCTTAATAACTTACTAACAAATTTGCATTGTCAACACACAGATTCCCATTGTCAATGGCACTAGTGACAAGTATGAGATCAAGACCACCCCCAACAAGACCACGCTGTACGTGAAAGATCTGGACATCAATGAGGACATGGGCATGTACCAGTGCCAGGGCACCAATGAAATAGGATCAGCCAGTGATCAGATTCAGCTGCGTGTGCGTAGCCAACTGGCCGCCCTTTGGCCATTCCTTGGCATTGTCGCTGAGGTCATTATTCTCATCACCATCATCTTCATCTATGAGAAGAGGAGAAAGCCAGACGAGATCAATGACGGTATGTGACGCTAGTTGTTTCAGTCATAATGTTTCATTTCCATTTTCGTGAATGTACAAATGAATGACCAGTGGATGTAATTTTACATTTTTGTTTATGAATTCGTAATGGTTAAAGATCCTATTTCAGTTTGATTTTGTATGTTTATTTTATTTTGCTGAAGTTTGTGGCTGTTCCTTAGCGGAGTCTATTTTTATTATTTACGTTGTTTATTTCTCTGTTCGCTGCTGCTTTTACGTTGTGGTAAGTGCTCAAAACTGCATGTCAGACTGAAGTGGATTTGCTTAAACGGGTGGTTTTGGGAGTTTGAATGGTCTCCCTGATGGGCTGAGAAGTACAACTCTTTCACTGGCTGTTAGTCTTAAATTAGAAGATAAAACGAACCAGATTTGTCAGACTTAGGTTCAAGAAAAGCAACTTTACACAAGCCAGTGAAAGTGTTTAGCTGAGTCTGACATATTGCACTTCAGAATGGGTTTTAAATGTCAAGGTATTATGCATAATAACTAAGATGACATTTCAGACGGATCATGTTGTACTGCCTTGCATGCTCTCTGCATCATCTTCTCATTGCATGATGTTCTTCAGCCCTAGATTATAGCAGTGGCTTCCTCTACGTCTCTGAGAGGCGGCACCCTTACGGCACAAAGGGCGGCAAAATATATAATCCCAACTTTATTACTTAGTTTTTTTTTTATCTTTCTGAGTGTGTTTGGACATGCTCTCTGCATGAAAACTTCAGCAAAAGTCTCTTTCAAACTCAGATTCAGCTTATTTTTTTTAGAAGTATATGTTTATTGGGTGTCAACTTGCATCTTATTATAAAGTTTCTTTCTGATTGTGTCTGTCTGAAGCACAACCTTGCCAGTAACCGGAAAATTGCATTTTATTAAAAATCTGTAATATTTCTAAAAAAAAAATTATATGTACTTTGAATATCAATATATATTAAACAAACATTTATAGTGATTTTATAAACCTTCATTTATCAATTATAAATAAATATAGTACATGGTGTAAAAAGAAAAGTAGACATTTATTGTGAATTAATGCATGCCTTTTGTTGGGGGGGGGGCGTTCTGTTTACAATGTAGTCTTAAAAAAAAATCAAATAAGATAAAGACTATATATTAAATAAACACTTAAGTAAAATAAATAAAGATATGTTATAAATCAAGCCCCCACACAACTGCATGTATTTATCAAATAGTTTACATTGTCCTACTTGGGGTGCTCCTATCAGGATTTTTGAGGCCGATCACAGAAAGCAGTATCTGCCGATACGATCACCGATACCGATCTTTTTATAGCCAACTTTTTATCATGTAGAATTATTTATAGTAAGACTCCAGTCAAGATTTTTAGACATTCAGGGACTGAATTTCATTTTTGAAAAAATGTATATATTTTCTCACCTAAATGTTTGATCATGCACTGCATTTTTGTTTTTACAATCATCAAAATTGTTGGACAATAGCTTACACACAGCACAAGCCTGATTTTGTGAGCTGTATGTGAGGCGGCCTTTTACATCAGGTTCACACATACTCTGTTTGCAGTGCGCATGCAGTCCATGTGTGGTACGCAAGCGGTGCAGAAGCAGCACTGGCTGTGCTTTCACACCGGGGTCTGCAACTGACCCGTGGCTGTTTACTACAAATACAACATTTATCCATTATTTTGAGTTCAAATCCAAACATTGTTCATGAAAATGCTTTTTCAGCATAGCGATTCCTTTTTTTTTTTTCTTTTTTTTCGGTCCAACGCTAGCTGCCTCGATTGTGTAAGTGACAATTACTGTTAACTGCAGTGTGCAGCTGGCTTATATTGCAGACGCGTTTTGATTTGAAGCCATTTGCTCATATTGAGAGAGCGTGTGGTGATTCACTCAATGCTGTTTGTGAAATTGTCGCGCAGAAAGTGTTCAAAATTAGCTACTTTAAGTTATTTAATAATAAATATGAACTGTCCCTCCCCTTTAGCATTATAATTATTTCACCACCGCCGGACGGATATTGAGACGGTGCCACTGCATGTTGTGCCAAACCTCTCACGTTTTTTTGAGATCGGCAATTATAGAGACCGCCGATCAATCATCCCAAAGCAATTATTGGCCGATAGTGATCGGTAGCCAATCAATCGGAGCACCCCAAATACTACTATATCTATTACTTAATTATTGTATTTGATCTTTTTTTCCACAGTCTTTTGTGACTTCAACCCCCCCTCCCAAAGCCATATTAAAATTATTTCTTATTATAAATGTAGTATCTTTACGTTTAATAATTTCAAATCACCACAGAAATGCTTATTTCACATTATAAATTAATATAAACTATTTACTAGTATTTTGTTTTAAATGGCATATAGAGTGACTTCAAACCCATATATATGTGTGTATGTGTATATATGTATATGTGTATATATGTGTGTATATATATATATATATAGATATATATATATATATATATATATATAATATAATATATATATATAGATATATATATATATATATATATATATATATATATTACACACACACAACAATTATGAAGAATGTTATACATTTTATAATTACATTCAAAATGTTTTGTAAATACATGTAGTTCTGTTGTGGTTTGAATTTAAAAAACTTAATTTTACATAGTATAAATCTGTATATAATAATATTGGCTTTTAATTAGGTCTTTTACACAGATATTTTATAGTGACTTAAGTTCCACAAAATAAGTTGTATGAATATTTTGAAATAATTTTAGTATTATTTGATTTGTTAGGAATTTTTCAAAGTCATCCGTCCACTTTTTTTTCCCCTCCCTCCAGTTCATAAAGGTTGTTGTTATTAGGTGGTGTTTTCATTTCCAAACAGCCATTGTCATATCCAAAGACTCTCCTACATATGTGCCAGAGGCAGGACATTTTTCAGTGGTTTCTTTTCAGTGGGAAGGTTTCTGGGTGATATGCTGACTCCAAAAGTCCAGTGCAGGAGTTTACAAATGTGATATAATGCTGTTTGAGAGCCTTCACCATGATTGATGCAGAAAAGGAACAATGTTTTTCTCTCCACTACATCTGTAGGTGAGGTTGTGCTGCAAACAAATGATATTTGATTGGAAACGTTTGTTCTTGGGTTGAAAAACCACTAAACATATCCTTTCAATCCAACATCAGACTGCATGGTTAATGTAAATGCATTATTCTGCATGAATCATTATTAGTAGTGCTGTGAAAACATGGATAGCGGTGTTTAGTTGATGTGTACAGATTTAGCAGTAGAAATAACTGAATTAAGAGTATCAAGGTTTTCCAGTCCCCAAATCGCATTACTCATTAGGTGCTCTGCTTTTAAACTTGCGGTTTTCAATGTCTTGAGGCTGTCACCCTAGATTTTAGACAAGTTACTGTAACAGTTCAAATAGACTGTAGTGTTGTACATTTGTCAAAATGAGTGTTTAACTACTTTTTCTTTTCTCTTTTCATGTGTTCCTGCTTCCTGTAGATGATGACTCAGGATCTGCACCACTGTAAGTGTACGGTGTTATTTGTGCTGAGATATTGTACAGGTGCAGAAGTGATTTGTGCAGTTTACTCAGAGGAAATTCAAGGCCATGTTTAAGTCTAGACAGCAGCCCTAGATGTGCTTCTAGCTCAGGAAATTCATATGCACATCAAAGAGGGAACTGACGTCCCTTTTTTTTTTTTTTTTTTTTTTAGGAAGAGCAATGCTGCTACAAACCACAAAGACAAAAATGTCCGGCAAAGAAACTCCAACTGAGAAAGGAGAAAAGGTGAAATATTTTTCTTTAAATATTATTTGCAAATTGAATATAATATTGTTTGAATATTTAGTATATGAAATCCGTTAAATTCCATATTTTATACACTTTTTTTTATTTTTTATTTTTTTCTTTTCAGGTGTCCTGATGACTACTGTTGAAGATATATGGAGAATTGAGTTGCTGAGTAGAACATTATAGTGCATCCTGCGAGTTCTTAACCTTCTGCTTGAGTGTAAACATCTTGAGATAATAA
Organism: Cyprinus carpio; assembly: GCF_018340385.1. Classification (NCBI taxonomy): domain Eukaryota; kingdom Metazoa; phylum Chordata; class Actinopteri; order Cypriniformes; family Cyprinidae; genus Cyprinus; species Cyprinus carpio. The sequence goes on from NC_056618.1 coordinate 23,910,493, forward strand.
CTGGTCTCCTTTTACTTTTATTCCTCTTCATTTTGTGCTGCCAGCTGACGTTTTCAATCTTTTTTTGGTGGGAGGGGGGAAACTGCATGATTGTTTTCTTGCTGTAGAAGTGTGTTTAGTGAATCTCTTAATGTGGGAAGGAATTTAATGTTTTTTCCGTCTTCCTGGTTTCTTTCACTGTTCCTCATGAGTGTGAAACTTTCCGAAACATCTACCGAGTGTAATTGAGAATTTAACCATGTTCAGTGTATACAAATAGATTGTTGAATCAAGTTTCTATAACGACAGTCGTTTTACTTTCTGTAAGCCTTAATGTTTAGCCACTTTATTGTACATCCTAGTTGTAATCATTGAAATAGTTAAAATTAACATCAGTGTCGTCGCTGCAACATTAAAGTGCGCTATTTCATGTGGATGGTCAAATGCAAAGAATTTTCTGTTTAATAATGTCAAACAAGCTTATTTTAAAGTTGATAATGTAGTTTCTGATGTTGACTTGTAGGATTCCTCCTGCCTAACCCTTAAGGACCAAGTGCTAGTACAGTGTGGAATTTGCTATTTGCATAATCCGTTATAATTGTTAGCCAAATTCTAACATGGAGGATATGGATATAAATATTTAGGTAAAGTCAGTGAAGGTGGGGTTTTCGTGAAGGCTTTTGCTTAAGTGATGCTCTCCTATAGCTCGTCATACTTGCATTGTAAAACATTAAGTATAGTGTCTGGTGTGTGCCATTTCCAAGTTAAGAGTTGTGTAAAATTTAAGACATTGTTAGAAGTGTATAAATTATTTTGCCTTAGCTTCATAGGAAATCTAATACACTGTCAACTGCACAATCTAAATAAACCTATTTGATTTTAACTTTGTCTTTTGAATATTGCTGGGTGTGTTCAACCAAATAAACCATTTGGCAAGACAACGAAGATGCCTTGCTTATATCGGCTTGTTCTTTGAGCCACCATCAGGGGGCGACATTTACTCATTTATTCGGTTGAGCTGTAGGGAGCGGCTCTACGTGACAAACATCACAGCGTTATTACATTGGAAACAAAGAGACACTCCAGAATATAAAGTATATCATTTAAACCTTTATGGGTTTTCAAAATAGTCACCCGTAGTATTACTACTACTCACAAGTTTGTCCATGTGAATATTTGCTGATTGGATAAATGACTCGAGGCCTGTGACATTTTAGGTTTGATTCCACATAAAGAGCAATGCGTTTTGATATCTATAAAGCTACAAAATAAAATAATAAAAATCCTTAAAAGAATTGAAATCACCTCTAGGCTATGATTAACATATTGTTCACGTTTTGGATTAAGTGTTTCTGTGCGTGGCCTGATGTCAGAATATCTAGGTGATACCATAACTGTCCTCCTTATTTTATTTAGTAATTTGGAAGTAGCCCAAGTTATTTTCTTTGAATGGCTAGAACTTGTGCTACAAACCATTACTTTTATGATTTTATATATAAAAAAATATATATATGTGTGTGTACATACACACACATACATATATACTTTTTGGAAAACTTATTGAAAACTTATTGAAGCCTTATGGTGTGAAACCAATATTTTATAATTTGACAAAATGATAACCCTTAAATTATGACCCTTATGAATGTGTACGGTCTAAAAAAGTTAACAAATGAAGTTAAATTTACTTTTAAATTACACTTTTTGTTAAAATCAAATGGAATAGGCTAGGCCTATAAGAACATCTGATATAATTCAAACCGATATTTTACTTTAAAAAGAAGACCGTGTTTAGAAATTATGCTCACAAACCTGACATTTTAGGCATCAGATATTTTCTTTTAATTTCAAGACGTTTTCAAATTTGCATGAAGCCTGCAACATATAGCTACCTAGCCTTAACAAAGACTGTCAAATTAGATTTTTTCTTTCATTTTCAGGTATCCTTATTTACAATATCACCATAAGAAATGCACAGCTGGATAATGAATAATCAAACCTAGTACTATTGCACACCACTAACCTACATTTGCATATTTAACATAGCGCATCTCGGCTTATTTTCCACTCACTTATCCTTGACATAGTTTGATTCCTGACTCCAGTCATTATCTGAGCACAGAGGAACATCGCTTGTGATGGTTTAGTACCAGGTAAGGGTGTGAATGAGTACAACCATAGCAACGCGATTGGTGTAGTTGTTTGGTGACATTGGGACGCGGGGTAAAGGACTAGGCAACTGCCAACGTCTGCGCTTTCGCAATCTGGCTGCGTCAGGGTTCACCTCAAAGCACCGCTGTCATGGACGAAGCGGAGGACGGCGATGAAGACCACAAAGAAACTCGCAGGGGCGACATTGACTCTTCCTCCAAGATGAAGAATGTAACGCCAGGAGGGGGAGCAACGGCAGCGGCGAGCAGGATCTCCAACAACAACTTCGCCTCCGTCTCCTGTGGACGCAGCACGGAATCCACCGCGCTCCTCTGCCTCGGAGATGTTTCCAGGGACAAGAGTGGGTTTGACGGCGAGGATGGCACCGGAATGAGATGCGTAATCAACGGAGACTGCCGAAGAGACGAGCGCTTGTCCTCAACCCTCTCCAAGCAGGAGAATCAGACAGGTGGAGGCTTCCCAGCATCTGCATGTCACTCCAGCACCTCCAGCATGGACGGCTCGGTCACTCCTGCCCCGACCGCCGCTGCTGCTCCCGCTGAAAAGAAGGACTCGAGAGTTTCCTTCTCCAGCGCTCCGCCGGCCCATGGACCGACCTCGAACCAGCAGCAACAGCCGGGCAATTCTGTCAGCTTTCCCAAGCCTGAGGATGGCCAGATCTCGGCAGATGATGCGGAAGCCAGGGACAACCAAACTTACATGCAGAGGCAGTTTAGCTCCATGCTACAGCCCGGGGTCAACAAATTCTCACTGCGTATGTTTGGGAGTCAAAAGGCAGTGGAGAAGGAACAGGAACGAGTCAAATCCGCTGGCAATTGGATTATTCATCCGTACAGTGATTTCAGGTAGGCATGATGGAGTGACACCAGTGGAGACTCAATACCTTGTTGCAAATGCTCATGTTTGAATACAATAAAAAAAAAGGTGTCTTTTCTGGTTAGAATAAACATACAACAAAAACGACTTCATTGTAAAATATATAACATTTTGTTAGACGGAGTAAATTGCATTAAAATCACATATCAAGTAAGTAAATAAACAAATGTACTTTTTAAAAAAGTAACAGAGTTGACAAATTTGACTTTTTTTTTTTTTTTTTTTGCCATTTAGCCAAGGTCTTAACACTTTTACAAGGTGTTTATTATGAATATACATTCATGCTGATTTTGTATACATTCACAAATATTTAGTGTTCAGTAATCAGCTGTTTACTGTATAAAATCATGGTGACAGGGTTGAGTATTTAAGGTCGATCCCTACTGACAAACATTTTAGACAGGCTAAATTAACAAACAATGAGGCACTTACATGTGATACCATTATACCTTAAAAAAAAGTAACAGAGTTGACAAATTTGACTTAAAAAATGTTTAGCCATTTAGCCAAGGTCTAAACACTTTTACAAGGTGTTTATTATGAATATACATTCATGCTGATTTTGTATTCATTCACAAATATTTAGTGTTCAGTAATCAGCTGTTTACTGTATAAAATCATGGTAACAGGGTTGACTATTTAAGGTCGACCCCTACTGACAAACATTTTAGACAGGCTAAATTAACAAACAAGGAGGAACTTACATATGATACCATTATACCTTAAAAAAAAAAGTAACAGAGATGACATTTTAAAGTTTGTTTAGTCAGTGCACTACAAAGTGTTTATTAGAAAGAGAATTTAATGCTGATATTTTTATTCATTTATTTTGCATATATTTTAGCCAAGGTCTCTATCATTTTGTTAGACAGAGTAAATTGCATTAAAATCACATATCAAGTAATTAAATAAGTAAATAAATGGACTTTTTAAAAAAGTGTAAGATGACAAATTTGAAAAACAAAAAACAAAACAATGTTTAGCCATTTAGACAAGGTCTTAACACTTTTACAAGGTGTTTATTAAGAATATACATTTAATGCTAATTTTTTTAATTCATTCAAAAATATTCAGTGTTCAGTAATTAACTGTACTGTAGAAAAAAAATCATGGTAACGGGGTTGACTATTTATTATCGTCCCCTAGAGACAAATGTAACATTTTATGATTAGGTGATTTACAAACAAGGAGGCACATACTTATACCTTTGTCATTAAATTAAAAAGTAACAGAGTTGACATTTTATAGTTTGTTTAGCCTTTGTCCTCTATGTTGTACCACTATGTGAATTATTAAACTGAGAATTTAATGATGATATTTTTATTCATTTTTCACAAATATTCATTGTACAAAAATCATGGTTACTGTACAAAATAAGTAATAGTAACAGGGTTGACAATTTCAGATGTCTCCTGCTGACAAATGTACAATTTTAGAATGAAGTGATTAACAAACAAGGTGGCACATAATTATGATATATTTATGACAATTAAAAAATAAATACAAAATAAATACAAAATACAAGTTTTCATTCAAATAAATACAACACAATAAAATAAAACAATAAAAATAAAATTTAATTTAACAAAAAAAAAAAAAACTTTTTTTCTAGAAGTTTAAAAAAAACTCATTTCATTTTCTTTTAGCCATCATTCATACGTATGCTGATGAGGGAAACAAAAGGCACCCTTTCCATGGAATAACTCATAGGCCTGAATATCAACCACACACAATGCACAATACTAATTATAATTCGTAATAAGGATTAAGACATCACATTAATTAGATTTTTAGTAAACTGAGATTAATCATTGATGGTCAACTTACACCAGCAGCAGCTTCACTAAAGCAGTTTCACGTAATCAGATGTGTGTAATTTACCAAAACATTTATGGAAATCCTTTTGCGCAAAAGCTGGATAAACTGCAAAGGGAAATTTAGACAGGACAGTTACTTCAAATTTCAGAAATGATCCCCTCACAGTCTCTCGGGATAAAGTCTGAAATGAAATGCTTTTAAAACAGTGGGAATACAACTTTCCTATGGAGCTTTACCACTGATTTTTTAGCTGTGATTAAAAAGTGGAGTGCTTGTTTAGTACTTTAGCTCAATGATATAGTTCAATGGTTTGTTTGTTGTTCTCCCAGCAAGCACTTTGACTCATATAGTCTCCTCTGTGGTCTGTGCTTAATCATCTCCCAGGACACAGAGCCAAGAGGCTGTTCGTCAAATACACTGAAAACAGATTAATTTTATATCAAGTAACTTCCAATAAAGGATAATATACAAGATTTTTACTTCAATTTAAGCAGTAGTTAATACACTTTGATTAAAGACAGGCCCATAATCGGTTTGACCAGGATTTTTCACCATCATTTGGTGGGTCTCCAAAGAATAACACTCAACAGTGATAGTACACCACTGCACATTCAACAGGAAACAACTCATTTTATGCAAACAATAACTTTTTATGTAACAGCCATTCATTGTGAGAGAATAAGAGTAAGTCATAAAATAAAACAACAAATACATAAAAACAATAAAATAATTAAAAAGTACTGTTCAGTATCACAAGTGTCATAAAAAAACTAATGATTACTAAATCAAATGATTTTAATAAAAACAAAAAAATAAATAATGAATACAATACAAGATGAAATAATAATAATAATAATTATATAACCTTGAAACCCCAAAATTATAAAATTAATCAACAATACCAAAAATCAATATTAAAGCAATTAAATGAAACTATATAAAGGACTAATGTTTATAAATGATTATAAAACAAATTTAAGCAAATGAAAATACAAAACAAAAGTATACTTGCTCTCTTGACGGTACACATGGTTGCTACTGAAATAGATCCATAATAATGTCAATAATAATAATTATTATTATTATTTTAAGAATAAGAAAGAAATAAGAAAGCATTATCTTATGTAAGATACTCAGTTAAAAGTTGAAATAAATATTTTAGATATATAATAAAAACCAAGTGCTCTGTCTCATAAAAGAAAAGATTCATTTTTTTCCCCAAAGATCAGCATCATTATGAGGATGCAGTGCCTCGTCTATGCTTTTACGCATTCTGGTGTTAATGTGCATTCATAAAAAAGAAAATATATTATGGATGTGTACAAGCTAGTCTTCGTATTTATTTACAGTCACACATTGCAGTGCAGACCAGGGATCTATTATTGTTTTCAGAGAGAAGACGAACTGAGCACTGCATTTAAATGCGAAGAGAGCATTATGTGATGGAGCTCATATTATTATTAGAACGCAGCAGCTACAGCTGCATTGTTTGCTTGAGAAAGCTCATTTATGATCGCTTCAGAAGTTTTGCTTTGAGTACCACAGACAACTCGGCAATCATTTCGCCTTATAAATCACTGATACACCTTAAGAGAAGCTTCTTAGATTTTAATGTGCATGTAAACCTTAATTCACCTTCTCAAGATCTCAAAAATAAGCTATCATCCTGCTTTGTTCCATGTATCTGTTTCTTAGCGTCCTTGTGATGACCTTGCATAGGTTGAGGTAACTATTATTATTTGGTACAATATTTCACAATATTGATCTCAACCAACAGGCACTATATCAAACGAATGCTGTTTTATTACACCCACATCGCCTCTCTTCTCGTGCGCATGCAGCGTGTTTGTTGAGGCTAGGGTTATTTATAGGGAGTATCCCAGTCTCAACGAACACATTTTTTATTATAAGGGTGTGCCTTTTATACCAAATGCATTTAAAAAGCATGGTAGACCAACATATTGCAACAAAAATGAGAATTATTTATTCATATTCATTTAGTAATAAGCTAAATTATTAACTTACCTTGATTGCTGTGATGTTCTCAAATGTCAATATATTTTATACCACACATTTTGTTTGAGACACTGACATGCCTATTATTAGTGTAGTCTGCATAAAATAAAATAATTCATATATTTCTGTGGCATTTTTGTGCATGCATTTAAGCATATGTCCTGTAAATTAATTCACATATCTGTTCCTTCACACTCCTTTCATTCTCCACACAGGTTCTACTGGGATTTCACAATGCTCATGTTTATGGTGGGCAACTTGATTATCATTCCTGTGGGCATCACCTTCTTCAAAGAGGAAACCACCACCCCTTGGATTATCTTCAACGTTGTGTCCGACACGTTCTTTCTCATGGACCTGGTACTGAACTTCCGCACAGGCATAGTCTACGAAGACAACACTGAGATAATACTTGACCCTGAAAAGATCAAGATGAAGTACCTGAAGACGTGGTTTGTGGTGGACTTCGTCTCATCCATCCCGGTGGATTATATCTTTCTCATCGTAGAGAAAGGCATTGACTCTGAGGTTTACAAGACGGCCAGAGCGTTGCGGATTGTGCGTTTCACCAAGATCCTCAGTTTACTGCGACTTCTTAGACTATCCCGACTGATTCGTTACATCCATCAATGGGAAGAGGTAAGATGAGTGCCGTTGCTGTTTGTTTTCATTGTTGAAGTCGGACAGGATCTTCCGAATTGTGATGCTGGGAAGAAACGGAAACACCTTTTTTCGCTGAGTAGGTCGCCTGATGGTGGTCGCCGTTTGAATACTAACTTTATCTCGCTGACTTCTCCAATATAAGACATTTTCATTCATGGGATGACTGAAAATAACATTGGTAACTCAAAAACAGTTGATAAATCCAAGTCACTAGGTCCAAGCCAAGTCAGCGAAACATATTTCGCACACATTGTCTTTATCAGAGTACTAGGTGTCAAAATAATAACTAAAAAACGCAACTGATGTTATGTTGAACGTTCTTGTAACTAGCAGTGCTAAAGACATTGACTTTAATCTCATAAATATCATAAAATATATGATATATGGTTAATTTGTCACACTGAAAATAGAAGTCTGAGCATATTGACTTGTGGGATAGAGTTTTCCACGTAATAAATTATAATACTAATGATTTTGGCAAATATTCTGTGCAAACAGAAAATTTGCATACTGTCCACAGTAAAAATACGATGTACCGCAGCTATATTCTAATGAGTTAGTTAGTATTCTATTCCAAACATAGCCCAAATGTTTATTTACCTATTGACGTCACTTTTCTTGTTTGTAATTGCGAGAGGCAGAATGTGATCAATGGTGCTTTTCATTGATTTCCAATGCTGCCTTCTAGGTGTTTTGTTGTGGGTGACTAATTAGGTGCATAGGCTAATTAACATAGTCTGGAGTAATTAACAATCATAAACGTTAACAGCAACTGACTGACCACTATTGTAAAAACAGTTCAGTTCATTACTATTAAAACGATGACTGACATTGGGAACATTTCAGATGATTACATAGAGAGCCAGCTGTTCAGAGTGACAGAAATGTGACGGTTTGCCTGTGGTTGAGCTGACTGATGATTCAGATTTCACCACTAAATGGGACAATTATGCTGCTGATTACATAGTGGTAATGTGAGCCAGGCATGGCCCTCAATTACTGAATCAACCTTGCACAGCAGTGCCACATCCACTCAACACTGTTTGGCCCCCTTATAGCTCTTGATTACTCAGGCAGGGACAAAGCATGAGTTAGACCTCCTGAAAGATATGACCAAGTTGTGAAACCCATTTGTAAGTCAGCACGTTAACCCGATAACATGTAGATCATGTAAATACTTAAACTGTGGTTTTTTTTTATCAGGGAAAAGGCATAAACAGCTAGAAAAACCCCAACAGCACACTTAGTTTTGCCCATTAACCCAATATTGCACTGCATGTAAACATGTCAAGAAGAAAAGCATTTTATTGGCCACAGTAGCATGATCATAATGTGTGTTAGCTAATTAAAAGGCTAACACACATTATGCAAATTTTTAGATTGACCATTTTTAATTTTGTTCAAAAATGCTAAGCTATCAGGCTAGTTAGCTTTCAAACAGCAATGTAATTAAAAACAAAGCAAGCAAATGGTTAGTTAACAAGACTACGAGCTAAAAGTAAATGCTATGCTAAGCTATCAGGCCAATCGCAATCTTGCTAAAACACAAATATACTACAAACCTAAAGTAAAATGTTTAGATGTTCAGTCTATGTTGACCATTTATAATATAATGAAACATTGTAAATGCTAAGCTGTAGGCTTATGCTAACTGTATGCCAACTAAAACACAAAGAAATCTAAATGGTTTGATTGATATATTAATTGATGCATTTCTATGGTTACTACAACAAATATTGAAAAAAATTATATTTGTAGTCAGGCACTGAATAAAATTCCTGAAAGAAATTCAGTCTGCCAAAGTACTTGTCATAATGTGCATACATTAAATTCTATAGAATGGAAACTAAAAACATTTACTTAAGAAACAAAATTGTTTCATACCACCAACCACATGGTACACATGACAATCATGCCTGGTGACCATATTTTGACAATCCCCTAACAATGGTAATTATGCATGCCAGAAGACAACAGAGTTTTTATATTTGGTATGGATCATTAATTTAAAAAAGTTCAAATGGCGGTGCCATGAAACCCATAAGTGCTTCCACATTGCTTTGAGACAAGTGACCCTGATCAAAGAGCCTTTCAAGAACTGCACAGCAACAATGATATACTAAACAAACAGCCCTAACTACCGACCACTGAAGAGCTCCAGGTATGATGCTTCTCTTCAAATATTAGTCTCTAGTCAGTTTTGTGTTTTGCATTGTCTCAGATCCCATTCCATGTGCTGCTACTTCTCAAGCTAGAAAGACAACCCACTCCAGCCAGTGTCTCTGCTTGTCTTCTTCTATCGCTGATTTTGGCCTAGTTGCTATTTGGAGCACTTGGCTTTTCTCAGGTGTGACAAGCCTTGATTCTTGTATGGGAAGAAAGTGTTGACACAGTCTCGCACAACCACACAATGCATTATCCTGGACTGACTCCAGATAGCTCTCCAATAGCTGTCCTGTCCTCTCCACTTTGTAACCACAAACAAACTACACACACGGCTGTCTCCAAGAGACATTCTCCGCTCTCCAGTCTTTCTTCCAGTTACGCCAGGAAGAACATGGTATCAGCTTGGCACATTACTTTCATCATTCACAGACATGTTCTGTATTGAATCTAATCTGACAGGATGAAGTTTGTAGGATGTACTAAACTCACTGCGTAAAGCTTTGGCAAACCTGGTCTCAATGCGATATGTGTGCTCGTATTCACAAATCTAGAGGTCACAAATAATCTTCAGGTCAAAAGGGTTTTGAAACAGTACTTTGTCAAGGGAATCCTTCCAAAAATTCAATATGAGAAGATGGATTACCTGTGTCTCTGTTTCAGAGTTCTGATAATTTGATCTGGATTGCCCTAGAAAGCCCTTCCCTTCTGCTAAATGTAATGCTTCTCTTATCTTGACTGACAGATCTTTCACATGACCTATGACCTGGCCAGTGCGGTGATGCGCATCATCAATCTGATTGGCATGATGCTGCTTTTGTGCCACTGGGATGGCTGTCTGCAGTTCTTGGTGCCCATGTTGCAGGACTTCCCTTCAGACTGTTGGGTGTCTCTTAACAAGATGGTGGTAAGTCTTGCCTTCTAACTTGCCTTGGTCCCAAAAACTCTCCCAAATAGCAAGTTCAAGTTTTGTAGCCCAAAGTTCAAGTACTATTATCTAAAGTTACACACAAAAATAGGAATGAGCCATTTGCTGAGTCCAGGAACTGAATCTTGGACTCAGCAAATGGCTCTGTAGAAGGTCACTCTGAGTCCTCCAATTATGCCTGAACAATTCCACACAATAAGCAAATCACAAAGCCAAAGCTTCCACTGATGTCATCAGTGTTTGACAGTGTTAATCACATGGGCACATTGGGGAGCCGACTCCATTACCTGCTCTTCTCACTTTCCCAAGTCAGCCCGGCACTTTGAGTCACCCCTCCCTTACTTCTCACTATCATCCATCTGTTCTAGAAGTTCTCCTTGCTGTTTAGTCTACTCTGAATATAAGACACTGTTTGGACATTTGCTCCACTGATGTATACAGTAAGTGATCGTGAACTCTTGCTCTGTAAAGTGTGTGCAATGCCAGACAACTTAACTGAGAGTATGATTTATATTTGTGTTATGTGGGGATTCACATGTAGGCTGAATGCCACTCTTGACAACCAAAGGGCTGGCTTGTTTTAAACCTTGGTATAAACCACTGGCAACAGTTTGTGAACTGTCGTCAACTAACTAAATTTACCATTGGAAAGGTAACAAACTCGTGAGACTGAACTCTGATAAATGCTGATTATTTAGGTCTTATCCTGCCTGTTCGTCCTTCATTTATTAATATACACTCTTTATATGCTGTCACTTGTAAGAGATCATGTGACATGGGGACAGGTTTCTCATTGGCTTTTGTTACAACAGTAGTTTTTGAGTGCAGTCATTCTAGTCGCTGCCAATGCTTAGCAATCAAGGTCAGCAGCTTTCAAAAGGCAGATTGCTTGAAATGAAAGACGCAGCGTTAAACGATCTGTCTCATTATTTCAAGTGTCCGCTTGGTCTCTCAACAGGCCTGTCTTTGTGTGGTAATGAAGCCTGTGAGTCACACACGCTGAGATGCTGTTAAGCTTCAGCAGAGGTGCTATAAAATACTAGGCAATTTACAAACCTTCCTTCATTTGTTAGAATACAATAACACTTAAATAGGCATTATCATTTAGGATACTGAAAAAAGTCTGATGATGTTCCAATCCAAAACAAACTTACACGTACTTGTCTCCTTCCTGTTTGCAGATAGGGTAAGACCCTAAAAAAATCTTAAGTCTTAAATAGTGTTCGAAAAAACATCAAAGATCATTAATATCATCTGAGACTCATCAATATCATGCTCACATCAAATCAAATCAAAATTCTATTTTGACTTAACATAAATGAGTCACAGATGGTTCAGCCGCATTTCACTTGCCGCTGAGTTTCCCTCCTCTGATAGATCAATGCACTGAAATACACCCATTGATCCCTTCTGATCCATCTGTGCCCTGTGATCCATGACCTAGCATCGTCAAATCCATCCGTGCACAGTTAGAATCCCAAATAAAGCACATGTGATTCATAGGTACTTGCTCACGTGTGTTTTTTGAGAGTCTTGCTTATGAGCTCTGCAGGCTTGAGGAGCCATTTAAAATTCAGATAAACATCCCCCAGACATGCACAGATACATACAGATGGACTCAACATGGCCTGTCTTCATCTACACATTCACAGTGAAGGACTCTTACCAAAGTCCTTTTAGCGCAGGTCAGTTCATTGGTGACCATCTTGGTAATGTCCAGCAAAGCTATTTACTGTGAAGGCAGTAAAGTATAGCTGTTATAGTGAATGGCTCTTCAGACTGAAAAGGCAGGACTTAAATTCTTACAACTGACATATTTAGCACTATGATTTCTCCCATTCGTTTTTCTACAAGTGGTTTGTTTCTTCTGCCATATACAAATCTTTACTTTTACACATAGAAATACTAGATAAGCAATGGCGAAGGAAACCTTTGCATTGCAGCTAATTATTGCTAATTAGTGTGTTTAATATAAGCACAATTCAGTTATGTTTCCCTCAGCTGAATGTAGACTCGACACAATCCTATGCTTGTACATCTCAAAGAAATAAAGCTTCACAGTAATGACTGTCTACTGTGCTAGTCAAGCTCGGCTAAATCAACTTAGCAGCTAAGTCTCGTCAACTCAGTGCTAGTGGGGGTGAGTAACACTAGGTTAAATGTGCACTAAGGGCCCTAGTTAGGCAAAATATAACCAAAACACAGTTGCTCAACCAGATATACTCTAATGTGTGCTAATCTTTTATTTAGCTCATGCTAAATCATGCTAGCAGCACTACAATGCATGTCTGCTAAAACTGATTATGCAGCATTAATCATTTCCTCTTTTTTCCTCAAATAATGCATGCAAAAGGAAATAATTTGTGAATGCCTGTTTATCCACATAATGTAGAGCATGTGTTGGGGTGTTGAATGGCGAATGTTTTGAGGCTATGCAATATCTTTCATTGCATTAATTTGCATACTCCTCTTTGAGAAGTATGACACCACCAAGTGACTCTTTGTGTTTACAGCTTGTTGGTGTTCATGTACTGTAGCAATAAAAAACTGAGAAATCTGTCTCATAGTGGAAGCTGTGACTCTGATCTATTTAAGAATGAAAATCAACAAAAGAAGTGTTAATTAAATTAGTTTCTTTTCCATGCATTTATCAGGAGGGTTCAAATATATAATGTAGAATTTCAGCAGTTTGTGTTCATTCAATGTTTAATTGCTTGTCTCTGTGCTTACTAAGATGTTCCAGTTAACCCAGAAGAAAATTGTTGCTCAGGTTATGCCTGGAAGTCTTGGAAGGCAGACATGTAACGAAGATGGAAAGCAGACATGAACTAAGCAAACAAATCTCCCTGACACACTGCCCACACAGCATGCTTTCTACACTGCCAAGACTTGTAGTTACTCAGATAAAGGGTTATACTCCAGTCAATGTCTTCTCTGTCTTGTTTGCATCTATGCTTGACAGGATTGTTGGGGTTGCAGCAACCTCAGGACTGTGTAGTTGAGTCTGGGAACACATTTATATTTCTTATTTCTCCATGACGCTTGCACTCCATGTGCACTGTAGCCTGTCTTTGCTCCCAACCTGCCAGTTGGTGATAGCAGCCAGGTGTGTCCTGACCTCAACAGAGGCTTCCTCCATCCCAACCCTACTAAGCCACTTCTCGACTTATATCCACAAAGTAATTCCACTGATTACCTATCAACCTCGTTTTCCATTTTCACCTCCAACTCTTCCCCCACTTCGTCATTCATAGTCACCCATGGCCTCCTTGACTTTGATTTGGGATTTTCATAGCCTTGTCTAAACCCTTCTCGAAGTGAATGCAAATCAGGTTTACCACATTTCACAGGGACCCATCAGGTCAATCCTGAAAAATCAGTCACTTATGAAGAGAGACAAGGCACCTTAGCATAGCAGCTGAGGTCTTATGCAGATACTTGCAAGGGGAGCAAAGACATTTTAACAAGAGCCCGACTGAACAATAAACAGCGCAGTCCCATTAAATCACAGACAGAATGATGGAATAATGAATCTGTAACAGGTCCATGGTGCACGTAGCTATCCAAAGTACTTGGCAAGATGCCTTTGATAGGGGTTTGTAGAGGTATACCCCTCCTGAGCCAAGATTTTGACGTTTTGATGTATCTAGTGCAGATGAAGTAATCAAAGTCTCTTTTTTCTGTTTATCACTTTCTCACATCCCAATTTGCAGAACGACTCCTGGAGCGAGCTGTACTCCTTCGCCCTGTTCAAGGCCATGAGCCATATGCTGTGTATTGGGTATGGACGCCAGGCCCCTGAGAGTATGTCTGATATCTGGTTGACCATGCTGAGTATGATCGTGGGAGCCACCTGCTACGCCATGTTCATTGGCCACGCCACCGCCCTCATACAGTCGCTGGACTCTTCCCGGCGCCAGTACCAGGAGAAGGTGGGTACTATGCTCCAAACACACACACACACACACACTGAAACACCTGCAGATGACCTTCTTATGTGTCACCGTTTGTTTGATCTTGCCAGATCAAAGTCGGTACCTATCGTCTGTTTGAGAGGATGAAACTGCTCAGGCCAACTATCCCTACGGCTGAGGATTCTGGGTATTCTCCGCAATCTGGTCTCCCTCTCATCTGATCAGTTGTCAGTCCCTCCCACTGCTGTAATTTGGTCTTTGATTCCTAATCACGGCATCTGGTGCTTGTTTACACCTGCAGCTCTAGCCTGCGACCCGTGTCTTGTCGTCACAAACAATTTTGTCACAAACTTCTTAACTATGCATTGTTTCCATTGAGCAGATCCTTTCTGGAACCTCCTTTTTAAAAAAAAAATAGATAATCATTTTGTTATTGCCATGTGCTTTGAAAGAAAATAATTTTTTGGGATATTCTATTTCAAAGAAATTTGATGCCCACCTGAGTAAAAAGGCATTCATGTTCTTACATATGACAGTGACATAGACAAGTCAGATAAAAGAGTCAGAAGTTTCTTCTACAGGAAATGGGGTACAGCAGTTAGATGGACAGAACTGAATTAAGCATATCTCAAAGTTGATCAGCAATCAAATTTAGTTTTAAATAGAGCAGAGGTCTTTCACCATGCTCATGAAGACCCACTGTCCTGCAAAATGTATTTCCAACCTGCTTCAATACACCTGCCTGCAATTTTTAAGCAATCCCCAAGAGCTGGATTAACTGGTTCAAGTGTGTTTGATTTGAGTTGAAGTGGGTCTCCTGGAGGAGGGTGAAGAGTTCTGAAACAGATCTCAATATGTCCTACCACTCTTTCTGACACATCTCATGTCTTCCTTTGTTTGCTCAAAGTTCGTTCAGGCCGTTGGTTGAGCCGAAAATGTTTCAAAATTTGGAAAGTCCACCTACAAATGGATTACTTATAGTTGTTTCTGCACATCAAGCTGGGATGGGAAGTAGTGTTTCACTACATATATAAAGCACATTTAAAAGTACTAAGATGTATTTAAAGGTAATCCTGATAGTCTTTATTAAGAGCATAACATTAATTATACTCTAAACATACATATATTATGACAACATTTGAAGGAATGATGTAATGTGGAGAATCCCAAAGGGAATTTCGGTGGAGCTCATCAGATCTCGCCTCAGGCGGCAGACTTTCCTCTTCATTAATCACTAGCAACAGAGCTGCTTACCGTAAGATAACAGAGCCACTCCAGCAGCAGGGGAGTAGAACGTGCTAAAGATATCAACAAAAGCCATTCTTTGCATGAGATAAAGAACCCATAGTAAGCTGGTTTTGCCCTCATGATCTAAAATAAACATGTAATGATGTTCCTTTGTGCCAAAATACACATTAAAAAGTTGATGAATTTTGAGCACATTTTAGATCAAGGGGATCTCACTGGTGGAGAGGAAGAAGCGGATTGCTGTAATGGACACAAGTTTTTGCATGTCTAGAATAGCAGGAATGTATTTACACAGAAAAGCCATTGAAAAAAGCATAGGAAATAAAGTTCAGCAGAAGTTTGGCTATCAAAATCTTTGAGTGTAGTTGAGAATCCCTTCTTTACAGACAAAAACATTTCTCACGCCTTTGCAACCTGATAAACAAACAGCACAATGTCCCTGTGTAGATCCCCCGTCGTCCCATCACATGTCCATCTCCCCTGCTATGTGGAAACCAATGCATTGCCAGACAACAACAGATGAACGAGACATTAGCCATTATGTAACAAGAATTACATTGCTAAACATTGACTTTCAAACACCTGTTTAGGTCAGGCCTCTAACAAATGCTCACATGGAACAACACAAGTCACAGAACAGTTTCTGTCAACTCTCTACATTACTGCACCCCAGGGAATTGTGGTTGTACGTACAGGCCTGCTGAGATGTACAGATCGAGCTGTATCAATCGACCATTATGCACCGTGGTCTCTGCTTAGATCAGTATGTTAGAATATTGATCACAGCTTTATCTACAACATAAACTGTACACAAGAAAACATATCGACTGTTGGTAGCGTCATGTATGGAAGCCATTTAGATAATATATTACAGTTCTTAGTCTTTTTGGCAACAATATACAGGAGAATTACCACCTTACCATTGTAAGTGGTTCTGATCTTTGTGTAAGGTTGTGGACTATAGGGTTGTAGAGGTCTCGCATCACGTTGGTTATTACCCAACGGTAAACCACCATAATCCTAGTTGCCGCTGGATATTTATGGTATAAGAGTATCTACTGATGAACTCAATGTCCATATGGAACGAAAGCTTGATGTACGGTACAGGACTTAGGCTTTCATCCCCACTCCTTGGTGACTACGATGACCTTGATGCTTTGGCAGGTGGTCATGGGAAATATATCATCCCTTTATGTCACTGACAGAAGATAAACTGCCTGTCCTGTTAAAAAAAAAACAAAAAAAAAAACTGTGGACTGCCTGAAAATGCGATAGGATTTCATGCAGTTAGCACGTGGGCTAACATTCAGTTCATAATTAATAGCTTGTTTCCACGTGCTTACTGGAGCTGTGCGATTTGTAAGCTAGCTTGGGTTAGAAGCAATTCTGTACATTGTACATTGCAAGCAAACAACAGTGAGTGAGCTATGGAAGTACAATTTGTTTTTCAGTTCAACCATCCCTGAAAGGATTTTGATACCAGTATATGTCAATTAATTTATATTGGAAGGACAAAGTTGATTATGTCTACTATATTACGCAACATTGCATTACTTTTTTGATGACGTCTGTTAGGAAGCTTACACAGGTTAATCTGACATCTACCTGTCCAGAGGTTTAGTGTAGGTCACCAGATGTGTATCTTATCTTACTGATGCTAAGCTAATGCTAACTCTATTATGTTACAGCCACATAGCTTCCTACTTTTCTGCCTACCTTTCATTCTTGCCCTTTTCATTTATTCTTCTATCCAGACTGATAGCCCAGGGAAGCTGAGTCAAAGGAAGTTTAAGAGGGAAGAAAAAACGCTGAGTATCTGAGTATAAACAGACTACAGTTTCCTGAGCTATAGACTCAGTCTGAGACCTGGTGCAATTAGAACTTTCCTGGAGTGTTTTCAGTGATTATATTACACAGACTTTGGCTGTACAGACTTAAACAGTGATTGCAACAAGGTCCAAGTAATTGTCTTCACGTTTCAGCTTAACACCTTGTCTTACTTCAAGGCTGACTGAATGAACCAAACAGCGAAGAAAATAGACTTCCTTGATCGAAAGGGACAAAGCGTAAATTACAGAGTTTGTCAAGCTTGACGAGACAAGCAGGCACTGTTATTTGGAGGTGGCTAAATGTTGGTGTGCATGTAAACACAGGGGTTTGTGATACTTTTTCATGATATTGAGTGTTTAATCATGGTTTTGTCAATGTTAGACAGTCTGGGGGAAATTACTAAGGATTTGCACCACTATTGCATTTTAAACCTTCCGTATTTAAATGAATTCATCTTTTCAGTGCCAGCATACCTCCTTTTTATGTAAATTAGCCTCATTACAGTTGTGTCTTATTCCCAGTTATTTGCCTGTTGCAATTAGCATTGTGCTATTACTACACACAGAAAGAAATACAAAGTGGAAAGCAAAAAATGGCAGTTGTTTCTTTGGGTTGTGTGCAATTGTATAAATCCCTTATCCAATCATAATTAATTTAAACTGAATTAGATTAGGATTTGGGCTGGACTACCGAAACAAAAGATTTTCATGAAATGGGTTTATGATAGGGATTTCCACTCTGAGCTAATTAAAGTCAGTCACTGCACTTCCCATGATTCCCCACCCACTGCCAAAGGGATGATGAGTAACAGTGTGCATGCTAACACACACATGCCACGTCTGCTGTATAAAGCGCCTGTTTGCATCTGACAGGAATTGTAAGCTTTATTATGAGGCATTTTAAACCTTCAGCAATGTTCTTGAGGGTAAGCGATGTAATTTGTCTCATTTCAATGCTATCTATAGAATATGCTTATTGCTATCTAATCAGATCGTTCAAGCATTTTTTTGGAACATCTTGTCAGATCTGTTGAAGAATATGCCGCAAATGTAATGACAACTGCGCGGAAATCTATAGGTACATGTCTTTTCTTCTTCTCAACCCCTTTTCACTGGTCTGACAAAGGTACAGCCATGTAAGAACCAGGTTTATTGCCAACATTTTGGGATGGTTCTAGATTGTCTTGGTTTCTGGGTTCTTTAATTCAAAAATGGAGAAGATAACTGTTCTTTACATATTGTGAAGAAAATCTTTATTTGATAAGGCACTGCTATGGTTTTTAACACACAACAATATACACATACACACACCCACATCTCTCCAAAACTCTATAACACACACTCTCCTCTGTAAAACAAAAAAAAACACACTCAAAAAAACTTATATCCCACATAAAGAAAGTCAGTCAGTTGGGTCCAAAAATCATTGAAAGTGTTTTAAAAATCCCAAGCCATAAATATGACCAAGAGTAACTGTGATTCTTTCTTTAGCAAACACCAATAATTAGCGAAAATACTTCATCCAAATCCCTCCATACGATGGCCTGTAAAACAGACAGCACCTGTCACTAACAAGTGCAACAGACTGGCACCCCGTTAGTAGCTCGAGGATCGACCCAAGGCTTGTCAAGCAGAGCATATGTCACCGCGCACATACCGACAGTCATTATCCACATGCTTTTTCCTACCAACACCATCCATCCAGCTGGGAGGTCACCAAGGAGCATCACCCTTCCTCCACGTCATTATCCTGGTGTGTGCACATGACCTGCTATAGTTGGGTTATGTTGAAATATGAGGTCTGAAAGGCCACAGAAGATGTCTCACCTTTAGCACTGCTTTTGAAATAAGGTTCAAATTTAGCACACCCCTATACTGTAAATAGCCTCCTTTCTTGGTAATAAGTGTTTGATGGAATATGTGATCTTGACTGCTTCAGTGACAAAATAACCATCTACCAAGCAACCAAAACAACCTATCTATCTATCTATCTATCTAACTATCTATCTATCTATCTATCTATCTATCTATCTATCTATCTATCTATCTATCTATCTATCTATCTATCTATCTATCTATCTATCTATATCTATCTATCTATCTATCCATCCATCCATCCATCCATCCATCCATCCATCCATCCATCCATCCATCCATCCATCCATCCATCCATCTAGACATGTTGTGACAGAAAATGTTATAAAACAAACCTTTTCCTTTTTGCAGGACATAAAAGTAATGTTTTTCTTAAGTTAGTTCAAGATATATTTTCATCTACATTAAATACTTATGCATTTAAAAAAAAAGAAAATCATGAAAAACATCTAATCATATGGAGCATGTGTTAAAAATATTCTAGAGATCATCTCTTATTAGTTCTAGAGTATAAATGTTGTTAACGAAAAACTAATGGCTGTTCTGCAGTAGGTCTGTGTTTTAAGAATCAATGATATGCTTTTGAATCATCCGTAAATACATAATTTGTTTTATGTAATCTAATTTCTACACATCATACATAGCCAAAACCATTTAATGCAATAAATGTACTGTATATTTCTGTAACATAAACCAGAAAGCCACAGTGACAGACAATGATGCAGAAAAGGTTAACTACTGTGCTATGAATAGAGCTTATCATCCGTTTCATCATACTCTTCCTGCTTTGAGAACATCATATTATCATATACTCTTTAGTCTATGACATCCACTGTAAATAACCTCCGCAAGAACACCCATACAGAAAATCAAGCCTGGATGTTTAAACATTTACTTGAATCTGTATATAACGATCCCTGTCAGCATATCACATCTCCTCTCCACAAAAGAGGCCACGTAGGATTCAAATGGGCGATCCACATGTTGGTGGTTGAAAATTTTGGGTCAAAAGTGTGTCCTGAAATGTCAGCTTAACATAACTTATCCCTTTTTTGTCCTTTGTCCTTTTTTGTTCTCAGTACAAGCAAGTTGAGCAGTACATGTCTTTCCACAAACTTCCGGCTGACTTCCGGCAGAAGATCCATGATTACTATGAGCACAGATACCAGGGAAAGATGTTTGACGAGGAAAGCATTTTGGAAGAACTGAACGAGCCGTTACGAGAGGTACCATTTAGCAGCAGAAAACAATACACAACTGATAACTTGCCTTCAAAGTTACAGTAAACTCACTTCTGCATTTCCAGGAAATTGTCAACTTCAACTGCCGGAAGCTGGTGGCGTCCATGCCGCTCTTCGCCAACGCAGATCCCAACTTTGTGACAGCAATGTTAACTAAACTCCGTTTCGAGGTCTTCCAACCAAAAGATTACATCGTTCGTGAAGGAACCATCGGCAAGAAGATGTACTTCATTCAGCATGGCGTAGTCAGTGTACTGACCAAAGGGAATATTGGCATGAGGCTCTCTGACGGCTCCTACTTTGGGGGTAAGAAACACGAAAGAACATCCTATTCATACAGAAACATATCAGTTTGAACATTATAATTACAATATCACTACATACAGCCAAATGGATAAACTGTGCAAAGTTAAACTGTTGTGTTTTGACATCCTGTTAGCGCATATCAAAATAAAAGTCACCACAGAAAATTCAGAAAAAAAGACAAAAAACAAACACTGAGAAGTACTGAAGAACATTACATTAAATTTTTCCAAAGGCAGTTGAAATTAAGTTTTTAAGGAACAAATACAACTGTTGTGACATTTTGGTAACACATATTAAAATGCAACTTCAAGTTAAAAGGCCCAAGAAGAAATGATGTATTAAAACAAACAAAAAAAACATACAATTTTAATTTCCAAAGTAAGGCAGGACAACCATAATAATAAAAGATAAAAGTATTAGTTTTACAATAATACTTGATTATCATAATATACTAAATTTTTACATTTTTTCAATTTTTGCTTTAAAATCATATCGTTGCTCCATCTAAAACCCTTACAGCTCACTTGCACTGGAATACAGTGATTAATACCACTGACATTTGAACATGACTTAGTTTCTCCCTCCAGCAAGCTTTGTCCCATTTAAGATACCGCCCCTTTCGAGGGGCTTGCGTTGGTGATCCAGAAAAAGACAGCGCTTTTTCCAGAGTCTTTAGGGCATGGTCTGGGAGCGGCAAGGAGCAGAGTTCACCGAGGCTGCAAATATACCAGGAGCCAGAGGCACTGAAGGAGGGCCACAGATAAAGAACAAATGTGGCCAATTAATAACACCTAATTAGTGGAGCGGAACAGCAATGGCAGAGCAATTTATAAAGACGAATACAGAGACTCCCTCGCCAAAAACAATTACACTGTACCTTTTACAATGCATGAATGAGAGGGGCTTATTCATGATGCCAGACTGACTTGTCATGGTATTCTATACTGATCACAGCATCTCTGCTTTCTAACATGCTACAGTAAATAAAAAGCCCACATTCTGTTCATAGTATTCAAATGCAATGCATTTTTTTACAAGTTAAGGTCTTAAAGGGATAGTTCACCCAAATATGTATTAAGATAACATATATTTTAAAGCACGTTTCAACTGCTTTTGTCCATACAATGAAAGTCATTTTCAGACGACGGCATTTTTCAGTATATTATTACAATTTGCACCAAATTACACCCATTAAACAGAAAAAAACACATATGAAAACATAGTCTCTCATGATATTAGGTTACCATGAAAATAGCAAGGCCATTTGATTCAGTTAATAGCATAAGCCATTGTACGTAGATGCTACATACTCTATTCAGTTTAAGTGACCACACGGCTTTTAAAACCACATTTGGCATTTGGCTACGTTCGTAAGAGTGGAACATGGATACATTAAGCACATGGTTCTTAACAGCTTATAGAAATGAGAAATCATCATTAATCTCCTCGGCGGAGCTTTATATATCATAAATGATACACTGAATAGAGCATGTAGGTATATGTAGTCAGCGTCTAAAGTTATATGTGAATATCCTCAGTAGCAACAGCAAGCACTTTCAGTTAATTTCTTTTCGTTTTTCTTTAGGGCCATGAAATACAGGGAGGTTTGTGATATTGAATGTTGTTAATGTAATCACTGTAAACTGCTGCTAAATTTGATCACACTTCATCACAGATCTGACAGCTGAGTTTTGCACGCTGGGATATGTCAACCCAAAGTGGGCATGTTGTGAAAATGTGATTTTTGGCAGACTGCTGTTTTTTGCAGGGTTATTATTAGAGGTAAAATCTGAAAGTGCATAAGTTCTGGTTCAGTTGTATCGTTCAATCAATTTGGCTTTCAAACCAGTGCCCTAGTAAGTACACAATTCATGTATTAATCAGTTTTTGAGGCCTAGAATATGAAAGAATTTCACATGCAGTATTTAACAAGAAGCTGTGCATGCCAGCTTTACAAAGGCTTGTCAAAAAGGGATGTTGCCCCAAAAAAAAAAAAAAAAAAAAACTTCAAAGACCCAGTGAGCTGCACCAACAGCTGGAACACTAGAGGAGAGTGCAAAGTCCACAAAATTACTTATTTTAATTCTACACATTTTAATGAAATACAATAACCAGTGCAAAAAAGAACACATTCTTAATCAGTATTTTTGTAGGTTCCTAATAAAAAAAAGTAAACATCCTTTAATCTCCTTAAAAATATAAATTTAATTTTAAGAAATAAATACATTTTGGTAGATTGAATAAATAATAATAATAAAAAAGCCCATCAACAGTTGCAAATAGGGTAAGATTAATAAATGATCTCATTTATTTATTTTACAATACATACTGATTTAAATTAATAAATTATTGTAAAAGCAATACAATACATAAATTTGCCTACAAAAGACGATCCACTTTGATTTACCAGTACATGAATATTAATAAATGTCCAGGAGTGTTTGCAAAACCCTACAGCGAACAGTGTGAAAATTCACCATTCAAAGCGCTGCTGTTCTACACTGTAGTGTTGTGTGTTGTAATGGAGTCATGCTGACTGAATCACAGAAGAATCAAATGCTTTTCAACCCCTGCTGCCATGCAAATCTAGGACGCTTCTCTTTATAAAACTTAATTCTGTTTAAAAGTTGACAGTTCTGAAAAACAACCAAGTAGGACTAAAAATTCAGTATCATTAATTGAACAACTGCTTAAGGAACATAATATTAAGTCTTTATCTCAAAAGTCCTTATTAAGATGCACGTTACCCAGAATTAAAGCTTTATTGATTTTTTTATGACAGGCAACACCCACTTGAATCCTCAGTGGAGTTTTATCCACTCTATAGGGATGAGAGCCACAGCTACTTCAATGAGAGTAAACTGTGCCAACATTCACTTTGAAGTGTGGCCACATTTTCAACTGGGCAGGTCCCAAATGCTGAGCATCCTTTCGACTGGGTGTGTGTGTGTACATAGAGCCTTTTCGGTCAGTGACAGGATCTATCCTCTTCATAATGCTGAGTTTGACCTTCCTCTCAGAGATAACAGACAGAGTCAGGATACAAAGCAAACTGACAGGTCCTCTACAGTTACGTTTTCAGGTTTCAGCTCCAGGGGTGGTAAAATTTTAATGTGCTCTTTAAGAAAAAAAAAATGACAGAAAACTTAATTATGATGACTATAATGTTGATGTTTGGGATACTGTTCACAAGAGAACATTATTTCCAATGATGTTTTGATTATCTGTTTCAACAGTCCAAAAAGAATGCATGGTCAAGCTGGTCAGGTCTGTCTTTTTGGATGGTTTTAGATGGTTTTTTGGCCTTTGCCTACTGGTCAGACTAGGAGAGCAGCTGGCCAACCAGTCAAACCAGCTAAATAGTAGCTTAGACCAAAGTTCCTGAAGAAAAGTTGCTTAAACCAATGATTGAACTTGGTCTGCTAGCATGGTCAAGTTGGTGTTCAGCTGGTCTCCCAACTGACCAGTACCAGAAACCACTAAAATCAATAATTCGGTCTAGCCTGACATGGCTAGGAAACCAGCTAAGATGAGCCGTTTTTTTTTCCCATCAGGCCTAGCCAGCCTTCACTGGTCTTAGTTGGTCACCCAGCTTGACAAGTACTGAAGCACTCTCTAAAACCAACCAAGACCAGCAAATCATTACGTTGGTTTAAGAAGGAGCCTTGTGGGCAGTGTGCTGACATACTGTTGCACTACAGGTGTCCCGAGTTCGAATCCCGACCTTTCCCAATCGAGCCCCGCTCTTTCTCTCTCCCACTTCCCTTCCTGTCAGCTCTAAACTGTCTTATCATAATAAAGGCAAAAATGCCAAAAATATAAGCTACAGCAGCAGGTACAGCCAGCCTTCGGCGGTTTGCTGGTCTTAGCTGGACTCCCAGCTTGACGAGTACTAAAGACCCAAATAAAACCAACTACGACATATTCGAGAACCACAACCATGATATGTCCTGTTCATTTTCAGAGATCTGCCTGTTGACCCGTGGAAGACGAACCGCCAGTGTGCGGGCGGACACCTACTGCCGACTATACTCGCTCTCTGTGGACAACTTCAATGAAGTACTGGAGGAGTATCCAATGATGAGGAGAGCATTTGAGACAGTAGCCATTGACCGCCTTGATCGGATAGGTAAGTCGCCTAGAGAGTAAAATCAGTAGCATTAATATGTAGCATTGTGCTTATAAGAACCATGGTAATACTATAGTACTCCCCTAGTGAATTTTGTGAAGGTGTATTTACCTGTGCTAGAGGCATTACTGGTACACAGCCCAGAATCCATGTGTTTGGCTATCTATTGGTCACATCTGTGGACAGATTTGAGTCCCATCCAAAATTTGTTTGTCTTCAACACGATTGCTTTGCCATCTTTGGCTTGTGTCCTGAGCACATAAACACGTAATTTGCCAAGAGAGGCAGGCCACCTGCCCTCCTCACCCCTCAGCATCCTCTTTCCTTATCTCCCAAGGTCAGTGTGCTGCTGATGTCACTCCCTGTCACACGACCACCTCAGTTGTTTACATATTGGCCATGGAGCCACCCCACTCACCGCTGTTTCCATGGCAGCCAGATTCCATAAATTATCAGTTCAGCTTACGGAGGAGTTCAAACCACAGATGCTTTGCAGAAGAACATCCACTACCACAATCTCACATTCAATCACCTGCTGCAACATCAATGTTGGCTGTTAATTTTAAGAATATCAGAAGTGTCTCAGTTGTTTATTTACTATGGGAATAGAGAGATTCGGTAATGATGTCAATTTGTAGGCTTACTAGAAGGGTTCCCTCAGTAATTTCCTATGGGTTTTTAAATAAATATGTTCTGAAATAAGGTTACTTGAAGAGAATTTCCTTTTTTGTTCTTAAAACAGAAATTAAAAATCATTCATACCTGAATCATGAAATTTGAAACCATAATGTGCTTAAAAAATATAAGTTGCTACATAATAGCAATACACCTTGTTAGCTCACAATTGTTTAAAATTTTACCTTTAATGTACGGTTTTATGTTGTATAACAGAAAGCAAAATCCTCTTCAAATAATGTCTAACTTTATTTGTACGTATAAATTCTGATATTCCCCACAACATGAAAATACTAATAATGCTAAAAATGCTCATTCTCCTGGGTTTTAGGACGGCAAACTGAACAGCTCTATTCAACATGAAAAAACCTCAGCTCTAAACATGATGAATGCCATAAATCTGTGCCACGCATTGCGTGATATGCAGCACGTAGCTGTGGAAGACAGCTTGGTGAAATTGCATGCTCAAACCACGAGTGATAGTTCTAAGTGTTATTTGTATGTGGTACTGGAGACGGAGGTGAGAGAAACTGAAGGCGATGTTGGGGCCCTGCCAGCAGGAGCTGTGCAAAGGATGTCATTTTAGCTGCAAATTGTCTTGCTAGCAGCAGGGTGCAGGTGATAGGCACGCGCCATGTCGCGAGTTAGTGTTAGCGTTGCCGTGACTCAGCACAACGACACCAGTGCCAGACATAGCTTCCCTCTCACTGGAAATCTCAGCAGGGCTCTGGGGCTTGTTCACAGAGAACTGGTTGACCCATCAGTCTGAAAAAACAGTCATCAGAAAAAAAAAAAAACTACAGGAGTCCTCACAGTAAAGTGCAAACATCCATCTGAACAAGTTCAGTCAACACAGCCAAACCAAAAGACAATACTAGAGGTGGTGTGCAATACTACATATTTTTAAAATAAACAGCATAATTATGCTAGTTTGGGGTTTACCTCACCCCGATTGGACACATTTCTTAGAGGCTATTTAAATAACATACGCTCTTCAAAAACAGCAAGAGGGAGTGCAGTGGATTGGAACATAAACATAAACAAAGTAAATTTCACAAAAATTAAGTTAAGACTGTTAAGAATATGATTAATACTGAATAAACAGCCTATAAGGTAGGCTATTAAATAGCAGTCCCAAACTAGTTTTTGTTAATACAATTAAGCTGGTTTGAGCCACCACAGTCATTTAAACATACAAAATGACACAAAGTGAAAATAACATGGTATTTTTGGGTTATGGAAACAACAGAGTTGCCATTGTGAATATACAATACTAACATGAACTGTTATTGAAACCTGGAAACTACTCGTGAATAGAATGAATATCATACCTTCATGAAATTCCTTCACAGCTAACACACGCAGTACCAGTTATGTGATTTATCGGTGCTGTACTTTTATTTCACGCGTTGCATGCTCATAGTTTCTGCGCTTTAGTGAAATTATATACAGCACGGTGCCGAGTTTGCGCCTGCTATTGAAGAGTGCACGCTACGAGCACGGTATAACATCTGGCAGGACAGGATAGTTCGTTTTTCTGAGATGAGAGACTTTTTATTCCATAACAAGTTATGAAAATAACGAAAGAATAAGACACTGACATTAAGACTGTCAACATCTCATCTGACCGCAGATACTGAATCGGGACAGCGCATTTTTCTCAGGCACTCTTTACTTAAACTGCATCTGACAGAAGTGTCAATAGCTTTCATGCACGTCTTTTAAAATTAATGTCTGCATCAGAAAAACATTAAGAATTACGTTTTTTGTTGTTGATGTCATTTGTTTGGCCGTATACTCCACGACCCACTCAGCAGTCACACGACCGATCCACCAGTTGAGAAACAGTGCTCTAGACAACCTCAACAATCAACTAGTTCATGGGTGTCCCATCCAGCTGTGCCGTAACAGAAGGGAAAGTTAGGACAATTCTAAGGGCCTGACGAGGGGGACAAACCCATAACGCACCCCACACCCCCAATATGCTGTTTGGGGGGCCCAGAAACTATAGCGGCGTCCCTGGTCCTATCCTCCTCCTGGACGACCACTTTCCTGCAGAGTTTAGTTTCACATAACGCACTTAGGTTTTTTTGGTGGTTCAGATGTCTTTAATTAGAAATACAGCTAAACTTTGCTTAATCCAGGAGGAGGTTTCGACACCCCTGGACTAAATGGCTGTTTGACCACTGTAATTTATCCTTTCTCCACATCGTGCAAGTCTAGCAAATTTCCATTACTTTTTAGCACCATATAATCACTTCACCTGGAAAATGAGACAAAGATTAAGTGTATTAAGTTGTTTTAGATTGAGCTAGTGCTTCACTGTGTCTGACAATTACTAAATGCACTGAGCCTAATGGAGTATAGCAGTTGTTCTCAATTTTGGTCCTAACGTATCACCACTCTGCACATTTTTTATGTATCTCTTATCGCTTCAGACATTTGTTCTATTTGACTCTAAATGCTCTGTGAAGTGGACATCATAGGATATACTGCCATGATTCCCCTGTTGAAAAAAAACAGCATATGCTGGTTAGGTATGTTTTGAAGCATGGCTGCTGGTTTGAGATGGTTTAAGCTGGTCAGGAGCTAGTTGCTTAGGACCTGCATAGGACCAGCACATGGCCAGCTCAAACCAACATATGCTGGTTTTTCAACAGGCTCCAGTTCTAAGGGAGCATATACTGTATGTTCCATTCAGAGAGCATTAAAGTGTGCAAGACATGAATTTAAATTGTATTTATTTCCAGAGGTATATTATGTCACACTTTACAGTTCTCCGTTCAATAGATTTCCTGTGTTCTCGGAGTAGGGTGCAAAGAACACCGTGTAGGGACCCTGTCAATCGGAACAGTTCATGCATGGTGCCCACTTCTAACGAGCTGGTTATCTGAATCAGGTGTGTTAAATAAGAGAGACATGCAAAATGTGCAGAGCAGTGGTACACGAGGACTGGAATTGAGAACCGTTGGAGTAGATTGTAATGGGTTCACTGTAATAAGAATTAAACATTTAGGTTGTTGGTAATATTACTCTTAGACATCCTTCATTGCAGTATTTCTAGTTAACAGATATTTGTGTTTAAGGCTGGCTCTAAGGTGCAGACAAAACAATAACTGACCGTAATCTTTACATTTCAGGCAAGAAGAACTCCATCCTGATGCACAAAGTACAACACGATCTTAACTCTGGCGTCTTCAACAACCGTGAGAACGAGATGATCCAGGAGATTGTAAAGTATGATCGGGAAATGGTTAAACTGGTTAAACAAGGGGACATGCAAAGGCCCAGGGCCATGTCCATGACTTCAACGCAGGGGAACATATTTGCACCTTCTAGTCAACCCTCTACAAGTTCTGCCATTGCTAGCCTTCAGCATGCTGTTGCCATGAGCTTCTGTCCCCAGATGGGCAACCCTCTAGTGGGTGCTGGGGCGATCCAGTCTCCCCGCATGGTCCGGCGCTTCCAGGTGGTCCAGAGCCAGACACCCCCAGGTTCCCAGTACTCCACCTTAGCCCTCGCCTCTGCCCTTGCAAGCACACCTGTCCACAGCCCTCTGGCAACTGCTGGTCGAACGTTCCAGTATGGTTCTAGCCCCCCAGGTGCACCCTCAGGCTCCCAGTTATCCCTTTTACAGCAACACGTCCCCAGTCCCACACATCGACCTCCAGTCCCCAGGAGCACTCTAAGCCAGGACGACCGAGCCCTATCTGCCTCCCAGCCATCCTTACCCCATGACATGGTGCAGCCAGTTGCCCCAAGCCCTCCCCAGTCCACCAGAGTCTCCTCCACTTCCATCGGTCCCCCTCAGAACCTCCCAGGCCCTGCTGGTCTTAGAGGAAGTATCCCACCAAGAATGGCACTACCCCATCAAATGTCTGTAGGTGCATTTCCTCCTGCCTCCCTCCCTCAGATGAGACCCAGCTTGGATTCAGGACTGCCCAAGAAGGATTCAATAATCAGTCTCCCAGAAACTGAACCACATCACATCAGATCTAGATTATCATCAAATTTGTGACCACGATAGAGTTGGTGGGCTCTGTCTGGGTCAGGAATGTGTGGACTCTCCTTTACCAAGTACTATTCCCGACACCCTGTCACACCTTTGAAATTTACTCTCAGAATGTATGTGGTGTGACTGGCCACAAGGGCAGACAGACCCTCAAGACCTGATAGTATAAAATGAACATGTCTGTATCATTCTTACCACGATTGGAACTTTTCCATTTTACCTATGATATAAACATCTATGTAGCTTCCACCCTCACAATTTGCCTCTTCGACATGGTTTTCTTTATTGTAGCTGTTCACAAAGATTGCAAATGTACCACTCCCTTTTATATACTGTAGTTCAAACGATGCAAACTGATATGTGTCTGAATTTGCAGTTTGTTTCTGATCACAATGTAGGAGCTTACTCCCTCTTCTCAACATGAACCGGCTAGACAATAGATATTTAACCTATAATGCACAATATTAGAATTGTTATAGAAAAAATGTATTCAACGGCTCGAGAGTCCCAAGTCGGTTTCGAAACGGGATGTATTCTTACTGGAACCGCTGTCCATGTGTTTGTCTTATTCCTTCAGACCAAAGTTGGGCCAATGGAAAATGTTAACTAGAGATGATATGTAAAGGTGTGTCAAATGAAATGAAAGGATAAAAACAAATATAATTTCATTGCCTTGATTTTGACTAAACATACTGTGTGTGTGACCGTACGTGTGTGTTTTTCTTAGCTGTCCCACAACAGAGCATATTTCACTTGATTTAGTGTTGGGACAATTAAATGAATCAAAAGTTTCCTAATTAAGGTTCATGGAAGTGAATACCACATCAATTTCAAGCTGATTATGCTGCTGAAGTATGAAGTTTAACGACAGGGAAACTCACTTGCCCTTATCAGGTGCATTCAAATGCATTTAAGTCTTAATTACAAAGGACTTAAGTAGCTTTGTTCTCAAAGGTCAGGTTTCATAATTAATTAACTATTTATTTAAAAGATTGTGGCTTTGTCCTGTTTGTGAAAATCGTCCTCCCTCACAAATAAAGCGCATGACTATAACTCAATGCTCAAAGCCTAAGCAGTTGAGGGGGACTGCACATTTTAGAAAGCTAGTGAGGTTAAGCGTGTGAGTTCATTGATGGCGATTACCCCCCTCCTCTGAAATGTGACGAGATCCATCAGGCGATGACGAGTCGCTCCACTATCTATTGTTTTGGAGCACTAAATAACTCGCTCGCCATGGCTACCTAATGAGGGCTGATGTCCTCTCAGTCTTTGAATCCTTGAAAACCTATTTATATTCTGCTGTTACTTACCATTTCACAGCTTGAAAGAGACTATAGGTTGCCCCTATTTGTTCTTGGCATCCTGGAGACAAAGCAAAGCGTGAATTGATCGTTAATGACTTCTAAAAAAGAACAAAATGGGCAGACGGTTGAAAATAGCATCAGACTGTTCGTATGCATGATGTAAAGTTCATTTATGATTACTTTGAATAGAATCATAATGTCTTTCCTTTGTAAAAACTGTTTTAAATGATTCCCTGCGGACTTTGCTGTGCAGAAACCAATGCCGCCAAATAAGCTGATTTAAAAAAACAACAAAAAAAACAACCTTATAGCTGCTTTTAATGATATCCTCAGTTTTATGTTGAACCAAAAACAGTTGTTGATTTTATTTAATATATGCCAAGTGTTACTTTTTTTTTAGCAAGCAATAAAGTTTACAATGTGTCCATGAGAAAAGAATATTTGTCTCTCAGATGGCGTTATCATTAACAATACACACGTTCCACAAAGTACCACTAAGTTATACTATGCATTATGGTAGAGGAAAAAAATGTTTCATTATGAAACTTTTGTCTGGAGGGCGTGTTAACTTTTACAACTCTGCATACATTTGATTTATCATCATTTAACCATAACATCTCTGGTTATTTTTTCATGACTATATTGATTAAAGAGCCATGTTTTTAGCAGCGGTTCAGCAGTTTTGTTTGAATAAACTTTCCAAATATCTTGTGGTGAAGCTACTTAAACAGTGTTCTATTAATTAGGATGTTACAAGAGCCTGGGGTTGTTTTGCAGCTTTGCATGGAAAAAAGGTGTATAATGACGGGCCCAGGGTCAACTTTACTTACTGCTTAATGTAACTTAATTGACTTCATTACATCAGGTCTATGTTGTTTGGTCCAGCATATCTGAAATGCAATTATATTTGCTTAAGATCATAAATGGAAGTAAACCACAGCACCATCTTTCGTCACCAGCTATAATCTTTCACAAAAGTTTACAAATCTCCTAAAAAAAAAAAAAAAAGAAAAAAAAAATATGTCCAAGTACCCGTTATGTTTTTATAGTCATACTTTCCCCCCATAGCCTGTCTGATGTCTAAGCTGATAGTTATAAAGGTTTCAACACAATTTTGCTTTGTCAGACAAGCCACCATAAAAGTAAACTTTTGCTAAGTGCTCCTGTATGTAAGTTCCTCTCTTGAACTTTCTCTGAGTTGACAGTGTGTCAGCATGTTCAACTTGTGGTCAGTCGACTCAAGATGGTGAAAGATGTGACATGGTGAACCCTTGAGAAGTCATCTCTGTGACAGCTTCAATCAATCCACTGTTGAGCGCACAGAAAATGTTTATATTTTCTTGGAGATGTATTGTGCATTAGAAAAAAGAAACTAGAAAAAGAAACTTCAGAAAGGTTTCTTAGCAAAAACAACAACAACAACAACAACAACAAATATATATATTTTTCAAAGAAATAAAAATATTTAAATATTTTCAGAAGATGTTTTTTTTTTCTTTTAGAGAAAGTAATAATTTTAATTGAATTTAAAAAAAAAGAAAGAAAAAAAAAAACACAAAACTTCAATTTTTTAGGCATGCAGTCACCTTTCAGTTCCATTAGTAATGTTTGGGACATAAGGAGCAGAAGAAGTAACCACACCAACTGGGAAATAATAATGAATTCATCTAAATAACTGCATCTAAACCCAGCTGGTTTTTATCTCTATTTTAGTCATAACTTCTGAGATGGCCAAAATTGGGCTAAAAGATATCTGCTTATCTCATATCAATCCATGCGTGTCTTACAAGGGAAAGTTGTCTATTTTAGCACTATTACAGGTATCTAATAAAGCAAAAAGCTTTGATTTTATTGTAGAATGCTGTTGGGCATCGCAGCAAGCTTAAAAAAGTGGCGATAGAAATATGAAGTTTACTTTATATTAATTAATTTTAAAACAGCTTCAAATGTGGTTCTTCCAATTGATGCAAATATCCTTTGCATAAAATTGTAGGCTATTATGCTTCATTCATTTTATTATGAAGTGACTTCTCAGACTGTTTCTAGAGAGTTTGAGAAATCTAATTAAATACAAACACTAGATTCAACAAAAAACTAGGTTCAAAGGCAAACTTCATTCTTTTGCAGTGAAATCTGGATAATGACGAGAATCTTTGGCTGAAAGAAATGACTTGTGGTTCAGAGATTTAGATGATTCAGCTAAGGATTCTGTTTAAATGATTCAAAAAGTTTTGAGTAATTCATCAATAGAATCAGTTCATAAGAGTCATTTGTTTGTGAATCATATCACACAGGTAATCGTGCTTTAGAAAAACGTTTATCTGAATTACAATGCAAATTCAACTCTGATTAGCAGTGACAGTGTTCTCTTTGAGTGATTCATTAAAGGAATCAGTTCATAAGAGTCAAACTCAACTCAGTTAAGTACACAAAACATTTCTTGCTTCATTTCAACTAAAGCAAGACATGATTTGCATTTTAGTGAATCAGAGATTAGGATGATTCAGCACTGCTCTGACAGATAGTGACTTATTCCGCTAAGGATACATTTTTTTTTTTTTAGGGATTTTTACTCAAAAACTGACGTCAACGAGATTTTCATTCTCAGCCAAAATGCAAGCACTCGTCATGTGATACTTCAAAATACGCATTAAAACAGGGTGATGGAAACATAGCTATTGTTTCTTCTGAGTGTTTTATTGAAAAGATTTACTTCATAAGAATCACTGGTTTGTGAATCGCATTATACTGGTGGCTTTGCTGTTCAAAAACATGTTTATCTGATCGCACTGCAAACTCGACTCGGGTAAAATTGAATTTCTTTCTCCTGTAAATTGAGGAAACATTGGCCACTAAGTGTCTTAAAACATTATGTGGCGGCAAACAGCTTTAAGCCCATGAGCTATTATTATTGTAAGGGTAACTTCCCACGCAGAGGTTGTTGGAGATGTCAGGAAATGAGCAGGTCTGTTGACGTCAATTCTCGTGTAATCAAGTGTAGCCTTGCATTGGATTGGTTTTGTTTCGCATTGCCCTTTGTAATAAAATGCTTTCAAAATCCAGAAAACAGAAAGCAAGATGCTGAAGCAAGCTTTTGGGTCTTGAAATTTTAATAACAATTAACGTTTCGCAGACCCAGAGTGCAAAAATATCGACTTTATTTCTCACCGAATGCCATGTGTACATTCTCCGACAAGCACCCAACGGATCAAAACGTCCTTGATCATAAAAAACAGTGCTCTCGAGTCCTTAAAAAAAGGATGGCACAAGGTCACACGTCATCCAAAGTTTTCCCCAAATACTCCTAAAGGTGCTCTATTATCATAAATATCCTCATGTTTCTTTGCTGGCTGTGAATGCGAGAGCCGCCAGCTGTGGGGGGATGCTGGGAGTAAATCATGTCCAAGTGGAAATGTCAGAGAGGGGCTTTCAGACGGGGCTGCCTTGAAATCGATGAGAGCCAGAATCATGTGGTTAATCAGCCTTGCGTTAGCACTCAGGAGTGAAGGAGCGGATCAGAGCCCCGCTGAGAGAGCGTTCTCACTCCATACCGAGAGGAGAGCCACACCCACTCACCCTCACACACACCAAAACCCTGCTCCACTCCACAAGAAATCACCTTAAGATAATAAGACAAGACATAAAGACAAAAACACACAAGAAAAAAAAAAAAAAAAACACAAACTCGCTCACGCACACTCACTTATCTACCAGATCAACCAATCCAGTCACGCACACTTTTCGATGTAGTAAAAAGCAGGAATCTGTTATGATGAGGTCTGTGGAGGGCTCTCAGCATCCAGATGAAAGCTGTCCGTCAGTTCACGATACGCTCCTCAGCTGAAGAAATACACAGATTCTTTCACCTTCTCCAGGTCGAAATCACCTACAAGAGAGAAAATACATGATTACGCTCTTTTAGGATTGAATATGTAACAATGAAAATGATTTTGGCCCTCATTGAGTCATTTAAACCACAGGAGCTAGATACCTGAGTACATTTTATTTTGTAATTATATAGCTTTGATATGAAGTCTATATAGATTAAGTCTCTTGTGCTCACCAAGGCTGCGTTTATTCGATCAAAAACACAGTAAAAACAGTAATATTGTGAAATGTTTTTTTTTTAGTTTAAAATAACTTTTCTATATTAATATATTTGGAAATGCAATTTATTCATTGGATGGCAAAGCTGATTTTTTTTAGCAGCAGTTTTGAAAACAGTTGCACTGCTTATTATTTTTGTGTAAAACGTGATACGTTTCAGTCTCTAATAAATTAAAAGTTCAAAAGAACTTAAAACAAAAATAAAAAATATGAAAAATGACATTTTTTGACAGGCTTTCATGAGATTCACCAAAAAGTGCTGCTGTGCACATAAGCAACTATGTTAAAGAAATGTAGAACCCAAAATCAATGAATACTAAACATTTCAGACATATTAAACAATACCATGCCACTCCATTCAATCAATCCATTCAACTCTAATCAATTTCATTTGTTCTTGAAACATGAAAGGAATCCCACAGGAGGTATTTATATAGATAAAACACTTTCACAGCAGCGACTGACTCATGCAAACAATAGTGGGTGGTCTGCTTGCTTGCGTACAAGATGTCACCTTGTTCTGCAGAACAGAGCAGAGGAAATCAGGCCTATGGGACACACATGGACGGACACACACTCCTCAGGCAGACAGTTTCATTAGTGAAAATAAGGAATAATACTGAGCGCGACTCCAGTAGCACGCATATCAAAACTATATAAATAATATTATAGAAATAAAATCAGTGCGTGTATAACTGTTACATGGCGAATGAATCATCTTATTGCTCGTTTGTATTGACGCTGAGCTTTTAAACATGTTGTAAAAGCGCCCCCTCAATATTGTCCCTGATGAATCAGCGATATGATGTGCCAGATGTGTGCGATTCTGCTGTAAATGTGCCCATGTTATCCAGTGCATTTCCTTCCGGCTCGTGTTACGTAAACAGATTAAGCAGTTGACAGAATTAACTGTCATCAGTTTAATGAAATCTATCTCGCTGATGAACATAAAATCACATTTGCGGTTCTGCGAGATGGAGCGACGTTATGCAATGGTAAAAATCTGCCTTAAACCTGACAAGCTGTCAATCAGATGAGGTTGAGCTGCCCGTCTGTGTGTCTGAAAGTGACGGCTGCAGTGCTCAGGGTTTAACTCACCTGTTTGAGGAACACTAGCCAAAAGCTGTGCCATCTTATAGTGCTCTTCAAACTTCTTTGAGTTGGATATAACCCTGAGAGTGAAAAAACTACACAAAATAAAACAAAAACACAATAACAAAAAACAAAATAAAACAGAAAAAACAAAAAAACAAAACTATACGCTTTCAAAAAAAATGATATGAAAAAAAAAAAAAATTGTTAATTTAGGGTTGTTGTTTGTAGGGATGCACAATATATAGGCAGCATATAAGACGATATTGGTGGTTTTATATATATATATATATATATATATATATATAAATATATATATAATTATATATATATAATTTGTTTCTGTCTATCTATAGGCCGATTTTGAATATTCATTGGCCAAAATTGGACATTTAATTATTTCCAGAGATCTTTAATTCAGTTGTAGAATAAAAAATGATTTTAGCTTTTAATGTACTATTTTCATCCCTTTTTAACGAAAGCAGAATAAATTTATAATATCAACCATTTATCAGTTATTTGTTATTTATATATAAGTGTTTATTCATTTCTTTTTTATTAAAGAAAGTAGCACAGATTTATAATTTTAGCAATTTATCGGTTATCGGTCTTACCTGATTTTTATTTGTAAATACAAACTATTCATACATATTATTTATGCAATTTTAGTGTGTATCAGTTTTTTTTAGGTAGTACAGATTCGGCCATTGGTTATTGGCCATAAACAGAAATAATAATAAACTATAAACTATAATGATCGGTATTGGCTGAATATTAATATCAGTATATTAGTAGTTAGCGGTTTTGTGTTTAAATACTATTTTTTTATTTATTAGCATCACCTGATACTGGATATGTATTGACTGATATTGGATATTTCATGGATTCATCCTTTTACAAATTCACTTTTAGTTTCCAAAAGTATTTATTGGTTATCTGCCTTAATATGGAAATTACCATTTATCTGCCAATATTTGATATTTAATTCTAAACACAAAGTATTTATACCAACTGTTTAAGTGTGTATGAATTTTCTTTAAGCACTATAGATTTGTAATATCGGCCATTTATCGGTTACTGGCCATAAACAGGAAGATTCTGTAATTATTGGTACAATGCCAAATTTTCAATATCTGTACGCATTTAGATAGCGTTTAAGTTGTTAAATAATATTTTTTTGAAACATATCAGTATGATCTGATACTGAATATTTTTCAGTCGATATTGGATATTTAATGGTTTCTGCCTATTACAAATTCACTTTTAGGATCCAAGCATTTATCGGTTATCTGCCTTAATGTGAAAATGATCATTTGTCTGCCACCATTTAATATTTAATTCTAAACAAAGTATTTATACACACTGTTTAAGTGTGCATGAATTTTCTTTAAGTATTATAGATTTGTAATATCGTCCATGTATTGGTTAATGGCCATAATGAGAAAGATACTGTAATTATTGGTGCATAATGCCAAATTTTCAATATCAGTACTCCATTAGTTAGCATTTAAGTGGTTAATTACTATCTATTGTGTTATACGTGATATTAGATATTTAATGGTTTCTGCCTATTCCGTGTTTACTTGCAGCATACAAGCTATTTTCAGTGTTTATTAAAAAGAAAATACCATAGATTTATAATATCAGCCATTTATTAGTTATTGACCTTACTGGCCTCTTTATTTCCCTTTTTAAGTGTTAATTTTCTTTCTTAAAGGAATTAGCATAATATCAGTCATTTATCGGTTATCGGCCTTAACGTGAAAACAATTGTTTATATCTCATTATTTGATATTTACAAACAATTGCAACCTATTTATT
Source organism: Cyprinus carpio (assembly GCF_018340385.1). Classification (NCBI taxonomy): domain Eukaryota; kingdom Metazoa; phylum Chordata; class Actinopteri; order Cypriniformes; family Cyprinidae; genus Cyprinus; species Cyprinus carpio. Next base: position 23,948,661 of record NC_056618.1, read on the forward strand.
TCAGTTTTTAGAGTGTATCATTTTTCCTTAAGTACATCCCTAGTAGCTAGCAGTTGAGTAACTAACTACTAATTATAGTAGTTAAATACCATTTAGTCGTTAAAAACTGGCAATGTGCAATGGGACTTACGGTGGCCTGCTGCAATATTTCTTTAGAAGAAACCCGGACAGCTCCTCTAGAATGGGCTGACTGTGCAGAGCCACAAACTGCTCACGACACACCTGAGGAGCGACAAAGAGCACTCAGTCAATCATTATGCACATTAATGCGCCGACTTCAATGCTATCTCCCTCTCGCTTCCCCTTTCCCTCAGACGTTTCACCTCTCTTCTATTTGAACTTTCCCATTTTAAGAGGAATCTGTGGTCACAAAGCATGTCAGGGAAAGACTCGCAGACAATAGTCCACTCACAGAAGGAGAGAAGGATGGGAAAAGATAAAATTCTAAAAAGAGTCAATTCAGACAGCTGAATTTGGTTTGAGAGAATAGATGGAGTTATTAAGCTTCAGAAGTTCATCGCGTGTGTCACATGGAGGTTAAGCTTATCTAATGAAGGTGACTGTTAAGTAAGTAAAGCCAGTGAAACAACATGATGGTGGGTAAATGATGACATAACTTTCATTTTTGGGGAAATTATTCCTTTTTTTTATTAAACCAAAAGAAAAAAATAGCTCTAAAACAGATCTTTGAAAGGAATCAGCCGAGGTAAATGAAATTAAACGCTAAAGTAAATAAGCTTTTTTGTATTTGAAGATAAGTCTAGTTAATGGCAGCTTTCCAAAAAATGCTTCAGTTGAGAGGATGAGCGGTGTGGCCATTCAGTACCAAAATAACCCATGCTGACAGGGTTGGTTATTGAACATATGGTGAACTCAGCATGCAAACATCTGGCCGTTAAGCTGACATGGTTGGGCCGCTTAGTCATTCCTGTTGAAAGAATACTCATTGAAAAATATTCAGCAATGAACGCTTTGTTCCTTACACACCCTGTTCATGATGTCCACCGTCACAGCATGGGTCCAATAACAGTCATGGACGGACACAAACGTCAGACCAGCCCTGCATGTTTCAAGAAAACAGGAAAATTTACATACCACATAAAAAAAACCCCAACAACATATAACTACAAAAATAATGAATATTACTGTTAATATAATTTATTTATATTATAAAGTGTATTATTAATTGTTTATGTATTAGTAATGTATTAGTTTATTTTTATGTATTATGTATTAGTAATTATTAAATACCTGGAACAATGTATTGTTATCAATATTAATACAAATAGCATTATTATTATTAATAATAATAAAAACAATGTGCTATTGTTGAAGTGTGGTTAATAAAAAAAAAAAAAAAAAAAAAAATAATAATAAATATTAGAATTATGAATAACTTACTATTATACAATATAAATACTATTATTGTTGGTATTAATAATAATGACTTGTTTTATAATAATGTTTTATAATAATGAATTTATGTATAAGGTGTATTATTATTAAATATATGCATTACAAATATTTTTTTATTTTATTCTAAAATAGTTTTATTACAATGTTTATATGTATTATTATTATCATCATCATCAATTATAATAACATTATTATATTATATTATATTATATTATATTATATTATTATATTATATTATATTATATTATATTATATTATATCCATATTATTATTCATTATACATATATTTCAGGGCCCGGATTCAAAAAACATCTTAAGGCTAAAAGTAGCTCATAACTCGCCGATTTAGGAGAAAGTCTTAAAAATAATGGGCTAATAATTTAGTATAGTATAGTATAGTTTAGTATTAGTATTTAGTAGTATTTCACAAAGTTTTAGCTCTAAAACTTGCTCCTAAATCTGTGAAAGGTTAGGAGTAGTGAAGAGGAATCCTAAGTCACTAAGACCGAACCACAAACTATCCTGAAGTGGCTGTTGCTGGTGATCTGCCTCTGAATGTAAACATTTTAGAAAGATTTGATAATGGCCTTTTAAAAAGGAATGACCAGTTGTTTTGGAGGTTACCCCAATTTCCCTTTGATTATATCCTTGTTTTCAAGAAGTAACAGCTGTTCTTGAGTCCAGTTTTTTTTTTTTTTTTTTTTTTTTGGTTTCCATGTATTACTATTAGCCATGATTATTCTACTCTGTTAATTAACAGGCTGTTTATATGCATATCCACTAATTGTTTTTTTAGAAACATACATGTAAGAGGCTGACAAAAAGCTGAACATATACTTGTTTAATTAGCCACACTTATCCTGCATTTTAAAATCTTTATTTTAATGTGGAAATTAACACTTTTTATTTTTAAACCTTTATTTGAATATGGCAACATAATATTGTGCTCTACAATATTTCTATGAATAAATCTCTGACAGAGACTATCAGCCAATCACTGTGTGCATAGTTAAAAAGCATGGTGACATCATCCATAGCAACGAGGTCAACCCCGCCCTTTCTCTAAGCTTAAGACTTCCCTCTATTCCTTAGTAAAAGTTTGTCTCAGCAGCTTTGAAAACAGGTTTTAAGAGAAAACTCTAAGCCAAAAACTTTTACTGCTATTTAGGAGAACTCTTAGTGGCAAGATAAAATGTTTTGTGAATATGGGCCCTGGTCTACTCTACTAATCATTTTATGTCACAAAAAGTATTAAAAAACATTAAAATCAGATCTGCATATTAAACAAAAACATGTAAAACAAAATATAATTTGTATCATATTTGTCATAAGAAGGTAATATTGGTTGCTCCCTATTCTTAATCCTGGATGAACAAACTCTTGGTTTTCTGTTTCATATTCTACAAATATTGATATTCAGGTTAATTTGCATGTTTATGAGATATAATATAGACTAAAGAAGAAAAAACAAACAATACAGTGTCTTAATTTCTCCAGTTATGTCGGCTAACACTACAATTGTCATTATGAAACAAAATACAGGGCATGAAAAACTGTGACTGTACAAAACTTATGAATATTCAATGAGGTAATCTCTTAAGTATATGATTGGTGGTTTGTTGTTAAGTCTAAACACACAACCCAGTGTTAAAAGCACGTTTGAGTGTGGGATGTAAATAAAACAGTCTTCTCATCACCTGTAACAATGCAGTGATGTCAGCATCATGTGAGTGGAGTCCAGAGAGTGGATAAAATTAGGAGGGAAGGCGTTTTTCTGCTTCATGCTGTCTGGTTTCCTAAAAAAGGCATGAGAAAAACAAGCTTAGTCTTGGTACGAAGCACACTTGGGTAATTAAGGCCGGCGTCGCCATCCTCTCGCTGGGCAATACATACACCTGTAGCTCCAGGAGCCATACATCACTGAACAGGTAGGTCAGTCTTAATTACCATCCAAGACAGAGACACACAATGAACATAGAGCACCTGCTGAACCAGTAGAGTAAAGAATAATGTGTGTGCTTATTATGGCTGAAGATATCTCATTATACTGCTCCACATCAGGCAAAATAGTTCAAAATAAAAATAATGATACTTCAGGTCAGATACTCTCAAATTTCATCATGGGTTTTATGAAGTAATTCCCCTTCCTTAGCCTGTAGGGTTAAAGGGATAGCTCACCCCAAAATGAAAATTCTGTCATTAACTCCCCCAGAAGAGAACAAATCTTTAAATAAAGTCTATTATATATTTTTGTTTTCTTTGCGCACAAAAAGTATTTTCGCAGCATCATAAAATAACGTTGAACCACTGATGTCACATGGACCATTTTAATTATGTCCTTGCTACCTTTATTGGGCTTGAATGTGGTAGTTGTGTTGCTGTCTATGCAGGGTCAGAAAGCTCACGGATTTCATCAAAAATATCTTAATTTGTGTTCTGAAGATGAACAAAGGTCTTACGGGTTTGGAACGACATGAGGGCGAGTAATTAATGACAGAATTAAATATTTTTGATGAACTATCCCTTTAAAGTATACTACATAACATACATTCCTATTTAAAGAACTAACTAACTAACTAAACCGCTGAATGGTAATGTACATCTTATACATACTAAGTACTGAAGTTATCAAGAACTATCTATCTACAATCTTTAGACTTCACAGAGCGACATTGTGCTGGGGATAATTTCTGGGAATTCAGCAAGGGCTTTAGGTCACTGGCCACAAGAGAGCTGCTGCCACCCTTATAATTTCATCATTTATTCAAGTCTCCTCATTAATGAAGGTCTATTCACCCTCTAATTAGAGCACAAGAAGGATCTTTGAATCAGTTTGTGGTCTGTGTGAAACTCCGGTCAGGTCTTCTCTTTAAGCAGGTCTCGAACAAGCTTTTTCATCTGCATCCCACCCGGAAACTGTCCTCTGGGAAATTAAAGCACTTCTGCTGGATAAGGTTGAGATTTCTTTCACCACCTAGAAGAGTAACTGACATCTGGTACATTGGCATCAGAAGTACATATCTGAAGAACGACACTTCAGCTTGGTCTGCATGGACACCCAAGGCCATTTCTCAAAGACTGAGAGCAATATATAATTGCAGTGGCGGCTGTCAGTCTAGCCGCAAGCGTTTTTGGCCATCTTAGAGAAACAGGAGATCCCTTTTCGGCACCCTGGCTTCTGCTAAAGTGATTCCTGTGATAGTCCGTACTTGTATGGTTGTCTATGACAAGCAGAGATAGAGAAATACAAGTGAGGCCCATCATAAGTGGTTTTTAATCATGTCCTTGCAGCTTTTGGAGGAAGGTCAGCAAGATAACTCCCATGTGAGTGTCCTCCAAGTGGAATTAACCAAGCTTGGGTAAAGCTCTGCAAGGATTGAAACTGTGAAATGAGGTGATGGTATTAAAACAGCAGATGCTTGCGTACGGATTGAACATTTGGGGATTCGGTGGGAAGCCCAGAAGTGTTTGTTTAATAAAAGATGATTGACTTGGGAACATATGGTAAAGTGGTGGATGACGGTGCATTTGTTTATGCATGAAAATCTTAGAGATAGAGTCGAATAAGCAAAGATACTGCCGCCACGTAAACAAACAGTTACCAGTGAGGCTTTAAGGGATATTTCTTACAAAAATTACAATTCGGTCATCATATATTCCCCCTCATGTTGTTTAAAACCATTATGACCTTGTTTGTTCTTCTGTTTAACACAAATGAAGAAATTAAGATTTCATGTAGTATTCTAGTCGGTTTGACCAGAAAGGAATTATTATTATTTTTTATTTTTGAAAATGCTAGTTAATGTTATCACACTGTTATCACTCTTGACTTTGCTCACATAAGGTATGAAAACTTCCGGCCAAAAAATTGATAATTTTTGTACTTTCTTAGGATTTTTCTCCCACCTTGTTACATTTGTGGTGTTCCCAGTCCAAAATGACCAGCCTACAAAAAATTGCTTTGTTATGCAATATCACCAAATCTTGGATTCAATATTTTTGTCAACTTGTTTTCTTTCAATTCTCACAGATTTAGTTCTTTTTTGGGAGGGGGGGGGGCTATTGGTCGAAGGCATCAAATAAAATATTAATAATAATAATAAAAAAAAAAGTTGACAAAAAGATTGAACTCCACAAATGTAGCAAGGTATGATGCATAATAAACAAGGCTGGTCATTTTTGCCCCAGAAAACTAATTCAGGCAAAGTATTTTTAGCGCAGCACAAGAGATCAAAATATACTTGTATTACTTTTATGGTGCTTTTGTGTCCTTTTAGAAGCTTGAAAAATTCAGTGCCAATTTGTTGTAATTATATGGAAAAGATCAACTAGCACATTCTTCAAAATATATTTTTTGTGCTCCACAGAGAAAAGAAAGTCTTTCAGGTTTGAAACAGATAATCTAGTATCTCTTTAAAACAGTTAAATTTAGAAACAACACCGTTCTAACTCAAACAAGCCAAAACATACTTGGTCTACGATGCAAGTACCCATCAACAGATGATAAAACCAGCAATGATGTTAATTCATTGTTCATTCCGGGTAGCCCTCCATTCAGTAAATGACATACAGGATGTGCAGCAGTGACATTTCAACACGAAATGCCACTCTTCTCATCAGAGGGACTTTCGGCTTCTTTCATATCCTCCAGGGGTTTCTGTATATGATAATGAATTCTGGCCATCCATTGACGGGCCCAGAATAGTGTCAAACACTTGCGTGACACAGGCGCTGCCTTTAGGTGTTCCTGTTACTTGCAAATTTGCTGTTTAAGCACTCCAATTTAATTGTTTAATGTGCTCTGTGGAGTACAGTGCAATGATACTGTACATAATAAACCAAACAACAGTGAAAATAGTATAGTAAAGACTTTCAAAGGTTGGCTCATAACACCTATCACAATGAATTTTATAAAGCAAACCAAAGTTCAAAGCACGATGTTGTTAAGTCACAACACCATACAGTTCAGCTACCAAACAACTAAATTAAGCCACTACATTAAGCCACAATGCAAAAAAATAAATAAATGCCACAAGGAAACAGTCTTATTGTTAAGTGCTAAAAACAAAAATTAAAACAAAATAAATTAAAAAAATTCCGTTATCTGAAATAAAATATTTGTAGTTTTAATTGTTAAGGGATAGTTCACCCAATTAATTACTCACCCTCATGTCGTTCCAAACCTGTAAGACCTTCGTTCATCTTGAGAACACAAATTAAGATATTTTTGATGTATTCTGAGGGCTCTCTGACCCTCTCATAGACAGCAAGGATTCTAACATAATCAAGGCTCAGAAACTTAGCTAGGAGATCGTTAAAATAATCCATGTGACATCAGTGGTTCAACTGTAAATTTAGAAAGCTATGAGAATACTTTTTGTGTACAAAGAAAACAATAATAATGACTTTATTCAACAATTCATCTCCTCCGCATCACCCTATAGCACCATTTCGGAGAGTATCAGATACGTAAACGTAAACTAAACGTAAATGTAAATACATAAAACATAGAATCCTTGCTGTCTATGAGAGGGTCAGAAAGCTCTCAGAATGCATCAAAAATATCTTAATTTGTGTTCCAAAAATGAACGAAGGTCTTACAGGTTTTGAAGGACATGAGGGTGAGTAATCAATGACATAATTTTCATTTTTGGGTGAACTATCCCTTTTAATACATGGTATGGTATAAAACTGACTGCAGTAAACATGAAATGCCACTAGACAGCAACAACACCAAAAAACTAAAATAAAAAAAAAAACTAAAAAAAAAAAAATAACATTAAAAAAAAAAAAATGACATTAAAAATTAAAATAAAAAGAATAAAAGATTCAAAGTACAAATATCCTGGTGACATGGAAATTAAAATTTTTAATAGCATAATTACACAAAAATAATTTGTCAACTAAGGCGAAAGCGTTTTATTTGAACTAATTACTTTTTTATTGGATTTTACTGAATCGCAATCCATTTAAATCCAAAACGATTCAATACAATGCATTTTCATCAAGATTTGGCGGCAGAATTATTGTTCAAAATCTCTTGAAAAGATTAAGAGAACAGACACATCATTCAAAATGCCAAGTGAATCATGTATATATAATACAACAAACAAGAAGCCATGGAAATGTGGGGAGAGGTCAGAGGTCAACGTCAGAGAGAGGTACTTACTCATTGGCATCATGACTTATATGGATGCTCAGGTTCTGCATGCTGCTCTTGAGCTGGAAAAACAAGAGAAGACAAGCGTCTGAATGGGTAACAAGAAAGAAACTTCTATGAAATGAAAAGTAAACAGCTTGTGTGGCAATGTCACTGCTTAGAAACGCAAGTATTGCATTGTTTACAGGGAACACCATCATGTAAAAATTGGCTTTAAATGGGTTGCTATGTTAAATATTCCAAGTTTAAATATGATATTAGTTGACCTTTATCCAACTTACCACATTGACCTCTAATATAAACCAATGCATATGAATATTGAAATCAATCTTCTCATCTTTCTGCTCCAAACTGACCTTCAAGTTTCCTATAGATCCTCTTCAAAAACAGATAGAAATTTGAGCGAGTATCTTAATCTTAGACTGACCAAAGGTTCTCAGAAACCCCCACAAACCACTAATATTGACACAATGCCATTAAAGAACAGGAGCTTAACCTTAGTAAAGGTTGGTGTCCATCACCTAGACATTGAGGTCGGGCTACAACCCATGAGTGAGTGACTGCTCTCGGTATAGGAACTGTCAGCGTCAGGGGTGCTTCCATCACATTACTTCTTTGATTAGTCTCTACGGTGCCCCAGGAGCCCATCAGGATGACAGAAAAAAAAATCACAAAAAGACACATATGCACAAAAAAAAAAAAAAAATATATAAAAAGCTCACACGGACAACAATAAAAAAGGAAGGTTTTGCTGGTAATTGGTGTGCAGGTTCACTGGACATGAAGGGGGCAAAAGTGGGGAAAAGATGAAGTGAAATATGTCCATTTTGGATTTCTGATTTGGAATGGGGTACGTCACTTGTGTCAAAGTCCGCTCCTTAAGAGCCACTGGAGCTGGTTGGAGCTACACTCTGCAAGACAAAACACCTGCCTGGAAGTTTCTAGTAATCCTGAAGACCTTGATTAACTGGTTAAGGTGTGTTTAATTAGGGTTGGAGCTAAACTCTGCAGGACAGTGACCTTCCAGGAAGTTTGACTCTCCTGGTGTATGGGAAAAATGAGACAAGTGCCCTTTCAGTTGCAATGATTTATGAGTCCATTAAGGCACATTAACAGGAACAACAAAACCGAGGAGAGATTGAGGGGCGTGATGGGGGTGAGCCAGCCCTTCTGACACGTGAAGGGTCAATGTACATCCTCGAAAGCTCTTGGGGAAAACAGGACTTGCAATATACTCCTAATCCACTAGTTCTGGTGGTGCAACTGAAACTCCTGATTAGGGAAGACAAGACCAAAGCAAGCCATGTTGTCAAGCTGGCACAATGCCCAGACAGTGGAAAAGGGATTCCTATCTAAAGTGCGATGACTCCTGGCTTGGACAGCTGCCTGTGCTGTCCCTGCTCTTGAAAAGAAAGCATGTTGCAAAAGAGCAGCTGTATCTCCTTCACTTGTTCTCTAGTGTCCTTTATTGCAGAAATCAACTACAAAATTTTACATGAATCTAAATGCCAAAATGAAGAGTTTTATGCCATTTTACTGGGACTGAAAGTAGAGAGTATGACAGATAATGACGAAGAAAGCACTGAGGAATGGGATCAAGACAAGTTGCAGTTGGGATTTGACCAGTTTCCTGCATGAGCATCCTATACTGTATGCCAATAGCGCAGCATCTAGCTTTCAAGGATTCCAGCTATCCACAAAGCTGCCACCTCTTTTATTGAACACATCCATCTGAGCCTTACAGTAAGACTCTCTAATATTTCAGCATCCCCAAGAGAGAGGCTTTATACCACCGGTGACCTCTTGCCTGGTTAAGTCCTCTGGAAACACTCTTGAAATATCCACTGTATTCATCAACGCTTCTACAAAAACAACTGTTTTGCTGAAGGATCAATTAAAATTGATGATTCATGCACAGCCCTGATCTTTCTGATATTAAAAAAAATCTTGTGGTGCACATATTAAAGCACCTCGTTTTTGATCTGACTTTCAGACCAGACAAAACTTCAGCTTTAGCCAATTAGCAGGATGTAGAAGTCAAAAAAGTAGCGTTTTGGGTCACAAGAGTTGCAGTGGGGCTTGACATCCTTTTGGGATCAGACTGTAGACAAGGAACACCACTAGAGCCCCAGGGGAAATCACATTTCCCCTTTTTCCAAGGACATCGCAAGTGTTTGGCCATTAAAGCAAAGGCGACAAATGATTCCCCACGGCTTTCATCCCTGCTGGTTGTCTTCCTTACAGAATTACCAGACTGTTTTTTCTCAACTTGACGTATAGCCTGTGAAAGAAACATTTCAGCCTCCAAAAGTGACCCCTAAACTGATTAACAGCAAACAATCACATTAGCGAGCTTTACTGATGCATATCCCAAGTCTGGTTCCCTCCCAAGTGTAATTCCTTTCTCCTATCAACAGATACAGTGCTGCACAGTGACTGAATAAATACTGCTGATTTCACCCTGGCTTATTTGTTTACTTTGTTACGATGGCATAACACTCCCATTTCCCTGGCATCTAATTAATTTGCCATATCCCATGTAAAGAAAGATCAAGGGTGGGTTGCAAGAGATTGAATCACAGAGAGGTGACCTCAGATGAAGTGTCTCATTGATGCAGCATGAGAAAACGTTTCCTTGATTACATTTGAAGTAGGGGGTTGAGATTAATACTGATTTGGATTTTCTTCTGAGTTAAGTCACACAGCAGAAGAAAAACACCCAGAAAGGTTATGTGGGAGAAGTTTTATATAACTTAATATGTCCAATAGTTCCAACCACCTTTTTTTTTTTTTTTGGAAAAAGAAACACAAAACTCTTGGAAACAACTCTTTTAAATGGTGAATTTTGAAGTAAACTTAAACCAGCTTTCACAGCCTATATTACTGGGTTGTGGCAAGATATTCAGTGGAATGAAAACTAGCATGGACCTTAATTTAAGCCTTCGAGAATTTGACTAAATGCTTAAAAAGTGTGTGTAACATACCAATAATCTGCAGTAAAGATAAAGAACTACTCCCCTCCTAAAACATACAGTATACCAATACCTATTGGTTGTAATGTAATTGTTCACCAATCATTTACACATTTACTCACCCTCATGTCATTACAAGCATGATTTTTAAAGAATTTAATTAACATAAAAATTACATTACAATACATTTTTTATATTGGACCACAGACCACCAGAAGAAGTATTTCTGCCACCTACTGGACTGGAGTGCACCTACTGATTTTACAAGGATTTCACTGTTAAAATGATAGTTCACCCAAAAATGAAAATTTAGTCATCATTTTCCCAACCTGTTTATCATTCCAAACCCATATGAATCAAACAGTTGATGGTCCCCATTGACTTCCTTAGTATTTCTCTGGCCATCATGGAAGTCAAAGGGCCAACAACAGTTTGATTCTTCAAAATTCTTCAACATATCTTCTTTTGTGTTTAACATAAGAAAGAAGCAAACACAGGTTTGGAATGACATGAGGGTGAGTAAATGACGACAAAATTTTCATTTTTGGGTGAACTATTCCTTTAAAACTATTTTCTAACAAAAACCATTATAACACATTTTGGCTGACACTTTTGATTATTACACAAGTTATGATTAAACAAGCTATACTCACATTGACTTCACCCTAACTGTTATTCAATTATTTCATTTTGTGTTCCATGGAAGAACAAAAGCCATACATAACTCAAGGGTGAGCAAAAGATTTTCATTTTCAGATGAGAGCTAGACCAGTGATGATTATTAAGCAAAAAGGATTGGTTTTAATTTTACGGTGACTTTGGGGTTCCTGTTCAGAAGGAATAAATAGCCACGATGTTTGATTTCATGTTAATGAAGAAGATCAAGCCTGCAATATGGTCTGCCTGGAGCTTAATGCTCCTCACGTATCAGGTTCTTAGACCTTGTCAAACAGTTGAGCTTCAATCACAGCAAAAATCCTCATTAGCAAACTGCACTGTGCGCGGAAGACCCAGATATCTTGAATCCACAAAGACTACTACGGGTTCCCTTCAGATATAAATAACCCAATATGCTAATGAAACAAAAACTATAATAAAAGAGATAACCATATAAAGGGGCTGTAAAACTCATCCTTTACACAACACCATTAAGGGTCATTAAGATCCATCACCAGGTTCATCTATGTAGGGGATGGTACGGAGAACAGGTGGAGGTAGAGTTGGGGCTCGGAGGTGATTAATGGGGATCTTGATGGTGCTACATTAATCTGGTCAGTGTGACATTTACAGGGGAATTGCAAACCCCTGGTGTGACCGCCTAACGTGTCTCTACAGCTAGGTGAAATAAATATAGACTCACTATAATGCTCTAAATGGTTTTGTACATGATCAACCTTTGACCTTGACCCATCAACCATCTTTTGAGGATAAAATGGTGCGCCATTCATGAAGAATGTGTTTAGTATTGGACCTGGTGGCCTACATAATGCATCACAATGTGGACCACCTTCAAATGCTGGCACGATACATCCATACCTTCATTAAAGTAAAACATGCAAGAAGGATAGGTACAGAAAAGGGGCATAAGAACTGTCAAACTTCATACATTTCAGCTAGGCCAATGCTTTCATGCTAAATTTAGCAAGTGAAGCATTATAATTCGAATATTATCGTAATAAAGCTGAAACATAAGCACTGAATACATTAATTACATTGTCATCAAACAGCCAGCATTCACATGAGTAGGATGAGTAAATGGCCTTCAAACCTCCTGCTCGGTAAAAGAAAAGGGATGAAACGGTGAAGAATTTATGAGGCCGCTAATGACGACCTTCATCAGAAATTCCATAAAAGTCCAATAAAATGTGATGACCTACATTCGTGGAAGTGGGTAATGATATTTAGGACCAGACCGTACGGTCTGCAGTAGAGATTCAGTCAAATTTCAGGAAAATTTTAATTGAAAATTCTAATGGAAACCGTTTTAACAGTTAAAAAACATTACTATTTTAAATATTATTAAAATTATTATTATTCCAATTTACACTGACATATACTGTAGGCTTCAACAAATCCTAAAATATATATATCTTTTTTACATTAATTGTTCTATACATAAAAAAAATAAAAAATATTCGGTCACACGTTAATTTAAGGACCAATCCTTGCTATTAAAGGGGTCATATGATGCGATTTAAAATTTTCCTTTCTCTTTGGAGTGTTACAAGCTCTTGGTGCATGAAGAAGATCTGTAAAGTTGCAAAGACTAAAGTCTCAAATCCAAAGAGATATTCTTTATCAAAGTTAAGACTCTGCCACACCCCCCTAAAACGGCTCATTCAAAAACGCCCGCACATATCTACATCACTATGTGAAAATATTTGCGTAATGCCGCCCTAATGTTCACGCAATGAAAGAAGGCGTGGTTTCAGTAACTGCAGTTAGTGTTGAAGCAGCCATGTCAGGGAGATGCTGTGTGTATCTAGGCGAAAGCAAAAGCACTTTATTTGGCCTTCCGAAAGTAGATGCATTTAGGAATCTTTAAGATTACTTACAACAGAACAGCAACGCATTTTATGGACGACCGTTTTGTGAACCTAGGTATATTTTGTTATTAGTTTAAATATTTGCTATTGAATGTTCAAATGCAGAGTTTTGCCAACAGTATCTGCTCGTCGTGTGTGTAAGAAAGAGAGACGGTCGAACAGTAGAGTCAGCTGCCTTAACCGTCCATGGCTTGTGTACTGCAAACAAGCTTCGACTCTGTTCCCCTTTCAGGCTTGAACTGATGGTAAAACTAAGGACATTATTAACTGTCTTTACATTTATTTTGAAAGATGAAGCTTGCGATTATGGAAAGGGGCGTTACGTTTCCGACGAGTGCTTGCGGTGATCGGCCAATCACAATGCACTGGGTCAGTTGGCCAATCAGAGCAGACTGCGCTTGTCATAAGGAGGGACTTCATAGAAAACGACGCGTTTGAGAAAGGCGGGGCATAGAGGACCTGCAATAATGTACAGTATTTTAAAAATAAAGTGTTTTTTGAACATTTAAGCATGTCAACATATTCTATTACACAAAATAATGATCTTTAAAAAAGCATCATATGACCCCTTTAACAAACCATTAACTATGACTTTTGCCTCAATAAACACTTAATTTGCTGCTTATCAATTGTCAGTAATGTAGTTGTTAAGTTTAGGTGTTTGTTAGGATTATGGAAGTACTGTAGAATATAGTCAGGCAGATATGTGCTTTATAAGTGCTAATAAACAGCCAATATGTTAACAACAGGTATGCTAATAAGCAACTAGAGAATTACTAAAGTGTTACCAAATATTCCATAGAACAATTATTTAAAAATGCATTGTGTGTTATTGTAACAAAATAATATTATTAATAATAATACAAGAAAAAAATGCCATTGTATTCACTTTAGGTGCTGGACTTAAAAGTCAACATCTTAAAGCATCTGGAAAAGGGCAAGTGACACTTTTATAAAAAAACAAAAAAAGAGCAAACAAATGGAACCTTTTCAACAGCAGAACCCCACTGAGGACAACACAGGCCATTAGGGTGCTATTACACATTATTTCCACTGCCTCGATACGTGGACCAGAGGGATTAAAACGAAAAGGCCAGGCACATGACATTACACATATTCCCAGGAGTGAAGGAGGAAGGAATGGGTTTGGTTCTTCAAAACTGTACAGGAATGAAGTAGAAAACAGGCACACCCTTGTCATTCAGGCCCAAATGACATCAGCTGTACCCAGTTGTAAAGTCATTTGACTTCCAAAGGCAGGGAAATATTAGCCAGTGTTTGCATATTCATTTAAACACTGCAGAAAAGAATATCAGCACATTAGGTATGATATGAACATGAGCGTTTCTTCAACTATGAGCGCTTTTTGCCCAGTGCATTTTTAATAAATAAAATGAAAGTTACAAAATTAATTGACAAAAAAAAAAAAAAAGTGTTCAAAACTGAAGAAACACCTTTTATGATTTTTTTTATTTTTATTGTTTCTTATTATGTAAAACTGCTTGTACCTGATTTATAACCTTTAAGTATAATAAATTACATTTTAAAATATTTCAACCAAAATGCAACTTACCTTAAACTTCCAGTGTCAAACAAAAAAAGCTGTTTAAGAACCAAATCTAGTATTAGGCATTAAGCCACACCCAGCAACAGCAGCAAATGCTCAGCGGCTGAGACACAGACGGGTTGCCAGATGCTCTCTGCTGGATCTCGGCACGCACTACAGGCCACCGCTGTGCCGCCTCAGCTCTGTAGCTGATGCTATCTGACAGCAGCGCAGGCCGTCTGCATGCAAAACCTCTGCCGCGTTACTTCATTGTTTCACTCCCAGCTGCACAAGACCTTTTTGACAAGCAGTGCTACGCCATGATGGAGAGCGAGAAAGAACGCGCCTGCTGGGCGGAGAGAGAGGTCGGACTCCCTGCTGAATTCTTCTGAGGAAGTACAGTGAAAGACCTCAAAGATGACAAAATGAAAGACTTATTGTGTCTTTCAGAAGAGGGAAAATGTCGAATCAATCTAGTACCTGTTCAAGTACAAATTGGCACCTTGATAATACCAAAATGAATGAAAGGCCTTAAGGTGTGGTCACATTAGCAATATTATGCAGGCAAAAATGTCTATTTTCTACTATCAGTTGTGTAGATGTGTACGACAGCTCACACATGGCAACATAGCAAATCTGCATGAACAGCATGAACCAGTTGTGAAATCTTTCATCCCCAAGCATAAGTTTCAATTGTGTGGATTTGTATTGAAATGACTGGATTTAGTTGGTGAGAATTTGCCAAACTATAGAAAACAGTGAGTGACTTTCACTTTTTTTTTTTCACAATTTCATTTGATAACTACTGTCAGATACAAACAGAAACTCAAAGGTCTTCATTGCAACCTGCCAAATAAAAGTTTGGTTGAAGAATGTCAATTTGTTACTGTTCAGAAGATTTGCAGCACTTTGTTTGGCAAAACTGAAAAGGAATTACTCATTTGGTTATTATTATTTTTTAATCCAGTAATTTGATAATATATTTCTATTAAATCTTAAAACACGCAATTCAGAAAAATGTAAACATACAACAGAATTTCTGAAAGAATAAAATACGTTTGGGGACTATTATTGTTAAAATTTAAATATATATATATATATATTTTTTTTATTAAACTGATAAGACATACTATTTAGTTATTGAAATTTAATTAAACCAAATATGAATATAATAAGATCATGTCAGACCAGGTGAATAAGATGTTAATAAAAATTAAGCAGAAACATTTTGAGATTGGAGATAAACCAGATAAATTATTAGCTCGTCAGTTGAGGGGTTCTTATGCCAGTAGATCAATTCATAGTATAGCTGACAGGGATGGTAAAATATTGACTAATCCAAAGGATATCAATAAACGCTTTATGGAATTTTTTGCGGACTTGTACGAATCTAAGACGTCTGTATCATCTGAGGTTATTTCTGACTTTCTTCGTTCACTTTACCTACCCAAAATTAAGTGAAGCAGACCAGGAAATCTTGAATGCTGATATTACAATTCAAGAGTTAATGGACGCAATTAATGCCTTTCCTAATGGGAAGGCTCCTGGCCCTGATGGCTTTAGTTTCGAATTTTATAAGAAATATGCAGATAAAATTGTGCCCCTTATGTTGCGGATGTTCAATCACTCCTTCATTAAGCAGGAATTTCCCTCTTCTCTATACTCCGCCAATATTTCTTTACTTCTTAAGAAAGGCAAAGATGAGACTGATGTGTCATCTTTTCGTCCAATTTCTCTTCTCAATTCGGATTTAAAAAGTGTTCACAAAAATTTTGGCAACAAGATTAAACAAATGTATTTCAAACTATTATTCATCCTGATCAAGTTGGCTTATCCCAAAAAGATTTTCCTTTTTAATGTTAGACGTTTCCTAAATATAATCTATTCTAAGCTAAGTTCCCCCTCTAAATTGGCAATCATTGCATTAGATGCAGAAAAAGCTTTTTGACCAAGTTGAATGGAATTACATCTTAACCACTATTAAAGAATTTAATTTAGGCGATAGGTTTTCTTCCTGGGTCAGCATGTTGTATCATCATCCCTGCGCATCAGTATTAACCAATCTCGATAGATCACCGCAATTTGAGTTGCATAGGGGTACTCGACAGGGGTGTCCACTTTCACCCCTGTTGTTTGCCATAGCCATAGAACCTTTGGCAATAGCCATTAGGCTTCACCCACAGATTCCGCCCTTAAATATAGGTCAGGTTGATCATATCATTTCTCTTTATGCTGACGATGTTCTTTTGTACCTTTCAGACCCAGAGCGCTCTGTCCCCCCTCTGTTGGGTTTATTAAACTCATTAGTAGCTTTTCTGGCTATTCTGTTAATTGGCAAAAAAGTGAACTTATGCCTGTCAGCGATAATATAGATCCAGTTTTTATGAAGAGTCTGCCATTTAAAATTACTTTAGACAAGATAAAATATCTCGGTGTGGTGGTCCCTAAGAATCCAAAGGACTTAGTTCAATTTAATTTTTTTGCTTTACTAGATAACCTAAAGAAGGACATAGAAAGATGGAGATCACTCCCTATTTCAATGATCGGCCGCATTAATGCAATTAAAATGGTGATCCTTCCTAGATTTTTATATCTCTTTCTAAATTTGCCCTTTTTTTTACCCAAATCTTTTTTCAGAACTCTTGACTCAATAATTATACCTTTCATCTGGGGCTATAAAGTCGCTCGTATATCCAAAACCCACGTGTATAAACCAAAATGCTTGGGGGGTTTGGGTTGCCCAAACTTTCGTCATTATTACTGGGCAGCGAAACTGCAGAACATTAATGTATTGGCGGGATTCTTTTCAGGCATTGTTCATGTAGACACCCCCTCTTGGCTAGCGATAGAACAAAATGCCATCCACTCATCTCTTTTTGCTCTGCTTTTTTTCGGCACCTTTGTCTAGTAAAGAAGTTCATAAAACAAATTTAATCCTTAAAAACTCTATCAAAATATGGTATCAGATCAGAAAGGTAATTAAGCTACCAAATACTTCTCTGTTTTCTCCTATCTGTTATAATCATGCGTTCAAACCCTCCTTTTCAGATAATGTTTTTAGGGAATGGCAAAGTAAAGGAATTCTCATTATGAAAGATTTGTATATTAATAATACATTTCCTTCCTTTTCTCAGTTCAGCGAAAGATTTGACCTTCCCTCTTTTCACTTTTTCAGATATCTTCAAGTCAGGAACTTTGTTTGTACAAATTTTACACACTTTGAAATTTTACCATTAGAATGTAAATATTTGATTTATTTTCTAACTCTCCTGATGCTAAGGGCATAATATCCCTTTTTGTTAATGTGTTTAAGATAATACAAACTTTTCTTCTCTTCATTTGAAAATAGCTTGGGAAGAAGATTTGGGGATTCAGGTTTCTGAGACTGTCTGGGACAAAATGTCTTTCATCTATTTATTCTTGTTCGATAAATTCAAGACACCAACTTATTCAGTACAAGGTATTACATAGACTTCACTACTCTAAAACAAAGCTTAGTAAATTCTATTCTTCTGTCTCTCCTATATGCGATAAGTGTAAAGCTGCTGAGGGTACCTTGGCACATCTTTTTTGGTTCTGCGTACAAATTCAGAGTTTTTGGATAGAAATTTTTCATTTTTTTGCCAGAGTCTACAATTGTGCTTTACTTCCTGACCCATTCATAGCAATTCTTGGTTGGTCAGACTCATTGCAGGCTCTTAGGCCAAAGGTACGGTTACCCATTCAATACGGTGTGATTGTAGCTAAGAAAGTTATCTTGATTTTGTGGAAGAAAAATACCAGACCCCTTTTTTCTGACTGGCTAACTGAACTCACTTCTACATTACATCTTGAAAGGATTAGATACTCTTTATCTGGGAACCCTGCAAAATTTGATAAGATGTGGGAACCAGTCTTTACTTTTTTGTCAAAACAGAAAGATTAAACTACTTATTTATGTTTTTCTTTTCTGTAATAATCACTTTCTGTAATTATTGTGATTACACTCTGTAATAGAGGTTGGCTTTATGTACGTTGTTCCTTTTATAGTACTTTTGATTTATTTTACACATTGCACAGATTTGTTTGTTGAAGGGTCTTTTTTGGTCTGTTATTTTTGTTTTTGATGTTTGAAAAACGTCAATAAAAAATACTAAACAAAAAAAAAAAAGAAAAAAGAAAATAAAAAAAAAAAAACAAAAAAAAAAAAAAAGAAATTTAATTAAACCATTAAAACAGAATCTAAAAAAATCCAACAGAAAACATGGAATTTTGGGAATAAAATAAACAAAACAGATTCCATAGTGCCCAAATTACGTCATTTAAACATGGAGGCCCATAAGGGGTCAGGGGTCCAACTGTGCCCCAATTTATTTAAAACGGTAAACTAGTTAAGTTAGCAAGTCAATTTTAAAACACTTACTGTTTGGTTCTTTATTCGGTGGTAAGGCTGAACGATAGGAAGTCCCAGCGGCGTGACCCATTCCACCGTCCTCCCAGACTTAGCTATTAGCCTAGCGCTCTCCGTCAGCCATTCCTGAGAGAACAAAAAAGAAGTCAGAAGCATCAACCAATCGATCCAACTTAATTTGAATACATTAAGAATTGAGAACCAAACCAAATATACATTATGATTTGAACTAGATAAACTGAAAACAAAACCCTATGCATGACACTTTGTCACATTTTGGAAAAAATCGCGATAAAGTATTTGCGATAAAATAGTCTCTGGCTGTGCTAGCTGGAAAAATCCAGACGCACAGGTGGGAAGTTGTTGCTGAGATGAAGCTTCTAAAAAAACCTGCTGATCTGCAGCAACAGTGCTGGCTGCGCAACTTGGCTGCCACATTCGCAACGTCCCCAGTGCTCTCCCCGAAATGCTTTGTGTGAGATAAATTCCTCTGTTCATCTGGAAGCGGGCCGGGCCTGAAGTAGCTCCATTCATCAGCGTGTTCACCAACAACCGGGGCCCACATCGCCCCCCTAATTTTCCACTCCTGTATCACCTTCTGCCGGTAACTGGAATGATCAACTACCTGGGCTCAACTGCCGCCCCTCCTGAGGATCCGACCTATTTAGGAAGCTGCTTGTGTCTGTAGGCAAAGTGAGGGATATTTCACATTCGCCCTGCCTGTCTGCTCGTCTCCCCAGGGGGTGCAACAGGAGACAGTGAGAGGCTGGTCCTTGATCTACTGCACCAGGGACGTTCATTCCTTCTCTGTTTCTTGTAGCTGTTAATTCATGAGCTGCAGCCAGTTGCATCATGGGAGAACTATATCTGGCGATTCACAAAAATAATCTTTTCATTCAAAAAAAAAAGGAGAGAAGAGAAGAGAAGCAACAAGGGTGGGGTTTTGTTTAAAAACCATTGATAAATACCACTGTGGGTCATTAGGATTCTTCTGAAAGAAGTCTCTTATATTCTCACCAAAGCTGGATTTATTTGATTAAAATAGGGTAAAAAAGTTGAAATATTATTACAGTTTAACATACATGTTTTTATTGTAATATATTTTCAAATGTAATTTATTCCTTTGATGCAATCAGCATCATTACTCCAGTCTTCTGTGTCACATGATCCTTCAGAAATCATTCGAATATGCTGATTCGCTGCTCAAGAAACATTTATTATTATTATCAATTTTGAACAAAGTTGTGCTGCTTGATACTTTTGTGCAAATGCGATATGCGATTTCAAGATTCTTTGACGAACAGCAAGTTTAAAAGAACAGCATTTATTTGAAATAGAAATCAAATGATAAAAGTCTATTTTGATTAAAAAAAAAAAAAAAAAAAAAAAAATAAAAAAAAAAAAAAAAAAAAAAAAAATTATATATATATATATATTTGAACAGTGGTGTATAAGATTAATGTGACAAATTCATCAAGCGATATTTTATTTGACTAAAATTTATTCAAATGACAGCCATAATTTTGCCAGTTTAATAAATAAAAACTAATAAAAACTAAATGAAAACATTTTTGTTAACTCAAATGAAATAAACTAAGAACTAATAAGAACTAATATACAATTTCAAAAATGACTCCAAAATGAGCTAAAATATAGTGAAAATGTGCGCAAATTAACCCTGGATTTAGCTTTTGGTAAAAAAAACATATTGCAAAGGATTTATAAATGAAGCATGAATATATAAGCAAAAAACAATAACACTACACAGCCATGAAAAATATATCACCTCTATTTAAATTCTATAATTTAATACACAAAATTCAGTAGTGATAAAAACAACACTTAAATTTAACTTCTAATGTCTTTGTGATCTTGTTTTGTGGGCGTTAAGTTTGTAGTTTAGTTTTGTTCATGTTTCCAGGCGTATAGTTTTTAGTAGTCATATTATCCCTGTTTTTGGTTTCCTGGTTTTCAAGTTTACTTTAATAAAACACTGCCACTGGATTCTGCTCATTTTCATCTCTGAGTTACCCATTCGTTAAATAAACTTAAACCAACAGCCATATTATATTCTGTGAAATTTTGGTAAAAAAAGGTCCACTGTCTCTTGTATGAAGACAAAAAAGTCACTTTCAAACCAAGCAGCTTTCTGTTTGTCAACGAAACAAATCCACATATTGCAAAATCTGGATGGGGAAATCTTTCGCCTTCACACGAAATTTCAAATCACGTGAATTCCTATTAAACTGCCTGAATTCCACCTGTGAAAATTCGCTGAACCACACAAGTAAAAAATATAAAAGTCCCGAAAGAATTTAAGGGAATGTGATAGTATGTACCTGAATTTCTCTCGTCCCTGTGAACATCTCCTTCAAGCTGCTGAACACCTGCTTCACAAGGTAATGTGAAGCATCCCATATGTAGTCCTGTGGATTAAAAACAGCACATTAGGGGCTTTCGCACCACGTAGTTCTAAGAACTCAGATCTAGGAACTAGCCAGCAGGGTCATTCCTAGAAAACCAATTTCTCCCTTGAGCTGTTTTCCTGGTTGCATTCACACCGGCAGCAGGAAATTAGCGGCATTTATAAACATTAACAACCGGTGAAGGGAGAACGCTGTGTTCGGAGCTGTTTTTCTTGTGGTTCGTGGGTTTTGTGATAACTGCACATGTAAATAAATGCACAATTTAAGCAACTAAAAGAGCATGACTACATTTCCTATAACAACTTGTAGTGTTATCATCGAGGTTGAGAAAAGAACATAACACTGCAGACAACAGGTAGCTAAATGCAATTATCGTTGTTTTCCATGTTTGCGGAGTAAAATTACGGGTAGCCAATTAATATACACTTACATCACTGGTAGTTCATATAGAACTGTTTTAGACCCTACTCTGAAGTAGGAGCTAATTTCGTTCCCCCAAACGGAGTTCCTAGAACTAAATACATTTCTAGTTCCTGCGGTGCGAACACGCCAAAAAACGCCAATAGTTCTAGGAACTATGAAAAGGTTCCTCTAGTGTGAAAGCCACTATTGTTAGATATACAAAAAGGGACAACAGTGTGGATGCTTTATCCAAACCTGCAAGTGCACATCAGGGCATTAATATAATATATGTTCATTTGCATATGTATGTCAGGTACCAGTAACTGAAATTAAAAGATTTCAAGAAATATACTCTTAAAAATAAACATTCAAAAGTGGGTTTTCACCACTGAAGAACCATTTTTGGTTCCCCAAAGAAATTTTCAGCGAACAGTTCTTAACAGAACCATTTTTGTCTTAGTTTGAAAAACATTTTAAAAATCTAAAGAACCTTGTGGAATGGAAAAAGTTAACGGTTTCAAATGGAACGAAAGACACCAAAAAAGGAAACACCACAAAACATCTTTAAAGGGTTAGTTCACCCAAAAATGAAAATTCTGTCATTATTACTCACCATGTTGTTCCAAACCCGTGAGACTTTTGTTCATTTTTGGAACACAAGTTAAGATATTTTTGATGAATTCTGAGAGTTCTCTGACCATCACATAGACAGCAAGTGTCCTTACATGATAAAGGTCCAGAAACATAGCAAGGACATCACAGGGATACTTTGTTCACGTTCAGATAAAAGCGCAAACAATCTAGAAAAAGTATCCTCGTGACGCAGCTGACACAGAACAGCATATGATGTTTATGTTAAGTGAAAACTCTCCAAAATGGTGCCAGGGTGACGTGGAGGAGATAAATTGTTGAATAAAGTCGTTTTTTAAAGTCATTTGTTTTTTATTTTGCGCACAAAAAGTATTCTCGTAGCTTCGTAAAATTACGGTTGAACCACTGATTTCACATGGATTATTTTAATGATGTCCTTGCTTTGTTTCCGAGCCTTGATCGTGTTAGAATCCTTGCTGTCTATGGGAGGGTCAGAATTAATCTAAAATATCTTAATTTGTGTTCCAAAGATGAACCAAAGTCTTACGGGTTTGGAACGACATGAGGGCGAGTAATTAATGACAGAATTTTCATTTTTGGGTGAACTATCCCTTTAAGTTCAACAATCAAAAGTTTTGCTTTAGCAAGCAGAATGTGGAGACGAGATCCCTTGACTCTATAGGTGATAATTCCTCTTTCATTCTCCTCAGCTTAGGAGAGACGAGAAGAGCGTCACCTGTTTCTATGGCTGCCCACAGAGGGCCGCACTTGGGGAAATCAAGCCTGACGCAAACGGGGGGAAAATAAATCTTTAGTCCACGTCATCTGCCATGTAAAGCAAGATTACCAAGCTTATCTTCACCTTTAAGTCGAAATGAAGAAAAGGTTACATAACTAGAAATAATGGCGATAACAGAGGACTTTGTATGGCTAAAGCACCTGAGATGTCGCTGCAATAGATTGAGGATCTTTTCCATCAAAAAAAGTGTCTATAATAAATCACGGAGAGATTCTGCTGCAGGTCCTGGGTGGAAAATATGGATCTGACCACATCCATCCAAACATCATGCAGGACAAGGTTTGTTTCGGAAGGAAACTCTTGAGTAATTTTTCATCCCACAGTTTGTTACTCTATCAATGATAATTTTAAGCAAAGTGCAGCGAGTCTTACCTTAGGGAAATCATCGATTTCCTTCAGTCGCTTTTCAATTTGCAGACGGCCCCCGTAGCGCGTGACGCCATAGACCACAGTCATCACCGTCTGCTTCACCACCTTCCTGCTGATGAAGCCTTCCAGCACCTGCGCGATCTTCAAACCCTTCTCTGCATCCCGAGCCCTGAACTCTTCCACCTATGAGACACGGGACAGTGTCACCTTTCTGAGACGCCATAAATCAATTCACTTATTAGTCACAGTTATGTGGCAACTGGCAATTTGTTGAACTCGTCCATCAACTGCTTTATCACATAGTTTGACTAGTGTTATATTTTTGTATGTTTTTTTAATATATTTTTTAAATATAAAATGATCATATTTTAAATATTATAAAACAATATATTTTAAATATTCTAATAAAAAATATTAATTAAAAAAATGTATGTATATTACATAAATATATGTAATATATTAATAATAAAATAGTGTAATATTATTATTTGTTGTTGTAAAATATAAATAAACTAGGAATATAAATATTTTTTCATATTAACAATTAAATTTTTTAATTTATATTTTTAAAGATATAATAAAAACAAAATAACACTATTATATTTCATCATTATAATGTTCTATGTTGTAATATTTAATAAAAAGTAAATATTATTATTATTATTATATTTACAATATAAATAAATTAAATATAATAAAAATATATTATAAAATAAATAAATCCTTAGTAATATATACAAAAATACATAGATCTCTATGTTTAGAGAATACATATAATCCTAATATTATTAAACATCATATTATATTATGCTATATGTTGTAATGTTTAATATAATAAAAGTGTATTATTATTAAATGTATAATAAAATCAAACAAATAAACTGGTAATAATATTTAAAGAAATATAACATTTATATATTATTAAAATGCATTTTCATTTATATTTTAAATACGATACTATGTATTTTGTTTATCAATTTTTTTTTGTGACCCTGGACCACAAAACCAATCATAAGGGCCAGGTTTTTTTTTTTAAATTGAGATGTATACATTATCTGAAAGCTATTTAAAAATCTGGAATCTGAGGGTGAAAAAAGATCAAAATAAGTATAAAAAAAAAAAGCAACTTTATTAATGTTGTCCAAATTAAGTTCTTAGCAATTCATATTACTAATCAAAAATTAAGTTTTGATATATTTACAGTAGGAAATTTACAAAATAATATTCATGGAATATGATCTTTACTTAATATCCTAATGATTTTTGGCATAAAAGAAAAATCACTCATTTTAACCCATACATATAGCTTCAAAATTGTTATTATCACTGAACTCTTTTTAAAGAGTTTACTGAGAAAAAAAAAAAAAAAATTAGAAGAAAATTTCAGATGGCACTGACGCTCTAGATATATATAGATATATATATATATATATATATATATATATATATATATATATCGATATATATATATATATATAATATATCTATATATACATATAGTTAAAGATACTTATATATAAGTATCTTTAACTTATTTTAAAGACCCCTGAGGAGGAATTCAGAAATAAAATGATAAGGATAACAGAAATATCACAATTGTCCCTCACTGAAACTCACCATAAGAAACATAATTAATCACGACAACAAATGTGAAAAATCTACCGTCTTATTGGGGCTCTTGAGAGCTTACCTTATGAAACAGAAGGTCTGATGTCAACTACTGTGGAACAATGAAGCTGTTTAGGCCAAACTCTGACTCAGCAGAGCTCATTGAGATGTCTGCTATGTACCCTTCAGCTAAGGTTAGCGCAACCTGATGTTTCTGGCAAGAACGGTACAACACTGTATTTAGAGAGTACACTGTGCTCCTAAAATATACCCAAATCGATAGGTAGGTCAATATATCTCAGATAGTGTTCTCTAAAAAATACGTAGTCTTCCCAGAACTGAAATCTGGGGCTTTGAGACCATAAGCTGTGGAGCTGCAGCAATTTAAGATGAATATTAAGCTTCGATGGAAAATAAAAAAGGATGTAAAAAGCCTCTGACAAAGTCGGCTTGAAAAAAATAAATATAAATCAAAATGAATAAAAATGAAAATGGTAAAGGCTCACTGAGGATGTGCTCTAGTGCAGTGAGTCCCACACAGGAAAGATTTTGATTTTTTCATCATGACTTAAAAATAAAGAAATTATCCCCCCCCCCATTTCCTGGAGTTTGTGTGGATGTTATAATATTTATTTTATTTTACCTTTTTTTTAAGTTATTATATTTAAAATAAAAATAAAAATAAATTTAAATAATATATAAAGGTTATATTTAAATATTATTACCAGTTTATTTGTTAGATTATTTATTATAAATCTTATTACCTATAAAATATAAATTATGAGCACTATAGTTATAAAAAGTTAAATAAATTTTAAATTAATTAATATAATAAACAGTAATAAACATTTTTCAATAAAAAATAAAATAAAAAAAAATTAAAAAAAAAATAAACATAAAAAACAATAATAATAATATATTAAAAATATTTATGTATGATATCATATATAATTTTAATTAAAAATAATATAAATACTGCTAATTACACAATCTAATTTTATTAGAATATAGCTATTATTTAAATACTTATATATTTATAAATAAAATACAAAATGTGTAATAACAGTATAATAGTTAATACATTTATAAATATGGCATTATAAATATAATTTTAAAAATAATACAACACTGTTAATTAACCACAATAATGTTCACTATAATATTATATTATATAATATAATAACTTACAAACTTACATGAACATAACTAAATTGCTAAATGATACTAGCCAGTATAATATGGGTTAAATAAAACACATTTCTGAACCTCTGAACCTTATTGGTGGAACTGTGGAGTAACTTAGGAAAGGTAATGGTTGGGAAATGCTGCTCTGGAGGGCCGTAAGACGCACTGCCGCCCTCTGGTGCCGCAGTGTGACTGACCTGCTGAGCTACACCGCTGTACACATCCTGAGGCAGTTCACAGGGCATGAGGTTCACCGAAGTAGCACCAATCACATCCCGCCCGAGGGCAGCATAGTGCTGGAGGCCGTTGCACGAACCATCCTACGAGAGAGAGAGAGATAGAGAGAACACATATCTATCAGTTTAAAGCCACTTTAAAGTCAACAACTTATCCCTAAACAGCAATTACGAGTAATAGTGTCTGTATAGCAAATGCTGCAGTTCCTAAAGATTCAGTACCTGATGAACAGGGAAATAAGAGATGAATTTGGTGTGGTCGGGGGAGCGTGAGGCATTTGCTATCTCCATACAGCAAGCCAGTGCCTGCCATGGCTCATCTGCATTCATCCACCATTTGCGACCCTGCAAAATAGAGCTGTGACTCTTTGGGGAACAAGGAATGTGACAATCATTTCAATAAAAGAATATGGCTCAGTCGTAGCTCATAGCCTGCAGTGTGATGCGTTTGAATCTGAATGTACTGAATACATAGAAGGTCTACATGCAGAGTAAACTGAGGTCTGCCATAACAAAACCTGAACATGGCCTGAAAATATTTACAATTGTACGAGCAAATTTTAAGACCAAACCTGAAGATAAACATTAGAGGATTGAAACAAATCCTGTACTATAAGTATCATTTTTAATAGCATAGTATGACTGTATTATAATAATATATCTAATCTTGAATGATATTATAATACATATATTCTGTACTGTATATTTTCTGTAACTGTATTATATATGATTCACTACAATATATAATAACCGTATAAACTGTATACTGTAGGGTTATGACCCAAAAACTAATCTTAGGTCTGATTTTATGCAATGGACAGCTGGAAAATAATTCTAAATGCAAATGAAACACAATTAAGCATAAGTCAGGAAATTAAATAAGCTTATGCAGTTTGTGGTAATAATAATAAACTAAAAGTTGATTTGTTAAATTGTTTCTTTTGTACGATAAGCATTTTGGTGCTATGATAACTTTATTTAATAATTTAACTAATAACTATTATTACTGTTGTTGTTAATTCCAGTAAATAGAATAACATTATTTTTAATAATACTAATAATGATAATAATAAGAAGAAGCAGAAGAACATATTACATTAAAATATAACATTGATATAAAAGTTACACAATTATAAAAGATTTCATTTATATAATTATTATTGTTAATACTAGGAACAATATTACAAGACAACAACAATTATAGTTATTATTATTATTAATAACAATAAATTTAATTATTATTATCAGCATTACAACCACCTTTAATACAATTACTAGTTAGAATTATTAGTATTTTTATTTAATTATTCCAATAACGATGATGATGATAATAATAATAATAATTATTAATAATAAAAATAATAATAATAATAACATTTATATATATATCCCAAAAAAATCTTCACAAAAAAAAATAAAAAAAAAAACAACACAACAAAAAAAAAAAAAATTATAAAAAAAAAATAATATTACTCATAATTATTTTATTTTATTGAATACATTATAATTTTATAAAATTTAATTAAAATTATAACACATTTAAATAATTACTTTAAATAATTTAAATTAAATACATAATTAATTATTTCTATTTATTAATTTATTACTTATTTATTTATCATTTTTTTATTATTATCATCACCACTCAATGCAAGCTCAACCAGTGAACGTTCATTATACACATATGGTACACTGGCCTGAGACTCTGTTCCCAAATGCACAACAGACCTCCAATATACAGCCTGTAGCACAAACTACTTGACCAATCAATTTGTTTTGTCACTAGCCATACATAAGTTCATCCAGCCACAGCTCCTAGTACATAAATCAGGTAAAGGTACTATTAAAATGCTTACATCAAGAGGATGGTCTGCTGAGTCTAGGATGTCCTCCATGATACTCTCGGCATACTCCAGTCGTCCAGCTAGTGAGCTACGCTTCTTCAACCCTGTGAGGTTCACCAGGTGGATCTTCAACCAGTCGAGGCCTTTGGGCCCAAGAGGTTGTCCCTCGGCGAACAGCAGCAATCCCCTGGTCACATCACTACCAAGGTGGTTAAAATAAGGCGGCCGGGGGTACGTACGCCCTCGGAAGTCCATATTGTGTGGAAACCAAAAGATCTCGTCCCTCATGTGGTTGGCGATGGACAACTTATACAGCGCGTCCATTCGGAGGCTGTGCATCTCCGCCACCTTCTTCTTGGCTTTGATACCCTCCCGTTTCATGTAGGCCTTCTCAACCTGAGTGTAGGATGGGTCGTGAGGGTTGAAGCGAGGAACCTCGGGTGCTTCGGACAGTGGCGGAGGGATGCAGAGCTTGTCGTTGCCTTTGTCGTTGAAGATTGAGATGATGATGTCCAACAGGGGCTTGTTGATCTTCCAGGGGCAGCTGCCCACCTGATTGAGAGAGTCCAGCACGGCATGGAGATCCTCATCTCGGCTCTTCTCCAGGAGAAGTTGGTGTTGGATGGCTCCATCAGTGGAGCGCATCAGCTTGGTTGGCGTCAACAGGTAAGCGCCACTCTTCGGGGACGTCCAGGGAACGGGCGGACACAGCATAGGCATGACGTAGGAGTCAAACGTAAGTTTGGTTTCCGTCGCAACCCTCTGGATTTGTGTCACAATAGGATGCGGTTTGATGAAGCCAATCTGAGGTGGATGCCAAAGAAGAAAGTGAATAAAAATCGAGACATCCATTAAAGGCATGTCACAAAAACGACATTAACATGGACAATTAAATGCTAAAATGCCGTGACAGATCTACATTAATAAACATCTCTCCTACGCAAGCTCCCAGCAGGCCTGTAACCCACCTCAAATAAACCAGAGATGATTTATGTGTGCTGCTGGTAAAGTGTTTATGGTGCACAACAGACGTAACTGTCTTTCACAGCTGCATAAACAACTTCTAATCAAAAAGAAAGAGAATGCACATGTACCCACACAAATGGCTATAAAATAGTCCCAGAAACACAATGGGTGTGAATGCTGAATTATGAAATTCAAAATATCAAAATGTGAATTTGACATGATTCATCTGACGTGATCTGTTTGTTTGTTTGTTCTTGTATAAACAAGAAGGGATGGGTATTGATGAAGACTTCGCAATTTGATTCTGATTCATTTGGGTAATTACAGTGATTCAGTATGCTGTATATTTTGGATTCCCTAAAAAGATCTAGTTCATAAGAGTCATTTGTTCGTGAATCAAGCTAAACTTGTTGCACTGTATTTTGGATTCATATGAAATCGTTCATAGAGTCATCTGCTCATGACACACTATTTGCTCTGTATGTTTTTTTGATTTACAAAAAAAATTCGCTCATAAGAGTTATTTGTTCATAAATTATATGTCAAAACAAGACAGAAAACTAGATTTGTCAAGCTATTTCACTAAACTAAACCTCAAAAAGATAAGATGGAGATCACCTTGCTACAAGGTGGCATTCTAAATGTCTCGAAAAAAGAATGTGAATCCACCTGACAGCATTCATGCCACATGAATAATCCACAGACACGCTAAACTGAGAGCTCTTCCCTGCTGCACGGGCCATCTGCAAGCTCAGCGGAGGAACGGGAGTTAAGCTTCGGGTCTTTGAAGCCCACGGTGCATGCCGAGAGCCAGGGCAGCAGCATTGAGAATGAGATTTTCGAGGACAAAAAGGAAACTCGCCCAATCTTTTTGGGCTCTTCCTCCCCCTTTTTGCAATCCCTCGGCGGTTAATCAAACAGGCAATTAAGAGGACAGTAAAAAAGAGATTAGTTTCGCCACAATCCGTCTTCCTCCGCTGGCCCGCGATCACTCGCACAGGAAAAATGATTCCATAATTCATGAAAACATGCGTGTCCATGAGAGCTTTTAGATGGGGAACGGACGGTTTATGACACGACTTTTAATGGACAGTCATTTGACTGTCTGGCTATGAACAGCCTTCAGTACGGAAGCAAAAACACTTCAGGGACATGCAGAATTTTAACTAGTATGACTTTGGGCACTATTTTAACAATCTAAGCTCTTCGTCTACAGTGCAAGGCGCAGGTGCACTTAGGGCGTGTCCGAATCCACTTTTGCTAGTTTAACGACGGGAAAAACAGTCGCCAGCCCGGCGCATGGTTTAAAAGGGTTGTCCCTATTCTCTTAATGACTAATGGGTGTGTTTTGGGCATAACATGCAATAAACCAATCAGAATAAATAGATGCGCGAGCAAACAGATCTGATACATGCAATAACTGTCCATTATGACATGTAGGTTTTATATTTATAAAAAGGTGCATGTAACTAACGCGCTCCTTAATTAACAAAAAATACTGCGCCATTGACTTTAGACCAGGTTTTAGTTGGTCAATGGTGCAGTCTATTTCACTTGCCTCAAAATAGCAATGCGCCAACAGTGCTCCTGAATACATCTCGTTTTCAGACCAGCACGCCCATGGGCGCACAGATGGGAGCAAATGTATTTGCTATTAAAACAACGTGTTGCAGGACGTAAAAATGATAACTGCGTCAGGCTGAAACTAGCAATAAACTCTTGCGTCGTGCCTGGCGCCACATTCCACTAGGTGTATGATAGGGCCCTTTGAGTCTAGCTGGTCTCCACCTCTTACCTTATGATTGCTGCGGAATGTGTACATGTGGTAAAGGACAGGGATGAGCTTCTTCTCTTGAGCGGGATTGAGGATGTTGCTCCAAATTTTGAGCTCACGAACCATCAGGTCAACCAGGAAGCTGCCCAGCTGCACCATCAGAACCATCGGCCAAGGGGTGTCGTCACTTAAAAGAGAGGGACCGCTGCTCCTCTGCATCTCAAGACTCGCCCAACACTCCCGTGGCAGCATGCCATTGGTCTGTGATGAAACAGGAGGTGATATATAATGTAAAAGCCAATTTGATTCGAAACTGAAGATGTCAGATCTGGTCAACCAAAGCTTGTACCTCAGTGTCATTCGCCAGGAGCTCGGAATACAAGTTGTAGATACTCCCAAGCTTCTCGATCATCTGACTGTGGCTCTTCTGCCGGATGGAGTACAGATTGTAGACACGGTTTCCCATCTCCTCCGCCATGATAAGCAAAGATTCACCGCTGGGTGACAGTTTGTCTAAACCCTGAAGCATGATGTTCACATAATCCTGATCATCCAGGATACACAGGTATGGGTATATGCAGGTACTCCAGGACTTCTGGCTGTTGCTGGATAATATCAGTTTCTTTTCCTTCAGTGTCTGGAGGAGAGCTTTCTCCCAGTGTTTCCGCTGTGTTGCTAGTAATTCTCTCTATAAAAATATAAATGCATTTGGTCAGGCTTTATTTTAAGGTCCAATTCTCACTACTAACAAACCATTAACTATGACTCAAACTCCTAATTTGCAGCTTATAAATAGTTAGTATGGTAATTGTTAAATTTAGGCAGGATTAGGGATGTAGAATATGGTCATGCAAAATATGTGCTTTATAAGTACTAATGAACAGCCAATATATTAATAATATGCATGCTAATAATAAGCAACTCGTTACTAGTGATAATTGGTCCCTATACTAAAGTGTTACCATGTTTTTCCTTTTTCTTTTTTCAGAACTCAATATGTGCAACAATATAGCAATGAAGACAATAAATTTACTTTAATGAAGAGGAGAAGTTAACTTCAACACAACAAAAATCATTATGTACATTAACAGTTTTATATACTTTTGTTAAGGCTTCTTTCCACACACAAAAAAAAATACTATAAAATACTGAAATATTAACTTGAAATCTCATGGGGACTTAGTAAATATTTTAGGAGTTTAGCTGACAAAAAAGTTTGGGAATCCCTGATATAATACACTAATTTGGGGAGAGGATGTGCCTAATTGTCATGAAAATAAAGTGTCTTAATACTCCTAAAATAGGCTTCATTATCATTTCATTGCGGGCTTCAAATTACAAATTATATATTTTTTCCTTTGGATTTTAGGGAGAAATGTGACATTTCTGGACAGTTTTCATGAGATTCACTCAGCTACCATTTGTGGCCTTTACATTACATCACATTCTCCTCTCAAGGAGCCTATGGCTTTAAAAAATAAAATCTCATATAAATGTAGATGTGAATTTTATGCACAACACAAATCGGGTTTGGTGGGCAGCCGAAAGTGGGTCATCTCTTTAACAGGATGCTTTTCTGGTTCCCTGAAGACCGGCAGAGCAGGCGGATGACACAGATCAGTTATGCTGACCCAGCGATGGAAAGGTGACTCTCTCACAGGGCTGGTGGGGACACATTACAATGCATTTCTATTCCATTAAACCCTAGCGCAAATGTTGCGGGACCACGGGGGACCTTTCTCGTGAGGGAACACAGACAGTGGAGCAAATGCCAGTTTAAAAAGAAGCTGAATTGTGGGAATATGGCTACTTTTAATGCATGAGCTGGAAACTTTCAAAAATGTCTGCGTTTAGCCAATGGATCATAGCTTAGGTGCAAATCTGGATCCTAAAAAAAAATATAATGTGTTAACTATTGAAAGGAAAAATCTCCCACACATCTGTATGTGATTTTGAAAGTCCTCTTTATGGTACTTTGCTATGTTTGGGGATTACCACTGTGCTTGTTTCAGAGAACCCAGTCTTAGCAATATTAATTCTGGCCCATAAACGGACATAAATAATTTGGAGTAGGGGAAAGTGGGGTAAACTGTGCCACTTCTTACTTATGCTGCCCTCTAGGCCAAGAACAATGAAGTAAAAACCAAGTAAAAACCAATAGTTTCCAACTAGGAGAAAGTTCAATCATTGTGGAATATGAGAAAACAATCTAGATTCCATTCAAATTCTCATCCCATATTTTACAGCATATTATTAAATTTGATATAAACCAGCCAAAAAAATTAAATTTTAACATAGCGAGGCCATTTTATAACATTATTTACTGTATCTGTACTATTTTTTAGCACTGCCACGTCTTACCCCAAAGCTGGCACACTTTACCCCACAGCTACCATTTTGGAAAAAAATGTTTCATTTTATAATCCATAGCTGATCTTTAGCCAAATTAACATATGTTTTATAAAATGTCAATACACCAACAAATTTTTAGGCCTGGATAAATTTGTTTTTACCCTAAAAACAGCTACATTTTATGGTCATGTGACTAAAATAATTCAGTCTGCTAGATTGTTAGACACTACTACACTGACACATCTTACCCCACTCTGCTATAATTCCAATAAAGGTAACCCTAATGTGTTTTTAAAATCAAATCAGAAAGGTTGTGGATTCATACCATTTTGGCCATATTTTCAGTGACAGGCTTTAAGGCCTCCACGGAGTCAATAGTGATGGTAGTGGCCTTCTCCATACCCAGCTGAAGTCTGAACCGGTCCTGCAGTTCTTTCAGGCTGAAGTCCAGTTTTGGATACGTGGCACCTTCCCTCTGAAACACAAAAGATTGGAATCAAGATGTAAAACCATAAATTAAATGCTAATCAAAAGCTGCTAAGTTTATTAAAAAGAGAATTACTATCTGAGATTCAAAAAATGGCTCTATTACCTTTTACTTTATTTTTTTATTAGTAACTATTTTATTGGAATATCTTATTTATGCTGATTTTCTAATTTAAAAGTTTAATTAATTTTAAACTTCTAGATTTTTAACATTGTCCTAAATTGACGTCCTAAATTGACATTGTTCTACTTTTAACAAAAACAGTAACTGATTGCATAACATTAAAACATTTGCTTTGCTATTTTTACATTTTTTAGTAAAAACTGCAATAGTATAATTTATTATGGCGGATTTTTCAATGCATAACTTTATTTTGTAACAATTTTTTTAATTAATTGTACTAAATTAATGTTTTAAACTGAAAGCCTTAATATTAACATACTAAGTATTATCCTTACCTTTAAATGTAAAAGTGTAATTTTTATAGCATATTTTAAAATTAATTGTAATAAATAAATACCAACAATCCTATTATTAAGTATTTGCATAATATTATAACATCCTGGCACAACCAGTGTGTTTTGTTTGCATTTGTGCTGTTATGTGTGTACAAAATCATAAGAGAGCTCAAGACGACCCGCTAAATAATGAGCGCTAAGAATCTCTCATCGCCGGAGGCTCTAAGTTTAATATTACTGGCTCCTCATAACTGGATATGAAGGCTGAGAGGATTTAAATCTCATTAGGATAAACATTAAAAATGATCATTCATTTGACTGCCAATTATGGAGACTATTTACTTCAACCATTCACAGGCTGCACACTTTGTTATGAGGCCCGATCGAAAGAAGCCACTGCACTTTATGGCCCAATTAAAGAACCAAACATCATTACGTTTAAGTGCACTTATATATTTAAAAGAACCAAGAAAACAAGCTAGCTAAAATAACCATACGAATATCAAATGTATTTATTCTGTCTCGTAACTTCCACGTATGGCCAATTAAAATCCAATGAGGTTGAACAGTCCCACTCTCGCGGGTCTGGCCGGCAGCCAATGTGTGGCTGCATAAAATACGAACTGTAAATACAGCATATATTATACCAACAGCTTGCTAAGTGGTGCGGAGATCGTGTTAATGTGGGCTGTGCGTTGACATGTGCAGTCATTTATTATTCCAAGGGATGCATTGGCTGCCTGCACGGACATCTGGGAATTATCGCCAAACACATCATGGAAGGGCTGGGACAGGACAGGTCAGCCGGAGCGTTAATACTCGCGAGGAGAGAGTGACTGCTAAATCTGTCCTCTATAGAGATCGCATGGACGCCGGCCAAAGCAAGCACAAAGGTGGTGGAGGGATTAATCATGCCCATGGCGATGACTGCTACAGCCCGGCCAGGCAGAACACAAGATGCAGTGTTGTGTACGGCTTGGCAGAGGCCCATATTTCCACAAAGCCACAACCCTGACAGGGAGAAGAACGTGTGGTGACCTCTGTGTTAGGGATGTGTCGACCCAGTCTTCAATACTTTAGTGATGTTGTGCGAATAAAGGATGCATTGGGAGGCAAGAAATGCCATTTATGGCAATGAGGCAACATCTCAAACTATCTAAACCTTGTGCACACATGACACATTTCAAGAATTGTAAAAAGAGGTAAACGGGATGAATTGGTGGCTATTTCCTCACTTAGTGCTCAATGCTCATAAATTATTTGCCTTGATGAAACTTTAACATTGACTTTTGACTGTGACAGTGGGCTTTTTTTTTCTTCTTAAGGCGAAACTTATTTATGGATTTTTACTTGATCTGTTAATTAAAATAAAATATTTAAACATTAAAAAAAAAAACTAAAATAAAAAAAATTATCACAAAAAAAAAAACAACAACAACAAAACAACTACAACAGGGACAAAAAATAAAATAAACACTGAAATGCCAAAAAAAAAATTCGTTAACAGTGTCGATTATTACAACAGTACTGTTATGAACATCGAACAGTCTGGAGCGAGATCACAGTTTTGTTTTAGCTTTTATCAGGGCAAAAATCATAAATGAAACAAGAATAAACTAAAATAACTACAAAACATAAATAAAAACTAACAAACAAAAAACAATAAAACAAAGCACAAGAAAGCAAAACAAAACAAACCACAAAAAACTAAAAAACAGTCCAGTCTGGCGAGAGATCAGAGTTTTGGCTTTTATCAGGACAACAATCATAAATTACAAAGGAATAAAAATAACTACAATAAATAAATAAATAAATAAAAACAAACAAAACAATAAAACAAAGCAAATCACAAAAAAGCTAAGTAAAACAAAACCAAGCAAAAATAAATAAATAAATAAATAAATAAATAAAAAGCACACAAGAAAACTTCTGCCAGCAGCATGTTTAAAAACAAACCTAGCCTGTTGGGCATCTCTGAAAAGTTGCTAAAAGAGTTTCTTTACTGCTTTGTGCTGAGAGTTGCAGCATTTTCATCTCAGACCTTCACATGACCCAGTTCTTCTATACTTTCCAGGAAAGTTTTCATTCAGGGTGTTAGGCAGCGGGGTGTGGGTTACAAATGGGCTCATGTGCACCTGAGGTAATGAATCAGTTGGGGAAAAAGAGGAGATGGCGGGGAACTGGTTGTGGGGCAGATTGACCCAAAAACACCCCCCAGTGTGCCCAAAAATAGAGCGGGCACCTCTGTTTGAAGAAATTATATAGCAGATGACAGCTGCCATGGAAGTGAAACTCGTCATTTTGACACACAAGACAAGTTCAGGCAGGTCTTTTAATGCTGACAGAGAAGACAGGTATATAGTTTTAATGAAAAGCACCACCTGTTTTATGGTATCAACTTCCACTTCAAATCCAATTTAGCAGTGCAATTAACCTTTTTTACATTCAGTTCACTAACATATCGTAATGGAGGTTTATTGCTAAAGTGCATATCTATATATGAAAAACCCTAACGTAAAGAAAAAGGACAACTATTTTTTTTTATGGGTAGTAAAATATGTCCAGTCAAGGGAGTTGTAACAGCATAAACACTGTATAGCTCCATTAAAATTCAGAAGATAAAATGAAAAACTGAATGAATAAAAATGGCAATTTAATACAATATAATAAAGTAAATATGATTATTAAAAGTATAAATATGATATATAATATGATGAAGACTGTAAAATAAAAAAAACATGTATTTTTATATTTAAAAATTAAACTCTTTCAAAAGTTTGGGATTTTTTTTTTTTAATAAATATGTTTATTTATCAAGGAAACATTAAATTGATCAAAAGCAAAATTTAGAAAGTTAAAATATTTATTTCATATAGGGTAAATGTACCTAATAAGCTCACATACCTATTAAGCAGACTTCCATATTTGAGCTCAGATTATAAAAAGAAAAAATAATGTATTATCATACTTGATGTCTTAAGAAATTGATGTGTTTGTTACTACATACCTCCTGTAATTTTAAGTCAATCAGTTCATTGCACACTGAGATATAAGTCTTTTTAAATTTTTATATTTTTTTATTTTTTTTAAAAAGGCTGTTTAAAATAAACAAGATTTTTTTAATAAAACATGATAACAGATTAATGCTAAAAGGGTAGAAAAAAAAAAAAACATTTACCCATTAAGGACAGCCAGACTTTGCATTTAATGATGTTGTCTTAATTGAAATGCTTATTTCATTTAAAATAAAATTAAATATTTTTGTGTGAGAGATTAATCTTTTATTTTAACTAGGGCTGTCAAATGATTAATCACGATTAATCACATCCAAAATAAAAGTTTTGTTTACATAATATATGTGTGTATACTGTGTATATTTATTATGTATATATAAATACACACACATGCATGTATATATTTTAGAAGAATATGTTATGTTTATATATTAATATATTTATATATAATATAAATTATAAGAATATAAATATATAAATGTATATACATGTAAATATTTTCTAAATATATAATTTATGTGTGTGTATTTATATATACATAATAAATATACCCTGTACACATACATATATTATGTAAACAAAACTTTTATTTTGGATGTGATTAATCGTGATTAATCATTTGACAGCCCTAATTTTAACATAATTTTTTGTACTGAAACCAATATCTTGTGCACTAAAAATGTCTCAATGTAGATTTTGGTGAGCTTAATAGGTACGTTCACCCTAAATGACGCTATTCTTTTTATTTTTATTCTAACTTTCTACTCGAATCCTGAAAAAACACCACAAAACTATTTTCAACAGCAATACACAATAAAGCACTATATAAATGCATCATTCATTCATTCGTTCAACACTGATAATCACTTTAAAAGTTTCTTGAGCAGCAAATCAGCATCTTAGAATGATTTCTGAAAGATCATGTGACACTGAAGACTGAAAATTCAGCTTTGCCATCACAGGAATAAATTACATTTCAAAATATATTCAAATACAAAATATGTTAAACTGTAATAATCTCACAAATTTCACAGTATCACGGTTTATACTATATTTTGATCAAATAAACGCAGGCATGGTGGAAATAATTAAATAATATAAATATATATTTAAAAAATAATAATAATAATAAAAACATTAACAATACTACTAATCCCAAACTTTTGGAAAGCAATATAACGTAACGTAATATAATGTAATAGTACCTCAGCATAAAACTGTTTCACCAATGGCAGGGAACAGACAGGCTGATCTTTGGATACACTGGGTTGGTATTCAGGATGCACCAAACGGACGGCCCTCAGAACCATTTCTCTTTCATCCTTTTTAAACACACACTGTCTGAACACGTCATCCACGGACAGGCCGTCCACTTCCATCTGCTGCAGACACCTGTGTGGACCAGAAAAGATGATTATATTTCACAATAACATGTATTTGAAGCTGAAGTGTTATTTTTTTCATTGTTACTTTCTAATCTACAGTATGTAGTTCATAGCAATTGTGGACTAAATTCCCAGATGAAATAGTTTTTTAAAAATGAATGCAAAGGTGGATGGGAAAGGCCTTATAATGAAAAAACTTCCACGACCGCAGCACCTGGGCTCATAGCCCTGAGACTGGCGGGGTGTCGGAGTGGAATATCAAATATTTGCATTGACACGGAGCGCCTTCGAACAGAGTGTTCTGCTCGTCTGGTAGTGGGTGTCAGATAGGCCATTGCCATACGTCCAAGAATTACAAGGCTGTGTTTATTCGAACAGAAAAAGTGTGAATAAAGTCAGAGCCCCACGCAGCTGGACTGCTCACTGTTGATGTAGAGCTATGTTCCTGTCGTGGACAGAATACAAATTACAGCACTCTGGAAGAGAGAATGAGAGTCTGTGCCAGATAGAATAAGGAAGGAATAGTTGACGACAGACTACCAAAATAATTGAAAAAAAGTTCAACCAAAAATGAAAATTTGCTGAACATTTACTCACCTTCAGGCCATTTGAGATGTAGATGAGTTTGTTTCTTCATCAGATCAGATCTGTAGAAATTTAGCATTACATCACTTGCCCACCAATGGATCCTCTGCAGTGAATGGGTGCCGTCAGAATGAGAGTCCAAACAGCTGATAAAAACATCACAATAATCCACAAGTAATCCACATGACTTGAATTAACATCTTGTGAAGTGAAAATCTGCATGGTTGCAAGAAACAAGCCCATCATTAAGGAGCTTTAACTTCAAGCTTTTGCGTTTATTCCATAAAAACGCTTCCTCCAGTGAAAAAAGTCCATCATCTGCTGTCCTCTCATATCCACAAACACATTTGTTTAGAACTGTTCGCTTATAAACAGTGTTTGACCTGTGCATATTTCTCTTCTGATTCAGACTAGACAACTTGTTCACTAAAGGAAACAATATTACAGATTATGGACTTGTATTTTGGCCAGACGTTTCATGATAGATTTTATCACAGACACTCAGCATTTTGCTTAAGATGTTAATTGATGGACTGGAATTGTGTGGATTACTTGTGGATTATTGTGATGTTTTTATCAGCAGTTTGGGCTCTCATTCTGACGGCACCCATTCACTGCAGAGGATCCATTGGTGTGCAAGTGATGTACTGCTAAATTTCTCCACATCTGCTCCGATCAAGAAACAAACTCATCTACATCTTGGATGATTTACGGGTGAGTGAATTTTTAGCAAATTTTGGGTGAACTATATCTTTAAGTAACAGCCCAATCTCCTTTAACCACACCTTGGAAAGTCTATCAACCAATCAGGATCATGAATTC
The DNA here is from genome assembly GCF_018340385.1 of Cyprinus carpio. Lineage (NCBI taxonomy): Eukaryota > Metazoa > Chordata > Actinopteri > Cypriniformes > Cyprinidae > Cyprinus > Cyprinus carpio. The sequence goes on from NC_056618.1 coordinate 23,988,994, forward strand.
AACAGTGCTGTGGTACTAGTCGTAAACTAGTGGTTTAAGCACATTTATTCTGTAAGGAGATATTTGACATTACCGGGAGGCTGCAGGACAGACTGGGTTATTCCTAAACCTCTGAGAATGCAGTGATGGTTTCCAAAGCAACAGGCTTCTTTGGGCGAGAACTGCACAGATGATGCATCATCAGTGCCCTCTAGTGAGCGCACAGCGAGCAGATGAAGCTACAGAGGGCAACTTGAGGCCTTGAGAAAGACGTGCCTTTACCCTTCCCATCTTGTGCCTGACAGAGGAACAATCGTATCAGTACCTCCTGAGGGTTGCATTCAATACTCTTGTAAATGTTAAACCCTCAGCTGATGCAAATGCAATTAGGAGAGGCGGAAAACTCTATATCGGGGTAATCCTGAAGCATTCTTTTAAAGGCTGATCTCTTGTTGGGGACAAAGGAAGCTGATAAATATAGAGGTTGGTGAGAGTTAGGCTTTCTGCAGAGCGTTCAAAACGCTGCTTTCGTTGCATTTGCCAAACGAATGTCTATGCAAAAGAGTTAAGCCTCAAGTGGAGTAAACCTTACTTTAGGTGGCATATTTAATTTAATTTCGGATTGCACAAAAAATATGAGTATCAATAATCGTTTGATATTGAATATAATAAAAATTCAATAGACCAGCTATATAAATATATATTTAATTGCATATGTTAATTTTTTGCATTTATCTCATTTGAAGTTGATCATTAAAACACTTATAATTTAATAACACTGTTAAATGTAATCCTGTCAAATGTCAAAATCGATATACATTTTTCAGACATTAGGTGTTATTTTAATATTATTTATTAGTGCTGTCACTAATGTCGATTAATCGCATTAAAAATCCAAAAAAACTTTTTGTTTACATAATATATGTGTGTGTACTGTGTAAATTTATTGTGCAAATATAAATACACACAAATGCATGTATATACTTCAGAAAAATATGTTATGTTTATATATGAATATATTTATATATATTATAAATTTTATGAATATAAATATATACATGTAAATGCATATAAATATTTTCAAAATATCTACTGGGTATGTGTGTATTTATATTTACACATATTAAATATACACAGTACATACACATTTATTATGTAAACAAAAACTTTTACTTTGGATGCGATTAATTGCGATTAATCGTTTGATAGCACTATTATTTATACATTATTATAGTATTTATTAATATTCTGAATTGGCAATTTCAGACAATCTACTCACTCATTTTATTTGATTAGTCAAACAAATAATTTTTTTTACTACTTTTTTGAAAAAATATTTTTATTTACAGTACAGTAAACTATGAAACATTCACCATAAAGAGAACGAGTTAGCTAGTGCTGTCAAACGATTAGTCCCGATTAATCGCGTACAAAATAAAAGTTTTTGTTTACATAATATATTTATATATATATATATGTGGTGTATGTATATATATATATATATATATATATATATATTTCACATTCATATATATATATTATATATATATATATATATATATATATTATGTATATATATATATATATATATATATATATATATATATACACACACACATATATACATATATATATACACATATCATTACACATATACACAGATATATATATATATATAGATATATATATATATATATATATATATATATATATATATATATATATACACACACACATATATATATATATATAATATATATATATATACACCACACACATATATATACCATATATATATATATATATACATATATATACACATATATATATATATACACACACACACACATATATATACACACACATATATATATATATATATATATATATATATATATATATATATATATATAGAAAATATTAACATGTATTTAAATGCATATATTGATATTTATATAATTTATATTATATATAAATATATTTAATATACAAATAACAAATATTTTTTTAAATATATACCTGCATGTGTGTGTATTTACATATACATAATAAATACACACACACATATTATGCAAACAACAACTTTTATTTTGGATATGATTAATCGCGATTAATCGTTTGCCAGCACTAGAGTCAGTAATTTCGGACATATGCACCTTGCGAGGTCAAGATGTCAAAATTTCCAGGTTTTAATCTATTCTTTCCACACTGAAAGCCCTTAGGATTATGTTGATGCTTACATTACCGGCTACGGACTACACTGTTATTACAATCAGAACAACAGTGAACGGCTGGTCCTAAAGATCGTGATTTGAAACCAAATGTGCAAAGACAAGCTCGGATTGCAGCGAAAGATGCAACAACGGTGCCGCATGAGAGCTGAAGGACAAATTGAAACTGTGGCAAGGAGAACAAAGAGATACAGATGGTTAAAAAATAGACTCCTCTGGGATTTGTAGAAAGAAGACTTTCACTGCACAACAGTGTGTGTTTGCCATCAGCTTACAATGATCGATCACCCAACCAGCTGCCACAAGCCACCCTGCACCTGTCCCTCTGTGCTGTCATTGGGCAGCACCACATTTGCTTCAGCAGTCACCTTTAGCACTAATCAAATGCAGATACTTTGCATTAGGCTTTACAGACGCACAAAAGCCTAATACAATCAATTAGATCACTTAAAACGGTTACAGTGCAGTAACAAACAAACGGCTAAAGATGGACCACGAAGGGCACAACTGTCCGGTGGATTTAAAACCAATGTGAATCTCATCATTTTAAGATGTTTAGCAGTTGCATCCAAATTAAAATATACACTACCGCTCAAAAAACTTTTTGCAACCATGGGTGATTTATGTTTTTAAAAGAAGTCTCTTAAATTTCCCAAGTCTGAACTTATTTAATCAAAAATGCAGTAAAAATAGAAATATGGTGAAATAACTTTACAATTTAGCATAGCTGTTTTCTATTTGATGCATTTTAAAATGTAATTTATTCCCATGGTAGAAGAGCTGAATTTTTAGCAGTCATTCACGTGATCCTTAGTTAAGTTACTTATGTATGTAACTGAACTTATGTTCTTGCACATAAGTTAAGTTAACTTATGTGCAAGAAGCAGTTATTAGTAATAATAATTATGTTGAAAACAGTTGTGCTGCTTTATATTTCGGTGGAAAATGTGAAACATGTTTTTGAGGATTCTTTGATGAACAAAAATGAAAAAAATAAAAATAAAAATTTGAAATAGAAATCTTAGGAACAATCACTTTTGATCCATTTAATGCATCTTTGCTCAATAAAAGTATAAATTTCTTACAAAAATGAACAGCAGTTCAAATTTTGGAAAGTCAATGGGGTCCAAAACAACTTTTGAGATATTTTCAGCATTTTGAAACACTGAGACAGGTTTCATAATATCTACTTTTGTGTTCCATAGTAGAATGAATACTAAAAATTGCATTTGGATTATAAACACTTGCTGAGAAAACACTCCAAATGAAGACAATCCAATTCAAATATATATATTTATATATATTCTAATACATATTAAAATGCAGAAATGTTTAATTAAATTTTTTATTAAATAATTATACTAAATTCAAACGTGACAGCCCTAATGACCATTTAATATATTTGACAATGTAAAAGTGAGGCAAGAAAAAAAAAAAAGAAAAAAAAAAAATTTTTTTTTTTTTTTTAAATCTGGCCTCATTCTGTCAAGGAACTCCTCGTATAAATGCAAGTGTGGAGGTGTTCATCTGCTAAATTTTTCCACCCGGAGATGAGCAGCATACAAAACAAATAGACGACCAGAGAGAAAATGGCAGTCCACTGAGTTAATGCTCTTTAGATGAATGACCACAATTTGAATTTCTATTTTTGGACACGGTCAAGGCAGGCTCAGAATAATCCTATAGTGCTATGGATGAATGGATCGGCTCATGGAGGATGCATTCATAAAAAAAAGCATATATATGAGCATCATTACGAATTTGCATGTTTATCAAATTAATTTGGGTTCTTAAAAGGAATATAAAGAGAATGCAGGAGTCTTTGTTACACATGAATTACAGCACACTGCAACACTGACATCTAGAGACACAGTCTGGAACTGTCAATCCATTAAACAATGTGACAGTCACATTGTTATTGAATATTTGAACACTCTAAAACTTAATGATTATGTCATCATTGTACATTTCTAACTGTTCCGAAAGCCCTTCCAGCTTTATTCAACCCATATATATATATATATATAAGTTTTCTATTTTTCCTTTTGATCTTGGAACAAAAAATAACCATATAAGAAACTTTAAGAAACCTCCTCCTTGCAAACTAGTGATGCACCATCTGTTGGATTCACCTGTGAATGGAATACACTGAAGTACATAAATGAAGTAAGTGTTTACCTTTTAATGATCCATGTTTGACACTCAGGCATGCGTCCCATGCACTCCAGAGCAGCACTGTAAGATGCAACATTGGGTTTCAGACCTGCTTCTTCAATCAGAACGAACAAGCGACGGATGTGATTGAAGGAACCCTGCAAAGCACAGTTACAAATGGCTTTAAATAGAGCATTACAGAACAAAACTGCAAAATTATTAACTGCAACAAGCAGGCAAAACACTAAAATAAATGATAAAATAATTTTTAAATGTAAATTTATAAAACATGTCAGTGCCGATGGCCTCGTGGGCAGAGCGCCGACATACAGCGCCATTGTGCTTCGGGTGTCACGAGTTCGAGTCCCGGCTCGCGGACCATTCCTTAATCCCATCCCCCTCTCTCTCACCCAATTCGCTTCCTGTTGACCTATACTGACCTAACTAAATAAAGGCATAAAACGCCATAAATAAATCTTAAAAATAATATATAAAAAAATTATAGAACATGTAAATCTGAAGGGGAAAGTAACAAGCAAAATACTGAAACATCCCGAAAAATAAAATACTTAAAAAAAGTAAGACTAAAAAAGGTGATAGAACAATCAATATAATAAAAAACACTGAGAAATTATAAAAAAAAAAAAATTGGAAAATTCTAAAATTTAAGACTAAAAGAAAATTATTATTTTATATATATATATATATATATATATATATATATATATATATATATATATATATATATATATATATATATATATATATAAATATATAACAACAAAAAATATACCTTTTTGTTAAATATTTGAATACAATATATCATGTGACACTGAAGACTGAAGTAATCTCTGCTAAAAATTAAGCATTGCCACTACAGGAATAAATTACATTTTATTTCTATTTGAAAAAAAAAAAACAGCAATTTAAATTTGAAAGATTTCTGCAGTATTACTTTATTATATTTTTGATCAAAAGTGTGTAAAATGAGAGATGCAAATGGGTCATCATTAAGATTAACATCAAGTAGTTTACTATATTCTCATTTATTTCGTTTTGTAATTTGCTTACTATATTTTTGCTTAAATTTTTTTTAATATAATGTAAAAAGAGAGATGCTTAATACATACTCTTTTGGCCCACATCCTCATCACGATGTTGTAGGCGCTGATAGACAAGTGCATTCGTTTGGATAACTGACGATGATAAGAAAGTAGGCAGCTTTGAGCTCTAGCTACATCATCGATGAAAACACAAGCCTCCAAGTAACAGCGGATTCTGAGCTGAGGATCTCCATAGCGGTTTCCTTCCTTATCCTCCAGAAGCTTTTCAGGAGCACTCAAGCTCTGCTGGTCGATTTCGTGGTCTACATCAAGCTCCTCGACCTCATCAAATTCTTTATCTGCCAGTTTCTCTTGTGTGGACATCTCAGAAACACAGCCAACTTCACTGCTGGAGATCTTCTGCACTCCTGGAAACCTGACGGCTAAACTTTCTGAGACTCTCGAAACCTTCTTTTTAGACTTTTTTTGCACAGCACTGACTTTGGAGGATGTTGTGGTAGACGCAGAGGTTTTGGAGTCTTCTCCTTTAGTTTTCGTCTCGCTTATTTTGCCTGTTGTGATGGTCTTTGTAGATGTTCCAGGACGCATCGAACTCCCTTTGCTGCTTTTACCCACACCTGTCTTGTCGTGCGTTCTATGTGAAGTTTGTTTTTTGGGATTAATCCACTTTTCCCGCTTGAGTTTCTCCATCCAGCGACTTGCGTGAGTTTTGGAAGGCATGACAACTTCAGTTCCACCTTTTTTTGCAGATGGCCCACTTTTAAGCTTTTCTGCTTTTTCTCCCGGCAAGTTCTTTTGACTATTCCCAGGTGATGTTTTCTGTATTTTCTGCTGCATTTTGATGATTTGCACCTTTGAATGTTTGACGTCTACAACGGAGTCAGACTGCAACTGCTGGATTCTGGACTCCAGAACTGTGAAACATTTTTTAAGAGAAAACTGTAGTGCACACATGACAGTATTACACACCTTTATTTTACTTAACAATGAACTTCTATTAATGTATTTTAAGTTAAATAATTTTAAGTTTAATTTTTTTATATGTATCTCACCTGCTTGAGTGTTTATATCAACACAAATTGTAAACTACACCATCACCCAGTAATATTTTTAAAGTATATTCAGCTTCACCCACATACATACAGTACACTCACATAAAGCAATATAAGCATCAAAGATAAAAAGGGTTTTTCAAGCATAAAAAAGTTGAATACAGTTTTGAAATTTCGTTTTTTAAACAAAATTTACATTAGCATGTGTTTCCTGTTTAATTTTGATTGTTGTTTTTTTTTTAAAACTCTAAGCTACACACATTACTTGCATATATTATGTTTTGTATGCATATATATATATATATATATATATATATATATATATATATATATATTGTAAATTTAATTTGATGCTCACACCTAAATTTGACATCTTGTCTTTGACCCTATACAGCAAAACTTGCATGATTATTAGTATCACTGTAAAATGTAAGCCATATTATCACACAGCTCTATATATAAAATAGGATATTAAGTATTCAACTTCATTTGCATACATAAACTCAAATAATATATACACAATATAGCAAATTTTAATAGCTGGAATGCTGTGAAAGGGTCTAAAGCGCTGCATAAATAAAACTGACTTAGCTTAAAATTAAAATTAAATATTACCCAACCAAAATTCATACAACCAATTTGCTCTTCGGAAAATAAATAAATAAATAATAATAACAATAACAATAATAATAAAAACCGTACAAATTCAGTTCTTGATAACATCAATTCTCTTATAACATCAGTGATTAACATTAGATAAATAACCATAAGTGAAAATAGACCATACCATCCAACAACTGAGACTGTTCCCAGAATCTTTTCTTCCCATCTTCCTTCTTAGGAATGGCTGAATAGTGTCGTTGGTAAACTGTAGCCCATGTTTTGTCTGAAAAACGACAGATAAAACGGTGACCTAAAAAGTTTACCAACTCTGCTGTTTGTATTTGGTGCTGGAATACAAAATGAGACATAACACCTAATAAAACAAAGAATCCACACGGACATAATAGATCTAGATCAGATATACATCAAAGGGAGACCGAAAATGTGCATAAAGAAGTTACAATCATCACATTGATTGAACAACTATGTCAGACTGTTATTTATTAAAGCCTCCTTGACATTGAGAAATCATTGATGCAAACAACAGTCAATGCTTGACTTTTTTGAAGTGCATATTTCAACGTACATTTGAAATATACACCTGATATAAAACACATGGCAGACTTAATGTGATATGAAGGACAAGACAGATGACTTTAAACCTGTTTCATTACGATACCTTGTATCTGTCTCTCTCCATTACTCCGTATTCTGAGACACAGTCGGCAATAATCGCCATTTAGAAATCTCTGAACACTTCTGTCAACCGCTAAACTGCGAGTTAAAGCAGCTGAATATGCACACAGTCTCAAAAGTGACATGTTGTTGTGATAGTTTTGAAACACCGCGTTATCTGGTGCAGAAGGCCGCCATCTTGCTCAGACCTGACTAGCTCATAGTCGATGCGAGGAGTTCAGACATCAAAGAGCGACGAGCAGATCGACCAAATCTCATCTTGAGGGAGCATGAAACACCTGCTAGTACTGTGCATCTCATGTAAGTTGTATTTCATTGGCATGTAATCACGAATTTCATATGAGCTTTAGGAAATGTTCTTAACGCGAGGAGAAAATAGGGGACAAGTAGGCTTTTTAATATGTAATCAGCTACAAAAACCTTGTTATAAGGTATCAAAGTTGTTTTCAACCTAAATTCACTAGTTAAATCTCTTTATTTTACTAAATGTACTTATGTTTAGTATAATAAAAAGATGTAGCCTACTAAAGTAGCATTTTTCTATTGGTGAAGGCTCATTTCACAGCTTTTGTTTGTATATAAAATATTTAAAATATAAAATGACGAGACCAATTTCTTTTAAGTTTTAAGATATTAAACGATTTATTTGAACCAAGTGATATGTGATTTAAAATGCCTGTATTGGTTAGAAACTGTACAGTAGATGGCGAACTTTGCCAAGTTTCACGGGATCCAGTTGGCTACAGGGTCACCAAGCGCGCGCCTCAGTATTTCCCGCGCAAAGCAATTAGGCTACACAAATGTGTGCTTCAGTTTTTCACTTTTCGACTTCTTCTTCTTCCTTTGTTCCGTGACACATGAAACCTGATATTTGTAGGTAAATATGCCATTTTCTGTGCGTTTGAGTGATTTAAGCTTAGACAATATTTTGTATTAATATTTAAATAGGTGTATGCATGTTGTCATTTGAACAGTAAATCTGTCCTTACTTCTGTTAGACTGAACTTCTCAGTAATCAAATCTTTGTATCATAATGTTAAATTAAAAATGAAAAGGATGATGAAAGTAGATCACTAAGATTTTTTTTTAATTAATACTTTCATTCAGCAACTTTCTTTTCATCAAAGAATCCTTCCACAAAAAAATAAAAAAAATAAAAAATATTACCACTACTGTCAATATTGATGATAATAATAATGTTTCTTGAGCACCCTGATTCAGTGCTTATTAGAATGATTTCTGCATTGATCATGTGACACGGAAATGGTTTGCCATCACAGGAATAAATTATTGTTTACTGTATTAAAAATCGTATTGACCCCAATTAGGCTTTTTAACATCCTGTAATTAGGCTCTCTGTAATGTTTTTTAAATTCTGAAATAAGTCAGTAAAACACATTTATATCGACAGTTCGATGGCAGTCATCCAAGTAAGTTGTGCGTATCTAGTAGGTGGAGATCATACGTTTGTTTGTCACTACGGTTCACAGGGTCACCTTTCTGACAGGACCATTTGATGTTTCAAGCTCTGGTGTGACAGTCATTACTGGGTGACTGGCTGTCAACAAAAGGAGAGAAGAGAGCCATTCAAGACCCTGAAAATAACTTCAGGACAAGGCTGCCTTTCTCTGGCACTCTGATATTCAGACTTTTTTGCACACCTATAAGAAGGGTGTGTTTCTTTGTTTTTAGAGGTAGGAGCTGCTTTTAAAATGTTCACTTGATTAGCCAATGCTTCATGCAAGTATGAGTTGAGGTTTTGGAAAAAGGAAGGTAAAAAATTCTGTAAAGGGAAAAATTCTCGCTCTGATTTTAGTCTTCTAAACATACCAATGCTAGGTGTATCTTACAACCACATTGAGAGGGTTAGCATGCCCTTATGCAACACATTTAGGAAAATCTCTCGGCACCTGTCAATACTAATAATTCAGATTCAATGCTTAAAATATATTAAAAGAAAAAAATAATATCCTCATGGCACTTGAAGGCAGATTTGTTTTAGTTTCTACAATTAGTACCATATATCTCCCACATCTGAGACACATCTCTCTTTGATTATCGCTACTGATAAAAGTCCACCAATCATATCCTCAATCTTTTTATTTTTAAAAAGTAACAGTTCATTTTATCACGTGTAGATCTCTGTCAACTATCCCGAGAGGACGAAGACTCTCAGGAGCTGTTGATCAGATAGATTGCTCACTTATCACTGTTTTCGGCTACAATGGACAATGGTCACGAAGCAGGAAATGCAAATAGGCTTGTTGTAGATTAATCTTCAGTTGTGGCGGCAGTGGACAGATCCTGAATTAGAAACGGATGTTTATGCAGGCGACCGCACAGTGTGGCACTCTGGTTATCTCGGCCACCTGCGTCGGAGGAATCTAGCAGGAAGTCTGTGGTTGACATGAGAGTTTCAAAGTACATTGCCTAACGGCAGTGTGTGATTCACCACAATCTTATTTCAAAATAAGCTGATAATTTGGGAGTGGCAAAATAACTAGACCATGGAATAGTGTTATGAAGAATTAAATAAAATGTAGGTTTTTTAGGCTGATGCCATTTATCGTTAGTTAGAAATGTTAACTGAGGTAGTCTGAAGTGAAACGGAGACCGAGTTCGTGTTGGCAGTGGAGGTGGGTGATGGAGGGGGACTGGAAGAGACTCCGTATGTTAGCAGGAGAGAGAAAACAATTAATAATGGGAGCTATTAGGGGGAGCTCGTCGGCGCAAAGAGGGAGGTCGGGTTTCAGGCCTTTTTGGAGGACTTTGATGGTACAAAACAGGCCTCATTACTGAGATATTATCTCCATTCATACACTTCCAGAGTTGATGGGAGCCCTACTGGGAAAGATTAGGTTCCTTTCGCCAGTGAACATCCCACATGGCCGAACAGATTTTCTCAGCTCAGGGCGCAACCAGCATAGCGTGGCATCATGGGAGCAAAGCAGAGGCCTATTGACGGCCAACGATGTGTGGAATTAGAGATCTTAGACCTTTTCTCTGAGGTCATGTCAGTCAAGATTAAGTTTCATATGTTTTTCTTTTCCTTTTTTTTTTCTTTTTTTACAGTGTCTGTAAAATACGTAAAATAGAGAAGAATACTTCAAAATTTGGGGATCAGTAACTTGTTTTTAATGTTTTTGATAGAAATCTCTTAAGCATACAAGTAATAAAACAATACTATTTTAAGATATTATTACAATTGAAAATGTCTATATAAAGATATTTTAAAATGTAATTTATTTCTGTGATGGCAAAGCTGAATTTTCAGCTGTCAAATACTCCAGTCTTCAGAGTCACATGATCCTTCAGAAATCATTCTAAGATTCTCACAAGCCACGCTTAAGATTTCTTGAAATGTTTAGATCATGGCAGTTGTGCTGCTGTGTCCTGAATGAAAGAGCTGTGTTGTGGACATGTATTTAGCAGAGGGACTAGCATCAACATATTAGTCTGAGCAAGTTTATCATCACATCTGACATTCTTATGGGGACAGAACTTTGTTCTTGCGCTTCTAAGTGCAACATCTTACATTTCCCCTAAAAGAATCTAATTACCATCAATTACCATCAATTTCTAAGGAAGCGGGAGCTGATCTTATGGACTTCCGGGGTCATTGAGTGTGCTAGAGGGGCACAAGATTGCTCATTCCGTATGTGCATGGAAGGGTATATCTGTAAAATAGACAACAAGCAAGTCAAAAAAGAAAGAACAAAGCATAAGTTATTTACATTTAGCTACAAAATGTTGTCTATATTGTCAGCGTTCACTTGGAATATGCTATCTGGTGAATTTCCTGTTTCTGAACTCCACATTTCTGTTATGACCTAGATGTGCTGAGTTTGAAAATCAACATTATTTGGACATTCTTTTTGAGACTTCAAAGATTTGAAATTATCTGAAAAAAGAAAAAAAAGGTTTTGGTACTTGCTGTGAAAAACTTGCCAAGTTTTTGGGAGTTGTTCAGGGCATTGCTATCTGGTTCCTAAGATGTTCTGAGCAGTTTTAAGAGCATTGCTATGTGGTTTCTGTGTTGTTTTTGGTAATTTCTTTGTGTTCAAAACAAAATAGCCCATCTCCAAGTTTCTATCTGTGAATTTTCTGGTCTGTAGATACAGCTCAGGTAATCCAGCAATCATAAATCACATATCTCATTGTTTAGAAAAGTAATACCTCTCTTGAATTAACTATGATCTGAGGTATTACACATGCATGTAGAATTAACTGAGCAGGATGAGCTCAAAGTTTAATACTTTAATACTTTATTCAAAACCCTAATTTTAAGTATGAGCAAGTAATAGTTATTTTGCCTTAGAAAGTTTCACTAATTAAATCTACATCCACTTTTACAGCTTTTTCTCAGACCGTAACCAGCTGTAGAAGCACACAGCATGACAGTGATGGGTACTTTTCTGTGCCATCCATTTTTGTGAGGTGCATAAATGTTGGCAGGGAGGAGAGAAATTAAAGGTAGGGGTCCACTTCAGTTAGGTTTAATTGGGGATGAAGTACTTAGATCTATGAGTTTAGAAAAAAAGACTAGGCTTTGAAGTACAGTAAGAAACCCAAAGGCTGATATGCCCAAAGAGAAGGGAATGACTGCGGGAAGCTGAAAAAGACTGCAGACTGCTGTCTCCATAGGCTTTTATAGGCTAAGTATGAGTGCTAAAGCTTCAGAGACCCATTAGTTAACTAGCTACAAAGTGTGAAGTGACTCTTCCTGGTAAAACACACCTTCAAGAATATTTTCACCCTCTGCCCCTGGGCTGCACACTTCATTGAAACCAGGAGGATATGAAAAGTATGTCAGTGTTTCAGAGCAGAGGTTCACTTAGACAAATGTGCCACTACATGCCACTCTGAGTAAAGCTCACAACATCTTGAAGACAGAAAAACAAGGAAGTTGTAAATATTTTACTTGGTGTCCTATCAGAAAATTAGCACTTTTTAGGCTCCCAGCTGTTCATGAATAAAATCATATTCATATTCACCAGGTCATATTCACCAGGTCAGATGCTGACTCAAATGTCCATTGGTATGGTCCACATACAAGTGCCATTACAGGAAAGGGAGACCTCTTCTTTGGTGCTCAAATTTACCCATTTTTAAAGTGGATATAAAGACCTTAACTTTACTTCTGTACTTACTATATTGAGTGTATTTATTACCTGTAATTTACCTGATGATTAACCTCCACAGATGCTGTAAATCACTTCTGATGACAACAGTTTATTTTGGTTCAGGGCAGGATGTAAAGTGATATATGCACATCTGAGGATGATCAGTTTCCTGAAAGGAAATGAATGACAGTACGATAAAAGGTAAACAATTTTGAGAGTGACATTCACTTAAAGTGATTATGAATAATCCAGGCCCCACCCATCTCCTCTCAGTCCCCCAGATACAAGCCCTGCCCTGAATAAAATGCAGGAAAGGACTGAGCCACCCCACCAAAGAGCAGGCAGACAGCAAGGCACAGAGAGTGAGAGAGAGAAAGACACCCATTTACAGCTTTACTGCCTTGTTGAGTCCGTCAGACTTACTCTCACTGCCACCTCTATCTTATCCTCTCCCTCTCTTTCTCTTGGTAGTCTTTTTTAATCATTCTCTTACACAGACACACAGACACTCATTGAAATACACTCATTCAACTCAGCTCATTCACAGGCACAGGTCAGGCAGCCTCACTTTTTTTTTTTTTTACCTTGCTCTGCCCCTGGCTGAGAGGAAAGAGCCCTGCAAGGTGCAGGCATCACACAGGACACAGGACCCCGCAACTCTATCAGCTTGGACTGAGGGACCTGGATACTCCAGGACAATCTAACAAGATTGAGACATTTCTTTGGGATGGAATTGCAAAGTTCTCATTCATCATTCTGAAGAGCAAGACCAACAGACAGCTTGTTAAAAGACTAAAGTGATACACTTGAGTTTGATATTGTTCACTCAGGATTTTTCTACCCTCTCTTCCCATGCTCCTGCTTATGGGTTCTGCGTGAGGCAGAGTGCCCTGCGAAGACCAGCATCATGCCGACTACTTCTGCAAGGTGCACCTTGGGAGTCTGACCCATCATGTGCAAATGGACACCTACTACCGCTGGTCTCCATTGCGACCTCACCTTTGCCGGCTCAGCCCTCTCTTCTTATCCTTTTCCCTTGTTATGCCTATCCCTACTCTTTCTGGCTTGCTCTTCTCTTGGAGGTTGCCCACCTGCACTGGGGCATGACCCCCTTCATGCGCTGGCACAGGGCACAAACTGCTCATGGACACTGGAGCGGCACACGCGCAGCTATAACCACCTCGAAGGTGACGTCCGCCTTCGGCGCCTCTATTCCGCCAACAAGTTCTTTCTCTGCATCGACAAGACAGGCAAGGTGGATGGCACCCGTCGGAAGAATTACCCTGACAGTGAGTAGACACCCAGTGTTTGTCTCCATTCATGTGTCACTGCAGATAGGGAGTGGGGCTCCTTTGGTTTTTATGATCGTCCATCGACTCTCTTATCACTTGTGGTTTATGGCTCTTTTATTCGTCTGCTCGTAGAGTCAGACTTTTATGAGTATGTACAAAGGTGTTGCTAGGTAAGATTTGTATTGCGTAAAACACTTAATTGGAAAATGAAGGCCCTTCACTGTTGTACTGGCTCGCAAAATACTATGATTTGAAATATGGAAGTCTGTGTATACCCTAGAGACAAAAAAAAAAAATAATTAAAAAGGTAAATGTTACTTTATCTCCCGTAAAAACTTTACATCTCCTTATTGCAATGTCATATCTTATAATTGTGACTTCATATCTCACAATGTGACTATTTCTTGTTACTTGTGACTTCTTGTTATTGTCACTTTATGTCCCACTTTGACTATTGCTTGTTTTATTTTTTACTCAGAGGCAGAAACTTACTTCTTTATTGAAATAAAGTTAAACGGAATTTACAGTAACTTAAAACTAAATAGCAAATCCTTCAGGTTTAATCAGAAAATGTAAACACAACAGTAAATTTAATCAGCAGTTATGTACAGTGTCAAATTCACATTTCAGTTCAACATGTATTCAACATAAATGTTTTGTTGTAAAATCTTAAAATCCTCTGTAGACTGTCAGAAAAGTTATACCTTTAGTGGTACAACAGCTTGTCACTGGTTTGGTATTATTAAAGGGATGATGACTTTTTACTTCTAAAAGGTGTAAAATAGTAGTTCATAGTATTAATGTACCTTTAAGGTTCTACTATTAACTCTTTAGGATTAATATTTCCCTTTAAGTGTAGTGCCTCAGTGGAGAACTGTTGTACCCCTAAAGGTATAACTTTTTCCATTTTTTTTTCTTTGAGTGTTTTGTATACTTTGATGCTTTAATACTTTACTGAAAATTGTGGATGTTTGATTAGCATTTCATTTTGAAATAGCAAGTGCATTTGGTCTTTAGAAACCCCTTCAGTGATAAATCAACAAGATGTTTCTTACAAATCACTTTTCCCCTGCCTCCTAATTTGAGCTCAGGTTTGATCTCTCTTTTCCAGCTGGAGTTTTACTCTATATCATCCTGTGTCAGGGTTCATCAGGGCTTTCCGTTTGTTTGAATTTGGCATTTAACTGGTCTGGGTCATGGAGATCACAGTGGGTTGACCCTGGCTGTTGTGTAAGTATTTGTTGTTGCAAAAGAGAGTGAGTCAGACTTTTTTCCAGGCAGGTTGCTTTAACTGCTCTGCCACTGTGCAGATCTTAACTGTTGCATTACATTTGTTTACAAGTTTCTGCTCTCCACTGCTGTCTCAGATCAGCTTAGATGCTTGTATTTGGTACAGCTGTGTGAAACTGTACAGCCCTCAGAAGCAATTTGCTTGCACATTTACCTACCATCCTCTCATTTCCTTTCCCTGAATTAAGGTCCTTTTTTAGCAAAGTGGGTGCCCTTTACAGAAAGGTATCCTGCATTTACTAGCCTTGCAGAATTTCTCAGTATTGCCTTTCCTTGCCTTCTCTTTCCTTCCAGGGTTCACAATAGTAGAGGAAATTTAAGATTTTCACAATAAGGGCTTTGAAATACAGTTTTCATAATTCAGCAAGTTTTGCATTGATTTTGTTAGTGTTGCCTTGCTGCTATCCACCTTGTCCTCTGCATAGCCCTTAGTGTCCATCAACACTGCTGCATTGCCCAAACAGCCCCGCACTGACTCTCTCCCTCTCACTTTTTCCAACTCCCGCTCCCAAACTCTCAGGTGCAAAAACAGTTAGAATTAGTCAACGGGCCCTTGGCTAATTGAGGTAGGAAAATATTGTATCAATCCCAGTGAAGTGAAGACTGGAACAGCTGAGAGTAGAGGCTTCGACGCAAAGGACTGAAAGAGAGATTGAGAGGTAAAAAGATGTAGGGGGAAAAAGTGCATTTGCATTGAACAGTACAAAGTTTAAATCAAACTACTCACTATTCCTCTATAGAGCTGTAAATGGGCAATTAGATTGTTTGAAAGAATGCTCAAGTTTTATTTGTTAGCAAAATAATTTTAGATAGCACTGCTTAAGCCAGGATAAAATTAAGGACCCTGACATGGAGGAAATGGCTTGCATAATTGTACAAATGATTTCAGAGCATAATTGGCCACAAACTAGCCTTGCTTTGGCTCCTATTCCTGAAACTTGTATTTTGTCCAGGTGCTGAAAAGAACGTAGCACTTTAAAGTTTCAGGATTCAAAGATTTCAATCAGCTCCAAAAAAAAGGTTCTCATTGTTCACAGTTAATGGCCGCATAATGCAAACTAGACAAGCTTATTTGACTATGATTTCGCAGTTGGAGGTGAGGGCAAATGTAGGGTTGTAGTAGTGTCTGGCAGGTCCTGAGAGTGCTTACCGGTTGATGGCACTACAAAAAGGGACACAGTCCCAATCCCTTCACTAGCAGCTATTCTGCTGTTGCATGAGCTTGACATTGAAGGGAGCAGACAAGAAAAAAAAAATATATAAAAGTCAATTTCATAGTTTTACAAGCCTCTCAAAAAACTTGGTTAGGGGCAAATCATCTACATTAACATTTACAATTTATATCTTTCTTGAATCTCCCATTAATGGAGATTTGCTTCGCACACATAATGGTGTAGTTTCAGCATTTACCAGCAAGGGCTAACAAGCTAACCGACCAAACTTTGTGGAGACCCATGTGAGAACCAAACCTAGTGAGATCCACTTGCTATCAATATTTGCCTTCAATTTAACATCTAAGGCAGTTTTGCTTAAGTGAAGCTATCCATGAAATGAATGTCAGTTTTCTTCAAATATGTTTTATATCAGGTAAAAAATGTAGTAATGTAGTTGTACAAGTAAAACTAGTTGTTTAACACATTTTCTCTGAAATGCATGGACAAGAAATTATGAGTATAAAGAAAAATTAAAAAATATCATACTTCAAAGGTAAAGACTGTAACCATTAACCACCACTTGATGGGTGGTGAGTGAGAAAGTATATAAATTTTAAAGAGGTTGTTGATTGTGATTTCACTTTTTTAACGTTAGTTAGTGTGCAATGTTGGCGTTTGAGCATAAAAAATTTGTACAAAGTTGCAGCGCTGAAAGTTCAACGCAAACAGAGATATCGTCTTTTAATATTCTTGCAGTTTAATGATTACAAAAACAGCTGGTAATGGACTACAATGAGTTACTTCCCGGGTCCGATACATCACAAACCCAGATAAACCCCGCCCTCGGGAACATGTAACGAAGTGGGCGAGGCCATGCTGTGCTGCTTTAAAGAAGAAAAAGAGAAAACTAGGGGTGCACGTAAAAATCTATTCATATATATATATTGCGATTCTATCTTCTAATGATTCTAATGGATTCACAAGTATCAAAATCAATGTTCTAAAGCAGCAGCTCTAAATACTGTTCCATGCATCCCTCTGCACATGCTCTGCATCTCTCTCTCTCTCTCATTCAGATCGTCAGATCAGCTCCAACCAACTGGTCCAATCATACGCTTATTTTCACATAGCAATGAGAAGCGTTATACATGGACGCGCGTGCAGTTGCTCTGCTGTATTACAGCTTTAATCAGAATAAAACCGTATATTAAAAGCTAACAGAAGCAGTAGTATTTATAAACAACAGCATATCTAAAAGTATGAGACAACAACAAACAAACATAAAATTAAGAGCCGTGCTTGCACAGGTTCAGCGCGATCCTCTTCACTAATATTCTCTGCGTCTCAATCAGGGTCACATTGATAAGCAATATAGACAACGCTATTGTTTACAATACAACCAGAGCACATGCCGCTGAGGTGAGGGGCGGGAATTTCAGATGCACACTCGGCGGTTTTAGCGAATCACAACACACTGAGCCAGCTGACCAATCTCAGTTCATTGTGGAATAAAGGTAAATTTTGTGAAAAATAATGTTTTTTTAAAAAACAAAGCATGAACACGTTAGTCTGCACCCAATAATCACAATCAAGTCTAGAAAGAAAACAGTCAACCACCCCTTTAACCCAATGTTTCTGTCCATTCTTGTCTTAGTCAAGGTTGTTTTCTTTTATAGTTTTTGAATTGCAGGTACTTGTTGGCTGACAAAACCAACTTAGCTCTTTTTTCCCTTTAACATTTGGCTTTAAAAAGAGCACTGTTGAAGTCTAGGGCGTATGTGGTTGAGGACATCAAATGCTTGACTTGAGTCCAGGCAACAACACTGCGCTTACGGAAATAAAGTCATGCGACAGGCATAATCAGAAAAGTCACTTTTGCTAAAATATGGCCATTTTGCAGTTTGCCAGGCCTTTTCCTCCATCTCCCATTTTCTTTTTGCTCTCCTTCTTCCATTTCAGCTGTATTTTCAAGAGTTGTGTCATGTTTACCAAGTTTCCCCTCACTTTTCTGCATCTTGCTTTAGATGTTACTGTTTTCCCTTGCCGTGATTTCATAGGTGTGTTGAGCTTGGACCCGAGTCACAGGAAGAAAATCATCCACCCGTTCTGAATATATTGTGGAATTATTTAAAACATATTTCAAAAAGAGAGGCTGTCAGTTCATGGACGCCTAGAGGCCACAGAAGAGAGATTGTGCACGACTGAATGCTGGCACATAAACTCCTGTAGAATCATGGGAGGTGAAAATAAATTCACAATGTAATATTTATCATTGTATCAGGTTGACGTGTTATAATTTACGGTCAAATATTTTACAGTGTGAGAATTTTGAATGATTATCAACAGCTGAATTTAGAAAATGGATTAACAGTCCTCCACAAGTATCAAAATGATATGAGGCAGTAAAGTTCTCAGGTTCCTCAAAAAATGTGTTAAAGAGTGAGAGAAGAAATGTACTCTACTAAGGACCTTTCATAAGTGTGTAGTAGTAGTGAAGCTCCTGGTCTGTGACAGTTTAAGTGGTAAGGGCACATGGGTGCTAGGTGATTCCAGACGCTTCTGGAAAGTCTGGGAATGTTGCTTACATTTAGCCTGTGGGGGCCTCTTGGAGATTTTGGTGCCAGGAAAAAAAAAATCCTACAAATCCTGCCTTTTTAATCCTTCCGACGGACAGTGGTTCAGAGTATAGTGAGAAAATGCTTGAAATCCCTCTCTTGCCAGGTGTTTTTGGCCCTGAGAACATGAAAAAATTTAAAATAAAAAGCAGAAACTGGCACACATTCTGAGAGTTGCAGAGCTAAAATGCCCCAATTTTTCTAACCTATTCTCTTTCCAAAGGCCAGTTTTGATGTCATGAATGGATGAAAAGATGCACCATAACTAGTTATGTGCAGCTAGGTGCAAAGAAGAGTAAAACTAAAAGCTTTTGCCAACTGATTGAAAACGTATCGCAAGCATTAATTCCACTCCAACTAAAACACCTACCTGCCTTTTAGCAAATCAGGTAGACCTGGTGAACATTACTTAAAAGCTTATGTTCTAACTAGTCATCATGTACATTTGCATGCACAGTTAAAATTTGGTAACATTTACCATTATTCAACAAATTTTTGTTGGGAATCCATGCGATCAGGAATTTTATATAAGGGTGAAAGATTTCGCCATGCAGATTTTGTAACAAGTTGGTTGAATTTGCAAAACTGACAATGGAAAGCTGCTTGGTTTGAAAGTGGCTTCTGTGTAAGAGGTGCTTCACACATCACTGCACTACTGACAGTAGACCTTTTTGCCCACAAAATTTTGCACCTTTACAGCAGGTTTTTGCAAGGTCAATCCGTCTAAGTATACATGACAATGTGTATTCAAATATTTGAGGATTAAATACCACCTCTCTTTCATGCGCACCACTCCAAGGTCACCCATAGTCTGATTAATGTTTGTATAGTCTAGATGAAGGTGAGCTTTGCATTATCTAGGTCTATTAGCCCAACTTCACAAAATCCAACTGGCATAATTTAATTTACATTGAAACGTTTATGTGGCATTTTAAAATGACAAGTTATGTATTTTGCCGGACAGAAATCAAACTTTTAAAGCACATGTAAACTTATTTATTGAGTCACACAGAATGTCAGTTTGATTCTAGTGATCTCTGATGAGAAAACAAAAAGGGCCAATGATAACAACATAAAACTTTGCCTACTCTTGCGATGACTCAACTAATGCAATATATATTTACATTTAAAGGTTGAGCACTCTATATACCCAGTAGTGCAATTACTGACAGGCAGTCTAACAGTTCAGAAGGTATTGCTCAGATTCTCTCATCTTCGCTAGCCAAATGGTAATATTTGCAGAAAATTGACCCAAGGCCATTTTTTCCTGAATGAGAAGTCATTAGCACTGTTATTATTATTATAACTTTTTGTGAGGGATGTAAAACAAGTATTAATTAGATCAGTTGGGAACCCACAGCTTGGCTAACTCATGCAGTACCATATGCTGACTAACATTTGCCAAAGCCAACACAGCTCACCACCTCTCTTGGCTCTGCAGCGAAATTAAACAGACAGACAGACTTGGTCTCATTGTGACTGGGTTCAGGCTCTAGGCTGCAGTGAATTAAAACACCCTCTTGGGATTGTAGTTGCTCTGAATTGACCTTTTGATTAAACCTTGTTCACCTTCAATCATATGTTAACCCAGACAGTGTATCTTGGAGACTCTGAGCGACTACTCCAATCTAATCAAATCACTTTTAATGTCACATCATTGACAGCACGTGTGCAGTGGTGAGTGAAAAGCTTGGTAGCGTGCTCTAGACAGTGTAGAATAATACAACTGACATGTTTAACAAATAACATTTTACAAGTTTAGACACTTTACAAATACCAGTATATTTTTATGTACAGTTTATACACTATATAAAACAATAATATACAAAATATACAAACAGAATCCACATAATCCACATATGTACACAGAGTGGTTGTAGATGAAATGGTTGGTAAATAGATGTTGGCAGAGTATTATTGTGTTCAAGTGCAGTGCATGCTACATTGAAGTCCAGTTGGTAAAAATTGTGGTGGTGGAGTTAAAGTGCATGGTGAATGGTATGGACAAAGTTGTGTGCTCTGTAAGTGTCAGTTCTGAGTGTTCAGCAGCCTGATAGTCTGAGGGAAAAAGCTGTCAGTCAGCTTGTGCGTGATCGGATCCTGCGTAACAGTGGGATTATACTGTGGGATTCCCCTGCATGCATTAATCACAATTTGAGATTACACATTCTTCACTTGTCACTTTATATTATGGTAACATTAATATCTAAAACTGCCATTTTGGGGTAAATATCAGAAGTCGAAATGCAGTCTTATTAAACTGATTTCTCTTAGTCTGAAATGATACACAGGAATGCTGGCTTCTGCTGTACGTCTCCCACTGGGTTTTCTTCCTGACCTAAATTGATACTCTTTGTCATTTGTCTATTTATAATGATACATCAATAATTCAAAGTGAACAGGATAGTCCCTTAGGTGGTACAAGCTCAAGTTTCTAATCAGGACTAAAATCTAAGGAAACTCCTTATAAAATATATTACTATAAGAATGTGACGCACCCAGTACACGCCTTTACACCCTTATATAGCTCACTTATATAGCTGACTTTTTGTGACTCAAGGCTGAGTCACAAAAACAGGGCCATAGGATTCCTGTGGCTACCGCTGAAAGGCTTTTATCACATAATTTCAAGTACTTTCTAACATAGATACTTTAGTTCATTTATTTTTGTGCTTTGCAGGTAGTAATGTGAAAACAGATTTGGCAACTTTTGGTTTATAAAACCCCATAATATAACATTTTATTTAAATATGAAACTTTGAACAGGTAATGTCTTATGTTTGGAAGGGTGTTGCACAATTTCCAACTGGCATAATCATATTTATAAAATGATTTAAGTATTTAAAATAACATGACAACAAACAAAAATATAAAACAGTGTAAAGCAAACAGCCATATCACCATTAGCACAGTTTACTCTGAGTGTAACACTACTGTTTAAAAGTTTGAGATTAGTAAAAATATTTTTTTAAAGGAATTGTGAAAAAACTTTTATTTTTGACAATAAAGACATTTATAATACATTAACATAACATTTATACATTTATAGTTACAAAAAAATGTATTTCAAATAAAGTTTCTATTTATCAAATATTTCAGAAAAGTATCACAGTTAACACTAAAATATTAAGCAGCACATTTTTCCACATTGACAATAATAAGAAATGTTTCTTGAGCTCCAAATCAGCATGATTTCTGAAGCTTTGTCATCACAGAAATAAATTCACATTTTAAATAGAGAACTAAAAAAAAAAAAAAAAATTATAGAAAAATAAAAAGTTATTTCAAATTGAATTTAATAAATTTCACAATATTAACATGTTTTAGTCTATTTTTGATCAAATAAATGCAGCCTTGTTGAGCATGAGACTTCTTTCAAAATCTTTATGAAAATCTTACCAACCCTAAACTTTTGAACATTAGTGTGTATTACAGTAATACATAAAGGCTTATCAGCTTTCTTTTATGTGATTAAACAGTACAATTCTCTGCCCAGCTTTAAATCAGAACCAGATGATTCAGAAACTCTTTCCATACCTGGTCATACGTCAGCTTGTTTGCACGACATTAGACATAGGACAACAACAAAAGATGGGTCTTTGTGAAGGCCAACTATATGTGCTGAATGGGCAAACAGCTTTAACCAAATACAAAAAGTAATTATGATGTGCTGAAATGTGCTGTCCTAAACTGACATATAAGGGCATTGGTATTGAGTCCATTCAGCACAATGAGTCATAAGCACACATAGGAGTTGCCCCAACTGGATGTATGTGTGTTTGTTCACTAGGTAGTTGTTGATTGTTAATACTGAACAGTAAGATAGCCTCTATGATATGATTTGGCTATTAAAACTTGAATCAGTTTCCAAGAGCAATTGAAGTGATAATAAAGATTTACTACACCTTACAGTTGGCTCCTTCATTGCTGGTTCACTCTAACATCCACCAACCTTTGGCAAGCAGACCACATCTGTAACCACTATGTCACTATGCATTATCACTAAGAAGCTATTGAGACTGATACATTATGTCAATTTCTTGACACATTTTTCTTTTTGTATTGCCCCATCACCCCAGTTGTGATTTACAAATACTTAACTTTAAATGAACTGCAAATTTTGCCCACACACTCTTCAAGATCTGTTTAGTTTCCCGTGTGGCCAATTAGCTGAAACAACATTTTCAGGATGTATGTTGTCTGTCAATTTTGTAATTCTTCATCCGCAGGTTTACACATAGCAGAGCACACTGTATGTTTATGTATTTATTCTTCATGCATGTCTAATCATAGCCAGACCTTATCTTATGAATAGGTTCTGTACAATAATGCTTTACTGGTTTCTGTTTGACCTAAATGTTATTGCAACCAACTAAATACAGGGCAACCAGTGTAGTCCAATTCATGAACAAATGACTGACTTCACTAAAAAGTTGATCGTACCAGTTACTGAATCAGTATTTTTATTTTTCCGATCACTGCTGAAAATTGATTCAAGTTTCAAAAGACAAATCAAATACATAAAATGTATATATTTATAATGTATACATTTCACTGCAGTACACTGATAAAAAAAGGTCTAGAAACAATTTTAAGAAATTTGTAGTAAATTTCAAAGAAAGTAGAAAGATTGAAATAGTAATTTCTTGTAATACGTATTCCAAAAATCCAAATCAAGTGGCATATGCAAACAAATGATGCTATAGCTTTTCTTAGCACTAACTTATATTTTCTGAACTTTTTAAAATCTTAACCATGGATGTGTAAAGTTACAGTAGGTCCTCTCAAGTTCATACAGGTGTCCTAGCACAAAAATACCAATGTAGTTAATGTAATTAATATTAAACATATTCCACAAAGTTTGACAACCAAAAAAACCTTTTGTCTGAATTTTAAACAATACCTTTACATTTTATATTCTCATTTTGTGGTTTGCTTTTATTTGAAAATAATGCCATATATAGAACTTAAGATCAACTGTTAAAAGTCTGCAGCTCTATAAAACAGGAGGAGATGTCTTAACGCTCTATGTTGCTGAATTCAGTTTCACAGTTTCAGGTCAGCTCCGAACTCAAAGTTCCAGACCAAGGTTGAGTGGACATGGGCCAAAAATCCCCCATGGAGGATAGTGTTAAGGTCAAGGCCTCTCTCACTAGCTGAGTGATTTGACAGATCTGACAAGAAGCTGATGGCCCCTTTGTGCTGCCTGTCAGCTTCCAGTTCAGTCCGTCTCATTTCAGTGCTTTGAAACACAGCGCGAGCTCCAGCCATGGAAAACATCCTGCTCCGGATTGACCAAGTGGAACTCCTTGGGCCAGATTAACTAAACAGGGCAAACTAGTGTGAGACCGCAATCCCATGAAAGCACAGATGGGAGTGGAAAGTTCTGAGGGTGATCTACTGAAAATGCACAAATTAAAGAACACATATGCAGACAGCGCATTTCCAAAATTGAGCAATGCAAGCAACCAAGAACAGTGCAAATTAGTGTAGGGATGCAAATAAGCAGATGACAAAACACAAGTGCAAAATGGGTAAAGACATGCTTTTGGGGTGTTAAATAATGCCACAATCATGCCATTATCAGTATACTGACCACAAACCATTTCATTTAAATACTCTCCTCCCATAAATTTTGTGTCTGAGAGGTAAACTCCTACAAATGCATATACAGTAAGGTCAGCCGCAAAAATATCTAATCTCATCACTTATGTTTCACTAAAAAAATCAATTAAACCCCTACATTAGGAGAAACAACTCAAAAAAAGGGTTTGCATTGGTGCAAATCTGGCCCTTTTTCTAGGCTTGGATGACCATGTTTCAAGTACTACCTTCTCTTCTGTTGTCACCGCAGCACAACCTTTGTAATTCCATTGCTATGTTTAGGTTAAGTACTTCTAATGAGAGTAAAACGGGTGATGCAATTGATTTGTGTGCTAGATTATGGTAATTGTTCTGTGTGACAGCAAGTATTAAGCCCTGTGGACTCATACTTTCTGTAGAAGTTCAACCACAGTTTTGTTTGAATGAACCTTTCTTGTATTCTCAATGATGAGATAGTATGCTCTCGTCCCCAAGATTTTAGTCAGGACGACTGCATCTGCATTTTGGCAGGCGGAAGGTTCTCCTCTCATGCAACTTGGTGCAATTAACCACATTTCAACAATGACCTCAGCCTTAATCCTGGGCCTTTTGATAGCGCTGGGTGCAGAAAACAACAGAAGCTT
Source organism: Cyprinus carpio (assembly GCF_018340385.1). Taxonomy (NCBI): domain Eukaryota; kingdom Metazoa; phylum Chordata; class Actinopteri; order Cypriniformes; family Cyprinidae; genus Cyprinus; species Cyprinus carpio. Next base: position 24,014,474 of record NC_056618.1, read on the forward strand.
TGAGTCACAAAATAGCCCTTGAATCTGCTTGTAACTATCCGTACGAGCAATTGATGGCTACCCGCTTGCTGGCAAAGGAAGTGATGCGTGATTTGGAGGCAATGCTGCACACCCTCTCCTTGATTAAAGAAAAGCCCATTTATGGGGGTCTGCTTTCTTTCTGTGCCACCTCGCGCCTTTTAGTACCTCATAAGACCAGACACACCAGACCATGTCTTTGTTAACCTCTTACGCCTTCACAGTCCTCACGACAGAGGAACCGCTTGCCCTCCGGCATGCTAAAACTCTTAGTGGGTGGGTGATTGTCTGCTAGTTTTTCCAATGAGGAAAAATGCTAGCAAGGGAACCATCCTCAGGGTTCAATTTCACATACGAAAGAAGCCAGATATGTACTATTCAGCCTTTAGGAGCAATAGAAATCGGTCTTGTTGAAGGTCTGGCCACTAGTTTGTGACTACTAGCGTAGTTACAGCAACCTTACAGTGAAATAAGATAAAGAGAAAAAAACCTGCATAATATATTAATACATATTCAGAGAATGTGAGTGAATTTTATCTTATTGCACTGGCAAATTTTTTCTACTTGTTTTAAGTGTAAATCAGCTAAAAACAAGTGAAATCTGCCAGTGCAGAAAGACAAAATACACTCCAAAAAACAAGTCTAAAGGCCTATTCATACTAAGATGAATGTTCCGTGCAAAAATCTGATGCGATAAACATTTTAATTTGAACTTATGTTAATAAATCTGCTCAGACCAACTCAAACATTTGCAAGTTATAGGGACAGTTTTACTAACAACTTGCACCAGCGCAAACCGTCATTTGGCATTAAAATAGTACTGTCAGATTTTACTAAAGATGCACAGAATTAGCGCTAAAAAGGCGTGGACAGTTATTTTTGTGCCTGACTAAAATAAATATGCATCAGTATAATTTTACCTTTCACACTAAAAAATTAAACAACTAAACAAATCAAATGAATCACACAATGAGATTTACTAACGTTTGCACTCGTCAGATTACTGGTATTTGCACCATTATTTAACGGCCAAAAAAAGCATGTCTTAAACTATTTTGCGCTTGAAATGGCTGCAATTATTGTTTCTAGGAGGAGGCACCGCAGAGAACATAGAGCGCATGGTAGAAGTTAGAGAATTTTTTTCTCACATATTAATTTATTTGGAATGCCAGAAGAACACATTATCCGAACATATAGTTTGCCAAGCCATGTTATTTTTAATTTGCTTCAGGAAATAAAAGAAGACTTGGAACCCTCAACTAGGAGTCACGCTATACCAGGTCTATCAAAACTTCATGCAACCCTTCATTTTTTGGCCTTTGGTTTTTTTCAATGTACTGTGGCTTCTTTATTTTTTAATTCTTTATTTCCGACTATGCTAATTTGTGCTGCACTTGGTATATTTCGTTGGTCGATATGTAAATGAGATGTAGTGTCTGTGTTCTTTATTTTGTGTGCTGTTAGTAAATCACCCGCAGAAATTTCCACACCCATCAGCTGTGTTTTGGAATTGCGCTCTCGCGCTAATTTGTCCTGTTTAGTAAAACTGGCCCATAATGTATTCCACAGCATTGTGTAGAAAATGGGTCAACCAATAAGATCTGAAATAAAAATCTGAATCGTTGTTTGAAAATATCTAAAATTTTTCCTTTTCTGTGACATGCAGGTCTCAGGCATGGAAAGTTGCACAGCTCTTTGTGTTACTGGGGTAACCAGATTATTTCTGCTTTTTAGTTAAAAAAAAAACCAAACAAACAAAAAAATTAAAACACATTACATTAAAACAAAAAAACACCTTAGATAAAAAAATAAGAAAAAACTCCAAGTGCATTATCTGTATTTTGGAAACTCTGTATACCTCTTTTGTTACAACTTTATTGGTATAAGCATCAACTTCACAGCTAATTTTGTGGTGAGCAGATTAAATAAACTGCCAGACTTTAAATGTCTCTTTTACCCTTTGTGGATCATACAGGGAATACATTGGACATTCTGGGACATTCTTGTTTTAGGGGTTGATGATGTAATTTGGCCTCTGACCCTGGAATCACTGACTCTGCAAGTGGGCTCCTTATCAGGGACAGTAATTGACTAATGAAAGACTTCCTCTGCCTTTTGAGAATCTCTTATCACAGTGCCCAAAGCAAGGTCTCATTTCTAAATCTTGATGGCATTGTTTTAAACACATTTACACCATACACACAAAACAATTAGCTAGTTTGTCTCTGATCAGTTAATGAATATATGTATACAGACTTAAAATGTGCAACTGCAAATGTAATTGTAAAATGTTAAACATGAGTAAAATAAAGCCATGCAATTTGACTACAAATCCAAGATTAACATGCACCAAAGTGCTCAGAATTTGAACAGATTTATGTGTCTTTCAACCTTTCAGTCAAAATCTTCAAACATTTCCAAACATGAAACCCTTCTACACGTCAGGAGGACCAGTCAGTGATAGAAAGAGCCATCTGTAAATATAGACAAGGCAGACAAATTGACAGAAAGCGACTTGGGGCCCTGGCTAAGTCTGTCATTGTCCCCATCTGACCCCTGCTGTCCTTCCTGGCCTCTGTGCCTCTCACCTAGGCCGTCTCTCTGTGTGCGGGGGGTAATGGGATACCTGTCACTGGCTCTAATGGCCTTTGAAGGACCTGGCTAATCCCCAGAGTTTGCATTCAGTGAGCCATAAAAGCAAAATGAGCCCAAGGGCAGGCCCCTGAAACTGTAACAGCTCTGAATTGTGCGAGAGGGAACATCACCCAAGTGTGCAACCCTGGCAAATGAGTGTGATAATGGACTCTCAACTGAGTTCAAGTGCCTTGATGGCTGTGGTTCAAATTTGCACAACCGCACTTGCTGGCAAACTAACATCTGGATAGCTTCTGTGTTGGTGCCACCAAGGGATGTACATTATATCGGTACCGTATCGGTTATCAGATGATATTAGACACTTTTTGATCACTATTGGTCAATATTGGATGTTTAATTGTGCATATTTATAACCTTATTTATTTATATTTGGATTACTTTTGCAGACATCCAGTGTTCGCTTAAAGTTCATCTTTACAAAAAATCTTTACCAAAACAACTTAGAAAAAGATATAAGCTTCCAAATGCATTAAATCTGTATTTTATATCCTTTGTGTTGGTAAAATTATATTGGTATAAGTATATATATTTTTTGGTATAGTATCAACTTCACGGCTAAGTGTTCTGCTAGGGGCATTTGGGGTAAAATTCTGCAGATCAGTTTCAGTATTAAGGATAAATGTCGTTTTCCAACCATGACAACTCTGGTGCATAGAATAGAATATTGTTTTTTATTATTTCATTCAGTCCAGCTTGAGTGAAAATGACATGCTCTTTATTATACTGGAGCCCTATGAAACACATGGCGAGAAGTAAAGAGCAAGTCTGAAACAGATGTTTCATATTACAGCCAATGGACATTTATGAGACTGGACAGTAAATGCTTGGCAGAGTTATTTAACTTCAACGTGTGTGACACGGTCAAAAATCTTTTTATTTGATTTTATTTTTAAAACATGGTGCAGATTTCATCACCTTTTATATGAACTATAGCAGTATATATTTGCTTTTGTTCATACAGTCTGAAATATGTAAATATTACAATCCATATTAAACTCAATAAAGTGTGTGTGTCATCTGTTATATACAAATATTTTAAACTTTTAGTTTATCTGTATCACTAATATCGGTTATATACTCATATACTTAAAGTAAATTTAAAAAACAGCAGTAATTCGCAATTTAATAACACTGTTAAATTTAATCTTTAGCAAATATCTAATAGATGTGATCCCAAAATTCACTTTTGATCCATGATTGATTTCAGTGTTTTATTTACAATTTATTTAGACTACATAGTATAAATTTTCATATCGGTTATTTATTTTTTTTTGGTTAATTATTAGCTATTTGTATAGAAAACTTCTTAAGGAGGTCTAATTATTTTGGGGGAAAAAAAGTGTTTATAACTTGGAAAAACCATTGTTGATGGTTTTCTGCTCTCGTGTAGCAACTGTACCAAGACAGCAGCGCATCTTGTTCAGGCTTATTATTTCTGAAGAATCTATTTAACGACCAATTTAATTGTGAAAAAGAGCATGTTTACCTCACACGCAGGCCTCTGGTGCAATGGATAGCAGACTAATAGGATGAGAAAGACTGATGTTATCAAAGCCAACGTAGTTTAACACACACCACCCCACCCCCTGGAGATGGCAAGAATGTGGGAACGAAGAGAGAAATCAGGCCAGGCAAAGAATCGCCTCAGCCACGTCCTTTCTTTGGACTCTTGTTTCTTTCATCCCTTTCTTTTTAGTACTTTCACAGTCCAGACGGACCCAAATCCAAGCGAGTACATCTGAACAAACCATTGTCCTGCTTCTAAATGGTACAAAAAAAAAAAAAAAAACACTGTATTTTTCATTATATTTTATGTACTGCTTGCATTTCTTCATCCCCCCAAAACATTATTTTATTTTTATTTTATACACTCCAGGCAAGACATTTCAAACAATTTTGATATTCTGTAACTAATAACAGGACATTCAGACATTTTTAAGTGTGACTAAAACGTCCAAGCCATCTATTTTACGTGCCACCATATACTGTATATTATATATAGCTAAGTTCAACCAAGGGGCCATATGTGTCTCAAAATAACTAGTTTGGGTAAACTTAAAAGTGCTTGTGAATTAATCAGCACTGTGTAATATTCAGTTTAATACTTAAAATCAATTGACATGCAGATGGACTCAGTTTAGTGCTGAAATGTCTAGCTTTTTTCTACACTTTTAGCTTAGACGGAGCATTGGAAACTGGTATAATAAAAAGCTCAGCTGTACACATTTATTACATTCATAACAACCATAAGTTATGTTTATGGCTGTGTAGGGTGTCATGGGATCTAAATAAGACATGAGAATCATTACTATAGGCTGAAACGCCTAGACAGACTTACATAATTTGAATAATATACAGTAATACGAAGCCAAGGTGGAAAGTTGCACTAAATATTGGAGCATAGACAAGCTACAGTATATGAGTATACTAGGACAGAACCACTGAGGTTACAGGGTCATTTTTACAATCCGACATTATATATAGTATATATGTGCAGTGTGTAGGTATAGGTGGAAAGTTTTAGAATTTAAAAGGTTTATGTGTGTAGAGAAGATGTGTGTCATAGTTTTTAGCCTTTGGAGACTTCATATAGTTATGATGCATGTCCAGAAACTCATGCTGGAGCTCCTCAGCTGGTCTCTGGAATATTTTCAGGATCATTCAGCTGTTAATTAGCTCATAAATTTAACGACCCAGCACAAGCCATTCATGCATACAAGTGAAGTCGTTTGACCACACCTATGGTCAATGTGGAGCCGCATCTCAGTCATGCCAGGAGTTATAAAAATGTGTTTTATGCCATAAACATTCATTTTCGGATTAAATCCATTATGAAATTACCTGACCCAAACAGAACACCCAAAAACATTCTTAGACTTATAACCAAAGAGGGCCCAAAATCATATAGAGAACAAAATATTAAACAAAAATTAAATAAATTTTCTTTTGAACGTTTTCTGATAAAAGAATCCTGACAAAAATGTATTATTGTTTCCAGTAAAATACTGTTTTCACAGCAATGAAAATAGCAGCACAACTGTTTTCAGCATTTATAATAAAAAATACAAATTCATTTTTGAGCACCAAATCAGCATATTAGAATGATTTCTGAAGGATCATGCTAAACTGATGAAAATTGGGATTTTCCATCACAAGAATAAACTATATTTTTAAATATATATTAAAATAGTGAACATCTATTTTAAATCATAATAATATTTTAAAATTTTCCTGTTTTTACTGTATTTTGATCAAATGAATATAGTATTGCATAACGGACTTAAAACATTTTTGAAAAATGACACCAAACTTTTGAGTGGTAGCATATATTATCATTTATGTATAATTCTACACATCTGCCACCATTTGTGGAATTTAATTAATTTTTTTTATTTTTAATTATAGTTACATAATCAGATTACTTTTTCAAGTAACTAGTAAAGTAATGCATTGTTTACTTTTACTTGAGTTACATTTTCAAATAAGAAATAAAAGTAAAATTTTTGTAAATAAGCATTCCAGCTCAGGTGACAAAACGTAATGCAAAAGTAACGTAATGCATTACTCTTCATAAAAAGTAACTAAGTAACACAATTATTTACTTTTGTATGTAGTAACGTAGTATTGCAATGCATTATGTTTAAAAGTAACTTCCCCAAGACTGACCATCAGATGATAACCTTTTTCCCCAGGGCACCATCGTTCGGTGAAAATACGATTTTGAGTGTAACACGGTCCAAAAGTAGGGCAGAGAGGTTTCCCGCACACTTGAAACTCAAGCTGTTTAAAGCAGCGGTGACTGGGGTGGGCTCACGGCCTGAACGCTCATCCCACACACATAGGCCTTGAGTTCATTCGGCTCAAGAGCACCTAGGAGGAGGCTGATCTGATCAAAGGTGCTGGTCACGGCCATTAGGCACAGCAATAAGGACCCAGCATGAAAAGGTTGTGATCTGAAAAGGGTTAGGAAAGAAAAGGAGAAAAAACAACATCAGGACCCTCTAAAGGAAGAAAGCAAACTGTGAAAAAATTGAAAAGGTACGTCAATCAACTACAAGCACCCAGTTGGACACAAGAGATTCCCAGGCTTTCACCCGAAAGGGCGACAGGCCAGAGAGGGCTGCTGGAGGGGGCAACCTGGGAAATTAAAGACCCTCTTTAAAAAGCACGTAAGGGAGGGGGTTCGCCGGAGAAACTTAGCTCCATCTTTCACCCTGTCGACCCCCTCCTTCTCTTTTAATTGATGTGGGTGGAACTTTGCTCTGTGTGACAAAAGCCGGGTCATTAATGAGACCTTGTCAGCTTCCAAATCTCAGGTAGGTAACAAAGGCCTATTGGGAGCAAAGGGCCAGTTGAAGGAAACATAATTTTAGGAACCTCCTGACCTCCGCCCTGGCTTTCCTTATTACCAGCATCTACAAATCCGCATTCTCTACCAACTCCTCCTTCTGCTCCTCTCACCCGACGATAATTCTGACAAAGGAATCGCTTTGAGAGCTCCTTCCTGCTTTTTTTCTTAAATGATTTGCTTTCAACGTCAAAAAGGGCTGAATGATCTGAAGATGGGCTCACTTCCAGAAAGTAAAGGGTGGGAGATTAAGGCAAAAGTGAAAGAGTAAAAAGACCGTGCAAAGGGCTTTCAGAAGTTACATGTGAGATGGGAAGAATGGGTAGTCTACACTTGACTAAGTCTGTAGAAATGAGGATTTTGCTTGTAATGGTTCAAGCAGCTTATTGCCAGCTCTGGCCAAGACATGTCAAAGGTCAAGAGAGTTTGCCGAAGATGTGATGAAAACAAATTCGATGCAGTTTCTCGGATATTATTTTCACCTACTAAGTTCATTGGTTACTCACTTATAATTCATTCATTAACTCTTGCTATGTTTTGAAAATCCTTAACTTAATTTGGTTTTCCTGGTGAAAAATGACCTCAGTTTTTGAGTGGAAAAACAATCAGTCAGTTCTAAAAAAGAAATACAAAACTTGTGCTGACTGAATAAAAACACGATTTAAAAAAAAAAAAAATAAACAATATTTATGAATATAATAGCAGAATGTGAGATTTACAATAAATTTTTTGTAGACTGGGCATTTTTGACAGGGAACACCAAAAATGTAACATGTCGTGTGTGAGCAACGTTTTAGTCCAGTGTGGTAACATAAACTAGCCTTTTGGGGAAAAGAAAATCTTCTCATTGTTACAATGACTGGAACACAACAGGAGGGTTAATATTTTAAAAATACTACAAACAAAAAACATAATGGTGTATATTCTAAATGGTGTATCCATTCATATTACTCCACTGTACTGTAGGTCCACGTAGCTGTATGTGTTGAATCACTACAAAGAACCATCTGACTTGAGCCATTCTGCCGGGATTTGGGCTAAAATGGTTGCACTTCAAAGTTTTAGGTTGTGTTGGATTTTTTTTTTCATGAAAACTTTAATTCCTTGAGCACTCCAGAGACCATGAGCTTAAGACACAATAGAGGACATTTTCAAAAGGGAATAAAGATTAATAAAGGTCCAACTGGCCTTTATAGGTGTTTGGTCATGCGTCAAGAACTTGAATAATTTCACCTAGATAAATCAGCACCAACTACCCTTTGGATTTTCTCAACTGTGGTTCAGCTGAGTTCAAATAATGGTAAAGAATGTATCATTTATATGAAAATTAGATGACAAATTATGGTAGAATGGGAATTTTATTTATTTTATTTTTTTTTTTAGGAAGATAAGGTTTTAGCCCATTAAATAAAGCACTAAAACTAGTTCTTTATTCAGGAAGTCTTCCTGACTTTCACAGCTGAATTGGACTTGACTCACGTGTACCTTTGAGCAGCTAATAATAAAAATTAGAAGTAACAGCACTTACTTCAGACGGCGGTGCTTTTCATTTGACTGAACCGTTCCTCATAAACTCAATGTGAGCTCCAGTCATCTGGGAGACTGGCTGGATGTCTGAGCTGTTTGCACGTGTCCGTCACCAAGCTACCATGTTGTAAACATGGCAAGTAAATAAAATATTGGCCTTCAAAGGAAAGACATTATAGAATGAGGTCGCAGCTGTATACCGGAGCGATCTATCAGCATCACCGCTTAAGTTAATGAAGAAAGACATTACTTAATTTACATTTGTTCTGTTACAAGAAAAATATTTCATGTCACTTTCTGTTGCCTGTCAGCTGTTGCCCTATTATTGTTTCCTTTTTATTAATTTTTACATTTGAATATATTATTTTAGTCTTTTCTGTTACTTTTACTGCATTTTCTAGGTTGCAGTACATTTAAATTACATTTATGCATTTGACAGATGCTTTTTAAAATATATTTATTGAATGCATTGTTAGTTAATTTGGATAAATGCATCTGCCAGATGCATAAATGTAACGTAAATGTAGATACATTTTTAAAAATAATAATAATAAAAAACTTTAAAAAGCCCAAAGAATAATACATATATTATAAAAAGAATTTAAATAAATAAAATTCCAAAAAAAAAAAAAAATATTTTAGGAATGAGATGGCATTGGAGGACTGTTGTTTGCTTTTTGCTTTTAGGGTTAACAACAAAATACATACAGTATGAACAATAATGAATGATAGAAGTTTGTTATATAGTGACATTAAATTGCTGCAGTATATTCTGTTTTAATCAGTCACAATGATTTAATTTTCAAACCCATCAGAAATAGCTTACACCTAAGGATGTTATTATATCGCTAAATTTTCTATTCTGTCTTCCAAGTCTTTCTGATAGAACACAGTATTTTTTATCATAATAAAACGTGTAATTCAACAAGTACATTCATCCCAGGAAGTGTCACAAAGTTGCAGACGATAATTAGTCTATGAGTTTAAACTGGAAGAAATGGCTGTTGAGAAATAGCTACACCTGCTCAAACCTGACAGCGAGGGTTTACTCAGTCACAGCTGAAAAGCTTTAACCAGAATCCCAAACCCAAGTTTTTCGGTCTGCCACCTGCAACACATGTGTTCAACAGATCTGCCTTCCCGTGTTTTTTTTTTTTTGTGTTCATTTCCCAACTGGCACTAGGTCAACATCTCATTCAGCACCTCGATGTGTTACAGTGTTTACAGTCCTTGTCCAAAGCCAACAGCTGATTTGTCTGCACCGTTTCCCCTTGCAGTATTATAGAGAGGCACCCAGCTGACTCCAAATGGTTTGCATGCAGCGTTTTGTCTTTTTTTCCTTTTCAGCTGCTTTTTATGAGCCTTAAACACACATGGATGCTCTCAACAGATAACATCAGACAATATTAAGTATGTGATGTAGTGGAGAGGAATGCTTTCAAAAAGCAATGCAATTTTTTCCCTCCAGGACAATCTCAGGTCATCTTCAAAACAATCTGCTCTATTGTCATGACAATGTCCAGCCTCCATTTTAGAGCAAAAACAACAATAGAAGAACCTAGCATGATGGACATCCAAACATAATCAATCAGAAACCAAACTGCCAGATAATTCGAAAAAAAAAAAAAAAAATTAAAAAATTGCTTTAGATACAGTAGAGTCGAATAGGATAAATGCATTTTTTGACTATTGATTTCATTGATTCGTTCTTGGTATATTCCGGAACATGGAATACTCCTGACATAATTAAGTGTTGGGAAATATTACTTTTTATAAATATTGCATTATAAAAACAAACATTACATTACATTAAATCGATATTTATATGATAAGTAATAAATTTTCTCATTGTTAACTGACGGGCCAAAACATGCAAGGCAGAGGAGAGGAATAAAAAAAAAATAAAAAAAAAACTTAAAATCTTACATTTTCACAAAAAAAGTTTCAGAAAAAAGTTTGTGACCAATTTAAATTTTTTGCCAATTTGTACAAATATGCACAAATTGATGGACATGAGCTCCACTGAGGGGTAAGTTTTGTGTTTAGGGGTTAGGGGTAAAGTTTAATACTTTAATACTACTGTGCATTCCTCTGGTTGTAAACAAAGAGCCGCGCATGCGTGTTCTACGTTAGAGCGCCGGCTCCTGCGTCAACAGCACCACATGCATGTGTCCTGCTACTCTCATGAACATGCATTGATTGACAAGAAAGAAAATAAATTGTTGAATGAAGTTATTTTTGTTTTCTTTGTGCAAAAAAGCTCTTGGATTTCATCAAAAATATCCTTATTTGTGTTCTGAAGATGAACGAAGGTCTTACAGGTTTGAAACAACACGAGGGAGTAAGAATTGACAGAATTTAAATTTTTAGGTGAATTATCCCTTGCAACTTGTATTCATAACTTTAAAGTTTCATCCCCAACATTGTCCATAATATCAATGCAGCATATTGTCGTTTTCTACACTTTCGTTCATTATGCCATAAGTGCCACATGAGTTCCAAAGAAAACCATGTCTGAAAATCTAGGTTGTTCTTGGTGGATTCACAAAGAACATCATTCAAACTGGCCTATTGTAGCGTGTCCTGTTTTTTCTTGTCCTGGGAGAGAGAAAAAAACATCCCTTGAGCATATGGATGCCCGGTTTTCTAATCAGCAATGATAGAGTGGCTTTTGATGGAGAAACTCACCCTTTCTAAACCAGACTTCTGTTCCTTTTTTCCCCTCCTCAGGTCTGATGGAAATCCGATCTGTCAGTGTGGGAGTTGTCGCCATCAAATCTGTCAGCACTGGCCTGTACTTAGCTATGTCCAAAAAGGGAACGCTCTTCGGATCGGTAGGTACATCACAATGCTTCAGCATCTTATAGTATTAACATTTTGCAAAATTAAAGAAACAAAAATGTATAAATCTGGGTCATCCAATAAATATCCTTGAACTTACATTTGGTCTTTTACCGGAACGTCCCAAATCTTTGGACACTTAATGTTTTTGTGAAGTTAGTGCGTGCCACCAGACAGTTGTTTGTAGCTTGTTTAATGAAGACGCCCCATTGCATGGTGCACTTTAACTGCTCTCTGAGAAATCTCACCCTGGCAATCTGTCACCCAGCCATGATAAGATGGCTTACAGATGGCTATATCTGTCCTCCGATCCCCAGAGTAAACATGACAAACCTTGGGAATCACTCAAGGCCTAAGCACCCTTCTTTTCTTACCCTTTTGAATGATTATTAGTCACATTCACTCATTCCACAGTGATCTTATCGGACTGTAGGCTAAAGCTGCTTTCACCAGGACTCTTAAGTGTTATTGTCATCATCCTTTTTGTCCCTTTTCAAGTTAATAGCTTTATCCAGCTGTGGCAGAGTGGCAGAGCTCTCTTGGCTTTGTCAGGCAGCTTTTTGAGCCCATGCGAGATGGTGACAGTTGATTTACAATGACAGGCTGGTTGAGATAAATACAAATGCGTAATGGGTACACAATAGGATATTTGGAACATAACTCACTGCCAGATTTCCGATGCTGTTTTTCACCACACGGTTCAGTGTTCTTGGTAAGATTGTATGGTTTAAAATGCTAAACAATAAAAGGAAAACCACATTTTTGGACTTATTGATCCATGTGTAATTATTTAAGAAAATGGCCACTGTAAAAACAAAACAGCTGACATCTAATCTGACTATTGGGGCCTTAAAGCTCAAAATCTGCTGTTTATAAAAGTACATTTCTGTCATCTTGTGTAGCCAGACATTTGTCTTTTAGAAATAAACTTTGCATAGATTTGAAAATATATTTGAATAAACTTGAGTCATTAAACAATAATAAAAAATAAAATAAAAAAAAAACATTTCAATCTAAACACTGTTTTATTTTTGGTATAAGCAAAATGCATTTAAGATCGGGACTGTGTTTTCTTGCCATTTGAGGAACATTTGGCAATATTTTTGTCAATTGAAGGTGTAGATGAACTATATTTTCACTTTGATATATTTGATATATAAGTTCCACTGTTTACAGCATATTTTTAGCATATATTTGAAGTATATTTTGGCCAGAGAAATACATATATATTTTTTGTCATATCGACAACTTTAAAAGGATATCTTTATTTACTTCCTACTAAAAATGTTAGAAAATACAGCTACTTTTATGTCAATCAGAGTGGATCTTGTCATTTGAGTCAGCTCTTTGCAGTTGTTTATTTTCGATCATCATATTATCAGTAAATATTAAATATTATCAGTAAACGGACACTTAATGTTGCTAACAAAATTACAGATGAATTTGTTTTTGAATTTTGTTAGCATAATGCTGTCATGTCAACTAAAATGTTACTTTCATCAATTACTTCTAATGCCATTTTAGTTATCTAGACGGAAACTGAATTTAAATTAATGTATTTGACAATGAAATACAGACTTAAAATGAAAGAATATTTATGTCAAAAGACAAGTTTTTAAAAACGAACACTGCATGTACTAAACTATTTTGAACGTTTTGATGTTGTCAACAACACAGTTCGAGTAGTGACTCAAGTTGCACTCTTCATTTGACTCATTGCAGGTCAGATACAGCCCAAGCTGCAAGTTCAAAGAGCGCATCGAAGAGAATGGCTATAACACCTACGCCTCCCTGCGCTGGAAGCACAGGGGGAGGCAGATGTTCGTGTCGCTGAATGGCCGAGGGAAACCCCGCAGAGGCCACAAAGCTAGACGGAGACACCCATCTACTCATTTCCTCCCTATGCTGGCCACATAGCTGGACTCTTCCTCATGAGCAATGCTATGCCATCTGCATTTGATGGGGACTTATTAAATGTTATTAAGGTCCGGTTTGTCTTTTTTTTTTTTTTTTTTTTTTTTTGTCCCTGAGAACTGTCCCACAGTACATTAACTTATTACTCTGGCTCAGCTTAAGACCCAGTACAGTTTAAAGCAAGGATGTTAATATGATGTATATACAGGTTACGTATTAATGTTATTGTTGAGTTAACTAGGCATTTACTGCATCTATCTGTTATCCCATTATGGCAGATTTCTGACTGACATCAACCTAGTCTTATTGTAAAAATATACTGTACATAAAATTCACTGCAGTTTCCAACTGAAATTAACACTAGTGGCAGTAAAACGGTAACATTCTTTTATTCCTTTTCACACATATTATGATTATAAGGCATTTTGTCCATTATAAAAGACTGTGCTCTTCTCATCTTAAGACAAAGAAACTTTCAAAACAGCTTTTACCACACTGTATGTATCATGGTTTCTACAAAAATATTAAGCAGCACAACTGTTGTAAACATTTATAATAATGAGAAATGTTTTTGAAGCATAAAATCTGCATATTAAAATGATTTCTGAAGGATCATGCGACACTGCAGACTAATGGCTGGTGAAAATGCAGCTTTGAATTCAGCAATAAATTAAATTTTAAAATATACTAAAATATAGAAAACAGTTCCTTTAAATGATAATGTTGTCAATACTGTTTTACGGTATTTTGGATCAAATAAATTCAGCATTGGTTGAGCATGAGACATGAAAAAATATCTTATAAACGGCAGTGTGTTTGTTCAAATATGTGAAACACGACGCTCAACAGATGACCTCAAAGTGTAGTATAGAAATGTTAAAATGTCATGGTTATTTCAGTGTAGTTATTTGCTCACACTGTTGGAAGGGTTAAGTGTAGGGGATATGTTTTCTTTATTTCGCAGTCAATATAGAATTAAACTTTTAGCGCCACTCACCTGACATTTCATTTCCGATTTGCCGTAATATGTCTGTAGGAACCAGTTGTGGCTTGAAGGGATACCACTAAAACCGCAAGCTAACAATAGATTAAATTTTCTAACTATTAGATTGTGTGTTATTAACATCTACACATACACCTACCCCAACCCTAAACCTACCCCTTACAATAATGCAAAAACAGTAATTATTGTTGTACTGTACATTGTGACAAGAATTATCCTATATTGATGTGCGCATGCCCAGTTGAATAATCTGTAGCCATTTAGCCTTATTAACCGTAGGAACCAGTGAATTGTGTCACGTTCGTTTGTTCCGGTGAAAACTAAACGCACCATTTCACTTGGGAACTGCAGTGATACATGTAAAAACCAACGCAATATCATTTTGAAAATCTGCCACCATGGGCTTTTTTTTTCATGAGACTGGGCTGGACATCACAGTTGGTGACTGGTCATAAAAGCAACTACAGGAAGTGGTTGTTTGAAAAAAAAAAAGAAAAAAACATCCATAAAAAACTGTTGCATCTTGAAATAGGAACTTGGCAGTTACAGTATCAGTATGAAAGTACAGAAAAAATTGTGACTTTAAAAAAATTTAAAATCTCTAGTTAATTTCTTGTAGTTGGAATGTTGTAGCAACAAGATTCACACATATTACCCTGCCAACATGCACTGTAAAGACCAATAATGCAAAATAGAGGAACATACAACATCAAAGATAGACAAAATTCAGGCAAATACAAATAGATGAAGTACTCCGATCAACTTTTAGCATAGCAGACTTCCTGTAACTCTCTGAAAAGGTGTTTTATACCCATGTGTTCTTACTGTCACATTAACATGTTTTCTTTTCACAACTTGTCGTAAAATAGAACATTTAATATATTTCAATCTTTTGAACTCTACTGTTCAGTTGTGATGTGATTGTCTATGATTTGTCCTTCGCAACCACAGTCTGCTCCATGTATTGGTGAGAATCTGGCTCCCTCCACGTGCCACCGACCACAACTACATGTTCTGCCTACTAATGATCAACATCACCTGCTGAGTGGTTAGCCGTGGCAAAAAGTCCAAAGATGCTGTCCAAAAAGGCAGAATTCTAGCCGCGCTAATGGAAGCTTCATCTGTTTGAGTCAAAACAGGGGTCTGCTTTCACCTGTTGCTGGCAGTCGCTAAAAAGCTCCGGAGACTTCTATGCCCATCTCGCCTGTTAGGCAAAAAGTAAAAGGATTTTATTCACTGTGTGAAATGTTGGTTGACATTTTGAGTAGCTATACGTGTTTGAACAAGGCGATGACACTAATGGGGTATACTGAAGCATGTGCATATACTGTATATCATATTACAGGAGTGCTGTGGTTTATTAGCCTCACTGATTCTCATCTTATTTGCAAGTTTTCATGACAACAAAAATTCTTAATTCTACTACTTTTGCATAACGATCCAACAAAACTTCATGATATGGTCACATTTGGGCTGCAAAGCTTGGAAGACAGTAGAAAAGCTCTATTCAGAAGGAAAATAGAAGGCCAAATAGAAGGCCAAGGGATCTAAAATGGTTTTAAGCCTGGAACTAATTACACAAAGAATATTTATTCTCTGGTTCTTATAAAACAAATATGTTTAGAAACCAATATGCTCATCAAGAACCTACAGTATAATGCAACATCAAGAAGAAAAAAAAAAAAACATGTACAGTAGGTCAACTCTGCAGTCTTAAACAGCCACAAATGATTCTTGATATGAGATTTCTTTGTTGGACCTACAATGTAAAAATAAAATGACAATTAACTGCCACACTAAGAACCTTTAGGAGAACATGTAAGAATCCCCCTGACGGTACCTCAGAACTCAAATATCCTATTTTGTGCAAGGAACTTCAAAATATAATATATTTAAAACATATTTACCTTATGATGGGATTCCTGGAAGAACACTTGATGTCTTCAAAAGTCTTGGAGGAAGATATGGGTTCCTACACAATCTTCCAAATGGCTATTTATTTTAAGCCCTGCAGATACATTTTAAGAACATAAAAAAGAGGGTTCGCTTTAAGATACCATTTAGTATTAATGTACATGAGAACAAAGCTGAATAGACCCTACACCAGCCTATTACAATGCAGAAACACTATATCCTCCTTTTCAATTCAATTCAAGTTTATTTGTATAGCGCTTTTTACGATACAAATCATTGCAAAGCAACTTTACAGAAAATTAAGTTTCTAAAATATTTAGTAGTAGCTTATCAGTGGTGACTGTCAGTTTATGTGTATACGGAATAAACGTTCAGAAAAATCAATAAAATAAACAAACAAACAAACAACATCAACAACAATTAATCAAACAAACATAAAAAAAAATGTAGTACTTCATTATGTTGTCTCTGGGTTAGCATCATCTGAGGTCCTCTGAGGGGTTGGCATCATCTCTTCTCAGGTGTTCTGGATCCAGAAACAAATAGAGACATAATTAGCGTAGCTGCTGTTCCAGCCAAGTAAAATTAATTAGTTTAACCCAAGTTAAAGAATAATAATGTGCATTTGATCAGATATAACTGCAGTCCAAAATTATGAGATGCATTATTTGAATGCTTGGCCTTTAATTTACACTCTTCATTGTCTAAAGAGTAAAAGCACTTTAGTTTTTCCTTCTTTTCTCTCTCCCTGTGCTACAGGCCAGGAATTCAGGCTGTAGAGCACAGTGTCTGTTTTTTTGTTTTTTTGCTTGAAAGACACAGAAAGAAACATAAAGAGGAGCCTGTAATTATCATTGTTGGTCTACTGTCCTGTCAGTTCGCTCGCCAGAGAGACCGGAGTGATCTTTTGGCAGCACTAGGACGAAAGATCAAAGCTGTGGACCTTTGATCAATGCTAAAATAGCCCGCAAAACGTCTCTGTGGAAAATCAGGATGGAATGCTTGAGAAAATAGAGGACAAGACCCTGGAAAGCTTGGTGAAGACATCTTCTGTCTTCTTCCATTTTTAGACAGTGGTGGCAGTTTGATTGTTCAGATTTCAAAGACAGTGAGCTTCCATGTATTACATTTTATATATTAATTATTAATAATATAATATTGTATAAGGTATTATTATAAAGTATCTAAAAAAAAAGCGTCTACCAACAGACCGTCACAGAGGGACCATGTTAACCCCTTGGCCAAGCTTCATCAAAATGTTTTGTCAACACTCTACCCATCTGCCACCAATTATTTATTCAAATTGCACCGTTATAGTCTTGTACAACTGTCATAAACAGCCGTATTTTCTTGCTCTCCTCTTGTCTTTCTTGATGTTCTTTCCATCCATTTCCTTTTATAATCGACCTAAAGGCCAACATTTGCAACTAATAACCAGTGAACCTGTTCAGTGTTTTCAATGTAAATCAAGTTCGCCTCACGAACAAGCTCGCTGATTTAGAGACAGGAATGAACAGAATCTAAATTCTCCTCAATTTGTTGGGGCAACTCTCAGGGTTGCTTTGAAATCGATCCAGTTTTGAAGGCAATTCAATATTTCTTTAGCCTCCAACTATTTCTGCATTTGATTTTGTCCATCCTCTACTTTGAGGCCAATATGTTCATTACATATAGCATATCGGCTTTTTCAAGTCTGTCAAAGAGCATGGCTTTACAGCATTTCATCTGTGCAAGACAGTTTAGGATGGCAGTTGAAATGAGTTGTTGCATGACTCTCAGGCTGAAAAAAAAAATCGGCTTTCAGAAACCCCTTGTCCTTTTTCCTCCTGCGGTTGCTCTCTTTCTCTCAACCTTGGCAGTCACAACAAGATTCATCACAGTGTCGACTGTCATCATGTCGAGGATTAGTGTGTGTTGTCTGAAGCGACTGGACGCACATGAATCCTGGAGTGGTGTGAGCGCCTCGTGGCCTTCATGAACCCCGCCATGCCACTGTCGCGGTATGTGCCGCCACCACAAAGTCTCCCAGACTTCTGCACCATTTTGGCATTCCCAGAATGCCTGCGGGCAAGCCAAACGCTGGTGAGTGGGTTGAGCAGGCTGCTGTGAGGAGGGGTTGCTGTCCATTGTTATAGGTTTTGGGCAGTTGAAGCAGGCCTTATATTGGCTGCCATCCCAGTCAGCATCGTAAAGTTTTCTTTGGCTTTTGAGGGACTGGAAAAAGCATAAGATGGGTTGGGGACCAAACAGTATTAATTTTCACATCATTTTTTGTTTTAGTCACAGTTTTTGTCTTTTGACGAAAATATCCTTTAAATTTAGCTATTATTTTGCCATGTCATATTCATTCATTTTAGCCAATTTTATTCTGACAAGGCATCCGATTTCAATAGTAGCTAACTAACTAACCAAATATTGACATTTTACATATAAATCTAAACTTGTCTCACATATTTCACTTGTGAAAACCTGAGTTTCTAAAATAACTAAATAATGATTAGCTTATACATTACTGTAATTCCGTATGCTTTATTGTCCGTGTTTTAGCATGTTGATATGGAAAGAGCATATTCATGATGGGAATAACACTGTCTGAATAGCGCGTAACTTAATTCAAGTTTACGTATGCATTTGCGTCATTTCATTCATATGTAAGTTTATGTTTACTATTATTTATTCACTGATCGGGTTCTCTTTACGCGGCTCAAGCGAGTCAATCAAAAACATTGTTAATATCATGCTGTGTTAATTTTCTCACCATGTTTTCATCAACAGCAACTGACGTGCTAATTAAAAGTGTTTATCTTTATGAATGTCTGTAACTCCTTTGACAGGATTAACACTGGCGGGAATCCTCGATCATGCCAAATCTCTGCCATTTGTCTATGTGTATGAGAGGTTCTTAGCTTAGACATTCTGTCTTCTGTCACCATCTGAACTGTGATATTTCTGAACAGCAAGTTGTATTTTCCCTCGCAAATGGTTAAAGTTAGGTTTTCATCAGTTTCTTTTCCCCCAATCCAACACAATTGGTAAAATAAGCTTCTCTGGCATTGACCAGGCCATTTATTTTGGACACTTTCCATTGGGTTAGTTTCAGACACACTGAGTGCATTAGCCAATCAGGTTTCAGCTTCATCTGTCTGCCATTATTTTTTTTCTGACAGTGAAGATAACTTGATACTGATGGCTGTATCTGACGTACATACAGGTTTTGTCTGGTTTGTCTGAGCCTGTTAATTTCAAGATACTGTATGTTATTGATGGGACTAATGACATTTAAAAATTAGTCATATTGAGCAGACAGGGTTGTGCATGCACATGTTGTCAGATATCTTTGTGCCCTTTGGCTTCAGAACAGAAAATAGTTTGATCTGGGCTGGCCTCTACGTCTATCACGGGATCATATTAAAATGCTGATATTTATGTAACCTGAATTGTAACTATCCAAATAAGTTTAAATAAAGGAAAGGAAAGAAATCAATACAATAAGAAACTAAAGGGTTATTTGCACCCTAAAATTTATTTTCAGAAGTAGTTTATATCTTTATGGACACATTTTGTAACTTATCCACATATAAAAACACAGTATGCTGTCCACTTAGATATCAAATAATATGAATCCATACTACACTAGATATAATGAAGTACAGTATATAATTAAATATATTACTAGGCACATTTTTGCATCTATATTTTATACATTTTAACACTCATCACTCACTCATCTGTGGCATTTTGCTCTGAGACCTGGTAAAGCGAATCTAAAACTCACATCAGATGTGTTTATAGAGGCCTCTTCTGACAAAAAGAATGTATTGCAACATAAAGAACAAGCTATAAGATTGTGCCCCCTGTAGGATTATGTGTGGAAACGACCCCCCCACCCCCCACATCTCCAGATTATAGTGGTGATTTGAAATATGTTATAGAATCACTAAATCAGTCTTAATTTTTAATGTTTGAATGTTTGTAATGTATTTGTATGTGCTACCTATGTAGAAAAAAAGTGGCTCATTTTATTACAAAGTTGGCCATGGAGTGAACTTGCCTTGAAGGTACCTTGAGCCTCGCTTTTTTCACACAACAGTGTCAGTAATGATGCTTGCTAGATGAGGTACAAACACAATAGTAACAAGTTTTGGTTTTGGACATGATTCCACAAGGCTTAGCAAGAATTTATCTTCTTACTCTCAATGTTACCGACATCACAAGCTGAGTCTCCACCCACTCTGCTCTGTCTTTCTCTCAGCTTGTGTGAATGTGGGTATAGTGAACGTCACAGAAGCAAAACCCCACTCCAGACCTTACATGGTTTCTCTTCAGAAGAACTGGAGGCATATCTGTGGAGGATTCCTCATCTCTGATGAGTTTGTTTTGACTATACCAGGATTTCAGCATTTCTTCAATGGATCAGCATAATTGGAAATGGTAATTGACATGATTATAACACAAGAATATGTGTAGTGCTTAATCAAAAATGTTTCCAAACCTTCTAATAAATGTATCACGTCAAGCACCAGCAAGGTTCAAGTGGTCCTTAATATTCAGTGTTGTGCAAGTTACTTCCAAACTGTAATACATTATAGATTACTTGTTACTGTTATTTAAAAGTAACTCCTTACCTTATAATATTACTGTTTCAGAATTGTAATGCGTTATATGACTCCTGTATTACTTTTTAGTTACTTTTACCAAAATAACTACAAGTAGAACTTAACATTCTAAAATGACAAAATATACTGCAGAGCATTTTACATCCAGTAGAGGGCAATATGGTGTAGCATAATGACTGTGGGCTATCCAGGCAGTGTTGCCAGACGTACAATAATTATCGTATTTGTACCATAATTTTGACCTCTGTACGATGTATGATCAATAATACCATAATGTATGATAATTTCAGAACTTTGTGACACCAAATGATAATCGTTTTTAATCATAGGGCTTCTATATTCATTGATTCTATATTCATTCAGCTATGTGGATCCTACTGTACGTCTACCTTCATGATTGAGACTTGAACGTGTTACGCATGTCTTTCAGCTCATCTCACGTCTTCTCGAACAATCATCATGGAGAATGACTCTCTCACAAGACATGAGCACAAATTAACGTTCCTGCCGCACTTAGGTCAGTTGTTTCAAAGCTGAAGTCTATAGTTAAGCAATAAAGTATAGAAAATGAGTGCTGAAAAGGATAAATAGCTGTATACTGAACGTTTGACTCGTGTATGATAATTTTCTTCCAAATACGATAATTTTGAACTTCTGGTTGTCACGGTTGGGTGAGGACTCAAATGCAGGAAGATAAGGGCATTTATTAATAGTAAAAAATAAACAAAACTACAACAAAAACTACCCCGAGAGGGAAGAACAGGCAAGGCAAGGCAAGGCAAGGCAAGGCAAGGCAAGGCAAGGCAAGGCAAGGCAAGGCAAGGCAAGGCAAGGCAAGGCAAGGCAAGGCAAGGCAAGGCAAGGCAAGGCAAGGCAAGGCGAACATACACACATCCAACAATACTCAAAAACATAACACTGAACAATGAACCACCCCAGGACTGCAGACAAAAGGAGAATAAATAGGGAACCAAACGAGGAGGCCAACGAGGGAGACACAGGTGGAGCAACTAAAACAATAATGACGTAACAAGATGGGCGGGATCAGACAATAGACAGGAGAGAGCACATGGCACCAAACAAACACAACACAAGCCATGTGCTCACAGAAAAACACAGTGTCATCTGGTGGCCATCCTGGTAAAGTGATTATCTGGCAATATCTGTTGAAAGTTTGGGTCTATTCATATTAGACACAATAGGACTATAAGTAAACTCTTAAGGCCATGACAAGATGTGCATACATCCATCTCGCGCATGTAAGGCTGGAGTCGGACCGTCTGGACTGAGGGACGACTTCTCCCTAAGAGAACAAAGGACTTTCCTGATAATTAACATTTGAACACTCTCTTGAACACCCTCCTGCATAAGTAACAGTGCCATCGGAGACGCACCATGCCTAGCAGTTCACACCTCACTATCACACTCCCTCCTCACACTATGATCCCCATCCTTTCTCCCTCACCTGAAACTCACTCTAAATCTATGCAATGTTAAGTGTATACAACAAGTGACTATATATGTTTGGTATCATTTGAAATGTCTCAGTGTGCCTGGTACAATGGTCTCAAACTTACAAAAGTAGACTGATAAATTTTGAATGATACAGATCCTAAGAGTCAAGAGATATTTTGATTACTCTAATGGGAGTGCCCTTTTCCAGGGTCTTCCATGTAAATTACCTTCTGTTCCCTTTGAGGTGTAAACTACCCTGGTCTGGGACCTGACTTAAATTCCAATTGTTAGTTTCTGTCTTCATCTTGGGGGATGTTTGTCTTGGTTGGAGGTATTTAAAGGATTGCAGCAAAAGGATCATGATACAATAATATTAAAGAATAAATATTATAATCAAATGTGAGAATAATAATAATTAGAGACAGACAAAAAACCAATTTGCCTTTCAGGGAACGTTTCAACCTAAATTGAAAGAGGCCAGAAGATTGTTTTTTTATGTCATACTAAAAATTTGTTTACATATGTCAGATTAGATCATTTAATTGGAGTCAGATTTGAGTTTAACCTAAATTGAATAAACTGTACGTGCTGAAAAGACTGAACACGCAGGAAACCTTCAGCCAGCACCGGATACCTTCCTTGGACCGTGTGCGTGGACCTTACACGCATGTACAGTCTTCTGCAATCTTCACCCATTAGCCCAGCGGTTCTCAATTCCAGTTCTCGCGCCCCCAGCTCTGCATATTTTGCATGTCTCTCTTTGTTAACACACCTGATTCAGATAATCAGCTCGTTAAGGCTGATTTATACTTCTGTGTCGGACCTACACCGTAGGCTATGCGTAAGTTTTCATTTATACTTTTGCGTCGCTGTCCGCGTCGACATGCAGTAAACATGCAAACCGCAAGTCTGCAGTGTCCACGAGCATGTTGTTGGTGTAACCTGCAGTACCACGACAAAAGCCAACGAAGAAGTGGCTCGTCGGAGAAGCATTATAGCCGTGATGGCGGCAAATAAATATAAAATCATTAAATCATTATTTAAAACTACAAAAGGAGACAACAACGGAACAGGAGAAGATGGCATTCTTTCCATCTCCAGAAGGACTTGTACCACGGCAGATCAGCATTGTTTGTCGCGGAAAACTACTGTGCTATTTAGTATAATAAATGATAAGACACTTGTTCTTTGCTTTGTTTTATTTTATATAAGAAAGTGTAACATTAAAATATATTAAAGTGCACATAAACATACACAAAACTCAAGTACATATGGGGGGAGGGGTTCTAGCAGACCAATCACAGCACTTGCAGTCCACATAGAATTGACGCACTGTTAGATTTTTGGAGAGGTGCAAGTCAGGCTATGGCGTAGGCTATGCGTGCAACTCACAAGCTATGGCGTAGGTTCGAAGCAGAAGTATAAATTGGGCTTTAGATTTTTGGAGAGGTGCACGTCAGGATACGGCGTAGGTTTGACGCAGAAGTAAAAATCAGCCTTTAGAAGTGAGCTCCGTGCATGAACTATGTTCCCATTGACATGGTCCCTACGCAATGTTCATTGCTCCCTACTCCCTGAGCAGGGGAAATCTGTTAAAGTTTGACATCATATAACTCTGTAAATAAAAACAATTTAAATTCATGTCTCGCACGCTTCAATGCACTTTGAATGGAACATATACATTCACTTCAAACTGGAATCATGGCGGAATATCCTGTGATGTCCACTTCGCAGGGCACTTACAGTACGTTCGAATAGAACAAACATCTGAAGCGATAAGAAAGGCATTCAAAATGTGCAGAGCAGGGGGCGTGAGTTCTGGAATTGAGAACCGCTGCATTAGCTGCTTTTCCCCTGGCCAGTGCGAGCCGGGGCTAACAGTGAGCCGGGCGGGGCTAATAGTCTCGGACCTCAAGCACAGAGGACAAAATCATGCCGCGTTTCCACTGTTGGGCCAGTAACCTCGCGGCACTCCTGTAAAACCTGCCCTAAACACGCCTTTACTGAGAGGGAGATGAATGAAATAAATCACAAAACAAATATCAGAAGCTGTCTGTCTTTATTTACAAACTTGGACACCACACGCGGCTATTGAATGACCACGAACAGGAAATAGAACTTACTAGCACCATTTTTGATTTGTTAATGTCTCGTGATATTGTTTTTTTTTTGTTTTTTTTTACAATTAAATTTTGGGCTAAAAGTGTGTTGTAACGCAAGAGATACTGAACATGTACAGAGTAAAATATTACTGAAAATTGATTAGTAATGCCTTACACTACTGCATTACAGCAAAAAGTAATTCTTACTGTAATGCATTAGCCTACTTTATAATGCTTTACTCCCAACACCGTTAATATTACAACATCATGAAACTGTACAAAATTACGTACATGACATATTCATGGCCATTATATACACTCTTAAAAATAAAGATGCTTAAAAGGTTCTTCACAGCGATGCCATAGAAGAACCATTTTTGGTTCCACAAAGAACCATCTCTTCCTTACCTTTTTATAATCTGAAGAACCTTCTTTCTCAACAAAGAACCTTTTGTGAAACAGAAAGGTTCTTCAGATGTTAAAGGTTCTTTATGGAACCATTTAGACAAAAAGGTTCTTCTATGTTATCGTTAAGCACCTTTATTTTAAATAGTGTATTGTGAATATAGTCAAAGCTAAATGGTATGACCCACAGTAAGATTTTTGGAAAGCAAACTTTACAAGAGAAAAAGAAGCATTAGGGAGAATGAGTGAATTATGATTAATTTTCTGACATTTTATTAATAATATGTATTTTTAGGAATAATTTGTCTTTTAAATATCACAAACGTGTTAAATGTGACACCATGTGTCCTCTTTTTACAGCTCTTCAATTCCCAGTGCTTTCGTCTGACACTTGTGGTTGAAGCTCATGAGCTAAAAGGCAGATTTTGCTACAATGGCTGTGAAGTTTTACTACATCCATCTGAAGGGTGTAAACTGCCTCAGCTTTTTGCTCTGTTTAAAAGTTACTATTTGTTTCAGAGAACATTCAAAGCTTACATTCCTATAATGTTTGGAAAAAATCATAACTTAATAGGAACATTAGCAAAATGTTATTAGAACATATACGGTTAGCTGTGTCTATAGGAAATGCATTATATTAAAAATGCAAAATAATAATAATTTTCACAGGTCACATGACTTGGTAATAAAAAAAACATAGTAAGTCTTTCACTCACACAGTATTCTATAAAAGACACAGTGTGTGTGAAGCATGTTTACATGCACTCGTGTCCTCTAGACTAGAGGTGTAGACTGTAGAAAAAAATATCATAATAATAACCTTGTACATGACGGTTTGAGGTTTAGTTTTTTAATTTATCATCACTTAAGTTAATATTAATGATTAGCTAAACATTACTGTAGCCTAATGTCTTTCTTTTTCATCTCATGCAGTAAGAGATAAACATGGCTAGATTTGCATGCTGCTTCTTTGAGCTCAAGGCTCTGTGCACTGTTTGCAAGTTAATGGCTTCAAATTAATCAAATGGAACACATCTTTGTGGTATGACGATTGAAGCCTTCTACCGAAGCCTCATCAAGCCACAAGTATTATCAAATATTACTATCTACTGATTACCATACTGAGTTATTGTTACTACAAACTGAAAGTAACAAGTTACGGGAAGCTCAGTTTCTCCACCCTCCGTATTATGATATATATACTGAATATAGCCAGCGAAAGCTCATTATTCACTGATTGTCTTCATGATGACCATCATCTCTCTGCTCCTGCTGGCCTCTCTGCTGCCACACCTGACCTTCACTGGTGAGACTGATTAAAAAAATACTAATAAACCGAGTTTTATAGCAGATATACAGGAACTATAATAACACTCTATCTTTCTCTCTCAGCTCGTGTGAATGTGGGTATAGTGAACGGCAAGGAAGCAGAACCCCACTCCAGACCTTACATGGTGTCTGTTCAAGCAAAGGAGCATCATATCTGCGGTGGATTCCTCATCTCTGATAGATTTGTCATGACTGCTGCACATTGCCGAAAAAAGTAAGACAAGTAGTAACTTCTAATTATATATGTTAGATAATATAACACTTTATTTTGATAGTCCACTTTAAACATTCTACTAATTAACTAAGTAACTTTGCAACAACCAGTCATTAGAGTATTAGTAGACTGCCTGCTAACTATCTGATAACAGTTTATTTTGATAACAGGCATTCTGTTGATAAGTAACTCTGCGAGTATGTCAACTTGTTCTACTAAACATAACCCTAACCTAACAGTCTACTAATACTCTAATGAGAGTTAGTTGATGTGTAATTACAAAGTTACTTCAGAACATACTTATGAATATATAACAGACTGTGAAAAAACTTATTGCTAAATAAAACCTGTCCTTTTAGCAGTTCTTCAGTTCTGACGGTTGTGCTAGGTGCACATGACCTAAAAAAGAGTGAGAATTCAGTCCGATTCACAGTGGAGTCATACCATCAGCATCCAGACTACACCATGGGGTCCTTTCATAATGACATCTTGCTTTTGAAGGTAACAAACTGCAATTATTTTAGCTGACTAATTAAACTTTCATGCAGAATAACAGCCAGTATATTATAAAAGATAATTTTTTTTTATTAATGATGATGCATTTTTTTGTTATTACAGTTAGAAAAAAATGTACAACTAAACGATAATATCAAGTGGATATCCATACCAGCGGAAGGAAGCGATATCGAAGCAGGTTCTGTTTGCAGTATCGCAGGCTGGGGAAGTTTAGCAACTAAAGGCAAGGGAAGCAATCACCTCATGGAGACAGACGTGAAGGTCATGAATAACATGGAATGTGAACGCAAATGGGGGAAGGAAGACTTTTCAACTTCACAGATGATGTGTGTTCATGGAGATGGAGGAAGCTGTGATGTATGTAAAAAATATTTGATTCACCAAATCTTATTGTTCGAACTAGTATTAGTTATGAATTATGACAGCATTTGACTGAAGTGTTGATCTGTTTCTTAACAGGGGGATTCAGGAGGTCCTTTGATTTGTGGAGACACTGCAGTCGGTGTCACATCTTTTGGTGACCCTGATCTCTGTAATTCACTAAAGCTTCCTGAAGTTTATATTAAGATTTCAGCATATCTTTCATGGATAAAGGACATAATTAAGAAATTCAATTGAATCTTGCAAATAAAATGGGGTGAATTTTTTTTTTGAGTTGCTTTTCCTCCCAAATCATCTTTTAATAAAAATATCATACAGTGATATACTGTATACTGTCTAGAGATTGTAATTAATCAGAAATGGTATTTTAAAGATATGGTATTTTCAGATATGAAACCGCAGACAGACAGTTTGATATTTGAATAAAACTACTGTTTTTTTTTTTTGTTGGGGGGGGGGGGGGGGTGCATTGAGTTGATTTACCCTCTAAATCCTCTTTCAATAAATAAAATATACATTGATATAGTGTGTAGTCATTTAAATTAATTAGAAATGGTATTTTAAACTAGTTTTAAAACTGCAAACAGACAATTTGATCTTTGAAGACAACCATCATAAACATTAACAGAACACTATTGAAAATAAAGGCAAAAGTACACACCCACTGAACATGCAAGAAATATATATATATATATATATATATATATATATATATATATATATATATATATATATATATATATATATATTTCTAATTAAGGAAAATATAAACCACTGTTCAAAAGTTTGGGGTCAGTAAGAGATGCTGTACTTTTAAATGTTTTACTCATAAAAAATCCTTAAAAATGTATCAGTTTCCACAAAAACATTAAGTATCACAATGGTTTTTAACATTGATAGTAATAACAAACGTTTCTTGAGCAGCAAATCAGCATATTAGAATGATTTCTGAAGGACACTGAGGACTGGTGTCACAACGCTGTGTTGTAGTAGGCCTACACTTAAACAGGATGAGGAAGGTTACAGACAGTCTTTAATAATTGAAACCGGGTAAATCTAACAGGGAAAAAGTCAGTTCAACACAACTTTGGAAAGATGAGACACAACATTAAACACAAAGAGATCGGAAATTAAGTTAGGGAGAGAATGACACACACATAAACATGATGAAATCAAATGAACAAACATGACAACCAATTAACAAGTGCAGGAATGAAAAAAAAAAAAAAAAAAAAAAAGGTCAGCCTGCTGCAGGCTGATTCAGGTCGACGAGGCATTTCCCACCAGATATGATGACCAAGAAATTCTAAATCTTGAGAGCATCCATCATAACACTTAAGCAGGGGTACATCTAAGCAGGCATTAAAGACATCCTTGAGGGTTGCATTATCACAGACATTGTTCAGAAAAACTGGGCAAAACAGGGCGGTCAGATGGGCATGTCTCTCCGGGCATTAGCAGATGGCAGGATTCTGATGCTCATTCTGCAGAGTCAGAGCAGCCAAATGAGCTTCAGTAGAACAACAGTGAACTGCGGTCTAATGAGATGTTGTTAAAACACACTTTACTGTCCCATCAGCCGTTTTACTCTGCTCACGACGCACTCTTCAACAGTACACAGATATGTGGCACATGCTCTATAGTACTTCATCATAAATAACCCACACAATATACCTAGTTCTGTCGTCAGCTAGTTTATGAAATTACCAAAAAGGCGATTAAAGCTGCAAACTGTGAATTTATACGCAGCACACAAGAACATCTCTCAAATGCATACTAAAATATATTCTGCATTTCGAGATCACAATATAAGGCACAAGCTTGTCACGGTTGGTAGAACCATTATCTCATTTTGATCTATGTTGGTAGGGTTATGTGTGTGTCTCGTTATCACTGATTGTTTCGTGTGGGCATGACTGCCAATTGTTCCATCAGCTGCAGCTGCCACTCATTTCCTGCTCCCTATTTATTGCCCTGTCTTTCGTCTTGTGTTTGTCAGATCATTGTTTGAAGTCTTCTGTGTTTGTGCTTGTTTTTTTGCCCTTGATAGTTTCCTGTTTCACTCAAGGTGGATCACTTCATTTCATACTCACTGTGGGTTCTTCATCTCCTCAACTCACCTCAGGATCGCCCGTCTCAGTCCCTGTGTCACGCTCACCTGCTGTCTGGTTCCGGACCTGATCCCTGGCTGCGAGAGATCTGCTCCACATCCATCCTGTTGGCTTTTTGTTTATTCTCTGACGTTCTGTGTGAACTTGGCTCATTAAATCATCATTACTCTTGCATTTGCTTCCTCTCATACTTTATCGTTACAAAGCTGATATGTATTTTTATTTGTAATTTAATGAACAAATAAAAGTGAGCACAGTGCACTTATGCTAGAAAATATACGGAAATGAAACCATTTAAGTGCATAAAATAATTCATTTTATATTCTGGCATTTATGTTTACTGTTGACTTCCGGCCTTTTTCACATTTTTCACTATCTGCACGTCTCATCCATGAGTATGCAATGTTGGAGAGCAAGCATTTGGGAGTTTTGAGAAGCTGAATGAGCAAAACTGCTATATTGAGCCCCTTTATTAAAATACCTTGAGGTGAGAAATAATAAAAAAAATTGTCATATTCACTTAGTATTACTTGATCTAATTCACAAATATTTCAGTTACAGTTAAGTAGAAATTAATTGTACTCTGTTGTGTTTTCGTCACTAAAACAGTCCAATACTTTATAGTCAATCACATATTTATATTGAAATAAATAAGATTTTGTTGCCACCCCATAAAAACATCCTGGCTCTGCCACTGTCTTGGGCACAATACATTAAATACAGTCAGGTGTAGCCTATATTTTTATTTATTTGATTTATTATTTAAGTTGCATTTTCTGAATAATTGTATTTTGGGGTGGGATTGGTGGGATTAGGATGGTACTGTAGGTCCCCAAGAGCAGAGTTGAAGAGCACTGTTTTAAAAAACAGAAACAGTTTGTGAGGTGTGTTCAGTTGCGCCCTCTAGTGGTTTTCAGTGTAAAAACACAAAACGAAGCAAAACCTTAAGCATGAAGGTTGAGTTTCATTTAGTTCAAACTTTCGAGTTGAATGAGGGCAATGTAGTGATACTGAAAGCAGCCCAAAGTCTCATTTAGCATCACTTATGTTAATGTTCAGTAACGTCTTTCATGCAGTAAGAGATAAACATGTCTAGTTTCACATGCTGCTTCTTTGAGCTGTGTGTGCACTGTTTGCAAGTTAATGGGTTCAAATTAATCAAATGTCACAAATCTAGATGATTTAAGCCTTCGACCGAAGCCTCATTAAGCCACAAGAATGATCAAATATTACTATCTACTGATTACCATACTGTTACTGTTACCACAAACTGAAAGTAACAAGATAGAGGAAGCTCAGTTTCTCCACCCTCCTTTATATTATATTTATAACAAATATAGCCAGCGAAAGCTCATTGAGTCACTGATTGTCTTCATGATGACCATCATCTCTCTGCTCCTGCTGGCCTCTCTGCTGCCACACCTGACCTTCACTGGTGAGACTGATTAAAAAATACTAATAAACCGAGTTTTATAGCACATAGACAGTAAGACAGTGAGGAGGAATTATAATAACACTCTATCTTTCTCTCTCAGCTCGTGTGAATGTGGGTATAGTGAACGGCAGGGAAGCAAAACCCCACTCCAGACCTTACATGGTGTCTGTTCAAGCAAATGAGCGTCATATCTGCGGTGGATTCCTCATCTCTGATAGATTTGTCATGACTGCTGCACATTGCCGAAAAGAGTAAGACAAACAATAACTTAGTTAATTGTATATTTTAGATAATATAATGTAACACTTTATTTTGAGTCCACTTTTTAGACATTCTACTAACTATAAGTAACTTTGCAACAACCAGTTATTAGATTATTAGTAGTCTGTCTGCTATCTGCTAACAGTTTTATTTAAGTAGCTGCAAGAATGTCAACTTGTTCTGCTAACCATAACCCTAGTCTAGCAGTCTACTAATACTCTAATGAGAGTCGCTGTAGTCGACAGTTGCAAAGTTGTAGAATGTCTAAAGCAGACTACTTTTAATATTAATATTATTACATTAGTAATTATATTTGAGATAATATAATTCATTATTAATCAATTTAAATATTTAAACTGCTTAAAATAAATAAATACAAAATATATTATAATTAATATAATATTATAATTTAGGTAATATATTACTAATTGATTGAATTCATTAAATAATTTAAAATAAATAAATACTAAATAAATATTTTTTTTTACTATCCCTCATTATAATGCACATATAATAATATTAATAATTAATAATAATTAAATAATAATTTATATTATATAAAAATACATAAATAATATTTACATTTCATGAAAATGACTACAACCATATACAGTACTGTAAAATATTCATCATGATTTTGGCTACCAAATCAGCACACTTACAGAACATAATTTTTTTTTTTTTTTTTATGCTTTATTTTACCAGGACAGTCCCACTGAGATGCAAATCTCTTCTTCCAGGGAGTCCTGGCGATAAATAATTATTGAACCAATTTAGAGCCCTTTCACTAAAACCTATACAACTTAGCCTCTGTGATAAAAGTTTATGATCTAGAGAGTCAAATGCTTTACACTCTTAAAAATAAAAGTGCTTCAAAAGGTTCTTCAAACGATGCCATAAAAGAACCTTTTTTGGTTCCACAAAGATCTTTCTTACTTTTTTATAATCTGAAGAACCTTCTTTCACCACAAAGAACCTTTTGTGAAACAGAAAGGTTCTTGAGATGTTAAAGGCTCTCTATGGAACCATTTAGACAAAAAGGTTCTTCTGTGGCATCCTGAAGCACCTTTACTTTTAAGAGTGAAGAGAGATAAATAATGCTGCACAATGTTGTTTACTATCCAAACATTTAACAGTATGATTTGTAACCAGCATAGCTGCTGTAATAGTACTACGACCCAATCTAAAGCCTGATTGAAATTCATTTAAAACTTTATTTTCAGTTAAGAACTGTTTCATGATCATTAACAAAAGATTCAAATACTTTTGCCAACACAGACACAGTGTGATGGGTCACCACCTTTTAACACATGATTTCCATTCACGAGGAATAACATTTGAAGTTAAACTCAATTAAAAAATAGAAGTGATGGGTTCTGTTATAAGATCTGCAGAATTAAAAAAAAATCTAATTCTATTTCTATCTAGTTCTATTTTATCAGACCCTGATGATTTTTTAATTTCCAAATCTGATAGAACTTTATGAACTTGTGTAGTTAAAATGGGAGTAAAACTAAACAGCTGAGTAGTACAACACAAAGTAACTTCCACGCTTTCTTGTTCCCTTAAATTACTAAAGTCGTGGGTTACTCCCGCAGAAATAAAGTGGCTATTAAAAGCATTTACTATATTCTATCTTTAATTATGCTCTCAATTAATTTAAAATAATCAGGTAGATTGGTAGAGGTTTTTTAATGAATATTGCAGATTGTGAAAAAAGTTATTGCTAAATAAAACTTGTCTTTTTAACAGTTCTTCAGTTCTGACGGTTGTGCTAGGTGCACATGACCTACAAAAAAAGAATGAGAATTCAGTCCGATTCACAGTGGAGTCATACCATCAGCATCCAAACTACACCAACAAATCCTTTCATAATGACATCTTGCTTTTGAAGGTAACAAACTGCACTTATTTTAGCTGACATCAGTAAACTTTTCATTCAGAAAAACAGCCAATAAAATAATGAAATATTTTTATTAACTGTAAACATTTTTGGTTTACAGTTAGAAAAAAATGTACAACTAAACGATAATATCAAGTGGATATCCATACCAGCGGAAGGAAGCGATATCGAAGCAGGTTCTGTTTGCAGTATCGCAGGCTGGGGACGTTTAGCAACTAAAGGCAAGAGAAGCGATCACCTCATGGAGACAGACGTGAAGGTCATGAATAACATGGAATGTGAAAGCAAATGGGGGAAGAAGTACTTTTCAACTTCACAGATGATGTGTGTTCATGGAGATGGAGGAAGCTGTAATGTATGTAAAAACATCATTTGATTCACAAAATCTTATAGTGTAAATTGATTTCAGCGAAGTTAAAAATTATGACAGCATGTGACTGAATTGCTGATCTGTTTCTTAACAGGGGGATTCAGGAGGTCCTTTGGTTTGTGGAGACACTGCAGTTGGTGTCACATCTTTTGGTGACCCTGATCGCTGTAATTCACTAAAGCGACCTGAAGTTTATACTAAGATTTCAGCATATATTCCATGGATAAAGAAAATAACTGGAAATGTCAATTGAATCTTGCAGATAAAATGGGGTGTTTTTTATTTTTATTTTGGTTGAGATGATTTTCCTCCCAAATCATATTATAATAAAAATAACATGCATTGATATATACTGTCTAGAGATTTTAATTAATCAGAAATGGTATTTTAAACCAGATATGAAACTGCAGACAGACAGTTTGATATTTGAAGACAACCATCATAAACATTTACAGAATGCTATTGAAAATAAAGGCAAAAGAACATGCCCACTGACTATGCAAGAAAAAGATTTTAACACTGATAATATTAAGAAATGTTTCAGCAAATAACCATATTAGAATGATTTCTGAATTACCATGTGACTCTGAAATCTGGAGTAATGGCTGCTGAAAATTCAGCTTTGCCATCACAGGAATAAATTACAGTTTAAAATGTACTACAATAAAAAATTTTTTTTAAAGTGTAATAATATTTCACAGTATCGCGTAATACTGTATGCCATTATTACTGTACATACAGCCTTGGTGAGCATAAAACTTAAAAAAATCTTACAAACATTGAACCGTGATGTAGTTTTTGATCTCTATAAACTACAAACATATTTAGTGCAAAAAGCCATAAATTAACCCTTAAATGCATACCTTGGGTCTGGGGAACTGGGAGATCATTCTCTACCCTCTCCTTCCTTCCTTTTTTAAAGTTAGACATTTACATTTAGTCATTTAGCAGACACTTTTATCCAAAGCGACTTACAAATGAGGACAATGGAAGCAATCAAAACTAACAAAAGAGCAATGATATATAAGTGCTATAACAAGTCTCAGTTAGCCTAAACACAGTATACGTAGCAAGGGCTTTTAAATAATAAATATAAATAAATAAATAAATAAATAAATAAATAAATAAATAAATAAAAAGAAAACAGATAGAATAGAAAAAGAATAGAGCAAGCTAGTGTTAGAGGTCTTTTTTTATAATTGTATAATAAATGAAAAGAAAATAGATAGAATACAAAAAGATTAGAAAGGTAGTAAGATTATTATTATTATTATTATTTTTTAAATAGAATTAGAATAGTGAGTGCAAAAGTTAGAGGGTCAAATAAAGATGGAAGAGATGTGTTTTAAGCCGATTCTTGAAGATGGCTAAGGACTCCGCTGCTCGGATTGAGTTGGGCAGGTTATTCCACCAGGAGGGAACATTTAGGGAAGTCCGTAAAAGTGACTTTGTGCTTCTTTGGGATGGCACAATCAAGCGACATTCACTTGCAGAACGCAAGCTTCTAGAGGGCACATAAGTCTGAAGTAATGAATTTAGGTAAAGGGGTGCAGAGCCAGTGGTGGTTTTGTATGCAAACATCAATGCCTTGAATTTTATGTGACCAGCTATTGGTAGCCAGTGCAAATTGATAAACAGAATATTTATAAACATAAATTCCTCTATCTATTCATTATAAACAATATAACAAGAAAAAAATAGTAAAATATAAAAGAATGCCCGTTTTCTGATAAATTGATTGTAAAAAAAAAAAAAAAAAAAAAAAAAAAAAATTGTAGCTACAGACCCGAGGTATGTAAATGTGTAAGTATTTTTTCCTGTGCGACTATAATAATGACGTGATGTTTCACTCATAATTACCGCAGGCACAAGCCCCTTTGCCCTCATCGGCTGAGTTGCCCCTCTCACCAATCCCCCCATCAACCCCAGCTCAAAGCGGTCTGTTACCGCTCCGCTAAAGATCCGCTGATTCCGCTAATCCGCTCTGTGTTTTCCTGCCGCTCCGCAGCATCACTCACAATCTGTGTAGCGCTCTCTGGAGAGTGGAGACCACAGTTCCCGAAGCTAGTTGCATTAACAGCTAGATGCATTACAGTCAGTGGATGATTTGCTGAATTAGTAATTTGGTAGTTTGTTTATTCTCTGTTGTTGGCACACTTTGTAGAAAAAAAAAAAAGAAAAACAGAAAAAAATGCCTTTGCAAAAAAGAAGACAGCCAGTAAGAGAGAGAGAGAGAGAGAGAGAGAGAGAGAGAGAGAGAGAGAGAGAATGCGAAGGGAGGCTGCTAAAGGCAGTTCAACATTGCAAACATGAATACAAAGCTCAAGCAAGCCAGCAGGTAAATAATTATATAGAATATTTAGCAGTTTATCACACTTTAATTCTTGTAATTAAGTATATTTCCTATTATAATCACTCGTCTTGATACTAGTAATCTATAAAACATATTTTATTAAAATCAAACTAAAAGTAGGCCTATAAGTAGTAAAAAAAAAAATATAAATGTTCTAAATAACTTGTTTATTAGTATATAATATAGATTTATGCTGCAGAATATTCAATTAAATGTCTATTTATACGGGAGAGCGGGGTAAGATTAGACATTTTTTACTTATGTGGTCTTCAAGATAAGTTAAAATGATGTAGAAGTACAATGAAAGTATCTACCCTATCATATCCTGTCCTGTCCTGTCCTGTCCTAATGAAAGTATTCCTATCATTTTAAATGATCAGAATGTATCTATGACAAAGGGTTCTAAAAATATGGCTTCTTATAAAAAAGTGTTCCCATGGCTCAGTTTGCCCCAGGTTAGGGGTAAGTTGACCCGAGTCGAATCAGTGGGTAGATGCACCATTTGGGTGTAAAATGACCATCTGACCAAATCTGATTCAAACCCATGTGAAATAAATAAATAATAATAATAATAATAATAAAAAAACTAATTTAATAATTTCCTTTAACATACAGTCGTATTTCTTTTCATGAAGTTAACTTTAACAACATAAAACCAACCAAATGCAGTTTAAATTTCAATGTTTAATTGTTTGCATCCCTGAAACAATATGTTGAACATCAAAGTTGTAGCCTTCCTAAAAACAGACTAAACAGAGAGTTTGTTGGCCATTAGAGACTACAGGTGGAAAGATATATCTGATTATAATGTGATGAAAAACATTTTCTGGTTCTTATCAGAGAAGGATTTGGTGCCCTTGTACACCGTCCCTATCAAATAAACTACAAATAATATATACAGTATCTCACAGAAGTGAGCACACCCCTCATATTTTTATAAATATTTTATTATATCTTTTCATGTGACAACACTGAAGAAATGACACTTTGCTACAATGTTAAGTAGTGAGTGTACAGCTTGTATAACGGTGTCAATTTGCTGTCCCCTCAAAATAACTCAACACACAGCCATTAATGTCTAAACCGCTGGGCGCAAAAGTGAGTACAACCCTAAGTGAAAATGTCAATTAGCCATTTTCTCTCCCCAGTGTCATGTGACTCATTAGTGTTACAAGGTCTCAGTTGTGAATGGGGAGCAGGTGTGTTAAATTTGGTGTTATCGCTCTCACTCTCTCATACTGGTCGCTGGAAGTTCAACATGGCACTTCATGGCAAAGAACTCTCTGAGGATCTGAAAAAAAGAATAATTGTTGCTCTACATAAAGATGGTGTAGGCTGTAAGAAGATTGCCAAGACCCTGAAACTGAGCTGCAGCATGGTGGCCAAGACCATACAGTGGTTTAACAGGACAGGTTCCACTCAGAACAGGCCTCTCCATGGTTGACCAAAGAAGTTGAGTGCACGTGCTCAGCGTCATATCCAGAGGTTGTGTTTGGGAAATAGATGTATGAGCGCTGCCAGCATTGCTGCAGAGTTTAAAGTGGTGGGGGGTCAGCCTGTCAGTGCTCAGACCATACACCGCACACTGTATCAAATTGGTCTGCATGGCTGTCGTCCCAGAAGGAAGCCTCTAAAGATGATGCACAAGAAAGCCCGCAAACAGTTTGCTGAAGACAAGCAGACTAAGGACATGGATTACTGGAACCACGTCCTGTGGTCTGATGAGACCAAGATAAACTTATTTGGTTCAGATGGTGTCAACCGTGTGTGGCGACAACCAGGTGAGGAGTACAAAGACAAGTGTGTCTTGCCTACAGTCAAGCATGGTGGTGGGAGTGTCATGGTCTGGGGCTGCATGAGTGCTGCTGGCACATTGTGGGGCATTCTCAAACAGAAGGTGGAGGAGTGCAAGGTCTCTAACATCCACCAGCTCCGTGATGTCATCATGGAGGAGTGGAAGAGGACTCCAGTGGCAACCTGTGAAGCTCTGGTGAACTCCATGCCCAAGAGGGTAAAGGCAGTGCTGGAAAACAATGGTGGCCACACAAAATATAGACACTTGGGGCCCAATTTGGACAATTTTACTTAGGGGTGTACTCACTTTTGTGGCCAGCGGTTTAGACATTAATGGCTGTGTGTTGAGTTATTTTGAGAGGACAGCAAATTTACACTGTTATACAAGCTGTACACTCACTACTTTACATTGTAGCAAAGTGTCATTTCTTCAGTGTTGTCACATGAAAAGATATAATAAAATATTTATAAAAATGTGAGGGGTGTACTCACTTCTGTGAGATACTGTATGTATGTATGTATCTATCTATCTATCTATCTATCTATCTATATATATATATATATATATATATATATATATATATATATATATATATATATATATATATATATATATATATATATTAAACTAAACCAGTAATATCAGATTATAAATACCAGAGTTTATAATTCAGAGATTTAACTTAACTACAGTGCCTTATGGTGAGGTAAATTAAAATGCTGACTTGATTTACCCCACAACATTTTGCTCACTTTGCCCCATATCTACCATTTTGGAAAAAAATAGCTCTGTTGCTTATCAGTTCAGGCTAATATTTAGCTAAATGATTTGCATGGTTTTAATGTTGCTAAATCACCTATATGTATCATAAATATTTTTAGACCTGGATAAATTTGCAACAACCATTACATCTGTTATGCTAAAATTGTACTTTGACAAGCCAAAAACTAAAGTAAATGGCAGTCTTCCATTCCTCCCATGTGTTTCTCCTTTTCAGAGTCTGGCAGAAATGATGGGTGGTTTCAGAATACATGGTCACAAAACAGTAAAAGTGTACAAATGTACAAAAAGTAACAGGGGGTGGGTCAACTTACCCACTGGCTCAACTTACCCCACTCTCCCCTACTTCTATTGAAGATGAGGCAGAAGCAGGCTCAGAGAGTGAGGGAGAGCCCACTCTTATCAAAACATCTACAATAATGTCTGGAATTATTACAGAGTGTGCTAGATAATTTGTATTAACAAGCACCCACCCCCCTAATGCCCCTTTTTTGGTTTGGGCCACTGCCCCTCAAAATGTCTGTGCACGGCCTGAACAAACGAATATCATCAGCAAAAATTGAACTGGTTTGAACGGCTTTACTGCAGAGACATTACTATACGCAATGAAATATAAATGTCACTGTCATTTGATGCTGGATGTGGTGAATCAGCTGCCAGTGATCAAAATATTGTGGTCATATATGAAGTCACTGAAAATGATAGTTTTGAAAATATGGCTGAGATCGTAAATATGAGGCAGATGCTGTGGAACTGTGGAAGTGCGCTCTGACAATGACAGCGATGGTAAAATCATCTGCTCAAATTGAACCCTTTTAAGTTTCAAAAGGAAACGACGTATGCTTTATTTTATTCTTCTGTAATTGCTCTTAAAATATCAAGATAATTCTTTGCTATTGCAGCAGTTAGAGGTCATTATGTAATAATGATTGGCAAACATTCATGCATTTAAGGGTTAAAAGAGTGTAGGAATTTAAGAAAAAAAGAGTAAAATGAACATTGCAATTCGTGGGAAAGTTGCTATTTTATACTAGGTTCATTCTGAGGTTATCTTCTTAAGACCTCTCTCTCTCTCTCTCTCTCTCTCTCTCTTTCTACTCATTTTCACATGATAGTACATTTGATAAAAAGTTCTGATAACAAAGCTGTTTCCTGTTAAAGTCGTGCACCGCCCGTCTTTACCACATGTTAGTTTGGTAATCTGATTATAGATTTTCTGCCAGATGTGTTGCTTTAATACAATCATTAAGGTATGTTAATTGTCTTCAGTTAATTTAAAAACACTCTTGCCTTAATCACAGGTGAGAATATTTTATGTTTTCCCCATTTACTGTTTTTATCTCTGAACAGAGAGATGTGGCTGAAGCTTATGAGCTCAACTGCAGTTCTAGTTGCATGACAGTTACTGTCCAACCACATCCACCCTGGCCAAGTTGACATTTCTCAGCAAACTATCTTTTGATGTCATCAAAATGAGTACAAATATATTTAGAATCAACTGAATAATTGCATAGGCTATTTAGTAGCATGTACTATAAAACAACTCTCAATTTCCATCTACATTTTCAGTAAGAACTTGATCTGACATGGAGTTAGAAATACTGGATCACAGAAGTAGTAAATAAATATATTCATGTATTTTTTTCTTTCTTTTAAATTTATAGTTCTACTGAAAATAAGCTTTGTAGTTATTCAATGTTCATGTTGTTTGTCTAAAGCTCACTTGAATTTGTTCTAGATCATTAGATGTGACATCATGAGGTTCTGGAAGCTGGTTTGAGAAATATTTACCAGAAACTCAGTGTCTCCACCCATCTTTTTGTTTATACGGTGTTTTGTCAGTGAGAGCTCATTCATTGTCTTCATGATGACCATCATCTCTCTACTCTTGCTGGCCTATCTGCTGCCACACATGACCTTCACTGGTGAGACTGACTGAACTACTGAATTAAACTGCTGAATAATAAAATTAACAGCACTCTCTTGCTTTCTCAGCTCATGTGAATGTGGGAATAGTAAATGGCACAGAAGCAAAACCCCACTCCAGACCTTACATGGTTTCTGTTCAAAAGAACTGGCTACAAATCTGTGGAGGATTCCTCATTTCTGATTAGTTTGTCTTAACTGCCGCACATTGTCGAAAGAAGTAGAGTGTATTGTTTAAATACACTCTTATAGTCTAAAAGACAAAACTGAATTTAAAATTAAATATGTTAAATATATTTGATTTTAACAGTTCAGAGACTCTGACAGTTGTGGTTGGTGCACACGACCTAAAAAATAAGACTGAAGGTTCTGTCTGCATCGGAGTGAAGTCCTACCACCAGCATCCAGACTTTACTGAGGAACCTGTCATGAATGACATGATGCTTTTGAAGGTAACAATCTGCATTAGGCAAAAAATATCTACATGAAACATTTTTCTAAAAATAATAAATTAATATCTGGGCTATATTATATGTAAGCAAGATATAATGTAGGCTACAGTCGGTCATCGTATATTATCTTTTTTACACACCGACAAATTGTTTTATAATCTTACCTGTCCTCTATATCATCTCAAAGCTTCTGCGATCATAAAGGATGACGGACCGCTGCTGAATCCCATGATCGAACAATCAGAATCAAGTATTGCAAAGCACTGTCATAGCTAAATTACTGTCATTGTAAAATATTTTCCTTTTTAATGTAAATATAAATGATTTATACAAATGATTGATTTCTAAAGATTTACAAATGTAAATGTTTTTATTTGCATACTGTGCATACATCTATATTGTACTTTTCAGTGTAGGCTTTCTAATTGTGGAAAAATGTATTCACAGTGGATCAAAAAAAAACAACAAAAAAAAACAGACATACTTAAATCAAATTTGACCAAAAAAAGTTAGCGAATACGTTTGTACAGTATATGCATATGTAAATAATTAGCAAAACTGTTATTCAATATTATTAAATATTTCTGTTATGTTTTATACTACAGCTAGAGAAAAAAGTCACACAAAATGAGAAAGTCAACAGGATATCTATACCAATAAAAGAAGAGGAGATTGAAGTGCATTCTGTCTGCAGTGTTGCAGGCTGGGGAAGGCTGGATAATGGTCTTAGCAATCGTCTCATGGAAACACATGTGAAGATCATAAATAACAAAATGTAAAATAAATGGGGAAAAGCTGACTATTCAGCTTCACAGATGATGTATACATATGGCAATGGAGGAAGTTGCACTGTAAGTACAAATGTTCATCTGTCATATTGATTGATATAAGGCCCCAAATGCTGAGTTTAAACTCTGTGTTTACATTGTTAACAGGGGGATTCAGGAGGTTCTTTGGTTTGTGGGAAAACTGCTGTTGGTGTCACATCTTTTGGTGACCCTAATCTCTGTAATTCCCCTGAGCTACCTGAAGTTTATATGAAGGTTTCGGCATATCTGCAATGGATACATACAAGTTTATTGGAAATGTTTATTGACTTGATTTGGCCTTGAATTTATTAAAATTATTTCAATAAATGTGTCATATGTCAATTACCTATGAGTGGTTATTTCTTTACCCAGCCCTTGGAGACTGCAAATACGAAGGCATTTTTTAATCACATTTTTAAAAGGATAGTATATTCTGATATTCTGCATTTCCTGCAGACAAGCTGTTTTTACCACATTGATTCAGGAGATAGCATGATTCCTGCTCATAAGACATAGGGTAAAAAACATATTGTAAAAATGCTCACTTTACTGCTAAAGACTTTGGGAAGGCCTGACAGAAGGAGGTAAGCATTTAAAGGGTTGACTTGAATATGCTGGAAGTATTTTTAACACATAAAAATGGTAGCATTGTAGCTTGAACAGGACTTTGATTACAGTCTAAAAAAAATACTGCAATATCCACAAACTCACCACCACTCATCCTTTTTTTTAATTCTTCACATATATTAGTTAGTTTCCAATTAATTTACTTTGGGTTTAAAGTGGAAGTGAAGTAGTCAGTCAAGTTTATATTATTTAGTAAACTGGTTTCCATTTTAATAAAAAAAAATAAAAGAATTAAAAAAAAGCAAAACATAAATAATGTATTCATTTAAAAAAAAGGATGTTTTGTTATATCTTTTGGAGAAATGATACTGCCATCTTTTAATACCACAGTGTGACATCACAGGATGGTTCACTCAGTGAATATAAGCATTTCTTTACTTTTTTCACGCTTGTTTTGAAATGAGCAAGGCGACCTTGAAAACATTGTTAAGCCCATAATAAGTCCAATTGCTTATGCATTTGAGCCAATACAGGGAGGGGACCGAGCAGTCATATTGTTACATGTGGAAGAATTTGTGAACCTGCTGGTTTGGAAACAATACGTGTTAACATGGATGCTCATCAAAACATAATTTTGTGTGCATTTGCTCAAGAAGACACAGAAGAGACCTCAATTTGGTACTCGTATGTTGGTATGTTAACTGGTATGTTGTCTGAGCTGTGGCTTTTTGCGTGTGTGCGCACAGAAACAATCAGTCACAGCATGTGAGTACCGCATCTCTTTCAATGTGTTTTGTGCTTGAATGGCTTAAAACTCTTTATTCACTAGCTAGGACCACGCCACAAACATGCTATGAAACTGTTAGTTGAACAGGGAGTTGGGGAAGAATTGAAAGAGGATGAAGGGGTCGAGGGAATGGGATGATGGTCAGGTTGATCAGGGCATCTAGAATTGATGGCTCAGAGAGACTCAGGGTGGGGGTACCGTCTCTAGCATATATTTGGGCCAGACAATTAGGACCCCCCGATACAACCTGAAAGAAAGATAATGTGGGATAAGGCTGGCTAAATGGATGAGAAAGGGAGGGAAGGGTGGGTTTGAGAGAACGAGACTAGCAGTCTGGTATGAGGTGGCCCGAAATATATGGATGTTTCAGGAAGTCAGGTGATTGTTTGGGGCGTGCCCCTGCTCCTGAACATCTGTTAACCAATTAACTCCATTTCACTAGCTAGGACCACACCACAAACAAGCTATGAAACTTTTAGTTGAACAGGGAGTTGGGGAAGAGTAGAAAGAGGATGAAGGGGTCAAGGAAATGGGATGATGGTCAGGTTGATCAGGGCATCTAGAATTGATGGCTCAGAGAGACTTAGGGTGGGGGTACCGTCTCTAGCATATATTTAGGCCAGACAATTAGGACCCCCAAAGTTGGGAAGAGCTGATTTAAGCGTGAGCTCGGAATGCCTGATCATACAGAGAGGATGCGGAGGCT
Source organism: Cyprinus carpio (assembly GCF_018340385.1). Taxonomy (NCBI): domain Eukaryota; kingdom Metazoa; phylum Chordata; class Actinopteri; order Cypriniformes; family Cyprinidae; genus Cyprinus; species Cyprinus carpio. The sequence goes on from NC_056618.1 coordinate 24,057,967, forward strand.
GAATAGTTCAGGCGTTAGATGGTTAACGCATTTACTTTTTTTCGTAAGCCTTTATTAGTATAAATGTGTGAAAATGAGAGAAGCTGGCAATCATAGCCAGTGGTTATTCATAGGAGTAGTTGATCCCTGACAAGTAGGTTTAGAAATGCACATGGGGATCTTTGGAAGGATTGAGCGTAAGATATTAAGTTGTGAATGGACAGTGGGTCGGTTGATGGGAAAGGAAGCTTTAAGACAGTTCCAGCCGGAGAGGTATTCTGGAGATCATGCTTGGAGCAAGACAATTAAGAATGGCTTCTTGGGAAGCATGTTTGGTGTTTGATCTGTGGTATGACCGACGAGGGATGCATGTTTATTCTGGAGCCAAGTCTAACTTCTGGAAATGGGAAATGAGTCTGTTACGAGATTGAGGAGTCCTGATATATGAGTTGCTCAGAGGAGGAATTGTTGTTGAGTAGAGATTAAGTGGGCCTATGCATGAATTGCATAACTGCCAAACATAATCATCCCTTGATTATAGTTTCAACTTCTGCTGCATAGTCTGAGCAGATGAGTAGATTCGGACCATTCAACCCCCCAATGGATGGCTGTTATGACTATGGAATATGTTTCATTATGCTGTGGAGACTGCTCTTGACTGTGGATTGTGGGAACTGAATTCCGGGGGCTGTTCAGAATCAACCCAGCAGCCACCATATTAACTGCTGGAGTCTATTTAGGGTGTTGCATCAGTGTACAGTTGAATGCAGCCGGGATGAGATATAGATATTATGTAACGAAATGTTGTTCCATGATGAGAGGTGTTGTTGCCGGAGGCACATTTCCATTGCATGCTTATCTAATGTGACTCTGTTGTAGGGGAAGGGATGGTTTCTGCTTCTGACAGAACGTCTGATGCGAAGGATTTCCCTTGAGGTATTATCTGGATGGCATTGTTAAGGTGGCCTAGAAGTCCTGGTAGCTGATGCTTAGTACATCTGTCTCAGATGAAGTGTGAGGCTTTGATGTTTCTACTCTGATAATGTAAGGCAGAGTTCAGTGAAAACTTAGATTGGTGTGGGTATCCTCATTATGGTGGTGCAGATGAACGTGCAACTATCGGAAGTCTTTGAGGAGGTGAAGAACGTAAGGAGACTGTGGTTGTTAGTAAGAATCCATTGTAGCTTCGGAGAGAGAGTCTAACATCCTAGCACTGCTTCTGCAAACGAATGTGGCTCACGGTGAATTAATGGCACCTTCCCAGAAGCCTCACCGGATTCTTGATGGATAGGCAAGACTTGGCATTAGTGGTATCGGCTTTGGCCAGCCAAGATCTGTGTCTTGCTAAGTGAATGAGTATTCTGGGGCTGTGATGATATGGTTAATGGTTGGAATGTGAGTGTCGTGGAGAGAAGATAAGTTGATTTAATTCAGCCTCTTCTGCTAGTGGCCTGTCAACTATATCAGGTTCTTGATAGGAGTGCGGAGGTGCTTTGCAAGTCAGTTTGCTGGTGTCGTAAGGTTATGAAAGCAGGAGTTTCTCACATGGACTCCATCAGAGAACGCAGTTAGACGAGAGGCAGCCCTGAATATGGCTGAAAGAAAGAGAAGAGTTTTGGGAGAGAATAGATTGAGTGAGTGCAGGTGGAATTACGTCTTGCCTGCCGCTAGAGGGAGCTGCTGATGCTTTGGAAGAGAATTCTCGTGACGTCACGTGTGACGGAGAGTGACTCTCTAGGAACTGCCGGAAGTGCTGAGGGCTCAAAGTTTGTCATGACAGTAGTTTTATTGATACTGAATATAGTTGAAATAACTGTTTGTTATCTGCACGATTGAATTGGATACCTTGGATTTAAGTGCGTGTTGAAGGCAACTCGTGGGTCAGTTGTCCTCGGCTCTGGATTCTAAAAGACGTCCAATGGGAGTGCTGAGGAAGCGTCAGCGAAGCGGCTCGCGAGGGGAGCCAGAATTCCGTTTCTTTGTCCACCACGCAAACGATGATGGCAATCTCGGCCCGCGGATCTAATGGAGAGGATGGAGACTGGGAACAGCTCAGAGTTCTCCTGAGATGAGCCTGGGAGTAGACACTCGTGGCCCGGAATGTGCGCGACCGAACGCGACCGCTCAGAAAGAGACTGCGATCGGGACGATGAGAGGTGATCCTCAAGTGTCGCCAGTGACATTGAATCGAACAGAGCGCCATCCAGGCCAGGTGAGTCCATCTGTCCTTCGAGAGAACGAGACTAGCAGTATGGTATGAGGTGGCCCGATATATATGGAGGTTTCAGGAAGTCAGGTGATTGTTTGCGGCGTGCCCCTGCTCCTGAACACCTGTTAACCAATTAACTCCATATGTTTAAACTAACAAGACGTAAAACTCTTGAGAATGAAAAACTTTCTTGAGGAAGCAGCACTAACCCGATCATTAAGATGTCCTGCAAAAAGCAGGCAAGCTGACTGTAAAATATGTTATATACCACTAATGGTGACCGAGCCAGTGTAATGCAAATATATCTGAAAGGTCTGACATAGCAATAAGATCCTACATGAACGATATTGTATGACGCATAGTTTGTTTAGTTTGTTCACGCTGCACCTCGTATTTTGAAAACAATGTTTGGGATACCACAATCAAAACTTTGTGATGTAAACAGTTTGATGTTTGATATTAATCCAAATTGAGGTGAACCCAAAAAACATTTTTGTGTTTAAAAAGTAAAGACTCTCTGACGAACGAACCAAACCAACCCTGTGATTTTACATGCTGTGGTATTGCAAGATAGCGGCATCCTACATTAATTGTGTTTGTTATGTATTTTTTAATTAAAGCAACAATATGTAGTTTTAAAATAATGTCTCTAAAATTATTACAGTGGTAGAACAACTGTTGACTGGACGAATTATACTGCCACTGCTACCTGAGCAGCCTCCTAGCTGCTACAACCACACTCTGCAAGTTTCGTGTTCGGGTCGGTACACACAGCCCCATCCATCCCCCACCAGTGGAAGAGTGCAACCTGCTTTATGGCATATGTCACATATTTTACTCGTAGCCTTGGTGGAGTTAACCAACAGATCAATGATCTAATATGAGCAAATGATCTAATACTGTATGCAAGTCTCAAAATCAAGGCCATGGCAGAGCCAGCAAAGAAACCAAAGAGGGTTTTGTCGGAAGAAGCAAAGAAAAGAAAGAGAGAGAGTGATTGGACATGAGCCCGAACAAGAATCAATATCGGATGGGCTTACACTCGGTGGCGTGAGCTGAAAGAGGCAACGGTTGCAAAACGGATGGAGACCTAACCTTCCTGCTACTGGATAGTGTAATGATATTTGTAGAACATAGTGTAACACAGGCGACTTTGCCTTGTCGGTGGACATGGTTTCCAAACGAGGTTTCTGCATTCACCGGTTCCGTCAGCTTAGTTAACAAATGTACATGTATTGTACTGTAATACAAGTAATACTGCATTACAGTTGGCTACTTAAGTATATTTTGGGAGTATCTGTACTTTACTTGAGTGTAAGGGAAACAGGTAAATTTAGCTCAAAGGGAATCATTTAAGATTTTAAAGGGAATTTGAACAGAATCACTGTTTCACGGCTGATCAATGAAACGGCCAGTGATTCACTGAATGAGCCATTTAACATCAAATCTGCACTGGATATTAATATCCAAAGTATAGTGAAAACACTATTAATTAGCACAGTAATAAGATCGGCAGTTTAAGACATTAACTTGTAAGCACAAAACACAAGATACATCTCTTTTCAATATGAATGAGCCTTTATTAGATAAATCTAAGACATATAAGCTAATCTAACACATAAGCACACGCACTCACACATTCACACAAGTTGCAGGAAGATAGAACGTTAGGAAAGAATGGGTTTAAGAGAATGATAATGTGAAATCCCAAGTTTACAGTAATACGTGAAATTGCATAGACATGAACAACCATCAGTCACTTAATTAACCCTCACATTGAGTTCCTCAATGAGGTTAACATTATATTAGATACACCAGTACAGATCAGAATCTGGAGGTACGTTACTTGCATTGCCTGTGTAACGGGGGTTCCCTTTGTGGTCATTGAAAAGGGGGTTTTCCGAGGTTGCTGATTGGCTGGAAGTTCAGTAGTCGTTGAAGTGACGTCTTGGGAAGCCCGTGGTTGGGCGTTGGCTGACGATGCGGAGTTGTGGGCTGGTTGAAGTTTCAGACGGGCACGCGAGGTCAGACTCGGAGACACGACGTTACAAAACTTATCTCAGAACATGACACTCTCAAACAGAAAAGAAAAGAAACTAAAGTAAAAGAATAGAAGTAAAGTTTGACGAGACTAGGTGGTGTTTCTTCTCATCGTGGCTAAGTAGCAGCAGGCGTGCAGGCCGAAGCACGCTGGAACCGCGCTCAAAGAATGCTAAATGTGATGACAAAAAGCATGGCTAAAAACTAAAACTACAAGCAAAAGCTAAAAAGCAGGCTAAAAGCAAAATTTGATGGTGTCCTGAGTATTTAAACTGGCCTTTTGGCCACACCTCAAATTTTGTCTTGACCAATTAGATATTGTCTTTACTTGGGGTGTTGCGATGTTTGTCCTACCAATTCATAAATCATATGTTATCTTATCAATCACGTGGTCCGAATTTTCCCGCTCTTGCAGAGTATAATTTTGGACATGATTCCTATGATAAGAATATGATACATTTGACAAATAACTGATGGTCAGAAACGTTTCAAGCAAGAAGATTCGAACACATACATACTAAACATGAATATGAATACTTAAGCTATTCAATAGTTATTAAAAAGACATATACAATAAGTGATTAGAAACATGATCAAATGTGTGGGTTTCATAAATGATAGGGCGTTAAGCAATGGACTGATATTCCTTTAGAAGTCTTTTTGTGTTCATCTGTACAAGACAGTTTCTCTGCTTTTCTTTGACATAAGGATGTTCTGTGGAAACCAGAGGTTAAAAGGTCCCCTTAGGAATTTCAGTCTGGTTCTGCTAGGTGGGGGAAGTCAATCCAACGATCTTGTTTACACTCATGAGTTTACATGTGATGGTCAGGCTGTGCATCTCTTTGACCAGCAATCTTGATCCCTCTCCCCAAATTTGACAATCTTTTCTCTGAATTAAAATTGTCAATAATTGTTCTAATGGTGTTAATGTTGAAAGCTGTTCTCTGAAAGAGTTGGTTGGTTATCTTGCTTCAGACTGTGGTGCTAGGAGTTGATTTACAACATCCTGTTGCCTTTCTGTGGAATTCAGCTCCTCATGCTTCAGCCATGCTCACGATTGAATCTTTAATTTGTCTGGTTCGGGTCTGATATGCTACATGAGTTTTTTTGAGAACACACAGCACTGTTTTGCATCTCTGAGCAATGGATGGTGTTTACTTACTGAATGAATCAGCTTTTTGAACAAATCGGTTGATAAAAAGGATTCAGTGATTCACTCATTAACACAGTTGAATGCTTTGTTCCTGAATAAATCAGCCGTTTGAATGAATCTGTTGAATCTCAATGACTCACTCATTAAAAATCACTTGCTGCCACCTACTGGCGGTTTCATGTTTTAAAGTATTTCAGATATCAGTATTCAACATGTTATGTTTAAAACAAAACATTAGCCCTATATATGCATCTGTAACTGCAGGTTAAATGCATCCATGTCCCCTCTGAGATACGTAAAACTGTAGGCTAAATGCCATTTCAGATGCAGATTCCAAAAATGGTTTCTTATATTGGAATGAAAGACACTAAGTACCGAATGAAGTGCTTCTTATTCTTACCCAAAAATACAAAATGGAAGAAAATGTTAACACTGAACACAATCTTGTTACTCAAGCTGTGTATGAACATTTTTTTACATTATTTATTTGCTTCTTTTCCATTTTGCATTTACTTGTACTTTTACTTTCAATACTTAAGTACTTTTAAGATAAAAAAAATAATAATAATAAAAATAAAAAACTTTTCGTACTTAAGTACAATAAATATCACATACTTTAAGACTTTTACTCAAGTGATATTTTAAACGGTGACTTCAACTTCTACCAAAGTCATTTTCTGGTAAGATATCTGTACTTTTAATTGAGTATGGCTTTCAGGCACTTTATACACAACTGATGATGATTGAAGCCTTCTACCGAAACCTCATCAAGCCACAAGTATGATCAGAGCTAATTATCAGAGGTTCTGATACACAAACTTAATGAAAGAAGTTATAGGAAACTCTGTGTCTCCACCCACATTTATAATATATTTATACTGTATATACCCAGTGAAAGCTCACTGATTGTCTTCATCATGATCGTCATCTCTCTGCACCTGCTGGCCTCTCTGCTGCCACAAATGACCTGCATTGGTAAGACTAATAAAAAATAAAAATAAAAAAAAATTAAACCAAATTCTAATGAGCCACTTTTTATAGCATATACAGCTAATTATATAGAAATGAATCAATCATTTTTAATTTATCTGTTATCTATCAATTTATTATTCAACACAATGATTAAAACATGATTAGAAAGTTACCTAATTATATATTTTAGATAACTTTATTCTGATAGTCCATTTTAGACATTCTACTGACTATAAGTTAGCAACTACTTGTCAACTTTTTCTACAAACCCTAACCTTAACCTGAACCTAACAATCTGCTAATACTCTAATGAGAGTTAGCTGACATGTAGCTGCAAAAAATGTTTAATGTGGACTATCGAAATAAAGTGTAACCTAATAGAATAAACACTTTATAATGTATTATTATTTCTTATTGATCAATAAAATAATTATATTATTATATTATTGTTATAAATTAACAATTATATATTTTAGATAATATGTATCTAATTAGTACAATTAATTAATTAAAATATTTATATATAACAAAAATACTAAATACATAATTTATTATTGCTGAATGCAGTACATATATTATAATAATATTATTATTAATAATTTTATATTATTATTATTATTAAGCAAACTAATTATATAAAAACTAAAAAAATATATATTTTAATATTAAATTAATTAAAATGACTACAATCATATACAGTAAAACATTCATCATGACTTTGGCTACTAAATCAGCACACTTCCAGAACATACTTATGAGTATAGCAGAATTTGAAAAAAAAAAACTTACTGCTAAATAAAACAACTTCTTTCTTATTTTTTAAAATAAGTTTTCCAGTTCTGTTGGTTGTGCTAGGTTCACATGACCTACGAAAAAAGAGTGAAAATTCAGTCCGATTCACAGTGGATTCACAGAAACTAATGGCAATTAGCATTATGGTGCATTACCGCCACCTATCTCTCAAATGGAGCATTAACACTCTATCTACAATCTCAATCAGGAGTGTCAATGGTCCACTTGAGAGATAGGTAGCGGTAATGCACTTATAAATCTGCGATCTACAATAAAGTGTGGCGGGAAGTTAATTGGGCAAACTGTAACTCAGCTGACTACGCCACCCTGTTAACAGGGAACATTATTGTAGATCAATTATCTACTAAAAGCACACAGGAATGTGGTTTCCAAAGACAGAGGCAAGAGACGTGGATACCAAAAATACAAAAAATGTTTATTTCACAATAAATATGAATATTAATCTTAAAAAACGTCACTATGAATGGAAGTAGAGAAGGCATACAAAACCAACAAAACAAAAAGGAAACCGAGGTTTACCTAAGGCAGATAGGCTAGCTTAATGAGTATGTGGCTACTATATTGCCAGAAGCATAACACCAAGTGCACACTTCACACCACACACACACACACAGTAAGGTCAAACGTGAACACACTGCACCCTTTGACAGAGTCCCACCACCGCACACAAGGGCCAACTAGCAGTCTGCCTAAAACCTCGATTCCCAGAACAAAACACAGTTAATCAAATTTAATTCTCAAAAGAAAAAAAATAATCAAAGAAATAATAATAATAATAATAATAATAATAATAATAATAATACTTAGCAGTTGAATGAATACAATGAAAACAAATAAAGACTTAAACCAACCAATCAAAACACCTGGGAAGTTGTAAAGAAATAACTGAATATTCACCCCAGTTTCATGACCAGATGCCAATTAAATGAAAACAAACTGAAACAAATTGCAAATTTCCACAGTCCAATAAGCAGAACGCAGAGAAAAGTTGGTCCAATGGAGAGGACCAATACCCGCGCCAACTCACGCCTCTGCGTTAGATTGCAAAACAGACATGAAATAACATAAACAAAGCAGCAGCATCAAAATACGTTTGCCCGCAGGCTGCACTGAATGAGTCCTCCTTAAAAACTGTTCCACCTAAAAAGGATTAAGTAGAACATTTATTCCTTGCACCAAACACCTCAAATATCAAACAGGGATGGCTACACATACCTTTTTATTGTAGCTATGATCACACGTCCAGCCGCACACGCAAACAGACATCAAACCGGCAAGAAGGTATGGGAATGCAGCGGGAGTGCATTTAAAAGCAGTCGCCAAGCAACATGAGACAGTTAAATGTCGGGAACTACGATTCAAAATAATGCTGGTTACCACAAGCACACCACTAATTTGTATTCGCTAGCAAGCACATACCTGCAAGACAGGAAGAGTCTAAGCCAGGAAGGGGCGGGCCTCGGGCAATGACGCACAAGAGGTGAGCACAACACGGTGCATTAAAAGTCCCCTTTTATAGAACCGTGAATGTGTATGAAAGCACAACTTATTTAACAAATATAAACATACACACAAAAAAAACAAACAAAAATCTACCCCCCCCACTGACGGATCGTCGCCCCGACGGTCCTACTACTAGGTTCAGGATTACCTAATCCCATGGCCTAAAAATGCCTGGCACCATGCCATGCATTTGCTGCTGGGATAGCCCTCACCTGTCCCCACCTACTGAACGGGGAAGATGGTGTAGATTTGGATGTTGACCCGCATTTGCACGTCTTGTCCTGCGTAAAGCACCCTCATCTACCCTAACCAGGGCTTCAAGCTGTGGCTCCGGCAACATGGCTGTATCCCTAGCTGGAACCTGTGATCCTGGCCAGTTAGCAGGAACTGGTCCCATAACGCTCACCCTTTCCTGTGTAGACCGTGTTCCACCTCAGATGCCGGACCACCAAGTCTTAATTCAACATCAACTCGATCCCGTCCTTGGACCAAAGCCAATAAATCTACCTCATCCTCTTCCTCAGCTAATGAGGATGTGTCCATAACTGGGTCAGGTAAAGGACTATCATGGTTAGTACCAACTGTGTCCTTGCAGACTCTTCTCTTAAACAGTGAACGATGCACGTTCCTTACCTTGGTCAGGTCATCTACAGGCGCAATGGTGTACACTACACCACCCTCCTTGGGTGCCCTTGTCACTTGATAGACCACTGGACTCCATAGGTCCTGGATTTTTTGACGGCCCCTTACCCCACAATCACGGAGGTACACCAGTTGACCCCTCCACCAGTGGTTCATCTCGGACGTGCTGATCATGATTGGCCTTGCGCCTATCAGCCATGACCTGCAACCGTTCCCGTGCACCTGCAAAGGCCACCTGGAGCCTTGTTTGATGTTCCAAGACCCAGTCATGCACACTACCCTCTCTTAGCTGCATTTCTCTCCCCAACAAAAAATCTATGGGCAATCGTGGCTCCTGACCAAACATCAAGAAGTGTGGTGATTCTCCTGTGGTCTGAGGTGCTGCTGCTATTAAAACTGAACACTACCTGGGGAAGACACGCTACCCAGTCTCGTTTCCTGGACACTGGCAGAGTACGCAACAGATTGTGTAAAGTGCGGTTAAAGCGTTCACACTGACCGTTGCCGGCCGGGTGATAAGGGGTAGTACGAGACTTCACCACACCATAAAGCTCACATAACTGACGTATCAACAAAGACTCAAAATTTCGTCCCTGATCCGAGTGGAGACGGCCCGGAACACCGAACCTGTAAAACCATTCGGTCACCAGGGTTTGTGCCACAGTCTCCGCTCGCTGATCCCTCGTTGGAACAGCAAGGGTATACTTACTGAAAACATCAGTCATCACCAAAACGTTTTCGATGCCAGAGAGCTTGTGGGTTCTAACACTGTGAAGTCCACTGCTAAGATTTCATTTGGCCTAGATGACATTAACCGCCCCCATAAAAGCCTGAGCCAGTGGCTGGGTGTCCTTGGCTGCCTGGCACCGGTCACACACTCTTGACACCAGCTTGCCACAGCCCGAGGACAAACCCGGCCAATAACACCTCTGTTGCACTAACTCCATGGTGCGCTCTCTGCCCTGGTGTCCATGTTGTTGATGCAACTGTCTTAACACCTCTGGTCTCAAGGCAGCTGGCAAAACCAATTGCAACATCTCTTCCTTACCATTAGGGCAGAAAACCCGACGATACAGCATACCATCTGACTCCCTCAACCGATCCCACTGGCGGAGCAAGGTTAAGGCCGCCCTAGTCATTTGGCGCCGCTCATCAGGTCCTGGGCGATTTCCTTGTCTCCAAAATGATCGCAGCACTTCCCAAATAACTGGATCCGCTGCCTGCAAAGAACGCAACTCACCAGCAGAATAACCAGGAAGTGTAGAGACCATACACTGGGTCACTATACCCACAGAATCTACCCCAGTTAATGACCGCAAAAACTCAGGAAATGCAGTGCCTGGGGTCAAACCATCCAACCCACCAGGTTCCAGGGGATCCCTCCGTGACAGCGCATCAGCATTCCTATTACTCTTACCAGAGCGATACTTGATCTCAAAATCGAAAGCCGCCAGCTGAGAAGCCCAACGCTGCTCAGTCGCCCCTAACTTTGCAGAGGTCAGATGGCTAAGGGGATTATTATCTGTGAATACCACACACTTGTTACCCAACAGATATTCACGGAATTTCTCCGTCATGGCCCACTTGAGCGCAACAAAAACTCCAACTTCATAGAGCTATAATTTGACATGTTGCGCTCAGTGGGCCTTAAAACTACGGCTGGCATATGCCACCGGTCTTACCTTACCTTCAGTTTTCTGGGAAAGGCACTGCCCCTAAACCTTGATAACTAGCGTCCACCTCCAAAATGAAAGGTTTAGAGAAATCCGCATACGCGAGTACTGGGGCGGTAATTAGTTTCTCCTTTAACCCCTCAAAGCTCACCTGACAGTTTTCACTCCAGGCACTAGCAAAACTCCTACCTTTCTGCTTACCCTTTACACCAGCCAATTCCCCCACCAGCTTATGCAGCGGGGCAGCCAACTTGGCAAACCCTTCCACAAACCGCCGATAGTAGCTGGAAAAACCCAGAAAGGATCTTAACTCTGCAATGCTAGAGGGACGAGGCCACTGGGCCACAGCCTCGATCTTACTAGGGTCGGTTGCCACACCCCTAGAAGAGATAACATGACCCAAATATTTCACCTCTTGCTGAAGAAAAGCACACTTCTCTAGCCTAGCCTTTAACCCTTCCCGTTCTAGACGGCTTAAAACAACCTCTAACCTCTCCAAGTGTTGAGTGATCGAGGTGGAGAACACCACAATATCGTCTAGATATAAAAGTAAGGACTGACACTGTTGGTCCCCGAATACCCTCTCCATAAGTCGCTGGAAGGTAGAGGGGGCATTGCACAACCCAAAGGGCATACGATTCCATTCAAACAGGCCAAATGGGGTGCAAAAAGCAGTCTTCGGCTTATCCCCCTCTGTGACAGGGACCTGGTTATAACCACTAGCTAAATCCATAGTGGAAAACCAACAGGCCCCTGTCAAACGCATCCAGTGACTCCTCAATCCGAGGCAAAGGAAATGCATCCTTTCTAGTCTTGGCGTTTAACTGGCGGTAGTCAACGCATAAGCGTAGACTACCATCCTTTTTTTTTACCAAGACGATTGGGGAGGCATATGGGCTGCAACTTTCCCTAATTACCCGAGACTCCAACAGCTGATTGATGTGGGCTCTAACAACCTCATACTCAGAGGGAGGCACCCGGCGATGTCGCTGACGCACAGCGATGTCATCTAAGAGTGGGATATCATGAGATATAAGACTTGTACATCCCAAATCACCGTCATGTTCAGAGAATACCATCTGATACTTTGTAAGCAAGGCCCTCACCTTTCCCTGTTCCAGTTCTGGTAATGCAGTCAGATCTACTTTTGCAATCTGCTCTAAAAACGGGGGCACTAACTGCTAGAGTGGCTTGAGAGTACACATTTGCTGTAGTGGGTGTAACTTCAGTAACACCTGCCGGCAAACTAACAACATTCGCTCTAACCAGAGTACCCAATACTCTGCGTGGATAAAGGAGGACATCAGACGTGCCTATGTTGACCACTGGCACATAAACTGAGCCTCCAATCACTCGCACCAAGGCGGGGGATGCCAACAACCCTTCAGGTAACCCAGACTCAATGGGCTCGAACAGTACTGTACTACCTGCCAACTGTTCTGCACAGGTTGCTGCAACCAACTTAATAGTACCACCTGTGACACGACATGCCCGAGGACCACGCACCCTTACCTTAGTCATACACTCAACGAGAGATTGTTCGCTACCTTGATGGCAGTGTTGTAAGGCTTGAAAAAACTGAAAGTGGCGCACTAGAAACCGGAGGAAAATCGAACAAAGAGGGGCCATGCTGTCCAAAGAGCTCCTGGTAGCATCGCCCAAGTACATTCATCCCCAACACACCAGGGACTTGAGAGCGCAAGCCACCAGGAGGATCCTTGACCACCAGCACCCCACATCGCGGAACTATCCTACCACAGAGCTCAATATCCAATTCCATATAACCGGTATATGGAATTGAGAGCCCATTTGAAGACCTTAGCTGCAGCCAGGAACACGACCTCAAGCGTTCATGACCCCATGGCTCAAAGTGTTGAATAAAACAACTTTCCGTAATAGTTGATACCACTGAACCGGTGTCAATTAAACAAGGGACTAACACGCCACCAATTGAAACATTCAGATGCGGACAAGGAGACATTAAATTTGGAACTGAACTAGATTTCTTACCGTCTGAGTCAGTCATTTTCCCCAGCCGAGCTGTGACTCTTCAGCACGGCGGGAAATTAGTTTGCCGACACATTAGCTTGCGACTGCACACCTCCACTGGCTTGATCAACACGAGAACGTAATGGTGACCGGGACATAACACGTTCCCCCTCGCATTCCCGTGCAAAATGGCCTGGTTTTTGACAACGCCTACAGATAATGGGCCCACTACGAAAAGGTTGGGTACGAGGACGAGAATGGGGGCCTTGCAAACGGGCAATATTCTGGGTAAGCTGATTTAATTGTTCCTGTTGTAACTTTAACATTTCTCTAAGCTCCCCCATTTCAGACTTCTCAGACAAGCTACAACGGCCCTGGACTTCATACTGAAACCCGTGCGCCAAAGGGACAGAAAGGCTTCGACCCCTTGCTCCGCCCGGCATTCCCTCTCGCTCCCAACGAATAGCTTCGCCGCGCACCTCCAAGAGTGTAAAATCGGGCTGTCGACGAACCAATTGTTTCAATTCACGGCGAAGAGAAGCGTCACAAACATATTCGACGAACTGGTCCCTTAATAAAATCCCTGCATTTGGCATGGCATTTGGGGACTTCTGCCTCACTTTCTCTAAGAGGCTCATTAAGGCCAATGAGAACTCCAACAAGGTCTCGCCTTCCTGTTGCCTCCTAGAGAAAAAGGCTTCCCTGCAGGGCAACATAAGACTGGGAGCATCCATATAGTTCTTGCAAAATGGAAAAAAATTCTCTCTGGGTTCTCCACGCTCAATAACAGGGCGATGTCTAACCTCCTCACGTGCGTTCCCTCCTAAATGATCAAATAGGAAAAATGCCTGGTCTGCCACTGACAAATGACGAGTTCTTATACAAGCTCTTGCTTCCTCGATCCACTCATTAATGCCAATACCCGATCTACCATCGAATATAGGACATTTTCTATCCCTTGGAATAAACAAGGCGTTCGGTTAACGTGGCACTAGCACTAACTGATTGATCAGTAGGTGGCACTACAGATTCTCGAGAGGGGCCAGCTATAGGACTAGATGGAGCAGCACGACCCTGCTCCTGACGCAATTTCTCATTATCCGCCCTTAATTGAGCAACAAGATCCCTTAATTCCTGCAATTCCGCTTCCATTTGTTGAAGGGAAACTTACCAAACAAAAAACTATGGAAACCCACTGCTGGAACACTCCAAGTCCACTGAAATGACACTGCTGCTTTGTTCTACACACTCCAAACACAAAAAAAAATAAAAAACAACAAAAAAAAAACACAAAAAATAACCAACTAATCCATCCACAAATCACAACTAAACATTTAACCAAATAACAATAAGCATCCACGTCTCAGCCCAACAAAGAGAAACGACCCTGCCGACTACGCCAAAATGTGGCGGGAAGTTAATTGGGCAAACTGTAACTCAGCTGACTACGCCACCCTGTTAACAGGGAACATTATTGTAGATCAATTACCTACTAAAAGCACACAGGAATGTGGTTTCCAAAGACAGAGGCAAGAGACGTGGATACCAAAAATACAAAAATGTTTATTTCACAATAAATATGAATATTAATCTTAAAACGTCACTATGAATTGAAGTAGAGAAGGCATACAAAACCAACAAAACAAAAGGAAACCGAGGTTTACCTAAGACAGATAGGCTAGCTTAATGAGTATGTGGCTACTATATTGCCAGAAGCATAACACCAAGTGCACACTTCACACCACACACACACACACACAGTAAGGTCAAACGTGAACACACTGCACCCTTTGACAGAGTCCCACCACCGCACACAAGGGCCAACTAGCAGTCTGCCTAAAACCTCGATTCCCAGAACAAAACACAGTTAATCAAATTTAATTCTCAAAGAAAAAAATAATCAAAGAAATAATAATAATAATAATAATAATAATAATAATAATAATAATAATAGAATACTTAGCAGTTGAATGAAATACAATGAAAACAAATAAAGACTTAAACCAACCAATCAAAACACCTGGGAAATTGTAAAGAAATAACTGAATATTCACCCCAGTTTCATGACCAGGTGCCAATTAAATGAAAACAAACTGAAACAAATTGCAAATTCCACAGTCCAATAAGCAGAACGCAGAAAAGTTGGTCCAATGGAGAGGACCAATACCCGCGCCAACTCACGCCTCTGCGTTAGATTGCAAAACAGACATGAAACAACATAAACAAAGCAGCAGCATCAAAATACGTTTGCCCGCAGGCTGCACTGAATGAGTCCTCCTTAAAACTGTTCCACCTAAAAAGGATTAAGTAGAACATTTATTCCTCGCACCAAACACCTCAAATATCAACAGGGATGGCTACACATACCTTTTTATTGTAGCTATGATCACACATCCAGCCGCACACGCAAACAGACATCAAACCGGCAAGAAGGTATGGGAATGCAGTGGGAGTGCATTTAAAAGCAGTCGCCAAGCAACATGAGACAGTTATATGTCGGGAACTACGATTCAAAATAATGCTGGTTACCACAAGCACACCACTAATTGTATTCGCTAGCAAGCACATACCTGCAAGACAGGAAGAGTCTAAGCCAGGAAGGGGCGGGCCTCGGGCAATGACGCACAAGAGGTGAGCACAACACGGTGCATTAAAAGTCCCCTTTTATAGAACCGTGAATGTGTATGATTGGACAACTGATGGAACAAATTTAAAGAGACACCCAAGTTCGTCCCACTACAAAAGCAACAAGAAGAAGATGATGCAGGCTGCTGTGAAGCGCATTCACAAGAGTTCTAACAGTTCTGACATTGCATAAATCAGAGGTAAAAAAAAAAACGATATAAATACTGTTCAGTTTCTTGCACAGACCGATAATTTTTTGTTTTTACACATCAATGTATCATCACGAGCCGCAGTGTTTAATTTTGATTTTTCTGTGCATGTTTTTTTTTTCCTCATATATTCTGTTACCATTTGCCAAGCATTGTACGACTGAGAGACTGCAACGCTGAAGCTAAAAATCATTGTTTTGTGTTCTACTGAAGAAACAAAGTGACCTACATCTTGGATGCCCTGGGGGTAAGCAGCTAAACATCAAATTTTAATTTTGGGGGGAACTATTCCCTTTAAGATTCACCCTCACCTTGTGACAGCTGAAATAGATCTTGTTATCCAAACTTTTTCAGACTACCACAGCTTGCACTCACGGAGCCCGGTGGTTCGGCTACATCAGAAATAAGTTTCTCAGTTTTCAGACTACCACAGCTTGCACTCACGCAGCCCGTTGTTTCGGCTACATCAGAAATAAGTTTCTCAGTTATGAGAAGATTAAGAAACTGGCTCTGATCTAGCACACAGAGAACGATTTGATTGAAAATTTATCAGAAGAGATGAAAGAAAGATAGTGGTCATCTACACAATTTGGAAAAAGAGGCAGCTTTTCTGCATTTGGAAGTTTATTTATTTATTTATTTATTACTCTTTGTACAGCAGTTATTGTTCATTCTAAATGTATTTTTAATGTAGAATGTATTACATAAATACATGAAATGTAGAACATATAAAAAAGTGGTTGTGGCTCGTCTGCCAGTGGGTGCCCCCCACACAGTGTGAAACTGTGAAACTGCTTATAAGTCTAATATAAAATAGATTTTCCGATGATGACGTCCACTTCTGTCTTTTAACGGTGAGTTTTCTGATGGCTCAATAATCCGATCCTGGATCCACAGGTTCTATTGCAGGTGGGGCATATATACATGCTATTGGTGTTACTGGTATTTATGGGTGTGTTTCTCCTGAGCCTTCGTTGTTGTCTCCTAACTTTCCTTTCCTTCTCCAGTGCTTGGGTCCCATCTAGACACAGCTGCCACCAGGTGTTACGGTCAGCAGCCATGTTCTCCAAGTCCCCAGGTTTTATTTTGCACCTCTTAAGCACTGTTTTCATTTGGTCTTTAAAGCGTTTCTTCTGGCCTCCAGCAGAGCGCTGGCCTAGTTATACCTAGTTATGTTGGCCATATAGCACTCTGCGGGGCAGACGGTTGTAGGGCATTCTTATGACATGCCCCAGTCAGCACAGTTGGTGCTGGGTGATTGTGGCCTCAATACTCTTGCAGCCTGTTCTCCTCAGGATCTCAGTGTGAGGCACTCTGTCACGCCAAGTGATTCCCAGGATGCGCTGGAGACAGCAGATGTGGAAGTGTTCCAGGGACTTGTGGCGGCTGTAAGTAACCCATGGTTCACAGCTGTAGAGGAGGGTGATGATGCAGACTGCTTGGTAGACGCATATTTTTGTGTTGAGATGAAGGTTCTTCTTCTGAAAAACCCGCCGCCGGAGTCTCCCAAAGGCAGCTGATGCTTGTTTGATTCTGTTCTGGACCTCATTGTCAATGCTATTGTCTTCAGAGATAATACTCCCCAGGTATTTGAATGATGGCACAATTGATCGTTTTTCATCTACAACATAGAAGATGGGTGGTGCGGGTGGGATGTTGGCACTCCACTGGCAGATTACCACTGTTTTGGCGGTATTGATGGTCAGCCCCATCCTGCTATATGCCCTCACTGCTGCATCTAGGACAGACTGGAGGTCTTGTGGAGAGTGAGATACGAGAGCGCAGTCATCTGCATACTGCAGCTCAAGTATCCTCACTCTGTGCAGTTTGGTGGTTGATTGCAGTTTCCTGATATTAAAGAGGTTACCATCCAGCCTGTACGCTACTGTCACTCCACTGTTGTCTTGAATTTCCTTGTGGAGAAGCTGGGTGACACATATGAGGAAGATGTTAAAAAGCACTGGTGCCAGTACACACCCCTGCCTTACCCCGTGCACACAGGGAAAGGGCTAGACTGTTGACCTCCTATTGTCACCCTAGCAGTCATTCCATCATGAAACTGACGGAGGATGTTGACAAACTTAGTGGGGCACCCAAACCGGAGGAGGACTTCCCTCAAGAGATCTCTCTGCACACACACACACACACACACACACACACACACACACACACACACACACACACACACACACACACACACACACACACACACACACACACACACCAAGAGCAATGGGCAGCCATCTGTTGTGCCACTCAGACTTGTTACCCAAAGGTTGTGGGTTCGATTCTCAGTGGCAGCAGGAAATGTAGGTAGGTGGACTGAATATACCTCAATACCTACACTCAGCTTGATGTCACACTTTGCACAGTCATTCACGACTAAATGGCAGTGGCAATGGGTAAATAAGTAAAGAAATTAAATAAATAAATAAAAATTGAGCAAGGCAATGACTACCCACTGCTCCAGGTGTGTGTGCACTTGGCTGGGTGAAATGCAGAGCAAAAATCTTGAGTATGGTTTTCCATACTAGGCAACACGTTATGTCACTTTCACTGTTGCACAGTATGAATTTACAATGGTTTTTGCCAAAGAACATAATAAGCCATATATTTTAATTTCTCATGTGTGCCTGACCCGGAAAATATGGAAGTGGCAATGGATTCTTCTTACACTAAGTTAATTATTTATTACAGTATTTTCTTTGCAATAACATTAGTTAGATGCTATTTATACTACTTAGTGCAATTTGCAAATATTTGCACCTCAGTATTGTAGTACATTATTAAACAGTATGCAATAATAACATATTGAGTGTAAATTATCATTTTTGTTAAAATTATAAAATGGATGCCGCCTTATTGGGACAATAAAACCCTCCCTACACCTACCCCTAACCCTACCCCTAACCCTAACCCTAACCCTAACTGATAAACACCCTTGAGGCACATTATTTTCCAATTTTCCATTATTTCCTTAATTTTATTAATAAATGAATGCCTTTCTGGTCTGATATGTGATGCAAAAAGAGAGAAGAATGAATTCAGCAAAAGGCAGAGTCCAATTTGGGCTGATTGCTTTAAAAAGTCACTGCTGCACAAAAGTCAATTAAAAATATCATCTTAAAGCTTCTGCTAAGGAAAACAAAAAGTCCATTACAACATACCCGTCTTTAAGATGAGACGTTAAACCGAGGTCCTGACTCTCTGTGGTCATTAAAAATCCCATGGCACTTCTCGTAAAGAGTAGGGGTGTAACCCAGGGGTGTCCTGGCCAAATTGCACCCTTGGCCTTTGTCAATCATGGCCTCCTAATAATACCCAACCACTTGATTGGCTCTGTCTCTCTCCTCTCCACCTGTAGCTGGTGTGTGGTGAGCGCACTGGTGCCGTTGTCCTGTGGCTGCCGTCGCATCGTCCAAGTGGATGCTGCACACTGGTGGTGGTTGAGGAGAGACCCCCCACATGATTGTAAAGCGCTTTAGGTGTACAACAATACACAATAAAGCGCTATATAAAATGCATCATTCATTCATTCATTCATTCATACAGAACAATTCTCCTAACAACAAGATGAATGGTATTACAGTAATAAAAAAAACAACAACAACAAAAAAACAAGATGGCATTAGTTGCATTTCTTTAAAGCAAAAGAGTGTGAATCTGCGATGTAAAGTCATTAAAGAAGCGCAAAAGATATGTCTTCGTAATGGATGATCAGCCAATCAGAATCGAATATTAAAGAGTGTGGCATCATAGCTAAATTATCTTCCTTTTTTAAATTGTTGAGAAATGGTTAGCCTACAGATGGGGTTAAAGGGTCAGTTCACCCAAAAATGAAAATTCGGTCATTAATTACTCACCCTCATGTCGTTCCAAACCCGTAAGACCTTTGTTCATCTTCAGAACACAAATTCAGATATTTTGATGAAATCTGAGCTCTCTGACCCTCCATAGACAGCAATGCAACTGCAATGTTCCCAGATCCAGAAACGTATTAAGGACATCTGTAAAATAGTTCATATGACATCAGGGGTTCAACCATAATTTTATGAAGCTATGAGAATACTTTTTGTGCATAAAGAAAATAATAATAACATAATTTATTCAACAATTCTTCTCCCTGAGTTTCCACTGATGTCACATGGACTATGCAGAATTCAGGCTGGACCAGAAAACAAACCAGACAGGCATACTTAAATCTCAACTTAAGGGAAATTACGTAAAACAGGTTGGGTATATGTTCCAATAAAATAAATAATTTGCAAAACTGCTGTTCAGAATTATTAAACATTTCTGTTATATTTTGTACAAAAGCTAGAGAAAAAAGAAGTCACACAAAAAAAAGTTAACTGGATATCTATACCAATAAAAGAAGAGGAGACTGAAGTGCATTCTGACTGCAGCATTGCAGGCTGGGGAAGGCTGGAAACTAATGGCTCCCTTAGCAATCGTCTCATGGAAATACACGTGAAGATCATGAATAACAAAATGTCAAAATAAGTGGGGAGAAGATGACTATTCAGCTTCAAAGATGATGTGTACACAAGGCAATGGAGGAAGTTGCACCATAAGTAAAAGATAATCTGTCATATTGATTGATATAAGGCCCCAAATGGTGAGCATAAATCTGTGTTTACATTGTTAACGGGGATTCAGGAGGTTCTTTGGTTTGTGGGAAAACTGCTGTTGGTGTCACATTTTTTGGTGACCCTAATCTCTGTAATTCCCCTGAGCTAACTGAAGTTTATATGAAGGTTTCAGCATATCTGCAATGAAAACATGAGTTTACTGGAGACATTTATTGACTTTTTAACTTGATTTTGACTTAAATTTATCCAAATTGTTTTGTCATATGTCAGGCACCTATGAGTGGTTATTTCTTTACCCAGTCTTTGAAGACTGCAAATACGAAGGCCAATTTAAGTTTTTTTTTTTTATATATATATAACATTTTTTCAAAAAGGATGGTATATTCTGACACTCTGTAATAATTCCAGACATTATTGTAGATGTTTTGATAAGAGTGGGCTCTCCCTCACTCTCTGAGCCTGCTTCTGCCTCACCTTCAATGGAAGTAGGGGAGAGTGGGGTAAGTTGAGCCAGTGGGTCAGTTGACCCACCCCCTGTTTCTTGGCAGCTGTACACTTTTACTGTCTTGTGACCATGTATTTTGGAACCACCCATCATTTCTGCCAGACTCTGAAAAGGAGAAACACATGGGGGGAATGGAAGGCACCAATTTACTTTAGTTTTTGTACAATTTTAGCATAACATATGTAATGGTTATTGCAAATTTATCCAGGTCTAAAAATATTTATGATACATATAGGTGATTTAGCAAAATATAAAACTGTGCAAATCATTTAGCTAAATATTAGCCTGAACTGATAAGCAACAGAGCTATTTTTTTTTCCAAAATGGCAGCTATGGGGCAAAGTGAGCCAAATGCTGTGGAGTAAATCAAGTAAGCATTTTAACTTACCCCACCATAAGGCACTGTAGTTAAATACTACTGTATATATAAATGTTTACCTATACAAAAACTAAAAACAAAATACAAACTATACAAATGCTACACATTAACACTGTGCCTTTACACAACTGACCTACTGACATATTTTGAATATGAATATACTATATATAAATGTTTACCTATACATAGACTGAAAAGAAAAAATATATAGACTATACGAATGCTTCATGTAATACTGTACATGTGCAAAGAGAAGCACTGTAAGTCAAACAGCTGGCTGGGGAATAGCGCAAGATGATTTGTAGTGCACGAGCATATAAACACATACTTGAGTCTTTTCCTGGATTATGTACACACAGCAGTGTGTGTGAAAAGTGTCTAGTGTGCATAGAGGATAATAGCACAAAAAATAATGTTTTAGAAAGTTTTCTGTGATGTGGTAAGGTTGGGGGGGTGTGGGGGGTGAAGGAGGTTAGATGGTCCATGTTTTCAGGAGGTAGGGGGTTTTGTATGGGGTGTCAGAGGAGGGCGGGGTGATTTGAGTTAAGGGGTCTCACACCCTGGGGAAAAAAGCTGTTGAGCAGTCTGGCGGAGCCGGCTGTGATGCTCCGGTATCGTCTTCCTGATGGTAGGAGCTGGAAGAGACTGTGGGAGGGATGGGTGGGGTCCTTCATGATACTGTTGGCTTTGCTGGAGCATCGTGTAAGGAAAATGTCCAGGATGGAGTGGAGAGGGGCACCAATGATCTTTGCAGCTGTATTCACTGTCCGCTGGAGGGTCTTGCGGTCTGCTGCACTACAGTTCCCCTACCAGACAGTGATGCAGCTGGTCAGCACGCTCTCTATGGTTCCTCTGTAGAATGTGGTGAGGATGGGTGGAGGGAGACTTGCTCTTTTCAGCTGGTGGAGAAAGTGTAGCCGCTGTTGTGCCTTCTTGGAGAGTGACATGGTGTTGGTGGTCCAGGTGAAATCCTCTGTGATGTGCACCCCCAGGAATTTAGTGCTGCTAACTCTCTTCACAATCAAGCTATCGCTGGTCAGTGGGGGTGATCAATGGAGTTTCCCCTGAAGTCCATCACAACCTCCTTTGTCTTCTCCACATTGAGGGACAGGTTGTTGGTGCCACACCATTCAGCCAGTTGTTCCACTTTCTCTCTGTAGTGCGTTTTATCGCTGTTGCTGATGAGACCTACCACAGTTGTGTCATCTGCAAACTTGATGATGTGGATGGAGCTGAACTTGGCAGTGCAGTCGTGGGTCAGCAGCGTAAAGAGCAGTGGGCTGAGCACACAGCCTTGTGGGGCACCTGTGCTCAGTGTGGTAGTGCTTGAGGTGTTGTGGCTGACATGGACTGAGGTCTTCCAGTTAGAAAGTCCGGAATCCAATTACAGAGAGAATTGTTAAAGGGTTAGTTCACCCAAATATTAAAATTATGTCATTAATGACTCACCCTCATGTCGTTCCAAACCTGTAAGACCTCCGTTCATCTTCAGGACACAGTTTAAGATATTTTAGATTCAGTCTGAGAGCTTTCTGTTCCTCCATTGAAAATGTATGTACGGTATACTGTCCACGTCCAGAAAGGTAATAAAAACATCTTCAAAGTAGTCCATGTGACATCAGAGGGTCCGTTAGAATTTTTTGAAACATCGAAAATACATTTTGGTCCAAAAATAGCAAAAACTACGACTTTATTCAGCATTGTCTTCTCTCCTGGGTCTGTTGTGAGCGCGTTCACAACACTGTAGTTTAGTGATATCCGGTTCGCGAATGAATCACTCGATGTAACCGGATCTTCTTGAACCAGTTCACCAAATCGAATTGAATCGTTTGAAACGGTTCGCGTCTACAATAAGCATTAATCCACAAATGACTTAAGCTGTTAACTTTTTAACATGGGTGACACTCCCTCTGAGTTCAAATAAACCAATATCCCTGGAGTAATTCATTTACTCAAACAGTACACTGACTGAACTGCTGTGAAGAGAGAACTGAAGATGAACACCGAGCCTAGCCAGATAACGAACGAAAGATTGACTCGTTCTCGAGTCAAGAACCGGTTGCATCGGTTTTCGGATCACCAGTAGTGATGGGAAGTTCTGTTCTTCTCCGCGAACCGGTTCTTTCAGACAGTTCGATTCAATAAACCGGTTGAAGAAAACGGTTCGCCAGTTCTTTTGCGCTCGACGTAATGACTTCATTGGCGATGATTGCCCTTGATTCAAGCCTTCGGTTTACCCGCGCTCATAACATTAGCACAGAGTCAGTTCAGAATCAATCATCAAAAGAACCAGTTCGGTTCAGACGCGCTGTGTGTCAGTCTGCTTCACGCTGAATCACGCATGCTCCTCGGTTCCTCAGTATCATCAGCTCCTCGGTTCTCGAATCGGACGCGTCCAACAGAAACGGTTCTTGACTCGAGAACGAGTCAATGTTTTGTTCGTTATCTGGCTCGGCTCTGTGTTCATCTTCAGTTCTCTCTTCACAGCAGTTCAGTCAGTGTACTGTTTGAGTAAATTAATTACTCCGGGATATTGGTTTATTTGAACTCAGAAGGAGTGTCAGCCACATCAAAAAAAAGTTAACAGCTTAAGTCATTTGTGGATTAATGCTTATTGTAGACGCGAACCGTTTCAAACGATTCAGTTCGATTTGGTGAACTGGTTCAAGAAGATCCGGTTACATCGAGTGATTCGTTCGCGAACCGGATATCACTAAACTGCAGTGTTGTGAACGTGCTCACAACAGACCCGGAAGAGAAGACTGCTGAATAAAGTCGTAGTTTTTGCTATTTTTGGACCAAAATGTATTTTCAATGCTTCAAAAAATTCTAACGGACCCTCTGATGTCACATGGACTACTTTGGAGATGTTTTTTATAACCTTTATGGACGTGGAAAGTATACCGTACATACATTTTCAATGGAGGGACAGAAAGCTCTTGGACTAAATCTAAAATATCTTATACTGTGTTCCGAAGATGAACGGAGGTCTTACGGGTTTGGAACGACATGAGGGTGAGTCATTAATGACATAATTTTAATATTTGGGTGAACTAACCCTTTAAGGCCCAGCAGGTTTAGTTTCTTAATGAGCTGTTGTGGGTTTATTGTGTTGAATGCTGAGCTGAAGTCGATGAACAGCATTCTGACATAAGAGTCTTTATTTTCTAGGTGGGTAAGATCCAGATGGAGGGTGGAGGAAATTGCATCGTCTGTTGATCAGTTTGGACGGTATGCACACTGGAGCGGATCGGGTGTGTTGGGGAGGCTGGTTTTTATGTTGTGCATGACTAACCTCTCAAAGCACTTCATCATGATTGGATTCAGCGCTATGGGATGGTAGTCGTTTAAACAGGGCACAGGTGATTTCTTTGGTACTGGTTTGATGGTTGTGGATTTGAGACGTGGGGTACGACTGGCTGGCTCAGTGAGATGTTGAAGATATCTGTTAGGAGATCTGTCAGCTGTGCAGCACAGTCTTTCAGTACACAGCCAGGTTTGTCGTCAGGACCCGCAGCCTTGCGTGGGTTAATCCTAGGGTTAATCCTGGGTTTTCCTTACATCGACTGGAGACAGACAGAGCACTTGGTCGTTGGGAGGTATGGGCAGTTTTTGTGCAGGTATGTCATTCTGCATTTCAATCCATGAATAAAAGTGGTTGAGTGCATCCTGGAGTGATGTGTCATTATCACATGCCTGTGGCGGGGGCTTGTAGTCAGTGATGGTCTGAATGGCTTGCCACAGGCTCCGTGTGTCTCTGCTGTCTGTGAAGTGATTGTTGATGTTTTGAGCATATGACCGTTTTGCATTTTTGATGCCACAGATTGGCTCTTGCTGTTTTGAGGGCTGCTTTATCTCCTGATCTGAATGCTTCATCTCTGGTCTTTAGCAGCCCACAAACCTCTGCTGTCATCCATGGCTTTTGGTTTGCACGTATGGTGATGGTCTTGGTGACTGTAACATCATCAATGCACTTTTTGATATAAACATTCACGGTTTCAGTGTACTCCTGAGGTTGTTGTAGGTGGCTGCCTCTTTAAACATGTTCCAGTCTGTGCACTGAAAGCAGTCCTGTCGTTCTGAGGTAGCATCATCTGGCCAAACTGTGATGATGAGTTTTTGAACCGGTTTAGTGAGTTTTAGAAGTGGTCTGTATGCTGGAATTAGCATAACATAGATGTGATCCGAGTACCCGAGGTGGGGGCATCGTACAGTCTTGTACGCATTCTTTTCTGTTGTGTAAACAAAGTCCAGTGTGTTTTCCCCCTTGTTGCAAAGTTCACATGTTGGTAGAACTTTGGCAAAACTGTCTTCAAGTTTGCGTGGTTGAAGTCACCGGCTATTATGAAAAAGCCGTTGGGGTTATTTGTTTGTTGTTTGCTGATGGCGCTGTACAGCTCGCGAAGTGCATCCTTCGCGTTAGCACATGGGGGGATGTAAACTGCGACAATAACAATAACAATAAAAAAGACTTGTAAGGTCAGTAGGTGAGGCCGCAGTCTCGGGATTCGGCTTCAGCAGCAGACAGAGGCCTCTTAGCTTCTCAGTAGTTTCCGGCGAAAGCTGTTGTTTGTACACACTGATGATTTTCAAAAGGCTCTGTCGATTATAGATGTTTCCGAGTGTTTATCTGATGATTTTGCGATAAGGTGAGACTGTTCAAAGATGAGGAAACGAGACTAACAGACATAAAAGCACAGTTTTTGGGACCCGGAGTAGCCGCTGCATCTGACCGCGCTGCCATCTTGGTTCTCATCTTGTGGTTTTATATGTGGTTTTATAATTTATTGACATAGAATTCATATCAAAAATTTTTAAATGCAATAGTTACATCTATACATCAAAATAATTATATAGTACAAATTCTACAGGACAGGGATTATGTATGCAGCTCAGCTAAAAGCTTGTGAGTGAATAATACTCACAGCATGTCACAGCTTCTGTTTTTTTTTTTTTTTTTTTTTTTTTTTTTTTTACTCATTAAAACCAAATGCGTTTATCAGTGATTGTATATCAAGGGCAGGGACATGTTTGTGTGCATTTTATTTTGTGCATTAATGGAATGAATGGGGAGAGTCTACACCGCGGGACTGAAGCACTCATCTTTGCATGGGCCACCGTCACTGACAACAGCAGCAACGAGCACTCAAAAGTAACTTGATTTCAAAAGTAACTAATTTCAGCGTCAGATCGCCAGATTAACACGCTCAGATCGTCAGATTTAACGAAAATTAACAAAATTAATACTCTGCTACTCAACTAGAGATGTTCATTTGTTACAGGTATGTCTGTACCACGAAATATAAAAAACCCCCCCCTCACTTTTCAATGACGTAGGAGTCCCATTTACAGGGGAATATCTGATCTGTCCGTTTACATGGCAGGCTCAAATACGAAGACTTTTCTTTCTCAGAATTGTGAGATATAAACTCCAAATTTGGGAGTGGGGGGGGACTGTTATATTCTCGAATTGCTAGTTTATATCTCACAATTCTGACTTAATAACTCGCAATTGCCT
Organism: Cyprinus carpio; assembly: GCF_018340385.1. Lineage (NCBI taxonomy): Eukaryota > Metazoa > Chordata > Actinopteri > Cypriniformes > Cyprinidae > Cyprinus > Cyprinus carpio. The sequence continues at coordinate 24,084,768 of NC_056618.1, forward strand.
CTTATAAAGTCTTAATTGTGAGTTTATATCTGTCATGAATCAGACCTCTGTGGCTCTCTCCGATGGCCACCGGAGGGCACGCTTAACCTGAGTATTAACCTTCACCCCAGACTCCATTTCCCATAACCCCGTACTGGACTGATTACCTCCACAGGTGTTGCTCATCACTGGCCTATTTAACCAGCGTGATTGTTTGCTTGTTGCCCTGACTCCTGCCTGGTATAGTTTCTGCCTCTGTAATTCCTGCCGTTGTTGTTTGACCATTGCCTGTTGTTGACCTTGCTTTATAATAAAGAGCGGCAAATGGATCCACAAGCTTCTGACCGATCATTACAGAAGACTTCACCAACCTCGGATCCAGTCGCAGTCTATCAACTATCCTCCGAAGGTTTCAGACCAAGCTAACGTATTAGCATCTCAGCAACAGCAACTGCAATGCCTCATGTCTCTTACGGAGGAACTGGTGAGAACGTTGCAATCCATGCAGCTGGTCACGCCGTCACCGAGCCCACCAATGCCTGAGCCTCCGCCAACTAATGCATCAGCTAGCCCGCACACTACTAACCCACGACTCTCCTTACCAGTGAGGATTGATGGCACTCCTGATAAGTGTAAAGGCTTCCTCTTACAATGTTCCCTGTTTATGTATCAATAACCATTGTTATATTCCACAGACAATGGTCGCGTGGCTTTCATCTCTGTTCCCTGCTGACTGGAAGGGCGTTGGACTGGGCTACGGCTGTTTGGGAGGGCGGAAGCCTATCATTTCCTTCTTTCAATCAATTCCTTCATCAGTTTCGAGAGGTATTTGAGCACTCGGCCTGTGGCAAAGAGGCTGGCGAACAGTTGCTTGCACATCGTCAGGGCAGAGATATGGCAGCAGATTACTCTCTCACCTTCCACACGCTCGCAGATCAAACCGGTTGGGATACCGGTCCCCTGAAGCTGCTTTACCGCAAGGGCTTATCTGCTGAATTACAATCAGAACTGGCATGCTGCAATGAGGGAAAGACACTGGAACAGTTCATCAATCTCTCAATCTGCCTCGACAAACTACAACACTCACGATGCGCCTCACGACAGTCACATGCTCTATCACCCGTCTCCGCAGCCATGCCAGACCCTGAACCCATGCACATTGGAGTCACTCGTCTATGGTCGGAGGAAAGAGAGTGCAGGATAAGGAACCATCTATGCATTTACTGTGGGTTGTCACGTCATCTGAGAGCCAACTGCTCTACTAGACCAGCCTCCAAAGATACCACCACGGGGAGTTCTATCCTATATACTCTTGAAGTACCTATCTCCTTGACCATTACCGATGTTATGGTGGAGACAAGGGCTTTAATAGACTCTGGGGTGGTGGGAAATTTTATTGATATCCGTTTTGCCAACACTCATAACCTTCCTCTTCTTCCATGTAAATCCTGACTGTCAGTGGCAGCACTAGATGGATGCCCTCTGGGCACAGGACTGATCAAATTCAGAACCCAAGAACTCACACTAAAGACTGGCTCCCTACAGAACTCATAAGTCTGTTCGCCATCGACTCACCACAGAACCCAGTTATCCTCGGACTACCCTGGCTGGGGAAACACAACCCCCGGATTTCCTGGACCGATTCAACAATGGTCAGAACCCTGCCAAAAGGAATGCCTGCAGATCCAACCCTGTGTCGTAAACTCCATTCCTTCCTCACATTTGGAAGACTCGACCATATCAGATCTCCCTGTCGAATACCAAGATCTCACAGAGGCATTCAGCAAGTCAAGGGCTTCTCAACTCCCACCACATCGATCCAGTGACTGCGCTATTGACCTGCATCCTGGAGAGATGCCTATGAATGGTAGTGTTTCCCCATCACAACCACTGTTAGACCATCCACCTCTCCAGCATCAGCAGGATTTTTCTTTGTGAAAAAGGATGGAGGCCTGCAGCCCTGTATTGATTACCGAGGTCTGAATGATGTCACGGTCAAGTTTCGATATACACTGCCACTGGTTCCATCTGCCCTGGAGCAGCTGCGCTCTGCCAAGTATTTCACCAAGCGTCAATGTCTGCAGTGCCTACAATCTGATCCTTATCCAGGAGGGAGATGAATGAAAGACAGCCTTCTCAACCACTTCCAGGCACTACGAATAACGGGTTATGCCATTCGAGCTTACCAACAGTATGTCAGTCTTCCAGGCCTACATCAACGACGTGTTCCGTGATATGCTCAATCACTGGGTCATTGTCTACATTGACGACATACTCATCTACTCTGATTCCCTGGAAACGCACGTTCAACACGTTTGAGCACTACTGCAACATCTAATGGATCACCAGCTGTATGCAAAAAGGGAGAAATGTGAGTTCCATCAAACACAAGTGTCCTTCCTGGGATAAATCATCAGTGCTGAGGGAGTCACCATGGACGATAACAAGGTTCAGTCTGTAGTAAACTGGACACAACCAAAGACTGTAAAGGAATTGCAGTGTTTCCTGGGCTTTACCAATTTCTACAGGTGCTTTATACGAAACTTCAGCATCATAGCGGCTCCACTCACTTCACTGCTCAGAGGAGGGAAACAAAGCCTAGACTGATCACCATCAGCTCAGAATGCTTTCCAACAGCTCAAGGATCGCTTTACCACAGCACCCATCCTTTATCCAGATCCCGATCTCGAATTCACTGTAGAAGTTGATGCATCCAACACTGGGATCGGAGCCATCTTGTCACAACGTCAGGGCAATCCTCCCAAGCTATTCCCCTGTGCCTGTTATTCATGCAAACTGAACGCAGCCGAAAGAAACTATGACGTGGGTGATCGAGGGTTGCTGGCTATGAAGGATGGTCTTTGAGGAATGGAGGCATTGGCTACAGGGCACTAAAGTTCCTTTCCTGGTACTCACCGATCACCGCAACCTGGAGTATATTCGCTTGGCCAAATGACTTAACCCAAGGCAAGCCAGATGGTAACTATTCTTTTCACGTTTCGACTTTAAAGTCACCTACCGACCAGGGTCCAAGAACTGTGAAGCGGATGCATTATCCCAATTGCACGACTTGTCACGTACTCTGGGAAGCACTAACGAACCGTTATCACACCAACTCTGATTGTAGCACCACTTCAATGGGACATTATCACCGAGATCACTGAAGCTCAGGTCAACAATCCACCATCGCTGAACTGCCCCCAACAACCAAACTTACGTGCCAGCTGATCTTCGACAACGGTTGTTCCATCTGGTACATGATTCCCCCCAGCTCAGGACACCACAGTCTCAGCTTCAATCCAGCTGGTGTCCGAGCGCTTCTGGTGGTCGTTCCTACTGCCGGATACCATCAAATTTGTTCAACAATGCCCGGTCTGTAACATGTCCAAATCCTCTCACCAACATCCTGCAGGTTTATTACAACCCCTGCCCATTCCTCAACGCCCATGATCTCATATCACAATTGACTTTATTACTGATCTCCCCAACTCCAGAAATCACACCACAATTCTTACAGTCATCGACAGATTCTCCAAAGCCTGTCGACTCATACCCTTACCCAAACTGCCTACTGCTTTCGAAACTGCCGAAGTCCCGTTGAAACAGGACTTCCGTTTCTATGGCCTCCCTGAAGATATAGTTTCTGACTGAGGCCCCCAATTCACCTCTTGAGTCTGGAAAGCTTTCTGCCAGCAACTTAACATCAACATCAGTCTCACCTCTGGCTACCATCCACAGTCCAATGGTCAAGTTGAAAGGCTCAACCAAGAAATTACCCGGTTCTTACACTCATACTCCCACCAGAATCAGAATGACTGGAGTCGGTTCCTGTTATGGGCGGAGTATGTGCAAAACTCACTCCGCAAGCTATCAACCGGCCTCACCCCTTTCCAGTATGTCCTCGGCTTCCAGCCCCCTCTATTTCCCTGGTCGGGAGAACCCTCTGAACGCCCTGCTGTCAACGACTGGCTAAGGAGAAGCGAGAACACATGGAATGCAGCTCACATCCACCTACAAAGAGCAGTGCACCGAACCAGGGAACAAGCTGATCATTGGAGAAGGGAGGGGCCTGAATATACTCCTGGACAATGGGTCTGGCTATCCACCAGGGATCTGCGACTTCGACTACCCAGCAAAAAATTAAGTCCCAGGGATGTGGGTCCATTTAAAATCCTAAAGCAGATTACCCCACTGTCATATCGTTTGGCTTTACCTGCAAATTACCATATCTCACCCACTTTCCATGTCTCCTAGCTCAAACCCGCCGGTGGACCCGCTGGAGAGAGGAACCAGGACGAGGTCGCAGATGAAAGTACTCCTCCCATAACCGTGGACGGCGAGAATGAGATTCTGGATTCCCGATGCAGAGAACGAGTGCTGGACAATCTGGTCGACTGAGAAGGATATGGCCCAGGGGGAAGTTTTCCTGGGTGAATGCCCATGATATCCTGGATCCCACACCCACCCTTGAGTTTCATCAAGCTCATCCAACTCGACCCACACCTCATCTCCGTGGAAGGCCACGATGTCGGTCTGCCCCTCGTGTCCGGAGCCGCTCGCAGGGGAGGGGCTTTGTCATGAATCAGACCTCTGTGGCTCTCTCCGATGGCCACCGGATGGCACCCTCACCTGAGTATTAACCTTCACCCCGGACTCCATTTCCCATAACCCCGTACTGGACTGATTACCTGCACAGGTGTTTATCACTGGCCTGTTTAACCAGCGTTCACACTCACTGCAAAATCTTGTTTTGCCCCAGCTGACATTTTCTGAGCGTTTTTCCCCACCATTCTGAGTTGATTCCGTGTTTGACTTCTCTGATTCTCTGCTGCCTACCCTTGTGATCTTGCCTTCTGGAACTTTGATTGTTTGCTCTGACTCCTGCCTGGTATAGTTTCTGCCTCTGTCTTGCCTTTGACATTCCTGCCATTGTTTGATCATTGCCTGTTGTTGACTTTGCTTTATAATAAAGTGCTGCAAATGGATCCACATGCTTCTGACTGATCATTACAATCTTACAATTCTGACTTTATAACTCACAATTTTGAGTTTATATCATAATTCTGAGAAAAATTGTCAGAATTGCAAGATGTAAAACTCACAATTGGGAGGGGAAAAAATCAATCAGAATTTCTGAGAAAGTTTCAATAAATTTTCATTTTTTTTTTGTTCAGTAGCGGACACGGGCTTCCATACATATCCAATCTGTGCCACATGGGAGGAAAAAATCTGAATTGGGTCACTTGAACCATGCAGTGTAAATGTGGCCTTAGTTTCTCATTTCTGTGTAAGTAATCCTTATTAGCGAATAATTCTGTCATAAAACTTTTTATAATTATATTTTTATTATAACTCATTGCAGTTGAGATTAAATTGAAGTCTTACTACATCCAGCATTGTGCATCAGTCATGGCATATCCATCACAAATGAGAAATTCTCACAGACCGTTTACAGCTCCTCTGAAGAGAAACCATGTAAGGTCTGGAGTGGGGTTTTGCTTCTGTGATGATTGCTACCCACATTCACAGAAGTTGGAGACAGAGTGCTATAAGTCAGATTCTTCAGAAAATACTAATTAAATATTCTTAAACAGTTAGTATTTTAACATTTACAAATTGACCCCATTCAGAGATTTTAGCTATTTTTTTTTGAAAATTAATTTTATTGATTAGTATTGTTGTTGACTGAGCTCAACTTGTACTAAATACTAAACCCTCAAAGTATTCCTTTGTACTAAACCTTCAAAACATTTAAGTATAAAGTATATATAGTACTGTATATATAGTACTAAGAATCAGAATTGCCAAGTGTTTTTTCTTTGTTTTGTTTTTTGTTTTGTTTTTTGTAATGAAGCTTCCAGTGCACACATATAATTTTCCTACAGTCAACAATCATCTCCACTGTTTTGAGCATGTTAAGCTCCATGTTGCTGCACCAGACAGCCAGCTACTCAACCTCATGTCTGTATGAAGACTCATCACCATCCTGGGTGAGGCCGATGACTGGTGTCATCTGCAAACTTCAGGAGCTTGACAGAGGGGTCTTTAGAGGTGCAGCAGTCATTCATGTACATGAAGAAGAGCAGTGGGGAGAGAAAACAACCTTGAGGAGCACCAGTGCTGATGGTGAGGGCAGTCTCACTAGCTGCTGCCTGTCTGTCAGGAAGATGGTGATCCACAGACAGATTGTGGTGAGCATGGAGAGGTGGGTCAGTTTGGCTGAGTGAAGAAAAAGCGTGATGGTATTGAGCCAAACAGAAATCCAAAAACAGGATCCTTACATAAGTACTTGGTTTGTCCAGATGTTGCAGGATGTAATGCAGTCCAATGTTGATGAACAAGACATTAGAGGTCTGTCGACATCAAGTCTGGTGTTTATTTTATTTTATTTTATTGGGGGTGGTCTGGAATCATAGTAAACTGTTTAAAGCAGAGTGGAAATTCTCTTACAGATCTCTTGTAGATCTTTGTGAAGATGGGGGCCAGTTGTTCAGCACAGACTTTTAAACATACATGTGAGTCATGGGCCTGGAGTTTGCTTGGTCTTCTGTTTCTCTTTATATCAACAAACTAAGGCTTTGCCTGTGCTCTTTCCATTTAAAACTAGAATCAACCACTGCATTTTAATCATGATCCAAACAAAGATGCTGCATACGTTCAGCATTAAAACTGGTTACCGCTATACACAAAACAACACTACTACTTTAATATGCATTATACAGAGGAAAGATGAAAAGAAAATACCATCTGCAAAATTTTATTTCATGAAATCTAAATTATATATGTATATATATATACACACTCACACACACACACACACACACACATATATATATATATATGATAAACTAAACCAGTAATATCATATTAAAATACCAGTTTATAATTCAATTTAACTACAGTGCCTTATGGTGGATTAAGTTAAAATGCTGACTTGATTTACCCCACAGCATTTGTATACACACACACACACACACACACACACACACACACACACACACATATATATATATATATATATATATATATATATATATACATGAGTGGTCTAATACAGTAGGTTTAACATGTATACATTTATTTAACATCTTTTGTTGTTTGATTAACATTAATGATACAGACAGGTATTTAATTATGCTACTGTCCTTTAAAGACCGAATAATGTAATATAATGACAAATTTCCGGTTTTCACCCACATGTGTGTTCACTTAAGCCATAACCAACTTTAGTTACGTGAGATACTCCACATGATGGACATTTTGACAGTTGTGTGTATCGCGTGGCCGAGAGAGCTTCAATGATAACTTAACGCACGCTGTCTGAGATCTGGCATACCTTAATGAAATCATACACTGATTTCATTAAGGTACCTACTCAAACTGTAAGAATCAGAATCAGAATGAGCTTTATTGCCAGGAATGTTTACACATGCAAGGAATTTGTTTTAGTGACAGAAGCTCCACAGTGCAACAGAATGACAGTGACAACATAGGACACAACTGATAATAAAAAGAATAATATACAAATATAAAAAATAGCAAAATAACAATATATAATAATAGACAGTTATGTATGTACAGGTATGATATGTGCAAATTTGAAATGTAAATAAGTATGTGTTAAATAAATAATGTATGATAGTGTTGTGTGTTCCACGCTGTTAAGTGTTCATGAGATGGATTGCCTGAGGGAAGAAACTGTTCCTGTGTCTGGTTGTTCTGGTGCTCAGTGCTCTGTAGCGTCGACCAGATGGCAAAAGTTCAAAGAGGGAGTATGCTGGATGTGAGGGGTCCAGAGTGATTTTGCTAGCCCTTTTGCTCACTCTGAATGAGTACAGTTCTTGGAGAGTAGGGAGGGTTGTACCAGTGATTCAATTCCGGACAATCCTCTGTAGTTTTCTGGGGTCAGATTTGGTAGCTGAGCTGAACCAGACAGTTATTGAAGTGTAGAGGATGGATTCAATGATGGTGGAGTAGAACTGTTTCAGCAGAGTCCTGTGGCAGGTTTTAAACTTCCTCAGCTGGTGAAGGAAGTACAGCCTCTGCTGGGCCTTTTTAACAATGGACTCTATGTGATTGTCCCACTTCAGGTCCTGAGAGATAGTGGTGCCCAGGAACCTGAATGTCTACACTGTCGTTACAATGCTGTCCATGATGGTGAGTGGGGGGAGTGCTGGGGAGTTCCTTCTGAAGTCCACGATCATCTCCACAGTTTTGAGCGTGTTGAACTCCAGGTTGTTAAGACTGCACCAGGCAGCCAGCTCTTTAACCTCCTGTCTGTAAGCAGACTCGTTACCGTCCTGAATGAGGCCAATAAGTGTGGTGCCATCTGCGAACTTCAGGAGGTGCAGTCATTGGTGTAGAGGGAGAAGAGCAGTGGGGAGAGGACGCAACACTGGGGGGTGCCAGTGCTGATTGTAAGATCAGATCGCATATGATGTAAAGTCAAAGCTCACGATTTACGTGTTCACACTGTACATGTGAGATACTCAAAATGTGTAGACGATGACACCATGTATATGGACGATAGCCAGAGATATCAAAAAAAAAAAAAAAAAGCTAAAAAAAAGCATCAGGGGGGGTGATATCAAGAGGATTTGTTATTTCCAATTAATGTATTAAATTATTACCATTGCTATTATTATTATTATTATTAATATGGCAGCCTACTTTTATTATTAAATTTATAGGTCTACTTCAATTAATTTGCCCCACAATAATTTCATAGATCATTACCGCACAACTGACGTGCAGATAATAAATGATTAAATTAGCTTACTCCTCATTGAAAATGATTTAGAACATTTAGTTATATTACACAATGAATAGGCCTATAATAAAAATCCTGTCTAAAGTATCCTATATGTCCGAACACTCCTAATAATCAGTCATCAATATAAGACCTTTATTAGTCTACAGACAAAGAAATTTCAAAAACAACTTTGTTTAACATGAAGTACTTAGATTCTGTTGTTTTTGTTGTTTCACCTAAGTATATCAGTCATAAGAGTCGGTTTATTTATGGGGGGGATTATATGTGTTTCCTGTAGCCCAAGTGGTAGAGCATTGCGTTAACAAGCGCAAGGTTTGGGGTTCCATTCCCCGGGTACACATGATAGGTAAAAATCGATAGCCTGAATGCACTGTAAGTTGCTTTGGATATACGCTTCTGCTAAATGCATAAATTTAATTTTATATATATATATATATATAAATATATATAATATATATAATATTAAAGTATATGTATATAATATATATATATATATATAGGAGTATATATATATATATATATTAATATATATATATATATATGTACAGTACAGACCAAAAGTTGCGAACATTCTATTTTTAATGTTTTTGAAAGAAGTTTCCTTCTGCTCATCAAGCCTAGCATTTTGATCAGAAAAACAAAATAAAAAAAAAAAAAAAAAACAGTAATATGTGAAATGATTATTACAACTTAAAATACTAGTTTTCCTATTTTGAATATACTTTAAAAAAATAAAATTTATTTCCTGTGATGCAAAGCGTCAGCATCATCATTACTCCAGCCTTCATGTCACATGTATACATCCAGTCTATACGACATGATCATTGAGAAAGAAATCATTTAATATTCTGATTGATTATGAGTGTTGGAAACAGTTCCTGCTGTCTAATATATTGATGAATAAAAGGTTAAAAAGAACTGCATTTATATTCAAAATAATAAAAAAAAGTTCTAATAATATATATTCTAATAATATATTTTCTTTAATATCCTTGTATATCAATTTAACACATTCTTGCTGAATAAAAGTCTTGATTTATTTATTAAAAAAAAAAAGAGAAGAAAAAAAAAATTACTGACCCCAATTACTGACCAGGTTAGTGTATATTGTATAATTTACAAAAATATTATATTTTAAAAAACACTTTTTTTTTTTTTTTTTTTTTTGTTTTTACTTTTTTATTCATCAAAGTATCTAAAAAAGTCTCACGTTCTGAAAAAATATTACGCAGCAGACACTGTTTCCAACTTTGATAATGAATCATCATATTAGATTGATTCATAAAGGATAATTGTGATAATGATCCTAAAAATTCAGCTTGCATCACAGAAATATAAATGATAATTTAAAGTATAATCAAAAATAAAAACAATTATTTTAAAATTGTAATAAATGATATCACAATATAAACATTTTTTTTCTGTATGTTTGGATCACAATAATTGCAGGCTTGGATGAGCAGAAGAAACTTTTTCAAAAACATTAAAAATAGTAATGTTTCCAAACTTTTGGTCGGTACTGTATATTATATACATATATATAAGGAAAATAAAATTAAGACAATACCCCAATATCTCTCGTCTGTCCTACTGAGAGAATATGTGCGTTCAATGCATCGTCTGATGCCGAAAAGCTCTGTCAGTTCCTGTTACGTTTCTGCTTTCCGGTAACTTAATGAAATGACTGGGGTTTTAAAATGCTTCTTTCATGGGCATAAACACTCATGCAGTTTGCAAATTGTTTGTGTGACATGCACTGGCTCGCCCTTCAATGGTTAAAAACGGAATATTTATTAATTTTGCTACGTGTTTGTCTTTATCACTAATTGCAAAATGATGGACGATGGTTCACATTTCCCGTGATAATAACATTTCTATCAAAAGGATCTCCCTCTTTTTTATGTCTTTTCTTGCTGCATTAAAAAGATTTAAATGGTAAACGGTTATTATTAATAAAGACATATTGTTCACCAACATAGTATGAGGAATAATGCAACAAAAAGGTCAGTCAGGCCAATTGTCTTTTTTTACAGTTCACAAACAATTAGTTTTTGTGGTTTGCAAGTGTGTATTCACATGAATTTCTTTTCTCTATGTAGTGAAGTTTAAGAAATTACAGCAGTGGATGACCTGTTTTTATTTTTTATTTGTTTTGTTTCACCAGATGGCCTACTTGAACATGTATTATTTTACCCTACTTGTTTTTATAGAACCCCCCACCTCCCATTGTAAGTAGAGATATGAGCAGTACATTTGCATGACTGGAAATTAGAAGACCAATACACCAAGATGGCAACCAAGTGAACTAATGTGGAAATGACTTTGGACTTTATGGACATTTTTATATATGATTGTGGTCACAATGAGGTACACTTCGACCTGATTGATTGCCATGTGACATTTTATGAGAGATTTACAGAAGAATTTCAAGAAAAATAAAATTCTTCCTTAATTTTTTAATTATTTTCACTTAATATTTCTAATAATTTGGTGAAAGCCATGAGAAGATATGATGAAATCTTAGTCTAGACAGTAGGTTGCTCAGGTGCATTGCAGTCGTATTACGGACCCAAATAGATTGTGTCACACTCAACTGCAGTATTTCCGACAAAACCTGAAAGGAATTAACCTCCTGAATCGTCCCTGTTAAACAAGATCAGTGAAAGCGAGTGCATACATTACTATAAAGTCTTTTACATTTTTTTTGTGTACATACTAAGGAGGATCCTCACTGACCATGTGCAACAGAGTCATACTGCGAGGCAATAGTACTTGGTGTCCCCATTTATGTTTGACACTCTTCGTGGTTTCTTGTAGTCCCCCGTGTTTGACCTCCATTAGACGATTGCTTGGGATTTTATGCCATCCGTCCGCAGTCTGTCCCCAAACCCGCTTAACATCTACAGAGAGTATCTCCATTAGTGTAACATCGTCCTGTCCTTCGTAATTGATATCCAGTTAACATAGTGTTTAGTTTGACCTTCTCCTGTAGCTGTAATTCAAAAAAAAGGTACCATTTTAAGAGGTTTAATAATCTTTTAAAAGATGAACTTCAGTTGATTATTTTCTGCTGTTTTTGAGAATTAAAAGCGCTGAAGGCAAGTGTTTATGTTTTTATTATTATTTACAATTGCCTCTTAAAAAAGGTTTTTGTATAGAAATTCAAGCATAGTTATGTCATGTTTATGCCATTGTTTTCTGATCAGAGATTATTTCAAAAAACAATGTTTTACAGGTTGTTACCCTCAAAAGCATGATGTCATTCTGACGCGAACAGATTGTATGGTATGGATGTGGGATGTAGGACTTTACCTTCGACATATCGGTAATGAAATCTCGATCTGTTCCCTTAAAGTTCATGAGCACCAACCACAACCGACAGAATCTTTGGATATCTTGTTGAAAGAGAAATGTGGCATTTATGTAATCCTAAAACATTGTCTTGCACTGCAGTCATTTTGTCAATTTTAAACTCAACATTGCAGTTTAGACTGAACAAAACTTCTACCGTTCAGCAGCAATGTGCAGCAGTCATGACTATGATAACTCATCCGAAAATGTGAGGAATCCCACCACAGATATGCACAAAGTTATTCTGAATAGAAACCATGTACGGTGATGGCGTGGGGTTTTGCTTTCTTGCGTTCACTATACCCACATTCACACGAGCTGTGAGAGAGAGATTAGGCTATTAGTCAGCTTATTCAGTACATACATAGTTAATATAGCTAATATGCTGTTATATAAACAGTCTCACCCAGTGAAATGTCAGGTGTGCAGCAGAGAGGCCAGCAGGGAGCAGAGAGATGATGGGTCATCATGAAGACCAATCATTGAGCCCTTACTGGCAAAAACACTATATAATTATAAGGATGGTGGAGACACTGGGCTGTCTGCAAGCCTTTTTTCTTTCCTCATGTGGTTGTCAGTGTGGTACTGATAGTAAGAAGATATTATTTGTGTGGTACGTTCCTGTGTTAGAACCACAAACATACCAAATATAGATATGCATGTGTGCATATGGCTCTGGATGTCACACACACACACACACCACACACACACCACACGACCACACACACACACACACACACACCCTATTTTTTCCTTGCATACGGTTCACATTTTCATGTGTTTGCAAAGTTAAAGGTGCAAGTAGGAGTGTTTTTTTTTTACTGCAATACCAAGTGGCAGATTAGTCAAAATGAATTTTGCTGACCCTGATAGTGAGTTTTCTTAGTGGAACTCCCCCCTCCCAAATAATACAAACAAAAAAAACAAAAACTCTCCCAACTAATGCTGTAAACTATACAGTAAAGCTCCCTCATTTTGGTATATAAAATTAGATGTTAAAATTATAACTTGTATAAAAGCGGAAGAGACTGTACGCTCTTCCAGAGAAATATATAAATTAAAAGTGAGTCTCTTTACATCCAATTTTTTCTCCTAGCCAGAAATGAGGTTACTTTATGATTAATTTGAAACTTTTGCTTGGGTCACACATCTGCAGACCTTCACATAGTGGGGTGAAATGGTGGTGATGATTACAGGGGCCCATGGCTGAGGCTGATTTTTTATTTTTTTGTTTGCTAGTGGGGCAGGACACTATAGTTCATTGATGTAAGTGAGTATAGACAAATAACAGTAAAACTGTGACATCGATTATACCTCCAAAATTAGTCATACAGTGAACTACCAGTAAAATTGATAGTAAAAAATTTGGTACCAAAATTATTCAGAAATTTTGACCTGAACATGTTTGCTTAAGTGTTTTTCTTTAAATTTGCTTAGGTGGACTTTTTTTACACCACAGTCTAAGCAAATTAAGCATTGCTTGGGTATTGGTCAACAAAGTATTGGAAAGTTTGTGTAAATAGAGTCACACTAACAGTTTTTTGGTTGTTGTAAGTCCATTACAATACCTTTCTATCAAAGTTATCTGACATTATCAAGATGAATTTGTCTCTGACACAGCTATAAATTTGAGCGTTGTCATATTTTTATTGGACATTTGTCTAACTACTAAATATACACTATGATAATGTGATGAAAGTTTGTGTTGTGTTGACTGTTATTTTCATTTATACAGTGGAGACTAGTGTGGTGCTATTTTAACATTTGATTATTCAGTGTTCTGTACCTGGACACCTACAAACTTGAAAAAAACTTAAAACACATGTAGTAAATATCACAAATAAATAAATAGAACAAACATACTAAACAATATCAAACAGGGCCCACTGGTAACAATTCTGCAGCTGGGGCCCTACAAACCCCGAGGCTTGTACGGCCCCCTTTGCACACAGTTGTCGTTCTTTAAAGCTTTAGAAGGGATCTCAAACAACAGAGTTCCAAGCCTATATTATTAGGAGTTTGTTAACCCAATATCAATGGACAATTCTTCCAGTAAAGTGTACTGCACCTCTATGACCGTTCCAAATCCCGTGAACGACCTTTGTTCATCTTCGGAACACAAATAAGATATTGTTGATAAAAATCCAAAAGCTCTCTACCCTTTCATAGACAGCAAAGTTACTACCACAAGTTTGTTGATGAAATTTTAGAAACAGAATTAAAAATAAATTTCAAGCATCTCCTCACCTCAAAGTCAGTGTCCTAGGAAGGTTGAACAAGAGAGGCCCGCAATTAGGGTGAAAATAACAGCATTTTGATGGCGTGGCACCAGCACTTTACTACAACAAACTGTTCTCTTCTCATAAAGTGAACATCCAGTCACAGTTCTCACTCTCTGCCAGCGGCCAAGCTGCAGCTGTAGCCCCGACGCCTCCGATTAAACATATTGAATCAGGGGCTCACTTCCGCCCCAAAGTGAGCCCAATGAATGGAACACACCAAAACAAAACTAACACAACAGACACAAAACCGATTGGCTGTCCATCGACCTGGTGTGTCCTGGGGTCTAAGACATTTCCTTGTAGAAATGTCTTTAAGCTGTTTTTAAGATTTAGAATGTATGTAAACACTTCTTTTTCTACAATGTTTATCATATGTTTTTACACAGCAGATGTTATCCAGATCAAGCAGACATTTTAAAGGATGTTCCCAGCTCCCCCCACCACACCCAATACTAGTTACCACCCAAAAGAGCGCAAACAAAAATTAATAACAGTCCAACATGAAAACCATTCCGGATACACACATACATCTTAGAGATGTCTATTGATGTGCTTTTACATCTGGGGAAAACGTCTCAAGGTTACGAATGTAAACCATGGTTCCTCGAGGTGGCGAACGAGCGCTGTGTCGGAAAGACTTTGGGGAATGCGTCTGTGCCGTGAGATGTACTCAGCCCTTGAAGCGTGTGTAATCTGTCCAATGGAAGGACCGTAACCTTGAGACCGTTCCTCTTCAGGAATTCGAGGTGTTCGGAACCGCTATGGGGAAACGAGTTGGTATGCCCACGCTTCAGACAACGACCCATGCCTGTCGTGTTTATCCGCAAGCGCACAGCTTAGGACGAGAGAACGGAAGCGCTCTGCGGAGTAACTGGGCATGTCTAAAGCCCTAAAATTCTGCAAATGTAGAGGGCGGGGGACCACCCGGCAGCGTTGCGAGATGTCCAGCATGGATACACCCTGCTAAAAGAAGGGCCTTGGAGGGCCGCCATACCCCAGTGTGGAGGAGCCTTCGGCTCCCAACAGCGGGGGGAAGACCTGAGGACTCATAGGATACGTTGATTAGCCTTGATATATCCAACGACGTAAGCAGTCTGCTTAGATGCAGGAAAGCCCCTTTTGTGGGGACCATAGATAATAGCAATTGGTCTCGTTTTTCTCCTACAGGGCAGATTTGTGAAGACCTGCCAGCACTTTAGGTTGTGGTTGTGACAGAGGGAACTTTTGGAACATAACCTGCTCGAGTGCTATATGAACGCTTTGGCCTGCCATGCCAGGCACCAAAGTCGAGATAAGTGGGGGCCACTGAGGAGGGCCTCTGAAGATCTCCACTCTCCTCAGCGCGGTAATAGTCAACAGAAGGCAGTTTTAAGGGTCAGCATGTCTGTCTGATATATCTTGTATTGGCTCAAATGGAAGCTTACAAAGTGACTCAACACCAAAACCAAGTCCCATGGGGGAATACGGGACCATACTGGAGGCCTCAGCCTCAGCGCACATGAGGAAACGTTGTAACTAGGGGTGTCTTCCCAAAGACTGACCACCAAGTGGGACATGGTAGGCCGGCAATTGCAGCGCCACGTAAACTTCCAGTGTGGAGTGGGTCAACCCCTGCAGAGAGCCTGGCTTGCAGAAACTCCGCACTGTACCAACGTGGGCAGTTAACTGGGTCAAGCTGACGGTCTCTCGCACCATGAGGGTGAAGAGTTTCCACCTCAGGGCATTCAGTTTCCTCGTTGAGGGAAGCTCTGGGATTTGGGGATGGTCTCAACAAACTTCGGTTGCGAGACCGGATGCTATGAGCTGTGACCCACTAAGCGCACTAGCGTCGGGGTAATCACCAGTTGATCCATCGGCGGTGTGTGGAGAGCCGAACTTACACTTAGCCTTTCTTCTACTGTGCGTAGGACCGATGGAGATACATTTGCAGAGTTTTCCACCGCTTGATCCAAGATAATTATACTAAGGGCGTCACGGACCTCTTGGCGAGGACTTCGTGCTGCGATCAGATGCCCTTAAGATCTTGTTAGGCTTATAAGTGCGGAGACGCTTCTGCTTTTGAGCCTCCAAAATGAGGGAGGCTGGCATGCGGCAGGGGCATCTCCCGCCCAGATGCCCCGAGAGAGCGATGAGGGAGGAACTCATGGAAGGCCGCCGCTTGTTTTTGTGCCTCCTGAAACCTGTTGACGACTGAGCTGACAGTGTCGCCGAACAGGAGGCAGAAGGCTGAAGCGGGGAGTCCCTGAGGCAGACCCTGTCTTTCTCCTTCATCTCAGACAGGGGGTCAGCCATAAGTGTCTCTCCGCGGCCACCATAGCTGCCCATAGACCCGCCCAATCACTCGGGCCATCCTTGGTGGCGCGGAGGGAGAGATCAGGGTCAGTCTCAGCTTGCTGAATATTTTCGGACTTGTCTCCTCTCCCCGGTCTAGCTCTTAAGCAGGTCCGCTTGGTACGACTGTAAACACACCATTGGTGTGCAGACACGCACCAGCCTGACCTGCTGCCGAATACCCTTTGCCCTACCAAAGCCGAAGTTGTTCTAAGCGGCTTGGAGGGCAACGTTGGGGCCTTCCAGAGACGATTGCAGTCACGGGGGACAGAGATAGCTCGCAAAGCGCTGTTCCACCCGTGGCATCGCTCTATAGCACCACGCCTCTCCCATCCCCACCGACGTGGCATAATAATCAGATGAAGGGATGTAGCAGGCGGATGAAAATGGGCGTTTCCCATGATCTGGCTATCTTTTCAGGCAGATGGGAAAAAAAGAGAAGGAGAAGCCCGGCTTGGAGGTGGTTGCCTCACCGCAGAAAGTGTTATCTAGCATACTTTTCTTTGCGGTGCAGATGTTTTCTCTGGGGCCAATCGATGTTGAGCTGGGCCACGCGCGAGTAACCACCTCCAACGAGCTTCTCATATTGGGGGAGGGTGGGTGGCGAATCCCCACAGACTAGATTCCACATCAACTTTCGCAGAGGAAGAGAGGCGGAGTAGAGGGAGTGCGATCCCTCTCCCTGGGAGGGAAGAAACAGCAGAGCGTTGCTTCCGACCCAGGGATTGGGCGCCGGATCTGCCAGAAGTGGAAGGAGATAGGGACTCGCTCGTCTCCATTCCCTCCGCCAGATCCACTTGCGAACACCCACGGAGCTGCAGCTGATGCTCTGCCTCAGCAGAAGTGCGGCCAGCACTGCGGGGAACGATGGCGATGGCTCCCTCCTCGAAGAGAGCCCCGGGATCGAAGCGGGCCACATTGGCATGCGATCACAATCGCGGACAGTCGCCCCCCCGAGGGCCAACTCAGCATGCTTTGACCCCAGGCAGACCACGCACAGACGTGTGTATCCCCACAATGTTATACATCGCGGGCAGGGAGGAACAAACAGATGTTGTATTGTTTAGTTTTTGCCTTGCTCGTAGACATGTTTCTGACTAGCTTGGGACAGACAACAGTAAATAAGATCACAAGACAAACTGAGAACATTCATACACAGAGCGCTTGCTGAAAGACGCGAGAAGCTGATGCCAACTGGGCGGATGTGCTTAGTTGATTCATGGTCGCTTACGTCACCCCGCCCGTGACGTCAAATTCTTCCACTGGACAGATTACACACGATATTCAGAGTCGCTCACAGTGACGCGTTCCCCATAGCGTTTCCAAACGCAGCCGAGTTCCTGAAAGAGGAACCTATTTTTACTCATCAGTAATAAGGCTTGAGCCTTTAACCCTCTGGAGTCGATTAAACGGTATACGCGTTTGAGGCTTTTTCTCCTGATAACCCCGAAACATAACTTAAATTACACTTTTAGTTTTGATCATAACAGATAAGACCAATACATCAATGAAACCGTAAAGGGTCTACTTTTATTTGTAGCCACACATAATACAACAAAACTTTGTGCATTTATAAAATAAAGAAAACAAACAGAGTGCGCTGTCTGCAGTCCGCGTTATTAAAATGAACTGTAACTCAATGAATACTCAACACAGAGACATGAGAGGGATCTCTATAGAAAGCTTGACATGTCTACTTTTAAACTGAGCAAGTGCTACCAAAAATAAATATTCTGTGATAAAGTAATCCATATGAAAACAACGCAATGTCCATCTTCACGTCCCTCCCTTCATTATATTAATGTGACCAGCCCCCGCGCCGAGCGCCGCTTTTTGTTATTATAATCTTGAAGCAGCTGGACGAGGGTTAACTGCCCTCATCAGAGCAAACAAAGCAGCGAGACTGTACTGCACGTTTTTTAAATTTTACTGTTCACTTTGCGCTGAGAGGAATAAGAATGAGATAATTCACCTAAAGAAGGACCACTGAGAGGAAGATTTTGGATTACTTCAGAAAGAAGAGCACGAATCGGCTGGACCCAGCAGAGATAAAACATGAGTAAGTCTTTTTTATTATCAATCTACTTGTATTAGTTTTCATATAACTTTGTACACATTTTACTAGTTAGACTTTTTCCAAACTTTAACTCCTGACTAAATGTATAATCAGGTGAAACATTATGAAGTTTCATTTACATCATCTCAATGTTTCACGATGTCAGGATGTTTTTTTTTTTTATGTTCTATAACATAGACAGCAATACGATATAAAAGTAATAAGAGTTATAATGTTGCTAGCTTAATGTCAGTAAGAATGATTAAACAAAACTTACTGAGATGAGCTATTCTCCTGTTCACGAATATAGCATATATGTTTATAACTATACTATATTGTATAGGGCCTTCATACAAAGCATTGCTTGTGTTTTTACAATTGAATGTAACTAGCTTCTGTTCATCAATATGCTGCTGTTGGTGTAAATAATAATAATAAAAAAGTCTATCAATTAAGCTGTAAATAACACTGACAATAAGGTTCTATGTGGTAATGTGTCTGTTTGTTTTACTGTAAATTACTACTAGTATCAGTTGACCATACACAATAATGTTAATAACTGCAGTTTATTTGCCGTAAAACAGCATGCTTACGTTTGTATTTCAGATAAAGAATAAACTGTTGCAAAGCGATGCCAATGCCAATAAGCAGCCCACTCAGGGAACCTGGAACACAGCTAAGACCAAGCGAGCCACACCACTCCCATCTCTTCAACGTCTCTTCAAAAAAGTATAGTCCTTCAGAGCACATAAACAATATACATTTTGGAAATGCCAGGTATTTGACGTTTCATTTATATATTTCAACATGACACATGAGGCCTGCATTGATTATTTGATCCAAAATACAGAAAGTTGCATTTGCTAAAGCAGTAATATTGTGAAATATTTTTGCCTTTTAAAATAACTGCTTTCTATTGGAATATAGTTTGTAAAATGTAATATATATATATAGATATATATATATATATATATATATATATATATATATATATATAAACTTATTTAGCACACAAGTGCTGATAAATACAATAATATCATGTTAGAAAACGATTTGATGCCTTTTTTCTTTCAATTAATAAAAAAATTCATCTCTTTTCAAAATTTCTAATAATAATAATAATAATAAATGTTTTTTTTGCAGTAACAAATCATAATATTAGAAATGATTTCTGGAAAGATTGTGCGCAAGTGAATCTCAAGTTATTTTTTGGGATAATTAAATCTATTCTAAACAAACTGCAAACCTAAAATAACTGCACTCGCAAGTGAATCTCAAGTTATTTTTTGGGATAATTAAATCTATTCTAAACAAACTACAAACCTAAAAATATATCAATTTATTTTGTCCTCACATTCTTTCTTGTAACTCTTCCCTCTCGGTCACTCACCTGCCTGAAAGGCTCATTATGCAGCTCATTATGGGGTCGTTGTCTTCTCAGGTGTGAATCACAAAAATATTCATGATAGTTGACACCTACTCGCATTTACCCTTTTGAAACAAAAAGTGTCTTAGAAATTTTAAATTAATCTATTGTTTTCTGTGAGTGAGTAAACAAGATGATTTTCACATCATTTTGAAGCAAAAAATTCTAGGCATACAAGCTCCAGGTTTGACAGTCTTGTGAACAAATGCTCTGTATGTGTTTTATGACCCTTATTTCAGTGACTTCAAAACACAATCATGTACATGCAATGACTATTTACACCATTATTGTAGCCCAGTCTGTACATGAATTACAGTGTTATTAGACTTTAGCCATGTATCTATTTATAGGCAACTGAAAAAAGCACCAAAAGTCAGGGGATGTCAAAACTTCTCCAGGCCCCCAAAACCCCTAGACCTCAGGAGGGTTAAATGTGTATGTTTCCATCTGGGTCATTCTTGTAGTTTTGTGATTTTGGACTGAAGCCGGATTCTAAAGAAAATGTAAAAAAAAAAATATATATATATATATCAGAGGGAGAATCCCATCCAAATATTTTCACAGAGAGCTGAATAACATTTATGTAAAATATGCAAGATTATTTCATTGAGAAATAAAATCCAGTGAACTGTACAAATGATCATCTACAACAGCAGTTCCGCAGAAAAGTTGGGATGTTTTGTAAAATGCATTAAAATCAAGAATCTGTAATTTGTTAGTTCTCTTTAACTTTATTTAATTGACAAAATGTACAAAGGAAATGTATTTTCTTAATACAGGCAATTTTTGATTTTGATGGTTGCAAACACACTCCAAAAAAGTTGAGGGCTGAGGCAAAAAAAAAAAAACGTGAAAAGGTTATAGAATATCAAATTAAACTGTTTGAAAAAACAGTTCACAGTAAAGCAGGTGAATTGGTGAGGGCATCATGTTTGGTTTGAAATGGTGATGTTTCATCTTTTTTTCTTTGTAATTTAGCCAATTGAATAATAACGTTAAATAGAATGAGCAAATTATTATTTTTGATTTATTAGCATTTCACAAAAAACGTCTTCCAAAACTTTTCTGGAATTGGGGTTGTACTTTATGCTTTGGCAGACAGGACACGTGTCAGTCACCACTGAAGGTGCCATAATATACTGCATCATGTGTCTGAAAATTTCCAGCAGCAGACCAGAATGCCACAAGCACTGGCTGCCCGACCATGCCTGTGCAAGCCACGTACCGCTGGGGATCAGAGCAATATGGCTTCTAAATGTTTTAATGGTGCTTGTGAGGGTGAGGGTTCAATGTTTAAATTTTTAGGGCAGATAAACTCATGAATGCCAAACTTATAGTTGTCAACGTGAAGGATCTAGGGATCATCAAATGAAGATTTGTGTGTGTTGCATCAAGAGTGCAATCACCATTTAAAATCATATCAAATCAAGAAAGCCAAATAAGCGTAGCGCCATTTTGGCAAATCTAAGGTGGACATAGATGGCGTGGGGTCAGCCGCGCTGCGCCGATGCGCTTGTTTGCTTTTCAAACCCAAGCTGGTAACTATGTGGTACAAAAATGTTATCCTTGTGGCACAGCTGATACAGAAGAGCGTACGCCATCTGAGTACTGCTTAGATTTGTGATGGATGTGAAAAATGGCGACGTTGATTTTAGAGACACAGAGGGAGAGGAAATTGTGGAATGAAAGTCATTAATTTTGTTTTCTTCATGTACAAAAACGTATTCTGACAGTGTTACTTACTAGGGCGGTCTATGGGACCAGTCTCAAGCCACCCGGTTTTCATGCAAAATATCTTAAATTGTGTTCCCAAGACGAACGAAGCTTCTACGGGTTTGGAACAACATGAGGGTAAGTGATTAATGACAAAATTTTCATTTTGAGATGGAGTATCCCTTTAATGAAAAGTCTGTAGCATAGTTTGGTTAACATTTCTCAGTGGTATTGTAAAACAACACCCTTTTTACCCTGTCAAAAACAGCTCTTTTCAGAGCAAGCCATTTTGTAGCATTTTCCTTTGAATGTTAATGAGGCTCTGCTGACCCCCACCCCTCTCTTCCGAGCAGCTCTCAGAGAGCTGATTACTTAGCCACATTCATCGTGAAACTTGCTATTAGAACATTATAAGAAAAGGCTATTTGCAAAGAATTATTAAAAAACCTTATACTCACTTCTTCTGTAGGTGAGGCTGGATCAGGAATGATTTTCGTGCGAACTTAGACGTATTTATGTAGATTGGGGGGCGCATTCCTTTCAGAAAACAAATGTAATCCACTGCGTCTTCAGCGGCTCAGGATGTCATGATAATGCTGTAAATAAGAATGTGAAAACATAATGAAGCTTTTGATAAATATTTTTAATGTGCAGTGAATATATCTAAACACCCCTGTGAACAGATTTATAGGGCAACTATTATGCCCTTTTTACAATATGTAAAATTGGTATTGGGTGTTGCCAGAATGTGTCTGCGAAGTTTCACAGACACATTAAGCACAATGATTATGCTGAGCTGAGCTCATCATAAATTATACAATGTAGATTCACTGATTTTAATGAGAGTGTTTTTTAAAGTGCATAAACTTGCGCTAGACTGAGCTTGTGATGAGTGCTCTTTGGTAATGAAATGTTCTTTGCTCGTTTTCTGTACCTGTTAGCTGTTTTTTAAATTAACTGCGGAAATTTAAGTATTTATAATTAGTAACTTACGATGTTTTCATATTAATTGGTTTATCATTTTAAATATAAATTCAGTCATATTAAAAACCTTATGCAGCTTTTAGCCTTGTGCTGGAGTTGGTATTGGAACGTAAATAAATAATTAAATAAATTAGCATGATAATATCGTTTATCAGGCGATCCTCACAGGTGATGATAAGACAATATGAAAATTGAGCCATACAAGCGCCCTAACATAGTATAGAGCGTTTTGGACAGGTATGTAAGCTCCATGTTTACAAGTTTGGGAGGGATAAACCCATGAAATGGTATATCTCAGTATAGTCCATGAACAATAATCTGGGTTAAGAAATGATGATTTTGACATCAGAAAAACTTCCCATTTAACTATGACGTTGTGACGCAGACTGCTCCTGTAAAGCCAGAGGTTGACAAATAGTCGTGTGCTCTATTATGGTAATTAAGGCATAATGTGGAGGCAGTGCAAGGTGTTTTTCAGCATGTTTGATAACAAAATTTGTGTTTTGTAGAGCTGTGAAGGTGAAGCTTTGAGAAAAGATTGGATTTGAGTTAAGAATGACAGATTTTGCATATTCAGAACGATTAGATTCGATTGCGATTCACAATTCAATTTGATGCAATTTCGATTAACGATTCAATTCTACATTCTTTAAGTGCACTCACAGGGATTATTTAAATGCTTCCCCTAAATTCTTTAATGCTTAGTCAGGGGGCAAATTACACAGCCTCCTTTAAGGAGTCAGAGAGTGAGAGCAAAAAACACTTCAGACTTCAGCACTACTTAAATTTAACTTAATTTATACCAATTTAGTATAGGCTACTAAAAGTACAATTGCAGGGTATTTTTATTAAGTACATAAATATGTTAATTTATTTCTATTATACTTAGCATGAAATAAATGTATTTAAAATACATTTTAGTATATTTATTTTTCACTAGGGTATAGCCAAGATTAAAAAAAAGGCTTAACATCACTCTGCAATAACAGCAGCACACAAGACAAATATAAAACTTTGCAAGTACTTCCTATGGCTTTTTTTTTAAATGAGATACAAACTAAAATTTACAGTTTTTGTTTAAAGTTCAGAAGTCAGTAATTGACTGTCCTTCATTTGCCAGGGTTTCATTTAGAAACTATTTTTTGGTTTGATAAGTTTCTACAATCAATTCCTAGACATGTATGTAGAGCATGTAGCTGCATGTAATTCTTACAGGAAACATAAGCCTTACTTTGTGTTGCTGTAGTGGGCCATTAAAAAAAAACTAAAAAAAAAACAAAAAAACTGCAAAAACTGACAACTAATCTCTTGTGGTGCGTAAAGGAAATTGCAGAAGTTGATTGTTTGACCTGTTTTTGTTCTTTTTTGTTTTACTTTATTTTACACCAGTCTGAAAATGACCATGTGCCCTGCATGTAAAATTGTAATTATGGTTGTGACAGTGTGGACACTTCAATGCTTGCCATGTGATAATTTTATTGAAAGAAGCTTTAAGGAAGAATTCAAGAAAAAACATTTATTCCTTTCTTATTTTTTCAATAATTCACTTAACATTTCTAATGATTTCCTGGATCCATGGAAGATATGCTGAAATCTTTGTGTACACATTAGGCATTAGCTCCAGGTGAATTGAAAGATTAAAGTAACAAAATTATAAGACACAAACTGCAGTGTTCTCCACGAAACCAAGGACCACCAGAATCTCTCGGTTAAAAAAAAAAACAGATCAACAAATGACTGAAGTGCTTTATATCAGTTTAAAACCAGTTCATGAATTAACAAAGTCTATGGATCATCTTTGTACGTACATTGCAGAATCCACCATCGCCATATGTACACATCATCTGTGAGAGCGAGAAGTAAATCTCTCCCCATCTATTGTAACATTCTGTGTTATTCATTACATACACGTTTGCCTCCATTAGACGACTGCTCAGTGGGCCATTAGTCTGCAGTTGTCCCCAGCCCGCAACACCTACAGAGATTATTGCCTTAATATCTTCTCCATCTTTTGGTAATGATATCCATTTAACATGATTGTTTAGTTTGACCTTTTCCTGTAGCTGTAATTCAAAAACACAACCATTATTAATAGAGAAAAAAGCAAACTTTCTTATATTCTAGATTCATTGCACACAAAAATAAAACAATTCAATTTTTTTTTTTTTTTTTTTTTTTTTTTTTTTTTTGGGATTGCAATTCTGATTACAGCTTAGGAAAAAAAGAATCAGTATGTCAAAAAATCAGAATATTCCATTTTGAGCTTGATAAGTTTGATTAATTTTGAGTATACATACTCGGTACCTCCTGGGCTAGTTTAGAACATGCAACCACAATTATGGGAAAGACTACTGACTTGACAGTTGTCCAGAAGACGATCATCGACACCCTCCATAAGGAGGATAAGCCACAGAAGGTCGTTGCTGAAAGGGCTGGCTGTTCACAGAGTGCTGTATCGAAATATATTCAAAGAAAGTTTACTGGAAGGAAAAAGTGTGGTAGGGAAAGGTGCACAAGCAACAGGTGAGACCACAGCCTTGGGAAAATTGTCAGGAAAAGCTGATTCAAGAACTTGGGAGAGCTTCACAAGGAGTGGACTGAAGGCCAGAGTCAGGCGCATCAAGAGTCACCATGCTCAGGACATCTACAGGAAATGGGCTACAGCTGTCACATTCCTACAACCAAGCCACTTCTGAACCAGAAAAAAAACCATAAAAAGCATCTCACCCGGTCTGTGTAAGGAGGAAAAAAAGAACTGGACTGTTGCTCAGTGGTCCACAGTCCTCTTATCAGATGAAAGTAAATTTTGCATTTCATTTGGAAATCAAGGTCTGGAGTCTGGAGGAAGACTGGAGAGTCACAGAATCCAAAGTCCAGTCTGAAGTTCCGAAGTCAGTCATGATTTGGGGTGCCGTGATGTCTGCTGGTGTTGGTTCATTGTGTTTTATAAAGTCCAAAGTCAATGCAGCCATCTTCCAGGAGATTTTGGAGCAATTTATGCTTCCGTCTGCTGACAAGCTTTATGGAGACGCTGATTTAATTTTGCAGCAGGAATTTAGCAACTACCCACAGTGCCAAAACCACTTCCAAGTGTTTTGCTGACTATCATATTACTGTGCTTGATTGGCCAGCCAACTCACCTGACCAGAACCTCACAGAGAATCAATGGGGTATTGTGAAGAGGAAGATAAGTAACATCTGACAAACAATACAGAGGAGCTGAAGGCCGCTATCAAAGCAACCTGGGCTTCAATAACGCCTCAGCAGTGCCACAGGCTGATCGCCTTCATGCCACGCCGCATTGAAGCAGTAATTCGTGCAAAAGAAGCCCCAACCAAGTATTGAGTGCATAATTAAACCTGCTTTGGAGATCTTGAACATTTCTGTTTTGTAAATCTTTTTTGATTGATCTTTGAGAAAATATACTGAATTTTTAATTTTCCTAAATTGTAACAGTCGTAAACCATCAGAATTAAATCCAAAAAACTCTTGAAATATTTCAGTTTGTGTGCAATGAATCTAGAAAATAAGAAAGTTTGCTTTTTTGAATTAAATTACAAAAAATAATTTTTTTTTTTCCGTGATATTCAAATTTTATACCTGTACTGCTATTTTTTATGGTAAGTACAGAAGCCCTGAAGGCTAAGGTTTGTTTTAGTACCTCTTAAAAAAGAGTGTTTTTTCTACATTATTGATTTATTCTCCTAAGTATAACAAAAATTTCTCTTTTTTTGGTGGGGGGGTTGTCCAGGTATCCATTTGAGTTTAAGCAGTTGTTCAGCTGATTAAAAACAACCTTTTTAATAATCTTGCCTATAAAATAAAGATTTGATATTGGTCTATAGTTGCTCAATATGGTGTTATCAAGATTGCTCTTTTTCAGAAGGGGCTTAACAACTGCAGTTTTCAGGGATTTTAGAAAAGTGTGGGAAGTGTGTCAAGATAGCAGTTTGACAATGTTGTTGGTGCTGTGCTATTTCTTCCAAAATATTGCTGAAAATGGCTTCAAAAACAGACATAGTAACTTAATTTTGAAATTAAGACTAATTTTCTCAGCTTGTGGTGTCAGTAACACCGATAGTAAGAAGATATAAATTGTGTTACTTCTTGTCATCTTTATCAAACTGTTACATGGAAACACAACATACAAGATAATGCAAAGATATGTATGTGTATGTGTGGCTCTGGATCTCAGAGTATGGAAATGGCTTTTGTATTTATTTGTCTTATGGCTATATTGTAACATTTACAGGTTTTTCCCCAATTTCTTTATAGTGACAAGTGGAAATTAATTTTATTGTGATCATCACTATGTTGTTGACTGAGCTCAGCTTTTTTTTTTGAGATCTAGTATAGACGTTTCAACGGCAACAACATAAACAAACGTTACTGTGCATGCATGCTTTTGTGGCCCTAACTTAACTTCTGGTAGACTTCCAAATAGAATCAATAACAACAGCTAAGTAGTCCCTGTAGAGTAGATTATTTTTGATAACAACCAATATATGTCTACTTATCACCGTTAACTTTAACTGCATTATAGACGGGTGCCATAGCCAGACTGATAAACAAACACTGACCAGAAGTTAACTTAGGGCCAGGCGTGTGCGCCTGATGAAACCGGTCTATAGATCATATGTCTAAAGGATTTTTTAAAAGTCCTGATGATCTGTGAAGTAATTAAATGCACAGTTGTTTACTTTTTACTTGGTTGGAATACATTTTAATTTGCTTTACAATTATCTCTTAAATCTCTAACCCTAACAGGGAACCTGTTACCTTTCAGTGACTTTGTCCTTTGTTATTCAGTTTGCATATTAATGAAATGCCTGATGTTTTGGAGCACTGTCAGATGTATGCTTATGATAGTTATATACTTGCATACTAAAAGGTAAACTAAAAAAGCAAGCTGCAGAAGAATTATCAGCAGAAATGGTTAATATTACTAACTGGTTAAAAAAATGCATGTTTACATCTTAATGTTAGTAAAACTGTATGTATGATTATTTTTTCAAAAGTCTGCAAATGAGTATAAATATTTATGTAAATACATGATTCACAACCCACATTAAAAAATCAAATTAAAAAAGTTTAAAAACTTCACTGAATGTGAAGCTATTGTTGGTAAAGGGTCAGTTACGTCTGTGAAATTTTTGTGGGCAAAAAACGTCCATTGTCTATTACCTATAGCAGGGATAGGCAATGTTGTTCCTGGAGTGCCACTGTCCTGCAGAGTTTAGCTCCAACCCTAATCAAACACAGCTGAACTAGCTAATCAATGTGTTCAGGTTTACTAGGGCTACATGCAAGTGAGATTTTTTTTTCTCAGGTTTTTTTTTTTTTTTTTTTTTTTTTTTAGCTAAAGTCTGCAGGACAGTGGCACTCAAGGAATGACACTGTCTATTCCTGACCTATAGTTTTCCTATAATGTAGTTCAGGGTTAGGGTTCAAGTTGAGCTCAGTCAACAGCATAAAATTGATCACAACAATATTAATTTCCAAATTAAACAAATCAATACACAAAGCAATTTTCATATTCTGACAGCAAAATCTACATACTCACATGCATCTCTTATTTATTTCTCCTTTATTTAACCAGGTAAAACTTTTACAGAAGTGACCTGGCTAAGATGCAAACGATTTTTAATGATGCAAAGATTTTAAAGATTTAAAATTCTCATATTTTGTAGTTTAATATAACAGTTGATGCAGATGACAAGAAGTGAGACAAATAATATCTTCTTACTATTAGTGTTACTGACACCACAAGCTGAGAAAAAAAGGCTTACAGGCAGCTCAGTGTCTCCCACCCATCCTCACATTTATATAGTGTTTGTCAGTAAGAGCCTACTGATTGTCTTCATGATGACCATCATCTCTCTGCTCCTGCTGGCCTCTCTGCTGCCACACCTGACCTTCACTGGTGAGACTGACTATATAACAGCATATTATATTAATTGGTATCTGCTGAATAACCTGACTGACAGCAGTCTCTCTCTTTCAGCTCATGTGGATGTTGGTATAGTGAACGGCACAGAAGCAAAACCCCACTCCAGACCTTTCATGGTTTCTCTTCAGAAGAACTGGCGACATATCTGTGGTGGATTCCTCATTTCTGATAGATTTGTTATGACCGCTGCACATTGCTGGAAGTAAGACTTCAGTTTAGTCTGAACTACAATTATGAGTTCAAATCATAATATCATAATTAAAAAAACTTCTATAATGATGGTATTGTTCATAATAGTAATATGACTTTCTTACACAGAAATGAGAAACTAACAGCTGTGGTTGGCGCACATAACCTAAGACAGAATGAAGGGTCTGTCCGCATTGGTGTGAAGTCCTACCACATACATCCACACTTCAACATGCACACTCTGCAGAACGACATTATGCTTTTGAGGGTAACAGTAGTTCCAATGATTGTTTTTAAAAGATTTATCAGACTGTCTTTTAATGATGATATTGTTTTTGTATTACAGCTAGAGAAAGAAATTGAACAAAAACAAGAATGTCATGAAGATTTCCATACCAAAAAAAGAGAGCGAGATTGAAGCTGATTCTGTTTGCAGTGTTGCCGGCTGGGGAAGACTGAGTTTTAAAGGGAAAAAGAGTTTTCGTCTCATGGAAACAGAAGTGAAGATCATGAATAACACTGAATGCAAAAAATAAAATGGAAAGACAACTTCTCAGCCTCACAGATGATGTGTGTCTACGGCGATGGAGGAAGCTGTAGTGTATGTAAAAACATTATCGAATTGAGACCATCATTAATGAGAAGTACTGTATCAATTCAGTCATGTGTTGATCTGTGTTTCTTCACAGGAGGATGGAGGAGGTCCTTTGGTTTGTAAAGACACTGCAGTTGGTGTCACTTCCTTTGGTGACCCAAAAATCTGCAATAGTCGTGAACGACCTGTAGTTTATATAAAGATTTCACCATATATTGAATGGATCTGCAAAGTTATTGCAAATGTTGAATGATTTTTGCAATGAAACAGAATAAAGTATGTTTAAATGTTCAATAAACAAACTATGTGTCACGCATCAATTGTAAGTGGTGTTTATTATTGCAGCACTATAAAATAATAGTAGTCTGCTAATAAGGATTCAAGTATAGTCTCGATCCCAGGCTAGGTGATATAGGAAAAACATACAGTGTTGTCCACATGCATCTGACGTAAAATCCTGACCCCTTTAGGTAGAATATAACACAACGGGGGTGTTGGATGTCAGAAAGTTTTTGATGGTGATTGGGAAGTGTTCGCAGTCAGGAGTGCATTTCCAAAGTTATTGAAAAAACAGCCGGAACCATCTTGAGTTAAATAAGTGGTAATCCAGTGTTCACCAGGCTGATTCAAAGGGTGTGTGTTAATGATAGACATTGATGGTAAGTTCCTTAATGGGGTTTCAGGCAAATGATTGCTCGGGAGGATGCCGATAAAATTAGTGTTTTTGTCCATGATAGCCGTGAGTTGCAACGAGTTCATTTTCTGTTCAGCAGTAATCGACCAGGACCTGTCTGCAGTTAGACATTTCGATGACACTGTCAAACACTGTAAACGATGAGATTAATAGTATGTGGTAACGGTTGTCTGAAGCGTCCTTCGAGTCTGTTATTCCCGGACTTGATGAGCGATATGTGCTGACCACAATCTTCGTCAGGCGTTAGGTTAAAGGTGTAAAGCGTGTAGCCTTACAGAAAATCATCCCTGTTGATAGAGAGGGCCTGATTTTTAAGATGCCTCCCGGTTGCAGTCGCCAGCTGATAAAGTTCACACACGGCAGATCCTGAGGCAAAGTCTGGCTGTAGAGGTTTGGCGGGGAATTGTTGTTCGTCAGCGTACATGGCTAGGAACTCCAAATCGTAATGATTGAATGCGAATTGGTTTTTATCGTAGGTTCCGGTGAAGGAATAGTTATCCACCATAGCCAGGATGATGGATTTCGGTAAGGTCCCCAAAAACAAATTTTCCTGATTTGATACACAGGACCCCATTGGTATGGAGAAAATTTTCAAACACACCCTATCTATGGGGTACTTGGCCATAGTTGAGAGCAAGGTCTGGGCATGTGCCAATCTTACGGATGGTAATACAGTCACTTTCTTGACAAAAAGCATAGCCGACATGATATTTAATTTATAGGCCACATCCTCATCGGTCATCAGGCAGAATTTGTCTTTGCTTCTGATCAGTCGTATTTTTATGTCGATGCCGTTTAGCATTCATTTTAAGAAAATGAAGAAAATATCATTGTGAATAGGCACCAACAGTTCCACAACCTTACTCCTGGCTGTGTAGATCTATCTCTTTGGTCAGCCCACAGGTCAGTCTCACTCATCTGCCCCGCTGTGTCTTTGAAAAACAGACCAGCTGAGAAAAGCGATTCCAGCATATCTTTGCTGTAGTTGAGAAGACTCTCAGTGATACATCACTAAGGATACGTGCTCAAACTCTGAGATATCAGGTGGTCACCAAGACTGACGTCGACTTGTGAAAATATGGTGGCTCTGGGGTAATTTATTAGGGATACCTTTGCAGTGTCTGCAATGTCAGCCCCATACGGTCTCATGATTTTAAGACGTAGAAACAACAACGTGTTGTCGATGTAATCTTCGCCTGTACCCGGGATAAAAAACTCCAAAGGGGACGAATCCGATAATGCCGATAAAGGAGGTATTTCTAAATAGGCATTTTTCTCGATAATCGTCTGGGTCAGCGGGACTGTGAATAAACCCAACTCGGATTTGATGCACTCTCCTGACATGCAGTGCAGTAACACCATGTTAGAATATGGTTTTTATGGATCTCTTAACCACGGTGTTTCTTTTCTTAGTCTTCTTACACTTTCTGGGCGTAACTGAGGGCTTCTCTGACCTTTGCTTTGTTTTCTTTATCGAAAGGCCACGCCTTCATATACCCGGTGGTTTAGACAATCTCTTACGTGCCATGACCATGAGACCCAAACCGTCTTGAGCTTTAGGATCACCATTATATGATCTAGACAAAGCGTTTGAGACAACGTCGGAAACTATATTTTTAGCAGCCACTTTTAGGTGAGGTTTAGCAATGTTGAACCCCTTTTTTAACAACGGTACTGCCATCCTAAACAGACCTCTGAAAAGACCTCCTAGAACGGCTCCGTACATAATGGCTCCGCCGGCATATCTTGGTAGTCCGCTGCCAGACTGATTTTGATAATAGTCGGCGTAATCAGCCACATTCATCCCTCGGGCGTTGTAAAAAGACATTTTTAAAAACCTAGATTGTTTTGTGGGCCTAAAGTGTAGTTTTACAATGACTTTTCTGTAAGAGAATCCTTTAATTCTACGGTGATGTCCGTGATATGAGACTTGTTGACCGATGCGTAATGGGGTTTGTCATATCTGACACTGATGATATCATTCTTTTCCCCAGTTATATGTACCCATCTTAAAAGTGGTACGTACGAATCACCCACTAATTGGTATTCGATAATGTCGGTATAAACATACATTGTATAGAAGCCCCCATTGATATTGGCTTGATGAGGGGCATTCGTAATAATGGTCTTTGTAAAATCAGCATTTTCATGGTAGGCCGAACGTCCTAAAGGCTCCTCAGGTTTCATACCTAAAATAGTAGTGAGTTAAAAAATTAAAATTAAATTAAATGTATGCATTTAGCAGACGCTTTTATCCAAAGCGACTTACAGTGCATTCAGGCTATCAATTTTTACCTATCAGTTTCTCTTAGAAGCTTACCCAAATGTTAGGTTTTGCAACCATTTGAACTATGTTTATTAATTGATCATAAGCCAATCGCAGCTGGTGCGTTTACCTCATTTATCCTACGGACCACGGTGCGAACAGTTAAGTCAATGCAAAGACGTCTGTTGTGAAGTTAATTTTACACATGAATGAAGCAAATAAACTCAAAATGTTCAAGGGTCCAACTACGTGCGAATAGCACGATTTATTTGTGCAAGTCACGTCTGGTGTGAACACACTGTAAGACCGCATCTTTTAACCGTTTTTTACCTCCTAAAGATCCGGGGATAGCTGGGGTGTAATAGACTTTTTTCATGAGCTCGGACATATCAACGTTTCGACCCTCTGCAAAAGAATAACAAGTACAAGTGTAGCATTTCAGGCTTTTATTAAAAAAATAAAGATATAGTAAAAATAGGGTTTCAAATTGGATACACAATGACAAGACTAAAATTCAAATTGGTTACAAGAATAAAATAAAAAAATTGGTTACATAATGACAAGAATAAAGTTCAGATAGAATGTTGTTACAAATTGTCTAACCAGTAAAGACAATTTATACATGACATATACCCCTGATCTAGTATATAGTTTGACCAGAATTTCAACCATTTTTGCTGACCTTGTTTTTCCTCATTTTTTGAAACAAGCTTCACACATACATCAGTTACATATGTACACATACATAATACCTTGCTAACTCCTATCCCTTGGACCGGCTGCGGATATCTTATCTAGAATTTTTCTGAGCATTACAGCCGGTGGATCAGATCTGTTAACACACGTAAGTCAATGTACCCCATGTATCCGTAACTCTTCTCATAACATCCATTTGTTTCTTGAGATTCTTTATACGTTTCGTTTATCCCTCATAATATTTCTCGGGATCACACACATGTTCGATAGCCGTAAGTATTATTTCGATCATTTGCTCTTTATAACCTGAGATAAACACGAGGTCTCTGAAAAAATTCTTCACGCTACACATGGACCCCATAATGTTGCGCTCACAGTCCAGGGACAGACACACTGCTTTGCCAGAGATCTAAGGTGTTGTAAACAACCTTCTTTTCTCTTTCTTGCAGTTTTTTTGAGATGATAAATGGTTCATCTCAATTCATGCAGGGTAGCTCCAGTAGTTCCTTGAATCCTCAGATTGATGTTGGTCATTAAACTGCAGCGGCATAGGGTGAAGTCGATAATGGTCTGAAGACCGGGCTTGAACAGTTTGCAGTTCAGCTCATTGAAGCATGAGTTGAAATAGTATGCGGCAGGCTCAAACAGACAGGAATGTTGCAGCTGGCTCGGATGATCCGTTGCACAACCCTCGCACTCCTCCCTCAGTTTGTTGTCAATGATGTGCTGCAAAAGCAGCACGATCATTGCTTTCATAATTTTGAACCCGATGCCACTGAAACACCGTCTGCGGTTGTGGGCTGAGGTAGTACACAGTTCCTTTAGGTAGCTCAGGTTGCGATATCCAAGCTCTGTGCAGAATTTATCCAAGCATTCTTCGTGCAGTTTGGGTGAGCGGTGTTCATCTGTCGGAATATAATTGATAGCATTATCATCAGGAGCAACGAGGTTGAAAGGAGCATAATCGCTTTGTAAAGAGTCTTCTTGAGACATGTTGGAAATGTGATATGGGGAGGTACTTACTGTTCTTTATAATGGCTGTAGTAAATGGGCGGGGACGTCAACACCTCTGAACTTTTTCCGGGGTAACTATTGGGGTGAAACAGCCATGTTTTAATTTTGTTGTATCTGTCACGCATGTCATACCACTTGAACGTTTTGTTTACGATCTGGTCACAAAGGTCAAAGCCCTAAATCAAGGGTCATAAATCATTTTTGTCATAAGCTGCATGGTAACAACTTATAATAGTCTCTTACTGGACTCTATATACAAGCTCTCCATAAAACAAAGAAAAAAAGCTCTGCAAATTAACAATATTTTAATAGCCACATATAAGACAGACACTTCATATTTAATGGTATTTTATTAATTTTATTGCATTAAATGTATTCTACTTTCAATAAAACATTTGCAATTGGTTTTTAAAAGCTGATTTAATGCATGTTTTAGCCTGGGTTTTTTATTGCATTTACACATGTTTGACCAGCATGCATCACTAGCATGTGGTGTTTCTAGTGCTTTAATGGCAGAGTTTAATTAATTTAAGTGGGTACAGTATATTAAACATATTAAAAATATGGATTCAGTACCGTATATAAAAATAATACAGGCATAATCTGAAAAACAAGCCTTGTGCATCACAGGGAATAATATTTAGAGATTTTTACAGATGGTTTGATACCTTTAGATCAAATGGTGTTGTTGTTTAATGGATTTATATTATTGCATACATTAAAAGTTATAAAAAATTATTATAAAACACACAAAAATGCTAATTCCAAAAATGGAGCCTTGTGCAATAACAGGGGTGTTTTTCTGAACATTTTATTATCAGTTTGATAGTATTATGTCATGTAGTTAAATTTTTCAATGAATTTATATGGTTAATTTCTATATAAAAAAATATTTCTAGAAATTAAGCCTTGTGCAAC
Source organism: Cyprinus carpio (assembly GCF_018340385.1). NCBI lineage: Eukaryota > Metazoa > Chordata > Actinopteri > Cypriniformes > Cyprinidae > Cyprinus > Cyprinus carpio. Next base: position 24,119,985 of record NC_056618.1, read on the forward strand.
ATAAAGGGCATATATTTATGTCCATCTGAGTTAGTTTGTTCTCAAAACATAACAGGCGCAAAGAGTTTAATTGGTATGAAACCGAATGTCTAATGAATGTCAAACGTCAAACTAAATTTACCGCAGATAAGTATCATGTATGACAATTCCACTCGCAATGATCTCATTAACTTTGTTCATGTCATCTAGGAACAAAATAATTGCGCTGCTCATTCTTGATGCTGACAGAACAAACAGCGTTCCGCGGAGACAACTTTAATGCCATGCCGATGCTTGACGCTCGATTTGCTGATTAAGCATCACCCATTCAGACGCTGCAATTCTAATCAAGCACAGGCTGATCGACAGCGTTTTGCTTTTTGTTTAAACAAGCACACGCAGCTCTACCAGATTATAAGAAAAGGTTAGAAAAGAGAGTTTGAATTTACAAAAGCTTTTATTTACAAGAATTCACCCATTTACAATTACATAGCCTCAAGTAACAAGTTAATAGTTACTTAACCCTCTGGAGTCGATTAACGCGTATACGCGTTTTGGGGTATTTTCTCCTGATAACCCCGAAAAGAACTTAAATTACACTTTCAGTTTTGATCGTACAGATAAGTGCAATACATCAATCGAATCTGTAAAGGGTCTACTTTTTTTTGTATACAGACATAATAACAACAAACCTTTGTGCACTTATAAAATAAAGATAACAAAACAAGGAGTGCTGTCTGCAGCCTTTGTCTGCGCTGATCTTCAGATACAAATGCGTCATTAAAATGAACTGTAACTCAGTGAATACTCAACGAAGAGACATGAGAGAGATATCTATAGAAAGCCTGACATGTCTACTTTTAAACTAAACAAGTGCTGCTGAAACACAAATATTCTGTGATAAAGTAATCCATATGAAAACAACGCGATGTCCGTTTTCACGTCTCACTTCATTATCTTCTAATGCGACCACGCCCCCCGCGCCGAGCGCGCTTTTGAGATTCAAATGTTTTACTGAAGCGCGCGGCTTTTGAATACGCCCACACAACAGAAGACAACGCAGCGAGACTGTTCTTCAAGTTTTTATTATTTTACTGTTTGCTTCGCGATGAGAGGAATAAGACATAATTCACCCCAAAAAGATGTGATGCGGCTGAGGATTTGAGATTTGGATTTCCTCAGAAAAAAAGAATGAAGCACTTTATTCAGCAGAGATCATAAACATGAGTAAGTCTCTTTTTATTGATTTATATACTTGTACTAGTTTTCACATAACGTGTAAACATTTTACTAGTTAGACTTTTTCCAAAGACTTTTTCCAAAACTATAATTCCTGACTAAATGTATAATCAAGTGAAATATTATGAAGTTTCAATAACAATATACACTACTATACCATTCAAAAGCTTGATGTAAATAATATAAATGTACCAATAAATGTAACTGTAACAAATGTAACAATCATTGCTGTTCTTTCAATTTATCCCCCCTAAAAAACCTGAAAAAAAATATTCTCAGCTCTTTTCAACATTAATAATAATAATAATAATAATAATAATAATGATAATAATAACAATAAATGTTTTTTTTGTAGAAAATAAGATTGTTAAAAAGATTTCTGAAGGATTGTGTGACTGGAGTAATGATGCAAAAAATTCAGTTTGAAAGTCAGCTTTGATTTTTCCTAATAAACTGTTTAACTGCACTCACAAGTCAATATTAAATAATGTTGTGGGATAATTAAATATATTCTAAATAAACTACAAACATAAAATTATATACATTTATTTTGTCCTCACATTCTTTCTTGTAACTCATCCCTCTCAGTGACACAGCTGACTGAATGGCTCATTATGCAGCTCATTAATGCAGGCCTTTGTCTTCTCAGGTGTGAATTCATGATAGTTGACGCCTACTCGCATATGACTTTTACCAACAAAAAGTGTCTTAGAAAATTTAAATCAATATATTGTTTTCTGTAAGTGAGTAAACAAGATGATTTTCACATCATTTAGAAAAAAAAAATTCTAGGCTACAAGCTCCAGTTCTCAAAATATCTGGGAACCAATTTTCTGTATGTGTTTTATTGTCTTATTCAAGTGATTTAACATTTTTAGTTTTTCACTAACCATGCATAAAATTTTTTTTCTCAAAAACACAATAATGTACATATATGCTGCTCACATATTATTATAGCCCAGTTTGTGCTGATTACAGTGAGATTAGACTTTAGCCATTTAGATATTTATAAGAAACTGAAAAAAGCACAAATGTCAGGGCATGACAAAACTTCTCCAGGCCCCAAAAATACCCTTAGACTCCAGAGGGTTAAAGTTAGTAACAGATTAATTTGTCATCAAAAATTGCACACTGAGCATCATTACAGCACCAAATATTTTCAAAAGAAAAAAGATTAATACATTTATAGTAATACAAATCAATTAAAATTCTAGACTGCAACTGGTTAAAAACAATGCAACAATGTTTGTGTTATATCCTGTTCAATTTTCTTTCTCCTGCTCAAATAGATGGACATCTTTGCTTGTCCCACCACAAAATTAAGCAGTTGACAGATTTGTTCTTAGAAACATAATTTACAACCTAATATGAAAATCTCTTGTGGGAATACTACATTGCAATTTTTAAAAATAACCTTTAAAACAGAAAACAGTAGTTCAAGTCATTGACAGCTTAAGCTGCAGTCCTTAAGTTGCCTCTTTGTCGCCATCTCTGTTTGAAAACCTGCAATTGCAGTTATTTGCACAATTATCTTTATTGCATGGGTTGAGCACATGGATGAATCTAATGTTTTGAGCATATGTGTGGCTGTCAGTCACCGCACTGGTGTGGATACTTTATTTAGGAATCACAGATTCTAGCCTACATCTTGGAAGTATGACCCAAATAAGAATTTTCACCGGATACTGTAATCTGAATTAGGGATCCACCGAAATGAAAATTATTGACCGAAGAGCCGAAACTGAACAAAGTGAAGGACTGGGCCAAAGGCTGAAGGCCGAATACCGAACATGGTTTTTTTGAGTTTTTTTCCCCATGTATTTTGCCATTTTTTTTTCACCATTGCATAAGTTAAATATCCAAAATGTGCTTTTTAAAGTTTTGTCTTGCTTTTCAAAAAAATGAAATAAATAAATAAAATCAATCAATCAATTACAAAACAACAATTTACAAAATATTTAACACTGAACATTTTTAACATTCTAGCAGACACCTATACAAACAAAGCACAATTGAACTTTAAAATATAAATAAGTTAGTAAAATAATATTTTTTGGCCGTCAGACCCCCTTCTTGAATCAGGCATGTATTTTTTACTGTACAAGTAAAAACAGATCTGAGCAGATTACAGATCTGAACACTATATGTGAATGTTATAATAAATGTATTAACAGAGCTGTTGTAATGATTATTATCATTATTATTGTCTTTTTATTTTATTTTTCAGAACAACAGTAAAATTACAATACTTACATTTATGAATGTTGATAGATTTCTTGCTTTTTCTCAACTTTTATTTTGGCGGAAACGCGCAGGAAGACCTCAGTGCTTCTTTTTGTTGACAACAGCAGATTTATAAATGAGTCTCATTACGAATATGTTGTAAGTATCACATTGTCACATGCCCTGTGTAAAAATTCACAAAATTCATAAAGATGTTTTCCTTGTGCTTTGGACTTTGAACCCTGGTTAACAAGCTAGTTCCGCAAGTTTGTGCAGCTCTGTCAGAATACGAGCAATGTATGCGTGTATTCGAAAACATAACGTTCTGCAGTTTTACTTACTAATTGTTTAAGGCCATTTCATGCTTTCAGTCATCATACAGCAACCAGCAACTATCACGCCTTCCTCTTTTCATAGAAGACACACGATGCAGTACTAAACAGTCTCTCGCTGTCGTTGCTTGTAATGATTTTGCATCTTTCAAATAGCAACTAGCTGGTTACAATTTATTCTGTCTTTCCGCTTATTCGTACTTTCTATTGGTCCTTTAGAAATCATTCTAATTTTGATTTTTATCAATGTTGAAGACAATTGTGCTGCTTCATATTTTTATGGAAAATGTGATACATTACCATTTAATCTATTGTAATATTATATATATATATATATATATATATATATATATAATATATATGCGTGTGTGTGTGTGAATTTAATACTTTTATTCAACAAGGTTGCATTAAATTGATTTAAGTGACAGTAAAGTTATTTATAAACTTATTTACAAATTAATTATATTTCAAATACGTTTTAACTTTGTATTCATCAAATAATCATGAAAAAGTTGAAGTATCACAGTTTCCACAAAAATATTAAGTTAAAACAGTTTTTCAGTAGGGCCTATTGATAATAATGAAAACCATTAATAAAAACACAGCATATTAGAAAGGATTTCTGAAGGAAACATGTGACAACTGAAGACTGTAGCAGTGATGCTGAAAATTCAGCTTTGATCACAGAAATAAGTTACATTTTAAAATATATTTAATAGAAAACCAGTATTTTAAGTGTAATATTTTTTTATATTATTATTTTTACTGTATTTTTGATCAAATAATTCATACTTCTTTCAAAATCTAAATAAAAAGTCTTAATTATTTCAAACATTTGATTGTCAGTGTGTATATAAAAAATAATGCATGTGAACTAACCAAATATAGTATTTTTATTAATATATATATATCACTTTCCTAATAACAGCACTTGAAAGTGAAAGTCTTCAGATTTACAATGTTGTAGAGTAAATTTGAGAATTATATTTTTACGTGTTTTATATATAATATATATAGATATATATATATATATATATATATATATATATATATATATATATATTCTTAAAACGTGAAATTAGAGATTTACAGACATTCACTCTTATCTTACAGTATATTGTGACTAATAACTTAAATGGCATTACAAAAATGAGAAAAGGTCAGTAGTTTGCACCCCTGAAAAAGTAATGTCTGTCATTTAGGATTTTTATTTATTTTAATTTTAGTATTTCAACTCATTTTTTATCATAAACAGTTGCATATATGTACATACATGCAGCTTATTTTGCATATGTATTGCTTCACCCTCAAGGCTGATCAACTCTTGGCCTGAGTGTCCACTGTCCTCCAGAGGTCAGCACCAGTCCTAATTAAACACACTTACCAGTAGTTTTCAAGTAAATCTGAAGATTTTTACCTGGTTGGTGGGTTTGATTGGGGTTGGAGCTTAACTCTGCAGGATGATGGCCCTACAAGAGCAGTGTTGGTACCAATGTTCTGCCATAGATGTAAAGATAAGTCATCTAAATATAATAATATTAGTTCAATGTGAATATTAACATTTTTGCTAACTGCTTTTAAATGCAAATATCTTTAAATCAGAGCCAAGGCACAGGGCCAGATCCCATAGACAGATAGCTCAACCACTCAGCTATCAATCTATAAAATCATGGCCTGCTTCTGAGAAATGTTGCATAGTTTTTCAGTATCAAACCGTTTTTTTTTTTTTTTTTTAAATGAATAACATGGGCTGAACAAGTTTCTGTGCCGTGAGTCTGTGGTTTTGTGTTTGCACTGAGAAGAGATCAGAAATTCTTTGCTTTTTAAATAAATGAAAAATATGATTTATATACAATATCCTATATATATATTAATATATAATAATATATACTATTATATATATATATATATATATATATATAACTGGAATGTAATTTGTCATTTTTATCCTGTTTTGTCATATTTATTTGCTGATCAGTGTCTTTTTGGTTCTTTTGCAGTGGCAAAGCTCTTTGAAATAACTGAAATAAAATCATAGAAAAAAAAATCAGAATTTTAGAAAGCCACACTATAACCTTTAATTATATGTGCTAAAAAAAGGTTTTACTTATCGCTACATGTCTTTTAGCCATCATTACTCCATGACATAAGAAAGAGTAGGAGAGAAATCTGTCCTCATTAATGAACCATCCTACACCATGCAATCAACAGATCTTGGCCTTTTTTTTTGTGTTTTTTTAACAACAACACAACAACAAAACAACAACAACAACAAAAAAACACTACAGTTGTATTATGAACTGTAAATTATTAAAGAACCAAAAGCATGCATGTAAATTAAAAGCACAGCTATTAAGGCGTTTTAAAATGATTGTTTTAATAAACCTCTTTTACATTAAATAATAAGATTACAAAGCAGCTAAGTTAGATATTGTTGTACGAAATAATTATAAATTTGTTATAGGACCTGCGAATAAGATTTGCAGTTTCATCACAATTTTGCATATGCATTACAAAGTTAATTATTTTTTTACATGCAAAGGATACCAAAAAAATCAAAAAAAAAAAAACCAATAAGACATTTGTATGAAGAAAAAAATATTAAAATAAAAAATATTACAAATAAGAAATACTGTTGTGGTCACACTCAGCTTCATGCGTGCCACACAAATCTTGCCACTCTGATATTTAAGGAATAGTATACACTCGTGCATTTAAATGCGGCTGCAAATTATTTTTATTTTTTTTAGTTTTACTTAAATTGTATGAAAGCAAGTAACAGAAAGGCTCCCTTAAAAATCACTGACGTTGTCAACTAATGAAGCTCTTTTTTTCACATTGTGTGCACTTTGGTTGATTATAATGAAGATGAACTAGAATTTTAAACGTGAGGACATTTTATTAATCAGATACATTCTTTTCAGTTCAATGATTTAGCTAAATCGTGGCCAGGTTTAAATTAATCGTTTCTTGTTTTATTTTGGTTAAATAATGGCTAGCGCGAATTATTTCCAGTGCAGTTTCCTAAAATAATGAAAATAAATGCATTCTTGTGAGAGGTTTTTAATGGCGAGCGATTCATATTACCTGGATCGATTCATTCTGCCTTACTATTGTACTGCCTAGGCACTCTTAGATGTATTCATATTTTCGTGGTCAGTTGTTACTTGAAAAGGGTGTGACTGCTCCATTCTAGCCAGTGTCTCCATTGCCTCAATGCCTGACTTCCATGGACAAGAGAGTTCTATGTTTTCCCAACATCATAGTTTCTTTCAGCTGCAGTTAACTTTCTTGAGAAGAATGTGCCTGTATATAATTTACCAGGTTGGCCATGGGCGTTGTGTGAGAGCACAGCTTCCGATTTCCGCAGTCCGAAGTGTCTACCTCCACACACAATGGACGATTGGGGTCACGGATGTTTCAGGATGGGGATGTGGTAAACTTTTCGCTTCAATGTATTGTAGGGCCCTAACTGGCTATACCCCTCAGTCCACTTCAACTTCAAAGGCTTTCCCTTCAAGAGGGATGTCATATATGAAAAATTATATACTGTAATTTCTGATGAAGGTGTCTATAAAAAGTTGGCAAACCCCAGAAACCTTGAAGCTTCTTTTATGTGGCTGGTTTGGTTGTGCCATTCCATGACGGCCTTGACCTTGAATTCATCGATTTTACTCCTTGGTGACGTGATATGGTTAAGCCAGGAATGAATCTGTCTGACATGAAAACTCACATTTTTCTTCGGCCTTGATGTACAGTTGGTTTTGTTAGCAAGTTGAGAGAGGACGGTCCTGACATGGTTGATATGTTCACTTGTTCAACCCAGTTAACTATGTTCAACAGTACATGAGGAACATGTATTATCGGCACGTTAAAAGACATGACGCCTGCGCGCGTGTCTGTGGAGTGTGCGTCATTAGAAAAAAATGTGCTCAGTAATTAAAGAGACAGGGTGACAGTTTCTGTTATTTGGTTTGTGACATCCTTTACGAGGAAATGCAGAAATCGGTCAGAACACCCAGCGAGCAAGGTACTGCTTCACAGCAATGACACTTGGTCACACCTAGTTGCAGAACCAGAACCGTTTTTTGGAACTGAAACTTAGAAGTGCTCACGGTTTCCGGTTCATTTCAAAAAACCAGAACCGGTTTCTGAATAGAACCGGTTCTCAGTTCCCTCAACCCTGATTGTACACAACAGAAAAGCAAGGTTTACAAGGCTGTACCCCGCCCACATCTAGGTACTCGGATCACATTCTCTGTTATGCTAATTCCAGCATTACACATCACTTCTGAAACGCACCATACCGTTGTCAAAACTCATTACAGTTTGGCCAGATGAATGCTACCGTCAACACTCAAGACTGCTTTCAGTGCACCAGACTGGAAAATGTTTAAAAGAGGCAGCCACCTACAACACCTCACACAGAGCTGCAGGAGTACACTGAAACTGTGAGTGCTTCGATCAAAAAGTGCCATTGATTATGTGACGTGTCCCAAGACCATCACCACACATGCAAACCAAGAAGCCGGTGATGACAGCAGAGTTTCATGGGCTTCTAAAGACCAAGATTGAAACATTCAAATCAGGAGATAAAGCAGCCCTCAAAATACCATAGAGCAATCTGTCCTGTGGCATCAAAATGCTAAACGGTTATATGCTCAAAAAAAATCAACAATCACTTCACAGACAGCAGCGACACAGAGACTGTTGTGCACAGCCATTCAGACCATCATGGACTACACGCCCCCGCCAACAGGCCTTTGATAATGACAGCATCCCTCCTGTGATGCACCGCAAACCACTTTTATTCATGGTTTGAAATGCAGAAGGACCCACTGCAAAAAAACTGCCCCATGAGCATCCCAAGGACCATTCGCTGCTGTCTGTCTCCCGTCCGCTTAAGGAGAGACTCTATCGTGGATTATACCCACGCAAGGGTCCTGAACACATACCGGACAGTACTAAGAGACTGGAACAACCTGTCCCTCAATTGTGAGTAAGACAAAGGAGGTTGCTGAGCGAACATTCAGGAGATAACTCCGTTGAACCCCCCCTCACTGACTATTGACACTTGACATGTGGAGATAGTTGCAGCACTAAATCCTTGGTGTGTAACATCACAAGGTCTCACCTGGACCACCACAACATGTCACTCTCACCTTGATGCGGCTGCCCAGTGCATACTGTTGGTAGGGAAAGGGTTGCCCCAGCCGCAGACCCCCCAGGGGACAGGAACACAGCTGCAAAAATCCCCGGGTCCCCCTTCCCTCCACCCTGGAATATTCCTCACCTCCCAGCAAAGCCAACAGTATCGGAAGGACCCCACCCATCCACCCCAAGTCTCTTCCAGCTCCCCCTTCAGGAAGATGATACGGGCATCGGCCCGCCTGCCAGACGGGGCAACCCCCCTTTTTCCCCAGGCGTGAAAACCCCTAACCAAATCACCCGCCCTCCTCGAACCCCACAAAACCCCCTACCTCCTAAAATTTGGGACCATCTCCCCCCCCTCCACCCCCCAAACCCCCCCAACCCTTCCCACACCCAAGAAAAAATGTCTGAAAAAGTCTTTTTTCTTTTTTTTTTGAATTAAAATTTTGTGAACTCCTCTATAACAAACATTTTTCCCCACACAAGTTGATGTACATAACCCCAAAAAAGAGAAAAAGGTTGTGCCAGCACTACAAATCACTTACTTTCCCCCAGCCCCCTGCTTGATTCCGATGTTTTTTTTTCATTGATTGTCTTATATTTTTTTTTTTCGTTATGAAAAAATTTAATATAGTATATTTCGTTAAAATCTGTCAGTAGGTTATTTGAAAAGTATAGTTTTAAATAAGCATTTGTTAATTTGTATTTAAAGTTTATGGTATAGGAAAAAAATTTTATAAAAGTATTTTTATAAAAAAAATATGTCAGTAGGTTAGTGGTGTATATTTTATATATTTTACTTTATGTTGTAGGTCGTTTTTATGAGCATGGTCCGTAAAGCTGACTTTTTTCCACTGACCCGATGTTGGGGTGAAAAAAAACCCTAACTTGATTGACTAATGAGGTTAAAAGGGCCCAGAACGATCATCGCTGTTAATGAAATAGAAATATCTTTGTCTTTAGTTTAAAAAAGGAGCTTAAAGGGACTTTTACGGAAGAAAAGTGTTCAAATTTACCCAAGGGGTTTTTGGGCGTGGGGCCCCCAATAATGGATGGCCGTTTCACGCAGTAAAAAATAGCGGAGTTGATCGCCTCATCCTTTCCTCCCCCAGAAAATCTGGAAACCCCGTTGCTGGGTTCATCCGGTTTTGATTGATGTTGTTATAGGTTAGGATGGTGGTGGAAATTTTAAAATTCCCCGATTTCTTCGTTTTGGGGGCTTTCCACGGACTGCAATTTTTATTCAGTCAGAAAAAAAAATTTCCCCCCTTAAAGCCACCTCCTGAAAAGCGGTTGAGGCTTATTTTGAAACAAGCTTTCAGGGAAGCATCATTCCACCGCCTTTTAGCAGCAAGGTTTTTTAAAATGGCATACCGGATGATGGTTCGAATCTGCTTGATATACCCTTTGCCCCCAGTGGATATTTAACATTCCGTAGTTGTTGTTAAAATTCAAAGATCTTCTAAATCGCATCTTTCCCCAAACTGCCCACCCCAGCGAGGCCCTTCCCAAATTAAAGTCTCATGGCCATTTCTTTTCTCTCAAGTCAAGCAAGTCAAATTTTATTTATATCCCCAAAATTTAAAAACGAGGACCCAAAAGTGCTTTACAGTAAAAACATGATTTAAAAAGAAAAGAGGGGAAAAAAAACAAATTTATACAAAAAAAATTATAATAAACACCAACTATTAACATAAAAAAAAAAAATAATAAAAAAAATAAACAGTATACTAAAAAAAGCTGGAAAAATGTTTTTAAGCTATTTTTAAAAAATCCAGTATAGAAGCCCAATACTCAAGGGTGACCTTCCCAGAGTTTGGGGGCAGCTAAAAAAAGCCGATCCCCTTTTTGATTTCAGCAGCGGGGGGCGATAAAAGTAATGATCTCCAGATCTTAATTGCCAAAAGTTTTAAGGTTTTCAAGATCAAAATGAACGGGGCCCGAGTTTGAAACTTTTGTAGAAAAAAGAAGGATCTTAAAATCTATTCTAAATTTTAGGGGGAACCCAATGAAAGGGGAAGGACAGGGAATGGTTTTTTTCCCTAGTTCCTGCCAGCAATCTAGCTGCAGTTTTGAACCCATCTGAAAACGGAAAGTGTAGTTTGATAGGCCAATATAGAGCAAAGCAGTAGTCTGTGAGGGGAAATTTGCATGAATCCCCGGTTTTTTTCAAAAAGAAATTTTTATTTTTCTACAGATCTACGGGGAAAAAAGCTACTTTCAAACGATTTTATGGTTTGTCAAATTAAAAAAGGGGGTCAAAGAACCCCAAGATTTTTGGGTGATTGGCAAATTATTACTTTAAAAACCAACTGTGTTTTGAAGAGTTTTTGGAGAAGGACCCCCGTAGAAGCACTTGGTTTATTTTTTATTTAGTTTCAGGAGTTTTTTGAATCCCGGATTTAACTTATTTGACATAAAAAACCGGGAAAACCGGGGAAATTTACGGGGATAAGATGCAAGAAAGGGTAATTTATATTTATTTCCCGGGAAATTTGAGCCTAAAGGGGCATGTAGAGGGGGGAATAAAAGAGGGCAAAAAATGGATCCCCCGGGAAAAAAATTTAATGGATGGCGGGGAAAGGAATGACCCAAATTCAAGAGAAAGTTTCCCCCCTTTTGGTATGAGGTGAACCACTGCAAGGGCCCCGGGCTCCAAAACGACTGAAGCGATTTAAAAAAATGTCGGATGATAGTGTCAAATCCACCAAATCTAAAAAAAATCAGGATGGAAAGACCCAGAACTGACAGCAGAATTCATTCGCCCCTTCAGCAATGCTGATTCAGTGCGGGAATGCTCTAAAACCCGGACGAAAGGGTTAGAATATTAAAAGTTCAGAAGGAGCCAAACTGTAAAAAAAGCAATTTTTCCCAAAACCTTTGAGTTTGAGATAGGGCCAGTTGTTATGCCCCGGGAGGGTCTAGATGGCCTTTCAAAAGGCTTCGATAGCATGTTTTAAAACTTTTGGGAAATACAGGTTTTTTAAGGGTTTTTTTATAGAGAGGGTGGGGTGGGTTGTATCTAAAACCCCTTTTAAAAAACGAGCAGGCAGAACTCTGACTGAAGAAAGTGTTTATCTGAGAAATTATTTTAAATTTAGCTAAGGGAAATGGTTAAAAATAGTAAAACTACTGGGAAGGACCCAAATTGAAAGTTTTCTTTGTCTATGTAGGTGAAGGGGGATGCATCTAATTCCTGTATCTTCTGAATGAAAAATTCTGAAAATTGTGGGTTTTCTCAGGATTGCAACAGGAATGAAAAAAAACAACAGGATTAAGAACTTTTTGGTTTTAAAAATTTCTTTTTCCTATTTTTTTGCTTATGTGTGAGAAGTAGTTAGATTTTGCCTCATGAACAGATTTTTGATTTAACTAAGCGGGCTTTTTAAAATTTTGGGAAGAGACTTGGGGCCATCCTTTTTCCCCCTGGCTAGCCCTTTTGCACTCTTTTCTAAGGAATGATAGCTGCATTTTAAAAGGGGTGAGGACTAGTTATAGCCTTTACGGTTTTTTGTTTTTGGGGCAACGTATTGAGAGCAGTCAACAGGGGAGTTTAAAATTTCAACCCGTTTTCAGTATGGTACCTGATAAAGAATTTAAGTAGATTTGAAATAGCTTGGGTAAGACTCAGAAAATTCAAATGCAGTCGAGAAAAGAAACACGGAATAATGTACAGGCAGAGAATTTGGGCTTTACAATTGAAATAACAGGCTAAAAAACTAAGGGGGAAAGGTAGAAAAAAGCATCAGCTACTTACGATGGCACAGAAAAAAGAGCAAAACAAGATCCCGTGTATGGCCTAAGGAAAAGTGAGGGGCCGGCTGCTGTTTAAAAAGGTGAGTCCATAAAGGCTATAAAATTTTTTACCAAAGGGTTTTTTGGACAACAGAATTTTAAGTTAAAAACACCCCAAAACCATTTGCCTGTTAGGGAACTTGATTGGGCAGAAACTCAGAAAAATCGTGAAAAAAAGTTAATGACTTTAGGGGGTCTTACCAATAAAAATGTCCGGGGAAATCCATTGTTTCCTCCGTGTCATGTTTTGTTTTGTTTTTTAATGTATTCCCCTGTGCCGTTTTTGGGATTGTTGCACCTGTGTGTTGATTTTTCTCGCTCCCGCTGATCTTTCCACTCAGCTAATATACTCATCTCTCTTTTGTTTTCAGATCCTCTTCGTTTTCCCCCTTTTAGGGGATTCCCCCTTGGTTCGTGTGGGGTTGGTTGTTTGTGCTTCGTGCGTGTTCCGGGCGTTCCTGGTTTTACCATTGACCCCCTCTTCACCTTTCCCCATCGACCCACCAGCTCTTCTCCGCCACCGTAGACCTTGTTTTCCCTTCCCCATTTGGGGCCGATTTCAATAAACTTTTTTGATTGCCGCAATTGTTCCTCCTCTTTAAAAACCCACAGGGTTCCCCCTGAAGCCGCTGGGGTCGCCCCCATCCCATTGGAGGAGTTCTGCAAGAGAGGGTTCTTAGGATCCCCAAAACAAGGCGATAGATGAGATGGGGCGAGCTTCCGCATGGGACGGGTGTCCAGCTGCTCCAGGCCCAACAACAACAACAACCCCCCCCCTTTGCCTCCCCGCCCCCACCCCCGATCGCCCGGAGGGATTTACATCCGAACCCGCCCCCCCCCGAAAAGGGGGGGGCCAAAGTTTTTCGTCATTTTTGTTCATTGTTCTCTGCCCTGCCCTGAAGCCCCCCCATTTAAACCCACCGGGGAAATGAAGGGGGCATTCGTTTTTGGCCAATACTGACGGGGGGGGTGCCCCTCTGGGGGACGGCGGTGTGGGAGAACCAAGACAGCTGCGGTCCCCTCTTTCCCCCCCCCTTTGGAGGAGATGAGAAAGGGTTTTTCACCCGCTCCGTCGCCGGGAGGGGGGGCGGCTAAAATTTTCCCACGGCCACTACGTCAGGAAAAGGCCGTTTTCCGACTTTTTCCATTGATTTTCCGCCCCCTGGCGGGGGGGTTTTTGAAGTGGAACAAAGGGGGCGAAATTTGGGATCACTTCCCCCCGGGGTTTGGCTGCCCGGGCTCCAACGGAGATCCGGGGGCGGCCCCCACTTCTCTCAAGGGGCATGACCCACCTCCCCATCAGAGTAGACAACCCAAACTCAAACCAAGCCGCCAGACGGGGGGGAGAGCAGTTCTCGCGACCAACCGGGCTCAGCGTCAGGCTAAGGGGTTTTTGCGGTAAAACCCAAAAACCTGGGGGGATCTTAAACCCCATGGGGTGGGGCGAGTCGGCCCCCCCGGGAGGAGGGGGATCAGGGGAAAGTCCTGGGACTATGTTTATACTCCCGGCAGCCAAGAATCACATCCAGGTGCCCGGTTAAAAAACCAAGCCCGATATTTTAAAAACGGAGGTCATCGGGGGGGATCTCTGCCGGGGGAAAAAATCATTTCTCGAAAACCCCTTCCGGTGGTCTACGGTGGCCCCCCACGAACCAAATTCACACGCTGTGGGTTTTCGGGGGCAGAGGGTATTTTCATGGATTTTAAAGTTGTTATAAATTTAACACCCTTCCCCCTTTCCCTCAAACACCCCATTGCACCTTTTGCACTAAAAGGCCACAGACCCACATCACAAAGCCCACTGAAACCTGTTTCCTCTTTAAATTGGCAACCAACGGAGGGTTTTAAATTTTTACACAGGGTAATCCCCTCAATCCCCCTTGTTCTCGGCACACCGGGCTCCAGAAACAAAACCCCCAGGAAGGTTTGGGCGCCTGGATCTGGGGTTAGCTGGAGGAGGAGTGTCATGGTCTTGTTTTTTGTTGTGGTTTTAAAATTTTTCGGGTTTCTGTTTTTCGGGGGGAAGCGGGGGTTTTGGGGGCAAACTTGCCCGCGGGGCCAAAGCCCTAAAGGGGGGTTTTCAGTAAGTCTCGGGGCTGATCTTTTCCCCTCCTCATCGCCCTATGCTGTCCCAAATAGGGTTTTTCCCCGGGGAAATTTCCCCCTAAGGGCAATTTATATTCTTTGCTTTTCCCAGAGACGGGGCCCATGGGGAAATATATATCCAGTTCTAGCAAGGGGGGTATCCCCCCTTCTTTTCCCACGGGGGCGGGGTTTTTTTGTGGGAAAAAAGGGGCCGGATCCGGGGCGCCCTTTGCATTGACTACCGAGGGCCCCTGAACAACATAAGGGTAAAAAAATTTAACCCCCCTTTTGGTTATGTCTTCAGCTTTGAGAGGGAGGGATTTGGGGGGGCCCTTTTTCACTAAATTGGACTTACGTAATGCTTATCTTTTGGTCCGCATCAGGGAGGGGGATGGGGTGGAAGACGGGTTTTTAAAAACCCTAGAGGCCTTTGAGGACGCGTGGGTGCCTTTGGGCTAACGAAAATCGCCGGCCGTCTTCCAAGCATCGTTAATGACGGTTGCGGGGACTGGCGATCTGTTTTCCCATTTTTACCGGGTGACCTATTGTTTTTTTTTCGTCCTCCGGAAAACGGGCAAAACGTACGACGGGGTGTTTTGCGGGTTTCTAGGGAATGGTTGTTTGGGCAAAAGGGGGGAGAAAAATGGTTTTCTGCACAGTCTGTTTTTTTTCTAGGGCACCCCCATTTAAAACTGAGGGGGGTTTGCAGGATCCTGAGGGAAGGTTAAGGCTGTGGTAAAATTTGGGCCCTCCCCAGAGTCTCGGGAAGGCCCCGCCGAGGGTTTCTGGGGGTTCGCCAATTTTTTCCGGCGTTTTATTCGCAATTTTAGCCAATAGCGCTCCTTTGACCGCCCTTGACCCCCCCCTAGTTTTAGTTTAGGTGGGGCAAACGCACCGAGGGGGTGCTTGCCAAAATGAAAAGCTGCCCCTTGGGTTTTACTCCCCTTTTCGTCACCCCCGATCGCTCAGGCAAATTATAGTGGAGGGCGAAGCGTCAAGGGGGGGTTTTGGAGCGTGTTTTCCCAAAGCGATCCTCAGGGCGGAAAGGGGCACTTGCGGTATTTTTTCAAAGGGTTTTTCTCCTGCGGAAAATTAATTATGACATTTTTTTTTGGAAACGGGGAAGTTGGGGGGCGTCAAAAAAGCACTGGAAGAATGGCTCACTGGGTTGAAGGGCGGGTGTACCTTCATGTATGGACGGGGCCATAAGAAACTCGAATACATTGAACCGCCAAAGCTTAAAATCCAGGAGGCTGGTGGGAAATTTTTTTCGGTCGTTTCGATTTTCAATTTTTTACCGGCGGGTTCCAAAAAAAATCAAACCCCGATTTCTTTACCCCTCTTTTTGGGGGCGTTCCGATCGTTTTGCTACTCCCCACCCATTTTACCGGGGACCCTCATTATCTCCCGCTCAGGGTGGGAGGTGAACGAAGGGGTTTACTGCCTTAGAAAGGGGAAAAGCCCCCCCCCTTGCCCCCCGGGAAACCCATTGTTTTTGCCGGAGGGGTTCCCGGCAGACGTTTTCCATTTTGGGGGCATTTTTCCCGTGTTTTCTTTTTCACCCAGGGGGTTTGTAAAACTGGGTTTTTAGTCAAGCAACGTTTTGGTGGCCCCGGTTTTTGGGTCCCGGGCGCCCCGACTTCGTCTTGGCTTGTTCAGTTTGCGCTATTGGAAGAAAAACCAATGCCTCCCGATGGGTTATTTACCGCAAACGTTCCCCTTTGCGACCCGGTCCCAATTTCGCCCAGATTTCATTAAACCCCCCTCCCGCCCTCTAAGGGCAATCGGTGTTAACCGTGTGGACCGGTTCTGAAAGGGATTTATTTTTTTCCCCTTTCCCCCAAAATTTAAAATCAGCCAAGGAAAACAGCGGTTTGCTGTCATTGACCCGTCTTCCCAAACATGGCCTTCCGCCCGAGGGGTTTTGCAGGGGTTTCCCCCAATTTTTTTTCCCAAATTTTTGGGGAAGGGGGGGGGGGAAAAATTTTAAATTTTTTGGAGGACTGTTAGTCTTTTTCCGGGTTTCCTCCCCAGAGCAAGGTCAAACCGGGGCGAGCCAATCAGGATTTTCGAAAGGGTTTTCGATGTTTTGGGTTCAAAAAATCCTTCGTCTGGTGCAGAAATCTCAATTGTGGGACGCCCCCAATTTTTTTACCAGGTATCTAAGGGCTGTTCCCTTTTAAATGTAGGTTTTGGGGAAACCAAACCCCCTAATTTTGTCAGTCGGAATCCGAGGTTTTTGGTCCCCCCCGCCCACGCCCCTAGTCCGAGGTTTTTCACCGAACCGGCCCCGAGCCGCAGAGCTTGCTCCCCGGGGTAGGTCGCCACCAAGGCCTTTAAAGGCCCCCCCCATCGCCACCCCGGGCAAAGCCTCCCCCTTTCGTCGTCGGTCAAAGAGTGGGCCTTTTTACCCAGAATTTCCTAGCGTTCCGTTTCGAAAAAAGCTTGCTCCCAAATTTTTTGGCCCGTTTTTGTTACCAAAATTCATTAATCCGGGAAAAAGTGCGTTTTGCCCCTCCCGGGGACAGGGGGGGTTATTTCCCGGGGTTCCCGTGTCCAAAATTTAAAAACCCGGTTTTTTTTTTCCCGTTCCTTTAAACCCCCCGGGCCCCGGGGGCCCCCCCCGCCTCGTATCGTTTTAAAGGGGAAACCAATATTTGGTTAATCGTATTTGGATCTAGGGCGGAGGGGGGCGCGGGGTTTTAGTACTTTGGGGGATTGGGGAAGGTTTACGGTTTGGGGGAGAGAAGGTGGGTTCCTGCTGGGACAAAGGGGTCCCCCGCCCTTTTTGATGATTAAAACTACAGGTAAAAACAGGCGGGAAAAGTCAGTGCCCTCTAGGGGGGCGGGGGGGGGGGACTGTCACGGTTTGGAAATCCCTTGTTTTCCTCCGTGTCATGGGTTTTTTGTTTGTTTTGTAATCAGTAGTCTCCATGTGCTCGTTTGGTTTATTGTTGTCACCTGGGGGTTGATTGTCTCGCTCCAGCTGATCCTCATCTCCACTCAGCTACATATACTCACTCATCTCTCTGTCTGTTGTCAGATCCTCATTCATGTCTCCACTTCCTAGTAGGATTACCTTCTTCCGTGTTCGTGTGCTGGATTGTGTTCGTGTTGTCGTCTTTGTGTCAGTGTTCCGGTCTGTTCCTGGTTTCATCCATTGACCGTCTTCACCTTCACCATCGACTTCACCATCCAGCTCTTCTCACGCCACCGTAGACCTTCGTTTCCATTGCCTACATTCTGGACTCTGATTTCAATAAACTTCTTCTGATTGCCTGCAATTGCTTCCTCCTCTTTTACAAGCCGTCCACACACAGAGTATGGGGCCATTTAGATCAATTTTACAAGAGCTGTGCCTCCAAAAGCTAGAAAAGGCATCTACAGGGCAGAAGTCTGCATTTAAATGAGTTCTAAAAATCGTTGCACAAGCCGCCACCACATGTCCATGGCCTAGGTGTACTGTAGAAAGAGCAGTATTAAAGGGGGATAGTTCACCAAGAGCTGAGAGTTCTCCATTCTTTAACCATGTTTCAGTCCGCAGAATAAAAATCCAAGGAATGAGAAATTAAAGTCATTTTAGGATAAAAAGATTTATTAGACAATGATCTAGCATTTTACTAGAGTCATTTGCAACTGTCGTTGAGGATGAGGGTAATGCCTGGCGTAACTGCGATGGTGAGACATATTTCCGGATAATGGAGATTCACTACATGAAGCGTTTCTATTCTCTCATGGCCGTGTATTATTAGTGCCCGCAGTCGGCGAGAAGAAGACCAGGCGACCCGGTACCGGTACATCCATCAGATGGCTCAAACTTGTCTTCCCTGGTTATCCGTAAATCTTGAGTTGATTAACAAAGCCTCTACGGTGCTCCCCAGATACATCAAATTTATCCCAGGTAATGCAAGGCTTACTGTCCTCGGCGTGGTTGATGGAAGGGCTGGATGTTAACGAGTCAGGTGCTCATTGACAGACTGGAGTTTAGCCAGTTGATCTTGGGATCCCCTTTAATACCTTACTTTGATAAGTGAAAGCTTAACTTGTAGGTTTGAAACTTTGCTGGATTCAGTTGAGAAGTGATATTCTGTAACAAGCTTGAGGTTGAGGTGACATTAGAATCTAATTTGCAAGTTTATTAATAGGAGACTTGAGTGACAGAAGCGTTAGGCCAGATAGAGTCAATACCACAACAGCAGTCAATCTTTTAACATACACAGGGGAGATCCAAAAGGCGAAAGCAGGTAAGCAGGCAAAATGTCCAAGCACAATCTTCAGTCCAAATCAGGCTATCAATCCAAGGGGTAATCAACTTATCACGAACAGGCAGGAAGATAACAATGGAAGCGGCTTCGTTAAGGCAGGTAAACTGGCAATGCCGCTAATGAGCAAACACCGCGTGCTGCGCGTCTCAATGTGCGCTCTACTTATACTACACACCCATAAAGTATGTACTCTTTTGGTGTGAAGAAAAAGTACACATTGGCATTGTTGAATCTGCCAGTCAGTGGGTCTTTCATCGCACGGAGAACTCTGCTCATATTTTCTGCATAATGATGCATTTAAAAGTTAACGACCAAATGGATGTTTATAAAAAGTTCACATTGCTGTTGCAGATGAAATATACCGCGGATAACAATAAATAAATATTTTTTTTTTACCAGGTTAAATGTTGATTATTAGTAACTCAAAACCCCTTTTTTGTAAGCTTCACTACCTAACCATCAATCACACATCCGCCCGTTTGTAGTTTTTCTAACCGCGTTTTTATTTCATGTTTGTAATTCTAAGACGAATCCCTTCACCAAAGAGCAATGGATTGTGGGCAGATTTTTTGCCATTAGAGTGTGCATTGATCCACACTTCCAAAAATCAACCTACTGAAATAGTAGACCATCCGAGGACTTTTGGCATACTCTTTTCAACATGCTATGCTTTGGGACAATATATATATAAATTTATATATATATATATATATATATATAAATTAAAAATTTATATATATATATATATAAATAATTTATATATATATGCCACTAATAGAAATAGTTATCCAATATTTTCCAGACTTACTATGACTAGCCTGAGATTTTATATTTTTAACTTTTTTGATTTTGAAAGATTTGTATTGCATTGCATGTGAAATGCATAAATTGAATGTGAATTACACTACAGAATCTTTGTATGTTTTTTCACAATTTCAGCAAATTTTAAAGTGCCCCCATAATGCTATTTGGAAGGTTAATAATTTGGTTTTTGAGAGTCCATAGCTCAACAGAGAAGTTTCACAAGACTGTGATGATGCGTTTTAAGCAGGTCATCGGCATGGTAAATCCTCTAAAGTATTTTATATTTAGATTTTTTTTTTTTTTAATTTATGAACATTTATAACAATATACTTTGTATCACATTTGCTTCAACCTCAAGGCTGATCAACTCTGGCCTGAGTCTCCAGAGTTCAGCTCCAGTCCTAATTAAACACACTTACCAGTAGTTTTCAAGTAAATCTGAAGATTTTTACCTGGTTGGTGGGTTTGATTGGGGTTGAGAGCTTAACTCTGCAGGATGATGGCCCCTACAAGAGCAGGGGTTGGTACCAATGTTCTGCCATAGATGTAAAGATATAGTCATCTTAATATAATAATATTAGTTCAATGTGAATATTAACATTTGCTAATGCTGTTTTTAAATGCAAATATCTTTAAATCAGAGCCAAGGCACAGGGCCAGATCCCATAGACAGATAGCTCAACCACTCAGCTATCAATCTATAAAATCATGGCCTGCTTCTGAGAAATGTTGCATAGCTTTTTTCAGTATCAAACCATTTTTTTTTTTTTTAAATACATTCTAAAATAACATGCTCCGGCTGAACAAGTTTTCTGTGCGTGAGTCTGTGGTTTTGTGTTTGCACTGAGAAGAGATCAGAATTCTTTTGCTTTTTAAATAAATGAAAAATATTGATTTATATATATATATATATATATATATATATATATATATATTATATATATATATATATATATATATATATAATATATATATATATATATATATGTATATATAAATAATGGAAGTAATTTGTCATTTATATCCGTTTGTCATATTTATTTGCTTGATCAGTGTCTTTTTGGTTCTTTTGCAGTGGCAAAGCTCTTTGAAATAACTGAAATAAAATCATAGAAAAAAAAATCAAGAATTTTAGGAAAGCCACACTATAACCTTTAATTATATGTGCTGAAAAAGTTTTCTTCTTATCACTACATGTCTTTTAGCTAGTCCATCATTACTCCATGACATAAGACAAGAGTTAGAGAGAAATCTGTCCTCATTAATGAACATCCTGCACCATGCATCAACAGCATCTTGGCCTTTTTTTTTAGTAAAAAACAAACAACAACAACAACAAAAACACCAACAAAAAAAAACACTACAGTTGTATTATGAACTGTAAATTATTAAAAGAACCAAAATGCATGCATGTAAATTAAAGGCTATTAAAGGACGTTTTAAAATGATTGTTTTAATAAATCTCTTTATTACATTAAATAATAAAGATACAAAGCAGCTAAGTTAGATATTGTTGTACAAATAATTATAAATTGTTATAGACTGCGAATAAGATTGCAGTTTCAACAATTTTGCATATGCATTACAAAGTTAATTATTATTTTTACATGCAATGATACAAAAAAACCCAATAAGATTTGTAATGAAGAAAAAAAATATTAAAATAAAAAAATATTACAAATAAGAATAAATGTTGTGCATCGCGACTCAGCTTCATCATGCGTGCGCGCACAAATCTTGCACTCTGATATTTTTAAGGAATACAGAATACTCTCCTGCATTTAAATCGCTGCAATTATTATTTTTTTTTTTAGTTTTACTTAAATTGTATGAAAGCAAGTATGTTCTTTTCAGTTTCAATGACTTAGCTAAATTGTGGCCAGGTTTAATTTGAAATTGTTTTATTTTTGGCTTAAATAATGGGAGCAAGAAATTATTCAGTGCAGTTTTCCTAAAATAATGAGAAAATAATGCATTCTTGTGGAGAGGTTTTTAATGGGGAGATCATATTACCTGGACCGAGCATCTGCCTTACTATTATTACTGCCTAGGCAATGTCGCTGTAAACTGGAATCGGGTGAAGAAAAGGGACCAGCGAGCCTAGCATGGGTTTAGTGGTTTGGCACTCTTGATGTATTCAATATTTTTGTGGTCAGTTGTTACTTGAAAGGGGTGGGACTGCTCCCTTCTAGCCAGTGTCTCCATTGCTCAATGCCTGCTTCCATGGACAAGAGTTCTATGTTCCCAACATCATAGTTTCTTTCAGCTGCAGTTAACTTTCTTGAGAAGAATGTGCCTGTATATAGTTTACCAGGTTGGCCATGGCGCTAGGAGAGCACAGCTCCGATTCCTCAAGAAGTCCGAATGTCTACCTCCACCACAAATGGAAGATTGGGGTCAGGATGTTGTAGGATGGGGATGTGGTAAACTTTTTCTTCAATGTATTGTAGGCCTAACTGGCTTACTCAGTCCACTTCAACTTAAAAGTTATACCTTTCAAGAGGGATGTCAATATGAAATTAATTATACTGTAATTTCTGATGAAGTGTCTATAAAAGTTGGCAAACCCCCAGAAATCTTTGAAGCTCTTTTATGGTGGATGGTTGTGGCCATTCCATGATGGCCTTGACCTTGGATTCATCGATTTTTTACTCCTTGGTGACTGATATGGTAAGCCAGGAATGACGTCTGTCTGACATGAAACTCACATTTTTCTGCCTTGATGTACAGTTGGTTTGTTAGCAGTTGAGAGAGGACGGTCCTGATATGGTTTTGATATGTTCAACTTCAGACTTTGAGTAAATCGAGATGTTGTCAATGTAGGCTATAACATACTGGTTCAGAAGGTCTCTGAAAATCTCATTAATGAATGACTGGAAAACAGCTGGAGCATTGGCCAGCCCATACGGCATAACCTGATATTCATAGCGCCCCCAGTGGTGAGGAAGGCACTTTTCCATTCATCACCTTGTTGATTCTGATCAGGTTATATGCACTCCGTAGGTCAAGTTTGGTGTAAATGGTAGCCTCACGGAGCTGTGGGGTAGCGCGGAACTTCACGGTGACATGGTTAAGGTCCTCTATAATCGTACAATGCCTTAATCCTACATCTGTTTTTCAACAAATAAAACCTGCTGCAGGCGCTGGAGACGTGGATGGCCAGATGAACCTGAGTTAGGGCCTCTTCAATATATTTTTTTCATGGGACTTGGGTTTCGTTTCTATACAGAGGGGTAAATCTTACTCCTTTGGAGGCATTCCACTGGAAGTAATATCGATGGCACAGTCTTTGATCTTTAAATGGGGGGGGGATGAAATGGTTGGGTTAGTAATAGAATATTTTTTTGATGAGAGCTTTGTTAATGGTTCCAATCCAAGATGGCGGCGGGGTCAGATGCAGCTGTCTACTTAGTGGTCCCAAAAACGGTGTTTTTTATGTCTGTAGTCTCGTTCTGTTTCTTCGTCTTCCAACAGTCTCACCTTATCGCAAAATCAGCATGATAAACCGTCGTAAACACATCTATGATCGACAGAGCCTTTTGTGGAAATCGGCAGTGTTGTAACAAACAAACAGCTTTGAACCATGACGAACTGAGAAGCTAAGATGCCTCGGTCTGCAAGTTGAAGCCGAACCCCGAGACCGCAGCCTTGCCTACTGACGCTAACCCCTCCCACAAAATGACCGGCGCCGCGGTATGAGAGAGGACAGAAGCACAGCAATCATGGAGGCACACGCGCTAGGCTACGGGCTAAACCCCACTAGACAACAGCGATTCAATCACTCATGCTCTCAAACGTTCGCTCGTCCTGGAAAAATAAAACTGGACTTAATTCAACTCAGTCGGTACTAACACAGCATGAGACACAATGGATTGTTGTGTGTTTGTTTTCCACTGAAAACTAACTACAATGGTTAAACTACTAAACAAATATCCTCAGACTCAAGCTATTCAGCTGGCATGGACTTCCCTTCGATCGAGTCAGACAGAGATCAATCACTGTCTAGGCTAAGGCTTGCCTGGTGGCTTGTGGATGGTCACTAAAGAGTGGTGTAACAATGCTGTAGTATGCAAAACATGTTCATCGCTGGGTGAAGTTGACTTTTGTGAAGTGTCGCCAGTTTCTATTCTGCTTGTGGAGTTCACAGCCGATTGGTTATTGTCACCATTTGCAATCCCCCGTGTGCTAATGTGAAGCACGTGCTTCGCAAGCTGTATAGTGCCAATCAGCGTACAACAAACAAATACCCCCGATGGCTTTTTCATATATCCGGTGACTTCAACCACACACACTTAAAGACAGTTGGTGTGCCAGAGTCCGATCCGACATGTGAAGCGTTGTCAACAAAGGGAAAAAACCACACTGGACTTTGTTTACACATAAGGGTTGGGGATCGTTAGAAATTTTCCGGTTACGGTTCTGCCTAACGGTTTCCGGTTCCCGATTCCGGTTCCATTAAAATCATTTAAACAACTATGAAAAAATAGTGGTAAGGAAAAATGCACAATACTCAAATAACTCAGTTCCAAATACTGTTTATTACGTATTGTCAACTTAATTTAAAGGTGTCAATGTCCAAATTCAACATATATATTACAGTAGAAAAAAAATTCTGGTTTTCCTATTTCCATTTAAATAAACGATTATTATGTTTTTTTTTTTACTATTTTAACCTTCATATAATGGAGTGTTGCGGGAATGTAGTAAGTAATGTTGTATATTGCAAGGCCATCAATCAGCATGTGCTTCAAAGTTGATGTTTGTTTTAAACTATCATAACAATTTGGCTTTTTCAAGCCGGGATAAGGTTGGCCAAATAGTCCCTTGAGGGCGAAGACACTTGTGGCATTTCGCCTACATTAATGAAATTATAAACGTTATACTTATAACCAGGTTACCACACTTCCATAAAGGCCCCCCTGTTTTAAACCAAATGAATGCAGTCGGAGATGCGGTTAATCGCAATGAGGGGTTTCCCACAGTTGTTTAAACATTTAAAAAGTGCATTAAATAAATATTTTCTTAATCACTTTGTTTAACCACGCTTGAAATACCTGTACACTAAACAATCTAACCCTCATACTTACATTACAAATACTCTATTTATTTAGTGTCCCAAGTTAAGTCAGTTGTATATTAAGAAATATGGACAAATATAATGTAATTTTTTGGTGGCAGTTGTTGCACACTGCCCGGTACATGTACAGGCAGACAAAGCGATGTGCACAGTTAATCAAAGGCGCGATGCAGTAACAGTCATAGGAAACATGTATTCGGCAGGTAAAGACATGACGCCGCGCGCGTTTCTGTGGAGTGTGCTCATTAGAAAAAGGTGCTCAGTAATTTTTTTTAAAAAGGGAAAAGGCAGGGTGACGTTTCTGTTATTTGGTTTGTGACAATTCCTGTACGGAAACGCAGAATCGCCAGAACCCAAGCGCAAGGCTGCTCACAGCACTTGGGCACGTGTTGCACCAGACCCTGTTTTTGGAAGGCGAAGACTTAGAAATTGCTCCCGGGTTCCGGTTCATTTCAAAAAACAGAACCGTTCTGAATAAGAACCGGTTTTCTCAGTTCCCAACCTATTTACACAACAGAAAAGAACTTGTACAAGGCTTACCCGCCCACCCTAGGTACGCGGATCACATCTCTGTTCTGCTAATTCCAGCATACCGACCACTGCTGAAACTCACCATAGACCAGTTCAAACGCATTACAGTTTGCCAATGGATCTAGCCTCAACACTACAAGACGGCTTTCAGTGCACAGACTGGAACATGTTTAAAGAGGCAGCCACCTACAACAACCTCTACAGAGCTGCAGAGAGTACACTGAAACTGTGAGTGCTTCTATCAAAAAGAGTGCATTGATGATGTGAAGGGACGCGCTCACCCAAGACCATCACCACACATGCAAACCAGAGGCGCCCCGAGGATGACAGCAGATCTTTCATGGGGTTCTAAAGACCGAGAGATGAAACCATTCAAATCAGGACGACAACAAGCAGCCCCCTCAAAATACCGAAGAGCCAATCTGTCCTGTGGGCCATCAACAAATGCTAAACGGGGTTTATTATGCTCAAAAAAAAGCAACAATCACTTCAACAGACAGCAGACACACCGAGCCTGTGGCAAGCCTATTCAGGACCATCACTGACTACAAGCCCCGCCCCACGAGGCCTGTGATACTTGATCCCCCCACACTCCCTCCGGGATGCATTCGGAGCCACCATTTTCTCTCATGGTTTGAAATGCCTTTTTTTTTCTTTTTTAGATATTTTGGATCACACTGCGTTAACAAAACACTGCCCATAAACCTTCCCAATCTACCTCTAACGCTTCACGGCGTCGTCTGTCTCCAGCTCCAACGCTAAGGAAGACTCTATCTTAGGATTAACCCCCAGCAAGGGTCCGGAACGACATAACCTGGCCATTCGTACTACGCAAGACTACGTGAAACAACCTTTCCCTTATTTGTGAGTAAGACAAAGGAGGTTGTGATGACTTCAGGACTGCAACTCCCGCCTTGATTCACACCCCCCCACTGACTATTGAAACAATCTGACTGTGTGAGCGAGTCAGCAGCAACTAAATTCCTGGCGTGCGATTTGGACATCCCACAGCTGATCTCACATGGACCACCAACATTACAGTCCACTCCTTCCCACAGGCTGTCTTGCACCGCAACCTGCTCTTAACTCAATTCATCACCCGCCCTCCTCTGCAACCGCATCACCGTAAATCCCCCCTATCTCCTGCAATATTTGACATCCCACCCCCAACACTCCTTACTGAACATCCACCCAACCTTACCACAATCACCATGCACAACAACACTACTGTATGATCAGACGCTATTTACTTATTTGTTATGTCTAATTCCTAATTCTATTTTTGTGCAATTCTCCTCTATGAGCACTAGACACACTTCACACAATGCTACGTTTGTATGTACATTAATCCCACAAAAGAGAGTAACGTGTTTTACCTTGCTCATGCACTATCCAACATCATCTTGCACTGTTCTCTCCAGCCACGAAGCTTGACTTCCGTTGATTCTTTCTTTCATTCGTATTGTCTCAAAATATTTTTCTTTTTTCAGCTCTACTGTATAGGTACAACATTTTGCATATTATTATAATGTCAAGTTAAAATACTCGTCAGTAGCGCCTCAGTTTGTTTATTAAGTATAGTATTATGGGAGCATTTGTAAAATCATTTGTATTTCTAAAGTTTTCATGTATAGGTAAACATTTATATATAGTATTTTTTAACTCAAAAATATTCAGTTAGGTTAGTTGCGTCAGAGGTTATATACTATTTTACACTTCATTGTGTGTATGTCTGTATTTATGTAGCAACCGTTGTCCCTTTGATGGCTATGACATATGCTCCCACTGTATGTCACCCCGCATGTAGCGGAATGACAATAAAGCCTAAACTTGACCCTTCGCCTAATTAGCGGGGTGGTCAAAGGTGCGTCCCAGAAATCGATCATCTGCTGTTACTATGAATAGAAATACCTCTCAGTCTCTCGTATTGTACAATGGAGCTTGAGACTTTGTTACTTGGAAGTGAAAAAGTGTTCAATATTACCCGAGAGGTTGTTTGGGCTTTGTGTCGGTACCCATAACTGACGAGCGCCTTGCTTCACCTAGCAGTAAAATAAACATAGTGCGGAGCTTGACGTCGCCTCATCCTTTTCCTCCTCAAGATAATCTGGAAAGTTCCTAGTTGCATTCGGTTCATTCACTTGGTTTGGTGATGTGATGTTGTTATAGGTTGAGTGATGGCTGTGGAACATCGTGAAATTCTACTCTCGCCATTTTCGTCCGTCTTGGGGCTGGTCTCAGTCAGACTGTCAATGTTTATGGGCATCCCAGAAAACAATAAATTCTCCCCCTTTACAAGCCCAGCTCTGTGACCTCGCAAATCAGTGTTAAGGCCTTTGTTTGAACACAGCTTTCAGGGAAGCATAAGTTTCCAATCCGCTCCTTAGCAGCAAGTGTTCCGAAACATGATGGCATACTTCGGTCATGACTGTCCCGGGTGTACACTTGTGACATCCCGCATTGATTATCCTTGCCCCCAAGTGGGATATTCCAAACAATTCTCTCTTAGTGTGTTGGATTAAATATGCAAAAGATCTTCCTAAAAATCGCACCATCCCGTTTCACCAAAAACTGCCGCAGACCCAGTCGATCGCCATGCCAAGAATAAGTAAAGGCATCATGAAAGCCACATTATCTTTTTCATTCTGACTCAAGACTTGTCTTCCTGGTTATCAAAAGGTAAATCTTGAGTTGACTAACAAAGCCTCCTACATGCGATTCCGCAGATCACAACAAAATATTTTATCAGGTACCTGCAAATCTTACCGCTCTCAGCGTGGGTGATGGAAGAGACTGGAATGTATGAGTCAGGTGCTCATGACAGACTGTAGTTAGCAGGTGGATCTCTTGGGAGCCCGTTGTGAATACCTTACTTTTAATAGGCGAAAGCCACTTGTAGGTTTGGAAACTTCTTTTTTGCTGGATTCAGTTTGAGGAGAAGTAGCTTGTAACAACGAGGGTTGAGGCGGTTCATTTATAGATCAATTTGCAGAAGTTTATTAATAGAAGACTTGAGTGACGAAACGTTAGGCCAGGTAATGAGTCAATACACACAACCAGCAGTCCAATCTTTAACATACACAAGGATGATAGATTCCAAAAGGCAAGAGACAGAAAGAGTACGCAGGCAAAGGTCCAAACACAATCATCAGGTCCAAATCATGGCTATCAATCCAAAGTTTTCAATCCAACATTATGAACAGGGCAGGAAGCTAACAATGGAAATTGTCGTTGAAGGCAGCAGTAACTGGCAATACTTCGAAAATGATGACAGACACATGTTGCTTAGCGTCTCAATGTGCCTACTTAGACTACACCCTTAAAGTATGTACTTACTTTGTGGTGAACGATAAAAGTACACACTTGCTTGTTGATTTGCCAGTCGGTGGTCTTTCTGCAGAGAACTCTGCTCCTATTTTCTGCATAATGATGCATTTAAAGGTTAACGACCATAATGGATCCGTTTATTAAAAGTTCACAATTGCTGTTGCAGATTATAATATTACACCGGATAACAATAAATAATCATTTTTTGTTACCAGGTTACGATGTTGGAGTTATTAGTTAACTTCAACCCCGAGCACTTTTTGATTTTAACTTCTCTACCCTTAACCGTCAATGCAAACATCCGCACCTACGTGCTGATAAGTTTTTTACCACCTCCACGTTTTATTCATGTTTGGTAAATTCAGAAGCACCGACATCCCTTCACACCTCAAGAGCAATGGATTTGTGGGTCCAAGTTTTTGCCATTAGCAGTGTGAATTGATCCACCTTCAAAAAAACAATCCTGAAAATAGTAGACCATCCTGGAACTTTTGGCATACTCTTTTTCAACATGCTTTGCTATTGGGACGCACTTATTCCTAATCGCACATACTTATTTATGGATGGATAGTATAGAACATTGAGACGTCAGGAGAGCCTCTTGCTAAAATACTGATCAAACAGGAAATGGAACGTAGAAGTAGAGAGGAGCGGTAAACAGTCAGTACTCAGGCGAGGGCCCTCACCTTCTGCTGGTTGACCTGGTGTTACACATACATACTCATACATACATTATACAGGTCCTCTCAAAACCCACATTTTGCATCCTTGTGACACAAGTTCTTACATGTTCACATAATGTAATGATAAAAATTAAACTTGCAGATATTTGACCCCCCCGATTCATTGCACACCAACTGAAAATATTTCAGGTCTTTTATTGTTTTAATAGCTGATGATTTTTGGCATATCAGCTTCAGGCAAAGATCCCCATAAAATTCTAACTCAAAAAATGTAGCACTGATCTCCGACCAATAAAAGAAAAGTGGTTTTAATGCAAAAAAAGTCGCAACCTTCAAAATAATGATTGTTCAGTGATGCACTACAAATACTGGTCGGTAATCCTTTTGCAGAAAATGACTGCTTCAATGCGGCGTGGGCATGGAGACAATCAGCCTGTGGCACTGCTGAGGTCCGCCTTGTTATGGAGGCCCAGACATCGGATGCTTCCGATAGCAGCCCGTAAGCCCTGCATCCAGAGTGTTGGGTCTTGCGTCTCTCAACTTGCTCTCATCACAATATCCCACAGATTCTCTATGGGGTTCAGGTCAGGAGAGTTGGCAGGCCAATTGAGCACAGTAATACCATGGTCAGTAAACCATTTACCAGTGGTTTTGGCCCTGTTGGAAATCGAGCAGGTGCCAGGTCGTGCTGAAAAAAAAACGAAATCTTCATCTCCATAAAGCTTTTCAGCAGATGGAAAAGCATGAAGTGCTCCAAAAATCTCCTGATAGCTAGCTGCATTGACCCTGCCCTTGATAAACCACAGTGGACCAACACCAGCAGCTGACATGGCACCCCAGACCATCACTGACTGTGGGTACTTGGACAACTGGACTTCCAGCATTTTTGGCATTTCCCTTCTCTCCCAGTCTTACTCCAGACTCTGGGCACCTTGATTTTCCGAATGACAGTGCAAAATTTGCTTTCATCCGAAAAAAGTACTCTTGGACCACTGAGCAACAGTCCAGCTGCTTCTCTGTTCTCCCAGTGTAGCCCCAGTTTCATGCACACACGCCTGTGCACGGTGGCTCTGGATGTTTCTACTCCCAGACTCAGTCCACTGCTTCCGCAGGTTCCCCCAAGGTCTGGAATCGGTCCTTCTCCACAATCTTCCTCAATGGTCCGTCACCTCTCTCGTTGTGCATCGTTTTTGCCACACTCTTTCCTTCCCACAGACTTCCCACTGAGGTGCCTTGATACAGCACTCTGGAACAGCCTTCGTTCAGAAATTTCTTTCTGTGTCTTACCCTCTCGCTTGAGGGTGTCAATGATGGCCTTCTGGACAGCAGTCAGGTCGGACAGTCTTACCCATGATTGCGGTTTTGAGTAATGAACCAGGCTGGGAGTTTTTAAAAGCCTCAGGAATCTTTTGCAGGTGTTTAGAGTTAATAAGTTGATTCAGATGATTAGGTTAATAGCTCGTTTTAGAGAACCTTTTCATGATAGGCTAATTTTTTTTTGAGATAGGAATTTTTGGGTTTTCATTCAGGCTGTATGCCAAAATCATTCCAGATTTACTCCCGACTCTCTGTCCTAAAAGACCTGAAATGCAGTTCTTTCAGTTGGTGTCATGAAATCTAAAATATATGAAAGTTTAAGTTTTACTCATTACATTATGGAAAATGAATGAACTTGTTCACACTATGCTATTTTTTGAGAAGGACCTGTGTGACATACTCTGCCATTCACACAGAAGTGGTGCAACTTCAGGCTTTGTATTTTTTTTTTTTTTTTTTTTTTTCAATAATTTTTCTTGTAAGATTTAGTGATGGCCCTTGCATAGTTGAAATGCATAAAATTGTAACTGTCCCGGGTACACTAGACTATTTGTATGGTTGATTTTCACAATTTTCAGCAAATTTTAAAGGCCCCATTATCTCTATTGGAAAGGTAATCAGTTCATGGGTTTCCTTGGGAGTCCGCACACACAACAGTTTCACCAAGACTCGAATGATGATGGCGTTTTTAGAGCGGTCATCGCATGGTAAATCCCTCTAAAGTATTTTATATTTTGATTTGTTTTTTAATTTATGAAACATTTATACACCCCAATATCCACTTTTGTAATCACATTTGCAGTATAAAAGTTATTTTACAAAAAGTAGTTAATGCTAATGCGACCCCCCGGTAGTTTCTAATGCAGTTCACGTCCTATTCTATTATATTGGAAGCAAATGCAGCTCACACCAAATTGCCATTCTGCTGTCATCTACCTCATTCGACACGTACCCAGAACCGAATTATACCCAATTTTTCTTCATGATTTTCTTTTTATATATAAAACCTAAAACAAATGCATGTTCACTTCGGCGAAATATTCAATACAAAAACAGCCATACACTTAAGTGTTCTTCAATTATTCTATCATCGCGTTGTTGGCAGTTTGACAATTTTTCTCAAATAACGATTATTTGTCCCGTCCCTCATATATCGTGAGTAGCAGGTAAAATTCGCCGTTGAAAGGTTGAGAAATGAACAGAATAAAAGTCATGAAAAGCAAAGTTATTAATTTTCTTTTTATTATTATATTGTGTTGTTTATGATCCAACACCACTATTTTGTATTTTACACTGTTTTCACACGGCCACGTCTTTCTCCCCGCGTTTATGACACTTTTTAAACACAGCCAGGTGTGTTTCTGACCTTCAATGCAAATTTGTTTCAATCACAGGAATGTGTTCACCTGTGGTCCGTAGGGAAGACTTGCTTAAGCTATCTTCCCTGATCACATGGGTGGGGGTGTCGGCCAAATCCAGAAGAGAAATCTGTTTTGTCGTTTGTCCTTCATACTGTGGACAAAACCAAAAAGAAAAAAAACAAGAAAAAACAGAGGCGGACAGCAGCAATATTCCTATATAAATAAATGCTTTACTTTCTTGTGTTTTAAAGCTGGCAGGAAACACAAAATTCATCGTCAGCTAAATTCTTATCCTAAAGAAACTTTGACAGCAGCTATGTAAGAAGAGTGTCGAACAAAAATATGAAAATATAGACCTATTTCTGTTTAGTTTCTAATTGCTTGACTTTAGAACACGAGAAGGGTCTCATAGAAGGTGGAGACATCTCATATGCTATCCATTCTAAATAAGAAAATAACCATTACCCCGTAAATAGTATGTAATTTGATTAATTTACTTCTTTGTACCTGCCCTCTTATAGTAAATGAACACTGATTTATTTTTCGTAAAAATGTTGTCAGTTTGTCCAGTTCGATCTACACAAATATTCCGATTTTCGGAGCTGTGAGGTAAAACTGTGAGGGGGGGACATATTTGTAGCATTTTTGCACCACTTCTGTCAGAAGATATACATTATAACACACACACACACACCACACACACATAGTTCTATGAATATATGATTATTTATTGTCCCCCTGATGATCGAGCAGAATGTTATATAGTGATATGTATCCTAAAGTGACACACTCCGACTTTAAATTTTGAGGGTATTCCTCATCAAAACTGGAGGAAAGTTTAAGGAAATTACAGCTCTTTAATATGTACCTCCCCCCACCATTTTTTTAAGGAACTAAAAAGGTTATTAGACAATTGACTCAAAGTTGTTTCATGGACTTGTTGCGTGGACTATTTTCTTTCGTTATTTCTCAATTAAGCAGGTAAAGGGTCTGGAGTTGATTCTAAGTGGCCATGTGCGTTTGGAACTGTTGATGTGAACCCACATCATCAATGAACAGAATCTAAATTCTCCTCAATTTGTTTGGGCACTCTCAGGGTTGCTTTGAAATCGATCCAGTTTCACTAGTTTTCACGCTTACATATTATTTAGCGTGAGGTATGAATTGCGTATTTGGCGTGCTGTGGCCGGGGAAGGGCTAGTTTTTATTTCCTGAAAAGTCCGCTGGTTGGTAGGGCCGGAAGAGCCTACATATTCCGGTGGCAGCGACTTAAGCGTTGGAAGGGTAGGCCCTACCGGCTGCTGGACCGACTGCGAGGTTTGGTTACCGCCCCGGTCAGAAAAAGGTCGTAGGGCTCGAGCCGATGCTCAACGGGAGTTCTCCGCGTTGGAACGGGCAGATGAGGAGGAGCAGCGTGATTGTATAGCCCGACCGGGAGGACCCGAGTTGCCTCGACTGGAATAGGTCACGGTGTCAGCATACGGGCCCTACAGGCCTGACAAGCCGCCCACTGCTTTTCAGTGGGCGAAGGGGCAAATAGCTGACCGAGTGAGCCCAGGAAGCCTCCGACCTGAGATTAAGACGCAGGACAACTGGACGTCTGGTGTCCTCTCAGTTAGGCAGATAAAAAGCTTTGGCTGACCCGACAAGGAAGACAATCCGACGGGAGATCAAGACTCACGGCATCGGAATGGATGCGACTTGGCTTGCGGGTTGAAAGTATAGAAACCAGACCAGGAGAACCTCTCACCAGTGACGTCTGAAAGGCGGCGCACTGCATCAGACCGGGTACACCACTCGCTGACAGGGAGAGTGAAAAGGAAAACCCTACTGGGGGTCTCTCAACGGCATCCGATGGGGTATCATACTAATACTCAGAACATCGAACGGGTAAGCCCTCGCCAGACGGGGTTAAAGAAAGATGTTGAGAAAGTGGGAGAGGGTTTTAGGCATGGTTTGGTGGGAGGTCCGAGACTCATAGCATCGGACGGTTATAAGCCTCGCCTACAGGTCAACTGGAAAGGTAGGTTGCACATGGCCGGGAGACTCTTACTGACCGTCCGAAGGGAGCACACACATCGGGACCTGTAAGTCTTGCCAACCGTAGAATGGAAAGGGTAAAAGTTGTCTGGCCAGGAGGCTCTCGCCAGCATTCCGAATGGAGCACGCAGCATCGACGGGTAAAGCCGCGCTGACCGTAGAAATGGAAAAGGGTAAGGTCCTGTCTAACCCGGAGGCTCTCGCCAGCGTCCGATAAGGGAGCACAACTGCATCAAACGGGTAACCTCTCCGGATGTAAGACGGAAGAGGTAAATTAAGTGCTCAGAATGCTCTCGCCAGCATTCCAAAAGGGACTCCTCCTGCTCACTGTAATCGGCTGGTACAATCCTCGCAGGCCATAAGAAATGGAAAAGGTAAGTTTGTGTGGCCGTGAGACTCCTTGTTGACGTCATATGTGAGTTTCGCTACTCCTGAGCATAGGACGTGTAACCTCGCCGACCGTAGGATGGAAAAAGATGTATTGTGTGTCCCGGGGGCTCTTGCCGATTTCCGATGGGGGGCTTTGATACGGTCGCGGCATCGGATGGCTTGCATATTGGGGTAGATCGTTTTTGGCGACCGAAAAACATGGAAAGGTACGTTGTTGTCTGGCCAGGAGGCTCTCGCCAGCGTCCGATGGGAGCACATAACGCATCGAACAGGTAAGCCTCACTGTCCCGAAGATATAGAAAGGTAAGGTTGTCTACGCCAGGATGGCTCCTGACCTAGAACGTCTGATAGTGAGCTTACAAGCTCCCGGCATCAAACTGTTCTGACTCCGCGCTGGCTGAAAGACGGAAAAGGTAAGGTTGCTCTACCGGGCAGCTCTCACCAACGATCCGATGGGAGCTCCACTCCAGCCATCGAATGGGTAACCTCTCTGGCTAACTAAGACAGAACAGCAATGGTATGAGTAGCCGGGCTGCTCTCACCTACATCCGAATGGGAGTCCAACTCCATGGCAAGTGCATCGAACGGGTAAGCCTTGCTGGCCGCACGAAATAAAAAAGAGGTAAGGCTTCGTCTACTGTGGAGGCTCTCGCCGGCATCCGATGGGAGCCCGAGGCTCCTGGATCGAAGAGAAGTAAGCCTCACTGACCATAGAAATACGAAAGTGCGGAAGGTTATCTAGCCAGGAGGCGCTCTCGCCGGCATCCAGTGGGAGTGTTAATACTTCTTGCGACACCAGATGGGGTAACCTCCTCTCTGACCATGAGATGGGAAAGTTAAGGTTTGTTTAGTGTGCGACGCTCTCGCCGGTGTTCGGTGCGTACTCGTGACGCTTAATGCTTGCAGTATCGGATGGGTACATCTCGCCCCGATCGTAGAATAGAAAAGGAGTGCTTTTCGCTGGCCTCTTTCCCCCATGGGGGGCTCGTCAAACTCTAATATTGGATAGGTCACTTGGCGCGCCGTAAGTACGGAAAAAGTAAGGTTGTCTAGCCTGGAGGCTCTCGTCGACGTCCGATTGGGAGCATAACACTGCATGGCATCGAACGGGTAACCCTCGCTGGCCGTAAAATAAACGAAAAATGATAAAGTTGTGTGGCCGGGAGGCTCTCGCCGGCATCCGGTTGGAGCTCAATACTCATGGTGCCGGATGGGTAAGTCTCGCTGACCCGAAAAAGGGTAAAGTTAAGGTTGTTTAACTGGGAATCTCTCGCCGACGTTCGATGGAGCACACTGCATCAAATGGTAAGTCCTCTCGCTGGCCGTAAACAAGAAAAGGTAAGGTTGTGTGGCCGGGAAGCTCTCGCCGGCATCCGACAGGAGCTCAATGCTCGGTGCACGGATGGGTAAGCAACACCGTTAGTTGAAAGAAAACATTCACTCGACCTGGAAAAAAGCTACTGCAGCATCTGACGAGGAGTTTAAGATACTTGCGGCATCAGACAGGTAAACCTCGCTGGTAGTTGGCTGAAAAGGCAAGGATTGCTCGATTAGCGAAGGCTCTCTTGGCCGGCATCTGATGGAATTCAATACTCTCTTAGCTGCAATCGATGGTTAGCCTTACCGGTATTTAGAAGAGAAACATTTGGTCCGTAGGGAAACACTCTTGCAGCACCTTGACCAGGATCCCATACTCAGAGCAATTTGAGTTTGGTCTAAAAGGGTGGATGCTATGACGTACTTTTGTGTAATTTTGTTTAGCGAAATCTGAAAAGATGCTATCCAATAACGAGTCAGAAAATCTTGGTGCATTCTAGCGGCTTGCCTTCAAAAAGTTAACCGTAAACGGTAGAAAATGGAATTTCCTTTGTGAGTTGTACCCCAAATAAGTGCCATGAATCTGCAATGCATGGCCATAGCTTTGAAAGCTGAGGTGATGTCGACTTTTTGCCAGCCAGGTGCTAAAACCCATTATTATTATATAGATTTTGTATTTATTGATTATTATTTTGGTTGCAAGATCATTGTTTTTGAGCAAAAAATCGCGGTGATAATGGCTTGGAAGCGGCAAATTATATGGAGCTGGCGGTTCAAAAAGGGAGTTTTCTTTCTTGTCGGCAGAATTTTCAGAGTATCCCACTTCAATGGCCTAATGCAAACTGAGAGGCGGGGCTTTTGAAAGGGCTGATCATGAACCCTTCCTTTAATTTGTGCCGCCTATGGGGGAAAGCTGCAACAGATTATTTCATTGGAATGGACTGAACATAATGAAAAATGGCAAAATTGTGATGTCCACACGATTCGAGGATTTATGATTGCTGTAGCATTTCTCTGTCATAAAGAATTGTCCAATGTTAAAGATTGGTGTACATTTGAATAAAAGTGTTTAGCCAAAAACGAGGATTAGACTGCACAGTGACACGTAGAAACAATTGTTGGGACGTTGGTGCCCTTTGAAGGCTTTTGATATAATGTTCATGTACATTACATTACTGAAAGAGTTGTTACCTGCAGCAGAAAAACCGCTTCTCAATATTATTAACTCGTCGTTATCTTTATGTCATCGTCCCAAACCATTCAAGCTGGCGTATTATTAAGCCCTCTATAAGAAGAACAACAACTAGGTCCTAGTGAACTGGCAAATTACAGACCCATTTCAAATCTTCCATTTATGTCAAAATTTTTGAAAAAGTTGTGTCTGCTCAATTGTGCTCCTCCCTGCAAAAAAAACTATCTCTATGAAAATTTCGAGGTCGGTGTTTCAGGCCCCATCATAGCACAGAAACTGCACTTCTTAAATTTACAAATGACTTGCTTCTTGCTTCAGATCAAGGCTGCATCTCATTGCTAGTTTTACCTTGATCTTCTGCCTACAATGCGTTTGACACCATAGATCACGACATACTCCCCATAGACACTAGATTTAAAAAACTATACAGTGTACTTCCAGGTCAGGCTTTAAAGATGGTTTAAGATCCTACCTGTCCGATCGCTACCCACACTTTGTTTATCTAAATGGGGAGTCAATCTCATTTTATCAACCAGTAAAATATGTGAGTGCCACCAAGTGATCTGTCCCTAGGCCTTTTCGCTATGTTTCATATACATGTGCCCCTTTGGTAATATCATTAGAAATACGGATTAGTACGTTTCCACTGTTATGCTGATGATACTCAACTATATATCCTCAACAAGACCATTGAAAACTTCAAAATTATCTAAATCTAACAGAGTGTGTTAAAAGATTTCAAAGATTGGATGACCACTAATTTTTCTCTCATATTAATTCAGATAAGACAGAGATATTACTTATTGGAAGACCAGCAAAACTTTTTACACAGAATCTCGTTATCATTACAATTTTGCAATTAGAAACGTGATGTTACTGTTACTGTTACTTCCTCTACTGTCAAAATCTGGGTGTTATATTAGACAGTAACTTGTCTTTTGAAAATCAGTATTTCCCCATGTTACAACAACAGCACATTCTTCCATCTTTAGAAACATTTTTGCCCCAAGCTACTAAACATGTTACCGCTTTCCTGATGCAGTAAAGCTAGTTCAATCCGCATTCAGGGACCTCTAGACTGGACTATTATAATGCACTGCTAGGTGGTTTCCTGCATCCTCAATAAACAAGCTACAGATAGTCCAAAAAAAGCAGGGGCTATAGTCCAGGTCAAGAAACTAATGATCATATTACCCCCCAATACTACAGTCTCTGCACTGGCTACCCTATTACTTTCCGTATCAGTTACAAAATCTTATTAACTTACTTATAATGCCCTTACTGGCTTAGCTCCTGCGTCCCTAACTAGTCGTCTACCACGCTACACCCATCATGCCATCTGGGGGGGCCCTAAGGTCACAAAACGCTGGACTTTTGATAGTACCGTAGGATATCAAAGTCCACTAAAGGAGGTAATGAGCTTTTTTTCGCATTTGGTTGTGCTCCCAAACTCTGGAATAGCCTTCCTGATAATGTTCGGGGCTTCAGACACAACTTCCTCTTGTTTAACTCTAGCTTAAAAACACCTCTTTGGCCAAGCATATCAATCCATAATCATCTCATAATTTTGGACTGCAGTTATATCTGATCAAGATGTGCCTTATTATCTCTTTAGCTTGGGTTAAACTAATTATTTTTACTTGGCTGGAACAGCAGCTACTCTAATTAAATGTCTGCATATTTGTTTTCTTTCTCTGCTTGCCACGGGATTTACATCCCGTGGTAACTAGGATTTACCCAAGCTCCCATTCTTGGATCCAGAACAACCTTGAGAAGAGATGATGCCAACCCCCCTCAGAGGACCTCAGATGATGCTACCCCAGAGACAACATACAGAACTAACCACATTTTGGCTATAGTTTGAATTGCAGATAAGTTGCTGTTAATATGTGGTTAAATCGTCTGTGTTGGTTTACGGTCGTTTATTGATTTTTTTTTCTGAACATTTCTGACAATATCGTCGTACATATTGCCAACTGAACAGTCACCACTGATAAGGCTACTACTACATATATGTGTAAAAACGTAAATTTCTTTAAAGTTGCCTTTGTAATGATTTGTGTAGTCGTAAAAAAGCGCTATACAATAAACTTGAATTGAATTTGGATTGAATTATATTGTTTATAATATTATTAGTTTTGGTCAATATCATTAATGCTTTTCATCCTTTCATTCATTTAAACCAGAATCCCAGTCACCACGGCCGTCATTAACTATATATTATTTCTTTTAGGTAGTTTAAAATGCTATTGTTTTAGTTAAGGTTTTTTTTTTTTTTTTTTTTTTTTTTTTTTTTAAAACATCAAAATAAATTATAACCTATCTGACTAATCGACAGAATAATCCACAGAAACTGTTTACCCAATTAATTGTTAGTGATGACCCCTGATGGAATAAAGATCTAATTCCGCACTTGCCCGATCTGGTCCTGGATTTTGTGAACCATTGGAGGTGGTTTCCGAGGCAACAGCATTTTCGTGGAACGTGCAGTGAATGTATTGCTAAAAAGAGAATATTGTGATTTTAAAATGAAGTAGAGTAGCTGAGAGGGAGAGGAGCGGGGTCCAACACTATGCTTTCAGCTGCAGCCACGGGAAGGGTGGTTTGGTGACGTTTTACAACGGGAAATGCTGAAAAGCCCGGGTAGCCTGCATGTTCCCACTTTAGCGCCATTTGTTGTTTAGATTTAGCAATTTCTTAAACTAAACCTAAGCAACCTGGTGTTCCTAAAGCAAAGTTTTTTTTTTTTTTTCTCTTCCTCTCTTCCTTTGCTCTTCTGTGAAAATATATAGATAGAGGGTCCCTTGCGATAGCGGACCGGGCTGCGCAGTTAGGGAAATACCAAGACGGCTGCCTGTGGGCCAGACGACTGCTGCGGCAGTGGGGAAAGGACCGAAAAGGCTCCTGCGGGAGCTGCTACTACTTGCTCTGCGGTAGGTAGAAGATAGACAACAAGCTCCCTGCGTGAGCAATACTTGCAGCGGCAGTGGGGAAAAGCTCCTGAAGGAGCGAGAACTGCAGGCGTTTTTTTTTTTTGTGCAACTTTAATGGTTATTATGTTTAAAGACACATGCATTTCCTCTTAAACACGCGAAGAAGAAAGTATTGAAAAACTACCGATGCGTCATCGGTGCTAGAGCTTCGAGAGGGTGCCAAGTATACTCATGTCACATGTGAATTAGGTTGCACTTGTTTATTGTTTCTTTTGTGGTAAACCTTATGTTCCTAAATCGATAGTCATTTAGGTACAATAGTTGAATAATGTTCTCAGTAATCAATCTTTCCATCCGTATCTGAGTGAAGTGCCTGTAAATACACGGGAAAAAATACTCACACAAATTATCGCAGAAATTTATTTGTATTCCTACGCGTGTGCGACATGGCTAAAAAATAAATTGAAAACACATAAACATCCTTGTGTCACGACGGCGTTGTAAACAACTTTCAGGCACCGACGCCACCTATTAGGCGACTTAAACGGTATTGACCTCACGGCCTGTGCCACTAGCGCCGAGAGCCTTGAGGCCCGGCTGCAATGCTGAGGCGGTGTCCGGATGAGCCCCGGTAACAGGTTGTGAGTCTAACCAAAAAAAAGGCCCGTGATTCTTTGCTTGCGGTGAGATCGTCGGCGCAGCCCATGCACGTTGGAAGCCTGCCGTGCGAGCCCCAGCCGCTTAATGAGGAGCCGGGTTTGTGTCCCGCGGGGCAATGGATGGTGTCGAGCGAGGCGCGTTCAGGGCCTTGCGAGTTTGGCTCGATATAGTGGCCGCTCTGGTGTTGTGGCTTTGTGGAGGTTTGGCGGATTTGCTTGGAGAACTACTAGTAAAAAGTTTATGTTTACTATTGTTTTATTCACTGATCTGGTTCTCTTACGCAACTCAAGCGAGTCAATCAAAAAACATGGTTATATCACGCTGTGTTATTTTTCTTGCCATATTTTCATCAACAGTAACTGACGGCTACATAAAAGGGTTTATCTTTCCCGTGGAGGAATAATAATGAAACCCCTCTAGTTAACGAATGTCTGTAAACTCTTTGACAGGATGAACACTGGGCGGAATCCGCAAATCATGCCAAATCTCGCCATTTGTCTATGTGTATGAGAGGTTTTTAGCTTTCTAGTATTCTGTCTTCTGTCCCCATCTGAACTGTGATATTTCTGAACAGCAAGTTGTATTTGCCCCGCGAAAAGTTAGGTTTTCATCAGTTTTCTTCTATACGTCCAGTAGAGTGGCGATAGGGTGTAGCATAATGACTGTGGGCTATCCAGGCAGTGTTGCGGGACGCAACGATACTTATCTTATTTGTACCATAATTTTGACCTCTGTACGACGTACGCATCAATAATACCATAATGTATGATAATTTCTGTAATTTCACCAAATGATAGTCTTTTTAAATCATAGGGGCTTCTATATTTATATCTATATTTGATCTAGCTGTGTGGACCCTACGGTTACGTCTACCTTCATGATTGAGACTTGAATGTGTTACGCATGTCTTTCAGCTCATCTCATGTCTTCTTGACCAATCATCGTGGAGAATGACGTCTCTCATGGAGACACGAGCACAAATTAACGTCCTCCTGCCGCACTTAGGTCAGTTGTATCAAAGCTGAGGTCTATAGAAATAAAGATATAGGAAATGAGTGCTGAAAAGGATAAATAGTTGTAATATCTAGATAAATAGCTGTATACTGAACGTTTGACTCATGTACGATAATTGTCTTCCAAATACGATAATTTTGAACTTCTAGTACAATACTTGACATTTCCAATCTGGCAACACTGTATCCAGGCTACTAACATTATGATAATCAATAGTAAGTTGAAGGCTCCAAGACATGCAAGAAAGGATGAAGCCCGAAATCACGAAAAAATTATCCAAGTCTGTTAAAAGTATGTAGAGGTCAATTTGTTATCTGGCAATATCGGGTTAAAAGCTGTGCAGGACATCCATCTCGCCATCCTGTATACAGTCTTCTGCCATCTTCACCCATTAGCCCAGGCGGTTCTCAATTCCAGTTCTCACTCCCCCAGCTCTGCATATTTTGCATGTCTCGTCTTTTGTTAACTGACACCTGATTCAGATAATCAGCTCGTTAAGGCTGGATTTATTACTTCTGGTGTCTGACCTAACAAACCGTGAGGCTATGCTTAAGTTTATCATTTACTTTTTGCGAGCGCTGTCCGCGTTCGACATGCAGTAAACATGCCATAGACCGCAAGTCTTCAGTGTAACCACCGAGCATGGTTTGTTGTGTAACCTGCAGTACCCACGACAAAAGCACAACGAAGAGTGGCTCCGTCGGAGAAGCATTATAGCTTGATAATGTCGTGCAACTCCTCTAAAAATTCATTAAATCATTTATTTTAAAACTACCAAAAGGATGACAACCAACGGACAGTGGCGACAAGATTGCAGTTCTTTCCAGCATACAGCAGGACTTGTACCAACCACTGAGTCAGATCACAGCATTTGTTTGTCGCGGAAGCACTACTGTTCTAATCTATTTAGTATACACTAACATGATTAAGAAACTTGTTCTTTGATTTGTTTTATTTTTATATATAACGTGATACCCATCAAATCATATATAAAGTGCACATCAACCCTATCCAAAAACCCCGTTACATATGGGAGGGAGGGATCCTAGCAGACCAAATGCACAGCACTTGCAGTCCGGCGCATGACTTGACCGAGGAGGGGAGGGATGCACTGTTAAGATTTTTGGCGAGTGGGCCACAGGTCCAGCGTGCTAGAATTTCTGTAGGCTACAAGTTCTACCCACCATCTAAAGGCGTCAAGGTTTCGAAGCCGTAAGTAGTAAATTGGGCATTTCGCTTTTTGGACGCGGTGCACTTCCGAGCACTCCTGCTCAGGTTCAACGCAGAAGTAAGTAGAAGTAATCCCCGGGTCCTTTTCTCCGTTTGAGCTCAGTGCCGGTGCACTCTTTTCCCCTTAGCTCAGTGGCTCCGCTATGCAAGGGTTCCTTTGCTCCCTCCTCCCTGAGCAGGGGCAATTTTTATTAAAGTGTTACTCGTCCGGAGGACACTTTCATTCCGGATTGCGCTGCGTAACGTCTTCACACCCATTTAAACGTCATGTCCTCAATTAAATTACAGCCCAAACGCTTCACTGCCCTTTGAAATGGCAAACATCACCATTCACGTTCAAACTGGACATCATGGTTGGCCTTAATACTCCTGTTAATGTCCAATGCGCCAGATGGCCCTTACCGTACGCTTAGAACAAACATAGACAACCATGTTGAAGACCACTCAAGAAAGACCCTTCAACACTGTGCCAGCGCAGGGGGGTGTGAGTGGTTGCGTCACTGGCATTTGCAGACCGCTGCATTACATTTCTTGCTTTTCCCCTGGCCAGTGCGAGCCGGGGCTCACAGTATGAACGGTCCTTGGCGTGTGCTCAGTCTCGGCCCCTCTGCGCCAGACAGCGGACAAAATCACTGGCCTGTGTACGATTCCACTGTGGGCCCGTAGCCTCGTGGCACTACTTGTAAACCCCGTCCTAAACATGACTTTACTGGAGCGGGCGCTGCCTGCAATACATCCCCCCCCACCCGCCGCTGCTCCTGTTTCTTTCCCACACTTGGCCACCCCCCCGCGGCTCTGCCTGCCACGCCCCGCACTCGGTCACTTACTAGCGCCGTTTTTATCCTATGTTCGTGCGTTGATGGGTTTTTTTTTTTTTTTTGGCACCCATTCCTTTTGGGCTCCAGTGTGTTGTCCCGCCCGAGCTCCTGC
Organism: Cyprinus carpio; assembly: GCF_018340385.1. Classification (NCBI taxonomy): domain Eukaryota; kingdom Metazoa; phylum Chordata; class Actinopteri; order Cypriniformes; family Cyprinidae; genus Cyprinus; species Cyprinus carpio. The sequence goes on from NC_056618.1 coordinate 24,163,860, forward strand.
CCTGTCCGGCGTTCCCCTCTTCACTGCCCATTGCTTCGTCCTGCTCATACACTGGTCACAAGCAAGCATAGCAAAACGTAATTCTTCCTGTAGCGATTCTCTACTTTCTACGCTTTTTACCTCCACCAATCGTTAATATTCCAAAGATCAAGTGACCCCGTCACATGGGCTCCTACCACGAGTCATGACATCTTCCTGGCCCGTCTATACCCTTTACCCCTAAAGGTCCTTCCCCGGTTCTTCCAGCGCCTGCCCTCGCCGAAATCCATTTTGGTCCCCCCCGCCCCATCTCTTCCTTGCCCTTTTCTCCTCTGAAGCACTTCTTTCGCCCCCCCGAACTTTTTGTGCCCCCCCCACCGGCGTCTTCCGCGTTGTCCGTTCTTCTGGCACCCTTGTTCGCCCCCCCCCCCGGTTCCCTTCTGTCTATCCTGCCTCCCCTTTTTTTTTTTCCGCGGTCTTGTGACTCTAGCCCCGCTCCTGGTCTGCCTCCCCCTCCGCACTTTGGCCCGGACCTTCAGCCCCGTTCTCCCCACTCCGCCTTCGGGCGCCGCGCAGCCGTGCCTTATGCATCATTTTCTGCCTGTTTTCCTTCCTCTGTCTTTTCTGCCTCCTGGTCTTTTCCCTCTCCCCCCCCGTGTTCCCTCTGCACCCCCTGTGTCCTCTTTTCCCGCTTTTCCCCCTTTCCCCCCCCCCCGTGCTTTGTCTGCCCCTTGTGGTTGCCGCTCATGGCTAAAGGGTTTTGCTACATGGTTGAAGTTTTACAAAATCCTCAAACTGCCCACTTTTCTCTGCATGCAAATTGAAACCAAAGAGAAGTTTAAAAAAAAAAAAAGTTTTTGTTTTGTTTCAGTATTTGTTTTTGTTTCAGAAAATTTCAAAGAAACGTTCCTTATTTTTGGGAAAAAAAAAACAAATTAATGGAACATTAGAAAATGTATTAAACATACTTTCTATGGGAAATGCATTTTTTAAATAGCAAAAAAATAAAAATTTTTACAGGTCACAGACTTGTAAAAAAAAAAAAAAGAAAAGTCTTTCACTCACCCGTATTCTATAAAAGACCAGTGTTGTAAAGCATGTTTAAGCACTCTGTCCTCAAACTAGGGGTAATCTGTAAAAAATAAAAATAAAACCCTTGTACATGACGTTGGGTTTATTTTTTTATTTACAATTTAAAAATTTTAAGATAGCAAAACTTCTGAGCCAATGTCTTTTTTTCTCTCATCGAAAGAGAAAAACGGCTAATTTGCATGCTGCTTCTTTGAGTAAAGGGCCTGTGCCTGTTTGCAATTTAAATGGCTTAAAATTACAAGGGAACACATTTTTGTGGTATGACATTGAAGCCTTTTCCAAAGCCCATCAACCACAACTATAAAAATTTTCTACTACTGTTCCATCTGATTTTTGTTCTACAAACTGAAAGAAAAGTTGGGGAAAACTCAGTTCTCCACCCCCGATTATATAAATACAAATATATCAGATTAGTTTTGTCTTCATATGATCACATCTTGCCCTGCTGGGCCTTCTGCGGGCCCACCTACCTTCACTGGTGAACTGAAAAAAAAAAATTCTAAAAAACCATTTTTATAGCATAACGGGAACTATAATAACATCTATAATTCTTCTCACTCGTGTGAATGGGGGTAAGTGAAGGCAGGAAGAAAAACCCCACCCCAGCCCTTTTCAGGGTTCTTTTCACAAAGGAGCATCAATCGGCGGGGGACCCTCACTTGTAGATTTTCATCTGGCACTTTGCCGAAAAAATAAGACAATTTAAAAATACTAATTATTTGTTAGATTGAAACCTTTAATTTGAAGCCCTTTATAACGTTTATTTGATAACAGCATTCTTTTTGTAATAAAAACCTCAAGTATGTAAACTTTTCCTCCCCCAAACCCAACCCTAACATCTACTAATACTTAAGAGAGTAGTTGAGGAAAATTTACAAAGTTCTTCAAACATATTTTTAAATTATTACAGACTTTAAAAAAAATTATTGCTAAAAAAAACCGCCCTTTAACAGTTCCCCAATTGGACGGTTGTCTATGCCATGCCCAAAAAAAGAGTGAGATTCATCCGATTCCGGGGCTTATATCACAATCCAAACTACACCAACAATCCTTTCTGATGCATTTTGTTTTAAAGGGGAAAAAATGCTTTTATTTAGTTGATTTAAAAAAATTCATGCAAAATAATAGCCATAATTATAGAAAAAATAATTTTTTTTTTTTTAAGGGCTGCGTTTTTTTGTTTTAAAGTTAGAAAAAAATGTAAAACAAAACAAATAAAAGGGGATATCCATCCAGCAAAAAAAGGGTATCGAAGCGGGTTCAGTTTGCTACGCAGGTTGGGAATTTTAAATTCTATCACGAGAAGCGCCCTCGGAGACAAACGTGAAGGCATGAAAAATCAAAGTGAACAAAAAGGGGGGAAGAATATTTTCATTTTACAGTGATTGGTTCAGAAAAAGGAGGGCTGGATGTTGTAAAAATTTTTGATTACCAAATTTTTTTTTTTAAATAGTATTATTTAGAAAATGACAGCTGTGACAAAGTCGACTTTTTTTCTTAACAGGGGGATTCAGGGGCCCTTTTTGGTTTGTGGAGACGCGGGGTGTCACATCTTTTGGGACCCTGATCTCGTATTCCTAAAGCTCCCTGAGTTTATTTAAATTTCAGCTATCTTCCATGGTAAGAAAAAATTGGAAATTTAAAATTGAATCTTGCAAAAAAGGGGGTGATTTTTTATTTTTTGAGTTGATTTTCCTCCCAAATCATTTTTAAATAAAAAAAATCCCCTGTATTCTTTCTGTTAGAATTGAAATTTAATAAAAAAATGGTTTTTAAACCGATAGAAACTGCAAACGACAATTTGATTTTTGAAAACAACCATCTAAACATTTACAGAAAACTTTGAAAAAAAGGCAAAAGTACACCCATGGCATGCAAGAAATATATATATATAAAATATATTATATAAAAATATATTATATATATATATTTTCTAATTAAGGAAATATAAACCACTTTTTCAAAAGTTGGGGCGTAAGAGAGCTGTCTTTTAAATTTAAAACTATATAAAAAACCCTTTAAAAAAATTATCATTTCCAAAAACTTTAAATACCCAAAAATGGTTTGTAACTTGTGGGAATAAAACGTTTCTTGAGCAGCAAATTCAGCATATTAGAATTTTCGGGGATCGTGTGACACTGAGACGGGGTCACAACGCTGTGTTGTGTGGGCCTCCCTTTAAAATGGGGGAAAAGCTTCACAAACTTTAAAAGGGAACCAACATTAACCAAAGAGATTAAAAATTAAGTTAGGGGGAAAATGACACACACATAAACAATAAAATGAAAATGAACAAACATGACAACAATTTAAACAAGGAGAATAAAAAAAAAAAAAAGTCAGCCTGCTGCAGGATTCGGGTCACGAGGCTTTCCCCCCAGAATGATGCCCAAGCTTCTAAACTTGAGAGCCCCTTAACACAGCGGGGGGACACTAAGAGGTTTAAAAAGACACCTTGAGGGTTGCTTTACAAAACATTTTTCAAAAAAACGGGCAAAACAGGGGGCAATGGCTTCTCTCCCGGGCATTAGCAGATGGGGATTCTGATGCTCATTCTGCAAGTCAGAGCACCAAAAGACTTCATAGAACAACAGTGAACTGTGGTCTTTTGGGATGGTTTTTAAATATAGTCAGTAAAAAACCTTTTCTGTCCCCTAGGTTTTTCTCGTTCCAACGCACTTCACAGTACCAGAAATTTGGGCCCTGCTTTTTACTTTATCAAATAACCCCCCAATAACCAGTTCGTTTTTCAGCTGTTTATGAAATTACCAAAAAGGCGTTAAAAACTGAAACTGTGAATTTTTACGCACACCAAAAAAAAAAACTCTCAAAAAATTTTTCCTCAGTGCACCCATCATTTCCTGCTCCCTTTTTTGCCGTCTTTCGTCTTGTGGTCAGATCGTTTTTGAAGTCTTCTGTGTTTGTGCCGGTTTTTTTTCCCTTGATAGTTCCTGTTTTACCAAAATGGATTTCTTCACTTATATCACTGGGGTTTTTTCATTCCTCAAAATCACCTCAGGGTGCCCCTCTGTCCCTTGCACGCCCCCTGCTGTCTGGTTCCGGCCCGATCCCCGGCTGCGAGGTCTGCCATTCCATCCTGTTGGCTTCCGTTTATTCTCTGACCTTTGTGTGAACTGGCTCATTAATCTATTCTCTTTATTTGCTTCCTCTCCTTTCTTTTTTGCACAAAGCTGATATGTATTTTTATTTGTAAATTTAATGAAAAAATAAATGAGCACGGCCTTATCTGAAAATTCAGAAATGAAACTTTAAGTCAAAAATAATTCATTTATTTCTGGCTTTTTTTCACTGTTACTTCTGGGCTTTTTCACATTTTTCACTTCTGCACGTCTCATCCTGATATGCATGGAAAAGAGAGCAAGCTTTGGGAGTTTTGAGAAATGAATGAGCAAACAGCTAATTAAAGCCCCTTTTTTTAAAAAACCTGGGGGTGGAATAAAAAAAAATTTGTCATATCACTTATTTTTTACTTTATCAATTCACAAAATTTAAATTTTATTTGTAGAAATTAATTTACCTGTTGTTTTTGGACACTAAACAGTAAATACTTTATTCAATCCATTTTATATTTAATAAAAAAATTTCGTTTCCCCCCTAAAAACTCCGGGCCCGCCACTGTTTTGGGGACAATACATTTAAAACGTCGGGGTACCATATTTTTTATTTTTTTATTTATATTTAGTTGCTTTTCTGAAAAATTGTATTTTGGGGGGATTGGGGGATTAGGGGCGTAGGTCCCCAAAGCAGAGTTGAAGAGCCTGTTTTTAAAAAAAAAGAAACCCGTTTGTTAGGTGTGTTCCGTTGGCCCCTAGTGGGTTTTTAGTGTAAAAACACAAAAAGACCAAAAAAGTGACATACGCTAGTTTTTCAGTTAGTTCAAATTTTGGTTGAAAGAGGGGAAGTAGGGTACTGAAAACACCCAAGTCTATTTAGCTCACTTTGTTTGTTTGAAGCTTTCAGCAGTAAGAGATAACATGTTTTTCACAGCTCTTTTTGAGCTGAAGGGTATGGCCTGCACAAGTTAAGGGTTCAAATTAATCAAATTTCCAATCTAGATGATTTAAACCTTTGACCAAAACCTATTAACCACAAAAGACAAATTTACTACTATATTACCATACGTTACGTTACCAAAACTGAAAGTAACAAAAGAGGGAAACTCTTTCTCCACCTCCTTTTTTATTATATTTTAAACAATATAGCCAGGAAATCTTGATCCTGATTGCTTCCTATCATCTCTCTCTGTCCCTTGGGTCCTGCTGCCAACCCTGACCTTTACTGGGGAACTGATTAAAAAATACCAAAAACCGAGTTTTTAATAGCACATATACAGAAAACGGAGAGGAAATTATAATCACTCATTTCCTCTCACTGGTGAAATGTGGGTAAGTGAAGGGAGGGGGAAACAAACCCCACCCAAACCTTTCATGGGGTCGTTCAAGCAAAAAAGTTCTATGTCGGTGGATTCCCATCTCTGAAGTTTTTTATGACTGCGCCATTGCCCCAAAAAAAGTAAGACAAAAAATAAATTTGTTTAAATTTTATATTTAGATAATATAATTAACCTTTATTTTGAGGGCTATTTTTTAACATTCTACTAACTATAATAACTTTTTAACAACCCCTTATTTGTTATTATAGTCTTTGCTATTGCTAACGTTTTTTTTAATACTGCAGAATGTCAACTTGTTCGGTAACCAAACCCTATTTTAGCATCTACTAATACTCAATGAATTCGCTGTAGTCGACAAAATTGCAAAGTTTAAATTAAAGCAAAATTTTTTTAATATTTTATGTTAGAATTTTTATTTTAGTAAATAATTAAATTTTTAATTATTTAAATTTTAAATGCTTTAAAAAAATACAAAAAATTTTTAAATTTAAAATAAAATTATAATTTTGGGAAATATTTTAAAATTTATTAATTCATTAATAATTTTCAAGAAAAATTAAAAAAATATGTTTTTACTACCGTCAGTATAAAAAAAATAATTTAAAATTAATAAATTTAATTTAAAAATAATTAAATTTTTTAAAAAAATACATAAATTTTACATTTCACGAAAAACTAAACCCAATACTGTATGTAAAAAAATTCTCAATTTTGGTACCAAATCGCACCTTCCAGAACATACTTATTTAATTTTTTTTTTTTTTTTTTTTCCTTATTTTTCCCGACATCCCCTGAGTCAATCTCTTTTTCCCGGGAGGTCCTGGCGATAAATAATATTGAAACCAATTTCGAGCATTTGACTAAAACCTATACAACTTATCTCTGTGATAAAGCAGTACCACTCTTAAAAAATAAAAGTGCGTCAAAAGGGTCTTCAAACGAATGCATAAAAACCTTTATTGGTTCCAAAGATCTTTTCTTACATTTTTATAATTGATACCCTTCTTTCACCAAAGAACCTTTTGGAAACGCAATGTTCTTGAGATGTTAAAGGTTCTTTATGGAAACCATTTAGCAAAAAGGTTCTATTGGCATCTGAGCACCTTTATTTAAGAGTGTGAAGAGAGATTAAATAATGCTGCACAATATTGTTTACTAATTTTTTTCCAAACTTTAACAGTATGATTTGTAACCAGCATAGCTGCTGTAATAATTACTACGACCCAATCTAAAGAAGCCTGATTGAAATTCATTAAAACTTTATTTTTCAGTTAGAACTGTTTCATTGGATTTCAATTAACAAAAGGATTCAAATACTTTTGCCAAACAGAAACCTACTAACTGGCCGATAGTTTCCAGAACTGATGGTCACCACACTTTAACACATGGATTTCCATTCACGGGAAGAACATTTGAAGTTAAAACTCAATTAAAAAAATAGAAGTGGGACTATTAAAAAGCATGTACTATATTCTCTATATCATTAATTATGCTCTCATGTAATTTCAAATGATAGGTATAGATTTGGTAGAGAGTTTTTTTATTTTTTTTTTTATAGAGAGAGCAGATTGTGAGAAAAAGTTGTTGCTAAAAAAAATCTGGTCTCTTTTGGCAGTTCTTGGGTTCTGACGGTTTGTGCTAGGTGCACATGACCTACGAAAAAAGAATGAGGAATTCAGTCCGATTCCCGTGAGTCATCCCATCAACATCCAAACTACACAAATGGGGTCCTTTCATAATGACATCTTGCTGTTGAGGTAACAAAACTGCACTTATTTTAGTTGGCATCAGTAAACTTTTCATTCAGAATAACCACCAATAACAATAATGAAATATTTTTCGTAATGATGCTGTCATTTTTGGTTTACAGTTAGAAAAAAATGTACAACTTAATGACAATATCAAGTGTGGATATCCATACCAGCGGAAGGAAGTGATATCGAAAGCAGATTCTGTTTACAGTATCAGCAGGCTGGGGACTTTTAGAAACTAATGGCAAGGAGAGCGATCACCTCATGGAGGACAGACGTGAAGGTCATGAATAACATGGAATGTGAACGCAAATGGGGAAGAACTACTTTCAACTTCACATGATGTGTGTGTTCATAGGAGATGGAGGAAGGCTGTGTGTATGTAAAAAATATTTGATTCACCAAATCTTATTGTGTAAATTGATTTCAGTGAAGTTAAAAGGTATGACAGCATGTGACTGAAGTGCTGATCTGTTCTTAACAGGGGGGATTCAGGAGGTCCCTTTGGTTTGTGGAGACACGGCAGTGGTGTCATCATCTTTGGTGACCCCTGATCTCCTGTAATTCACAAAATCTACCTGAAAGTTTATACTAAGATTTCAGCATATATTCCATGGATAAAGAAAATAACTGGAAAATGTCAGTTGAATCTTGTTACAGATAAAATGCGGGTGTTTTTATTTTTATTTTGGTTGAGTTGATTTTCCTCCCAAATCATATTATAATAAAAATAACATACATTGATGATATATACTGTCTAGAGATTTTTTTTAAATTAACAGAAATGGTATTTTTCAACCAGATATAGAAACTGCAGAAGGACCAGTTTGATATTTGCGAGGAGCAACCATCATAAAACATTTATAGAATGCTATTGAAAATCAAAGGCAACATTACACGCCCACTGACTAGGCAAGAAAAAGATTTGAACAATGATAATAATAATAAAATGTTACAGCAAACATAACATATTAGAATTTCTGAATGACCATGTGACCATGTGAGTCATTTTTAAATTGTAATAATATTTCACAGTATCGCGTAATACTGTATGTATTTATTACTGTACCTACAGCTTGGTGTGTATACAACTTAAAAAATCTTACAAACCATTGAACCGTGATGTAGTTTTTGATCTCTATAAAACTACAAACATATATTCAGTGCAAAAAGCCATTAAATTAATCCTTAAATGCATACCTCGGGTCTTTAGCTTGAACTGGGACATCATTCTCTACCCTCTACCTCCTTCCTTTTTTTAAAGTAGAGACATCAACTTTCTTAGTATTCCTCAATCTAATTCATATATAAACAATATAACACGCAAAAAAAAAAGAGTTAAATATAAAAGAATGCCTGTTTTCTGATTGAAAAAAGTGTAGCTACAGACCCGAGGTATGTAAATGTGTAAGTATTTTTTCCTGTGCGACTATATTTACATATTTAATGACTCAATTTGTGCAATGCATATTTTTTCTTCAAGGTGGCACTGTTTGATACACAATGACGATGTGATGTTTCACTCATAATTACCGCAGGCACAAGCCCCTTTGCCTCATCGGCTGAGTTGCCCCTCTCACCAATACCCCCAATCAACCCCAGCTCAAAGCGGTCTGTTACCGCTCCGCTAAAGATCCGCTGATTCCGCTAATCCGCTCTGTGTTTTCCTGCCGCTCCGCAGCATCACTCAATAATCTGTGTACCGCTCTCTGGAGAGTGGAGACCACAGTTCCCGAAGCTAGTTGCATTAACAGCTAGATGCATTACAGTCCACATTACAGTCAGTGGATGATACGCTGAATTAGTAATTTGGTAGTTTGTTTTTGTATTTCTGCGGTAATGATTTGCTCTCTGTCTTTTTAAAAGTGATAACAACAAAATATCCACGTTCTTAGAATTAGAATGTCTGATCAAATTATTGTATCCCGATCAGATCTATTATAGATAACACAAAATTCTCTGTTGTTGGCACACTTTGTAGACAAAAAAAAAAGAAAAAGAAAAAAAGAAGCCTTTGCAAAAAGGAAGACAGCCAGAGAGAGAGAAAGAGAGAGAGATTGAGAGAGAGAGACGAGAGAGAGAGAGAAAGTGCCTGAAGGGAGGCTGCTAAAGGCAGTTCAACATTGCAAACATGAATACAAAGCTCAAGCAAGCCAGCAGGTAAATAATTATATAGAATATTTGCCAGTTTGTCACACTTTTAATTCTTGTAATTAAGTATATTTCCTATTATAATCACTTAAATTTTATTTAAATTTTCACAAAGTTGTGCCAACAACAGAAGCCATACTAATAGTAGGCCTATAATAGTGAAAAAAAATAATATAAATGTTCTAAATTAGTTTATTAGTATATAATATAGATTTATGCTGTAGAATATTAAATGTCTACTTATAGGGAGAGTAGGGGTAAGATTAGCCATTTTTTACTTATGTGGTCCTCAAGATAAGTTAAAAATGATGCAGAAGTACATTAAAGTATCTATCCTGTCCTGTCCTGTCCTGTCCTAATGAAAGTATTCCTATCATTTTAAATGATCAGAATGTATCTATGACAAAGGGTTCTAAAAATATGCCTTCTTATTAAAAAGTGTTCCCATGGCTCAGTTTGCCCCAGATTAGGGGTAAGTTGACCAAATCTGATTCAAACCCATAAATAATACTAATACTAATAATAATAATAATAATAATAATAATAATAATAATAATAATAATAATAATAAATAAAAAATAAATAATTCCTTTTACAAACAGTCATATTTCTTTTCATGAAGTTAACTTTAACAACATAAAACCGACCAAATGCACGTTTAAATTTCAATGTTGAATGTTGCTCTCTCTGAAAAACAATATGTGAATACCAAAGTTGTAGCCTTCCTAAAAACAGACTCTAAACGAGCGGTTGTGGCCATTAGAGGACTACGGGGTTGAAAAGATATATGTGATAAATGTGATGAAAAACATTTTCTGGTTCTTATCAGAGCAGAATGTGGTGCCCTTGTTTTACACGCGTCCCTATCAAATTAAACTACAAATAATATATAAAAGTATCCTCACAGAACGTGAGTACAAAAACCCCTCACATTTTTGTTGAAATATTTGTATTATATCTTTTCATGTGACAACACTGAGAAATGACACTTTGCTACAATGTTAAGTAGTGAGGTACAGCTTGTATACAGTGTAACATTTGCTGTCCCCCAAAATAACTCAAACACACAGTCATTAATGTCTAAACCGCTGGCCACAAAAGTGAGTACAACCCCAAAGTGAAAATTGTGCCAAATTGGGCCCCAATTAGTCATTTTCTCTCCCCGGTGTCATGTGACTCATTATTGTTACAAGGTCTCAGCTGTGAATGGGGAGCAGGTAAATTTTTAATTTGGTGTTATCGCTCTCACTCTCTCATACTGGTCGCTGGAAGAAGTTCAACAATGGCACTTTCATGGCAAAGAACTCTCTGAGGATCTGAAAAAAATATAATTGTTGCTCTACATAAAGATGGCGTAGGCTGTAAGAAGATTGCCAAGACCCTGAAACTGAGCTGCAGCATGGTGGCCAAGACCATACAGTGGTTTAAAACAGGACAGGTTTCCACTCAGAACAGGCCTCTCCATGGTTGACCAAAGAAGTTGAGTGCACGTGCTCAGCGTCATATCCGAGGTTGTGTTTGGGAAATAGACGTATGAGTGCTGCCAGCATTGCTGCAGAGATAAAGTGGTGGGGGGTCAGCCTGTCAGTGCTCAGACAATACACCGCACACTGCATCAAATTGGTCTGCATGGCTGTCATCCCAGAAGGAAGCCTCTAAAGATGATGCACAAAAAGCCTGCAAACAGTTTGCTGAAGACAAGCAGACTAATGGACATGGGATTACTGGAACCATATCCCTGTGGTCTGATGAGACCAAGATAAACTTATTTGGTTCAGATGGTGTGTCAAGCGTGTGTGGCGACAACCAGGTGAGGAGTACAAAGACCAGTGTGTCTTGCCTAAAGTCAAGCATGGTGGTGGGAGTGTCATGGTCTGGGGCTGCATGAGTGCTGCTGGCACATACTGTGACATACTGAAGAAGAGGATAATCCTCTCCTTTCGGAGACTGGGCCGCAGGGCAGTATTCCAACATGATAACGACCCCAAACACACCTCCAAGACGACCACTGCCTTGCTAAAGAAGCTGAGGGTAAAGGTGATGGACTGGCCAAGCATGTCTCCAGACCTAAACCCTATGGAGCATCTGTGGGGCATCCTCAAACAGAAGGTGGAGGAGCGCAAGGTCTCTAACATCCACCAGCTCCGTGATGTCATCATGGAGGAGTGGAAGAGGACTCCAGTGGCAAGCCTGTGAAGCTCTGGTGAACTCCATTGCCCAAGAGGTTTAAGGCAGTGCTGGAAAATAATGGTGGCCACACAAAAATATTGTGAACAGTGTTGTCACATGAAAAAAATATAATAAAATATTTATAAAAATGTGAGAGGTGTACTCACTTCTGTGAGATACTGTATATATATATATATATATATATATATATATATATATATATATATCTATATATATATATACAGTATGACAAACTAAACCAGTAAATACCAGTTTAGTAATTCAGAGATTTAACTTAACTACGGTGCCTTATGGTGGGGTAATTAAAATGGTGACTTGATTTGCCCCACAAAATTTGGCTCACTTTGCCCCATATCTACCATTTTGGAAAAAAATAGCTCTGTTGCTTATCAGTTCAGGCTAATATTTAGCTAAATGAATTGCATGGTTTTTATATGTTGCTAAATCACCTATATGTATCACAAATATTTTTAGACCTAGAAAAATTTGCAACAACCATTACATCTGTTATGGTAAAATTGTACTTTGACAAGCCAAAACTAAAGTAAATGGGTGCCTTCCATTCCTCCCATGTGTTTCTCCTTCTCAGAGTCTGGCAGAAATGATGGGTGGTTTTCAGAATACATGGTCACAAAACAGTAAAAGTGTACAGTTTGCCAAGACACAGGGGGTGGGTCAACTTACCCACTGGCTCAACTTACCCCACTCTCCCCTACTTCCATTGAAGATGAGGCAGAAGCAGGCTCAGAGAGTGTGGGAGAGCCCACTCTAATCAAACATCAACAATAAAGTCTGGAATTATTACAGAGTGTGCTGTCTTCTCTGTAAATTGTATATTTGTAACAACTGGATAATTTGTATTAACAAGCACCCACCCCCCTAGTGCCCCCTTTTTGGTTTGGGCCACTGCCCTTCAAAATATATGTGCACGGCCCTGAAACAAACGAATATCATGAGCAAAAATTGAACTGGTTTGAACGGCTTTACTGCAGAGACATTACTATATGCAATGAAATATAAATGTCACTGTCATTTGATGCTGGATGTGGTGAATCAGCTGCCAGTGATCAAAATATTGTGGTCATATATGAAATCACTGAAAATGATAGTTTTGAAAATATGGCTGAGATCGTAAATATGAGGCAGATGCTGAATGTACTGTGGAAGTGCGATCTGACAATGACAGCGATGGTAAAATCATCTGCTCAAACTGAACCCTTTTAAGTTTCAAAAGGAAACGACGTATGCTTTATTTTATTCTTCTGTAATTGCTCTTAAAGTATCAAGATAATTTTTTGCTATTGCAGCAGTTAGAGGTCCATCTGTGCTGGATATATAGGTCCGGGTCGCTAAAGATCCGAATATGAAATAATGATTGGCAAAACATTCATGCATTTAAGGGTTAAAAGAGTGTTTGTAGGAATTTAAGAACAAAGGAGTAAAATGAACATTGCAATTCGTGGGAAAGTTGCTGTTTTATACTAGGTTCATTTTGGGGTTATCTTCCTAAGACCTCTCTCTCTCGCTGTCTCTTCACATTTTCACATGATAGTACATTTGATAAAAAGTTCTGATAACAAAGCTGTTTTTCACCGGACACTGCCTGTCATGCACCGCCCGTGTTTACCACATGTTAGTTTGGTAATCTGATTATAGATTTTCTGCCAGATGTGTTGCTTTTAATACAATCATTAAGGTATGTTAATTGTCTTCAGTTCATTTAAAAACACTCTTGCCTTAATCACAGGTGAGAATATTTTATGTTTTCCCCTTTTACTGTTTTTATCTCTGAACAGAGAGATGTGGCTGAAGCTTATGAGCTCAACTGCAGTTCTAGTTGCATGACAGTTACTGTCCAACCACATCCACCCTGGCCAAGTTGACATTTCTCAGAGCAAACTATCTTTTAGTGTCATCAAAATGAGTACAAATATATTTAGAATCAACTGAATAATTGCGTAGGCTGGGATGGGTTCTAAATTTGCACAGTTGCTTTTTGTTTTATACTACTGTTCACAGAAGAAAATTCAATAAACAGTTGTTAACAAAAAATAATTGCATAGGCTATTTAGTAGCATGTACTATAAAACAACTCTCAATTTCCATCTACATTTTCAGTAAGAACTTGATCTGACATGGACTGAGTTAGAAATACTGGACCACAGAAGTAGTAAATAAATATATTCATGTATTTTTTCTTTCTTTTAAATTTATAGTTCTACTGAAAATAAGTCTTGTAGTTATTCAGTGTTCATGTTGTTTGTCTACAGCTCACTTGTATTTGTTCTAGATCTTTAGATGTGACATCACCGGCATCCTAGCCAAATTCGCCTAATGGCCTCTGACCTTCCCCATACACTGATTGGCTTCATCACTCTGTCTCCTCTCCACCAATAAGCTGGTGTGTGGTGGGTTTTCTGTGCCCAGAAAAGCACTATATAAATGTAAGGAATTATTATTATTAATTATTATTATAATGATGTTCTGGAACCGTTTTTTTTTTTTTTTTTTTAGAAATAGTTACCAGAAACTCAGTGTCTATACCCACCCTTTTGTTTATACAGTGTTTTGTCATTGAGAGCTCACTGATTTTCTTCATCATGTCTATCATCTCTCTCAGGGCCACTGCTGGTCAAATAGGTGCCCTAATCAGGATTGTATTGTTGTGCCCCCTCCCTCAAATATTATGGAAGTAAAAAAACAACAAAACAAACCAAAAAAACACCTAGGGGTCAACATAGAACTATATAAATATAAAAGTAAATAAATAAATAAATTGTATTTACAAATTACAAATCTAGACAGTTACCTACGGCTATGATTTTAATAGTTGTCTGATTGATTTTTTAGACCGTTTCATCGGGCACATGCCTGGCCCCGTGTTTATTAATCAGTCTGGCTATGGCGCCGGCTACAAACTCGAGAGTTAAAGGTAAAGTGATGAGTAGACTGATGTTGGGGTCAGGTGGTTGTGCTGTGGGATGTGTTTCCCATACATTTATTTATTTGTTGAACTCGCCACAATATCAAAACTGACTGATTTCCAAAAAGACTTGGTTGAATAAACATGAGCACGTTTAAAAATCAAAACGAGGCGCGGGTGTTTTTATATCACTGTATTTCTGAAGGAAGACTATATTTAGAAAATCGTCGATGTCATTTTCATTTAATCTTGCATGTAATGTCGGATAAAGCAGCGTTTGTGAGCTCAGCGCTGCTTTGTGTACAGCAGTTACTAGGGAAACCTCTGTTTCTCCCGCTTTAAAGCACTTCCTGCTGGCAGAGAATGAATTGAAATGAAAAAGTCCATCTGATTTACACAGTAAAAATATTTAGCTTATCAAAAATAGTCTACACTAGAGGGACTACTTAGCTGTTGTAATTGATTCTGTTTGGAAGTCTACTGGAAGTTAAGTTAGGGCCACAAAAGCACGCATGTACAGTAACATTTGTTTATGTTGTTGCCACTGAAACCGTCTATAGTCTCAAGCATTCAGAAATCATACAAATGAAAAGTAAGCATTTTTACTATGATAAAACCATGGTTAATTTTTGTAAAGGTTGTGATGTCCACATGTTTTTTTGTTGTTGTTGTTGTTGAAGAAATTATAGATGCTGTGTCATCTATATATAGCAAACAGGTGGCCAAAAATAAAAGATTAAGTGAATATTTGAATGAAATGTTTGGTCAATAGCCTACAAGGACGTGATTTTCCTGTAGCAGCAGCAATTGCCAGGCCTTTTATGTACATAAATTGTTTATTCTGTATTACATTATGTATTTTAACAGTGTTATTGAATGAAACCATATAATTATTAATTAACCAATCATTATTGCCTCATTGTTTTTATATAATGCATTTTAAGTCAATTGAAAGGCTTTTGTTGGCTTAGATATGTTGTTATAATGACAAAAAAAAATGATCCTTAATACTTTTTTGTAAATTATTATTTGAAATAATGATACGTATATATGAATAATAAATATCTGGGCTATATTATTTGTAAGCAAGATATAATGTAGGCTACAGTCGGTCATCCTTATAGCAAAATAAACTGGACAGCTGTATATTATCTTTTTACACACCGACAAATTGTTTTATAATCTTACCTGTCCTCTATATCAGCTTCTGCGATCGTAAAGGATGACGGACTGCTGCTGAATCCCATGATCAACCAATCAGAATCAAGTATTGCAAAGCGCTGTGTCATAGCTAAATTATTGTCATTGTAAAATATCTTCCTTTTTATATATATATATATTTTTAATATAAAAGGATTTATACAAATGATTGCATTTCTAAAGCTTTGCAAATGCATACTGTGCATACATCTATATTGTACTTTTCAGTGTAGGAGACTGAAGTGCATTCTGCCTGCAGCGTTGCTGGCTTCCGCGTATGACAGATAACGGAAGTGAGAGAAAAGTGTTTATTATGCTTGAAATGTGGATATTTTTCTTACAAACACAGGAGGCCTTTATTCACCCCCTGGAGCCATGTGAGGCATGTTTTATTATGGATGCACATGCTTTATTTGATGACTTGTGGACAGTGCAACTGTAACACCCGCTGACTGCAATGATAGAGCTTGGAATAGCCAGGGCAATTGTTAATATAACCCTGACTGGATTCTTCTGAAAGAAGAAAGTCATATACACCCAGGATGCCTCAAGGGTGAGTAAAACACAACCTAATTTTCATTTTTAGGTGAATTAACCCTTTAATGTGTTCCTTCTCGAATGTCACAATGTTCAGATTTGACAATGAACAGCAAAAGTGTTACTTTGTGCCCCTTTTCAGAAAATAAAAGCATTTCAAAATAAAGGTCCTGTTTTTTTTGTGATCTTTCCCATTCACTCTAAATGGGCAGTCATTTTTTAGCCCGGGAACACCACAGGCGTGACTTTGTGCCATTTTGAACAAAATAAAAGCCTTTCAAAACAAAGTCCCTGATTAAACATTACAGTACACTATTGTTTTAAACACAAAAAATTTTCTCCACAATTTATTTAATATTAAAAAAAAAAATAATAAAAAATAAACTATTCCACCAAGAAAATGAGGTGCCTACTCTCAGATAAATGAGGCCTACGATTAATCAGATGCAAATATAAATACAAAACCAGTCCTAAATGAAAGAAAATAAGTTGACAGAAAAATTGAATCCAATATTTGGTGATAATATAGCATAATGAGAGATTTATAAACAATTTTTTTGAGGCGGGTCGTTTTTGACTGGAAACACCACAAGTGTGACTTTGTGCCATTTTGTACAAAATAAAAGCCTTTCAAAACAAACTCCCTAATTAAACATTAAGGTACACTAGTGTGATAAACAGTGCAAATTTCCATGAGTTTTTATTTAATATTGTGAAGATTTTTAATAAATAATTATTTTTTCACTCAAAAAATTAGGTGCCTACTCTCGGATAAATGAGGCTTACGATTAATCAGATGCAAGTATAAATACAAATCCAGTCCTAAATGAAAGAAGTTGACAAAAAGATTGTATCCAGTATTTGGTGATAATATAGCATAATGAGTGATTTTTAATGAATTTTTTTGAGGCCGGGTCATTTTTGCCCTGGAACACCACAAGTGTAATCAGGTTTTGAACACAACACAAGGGATAAAATAGCTTGAAAGTTACTCTACACCCTTGCCTCATTTACTACACACGGATCTATGAATATGCAAATTAGCCTCCACTCAGTCACACCAGCCAGGGCCTCCTGATCCACGGATAATAACTGATAAAACTATGTTTTTACTAGCGATGTCGTGTCCTCAAAATGCCTCGAAGACTCGAATACAGACAATACAGACAGAGTGCGGATGTCAATGTGGGAAAGGTGCGTCTGACTCCGGGCTACTTTTACACGGTTGCCCACGGGTTATTACTTAAGTTAGCGGTTCTAAATACAAATAAATATGTGGTAACAACACATACCATCATGAAAATAGTGAAAACATCAACAGCTAGCGAAACATCTACAGAAAAATATACCGGATTAACCTGGCTGCCTTCTCACTAGAACCCCTGCTTTGCAGCACAGTTCATGATATGCTAATGACAGGATCTCTTGACGTGATTGGTTATTAAATTGGGCCTGGGCCCAGGTTACTTTTGAGGTCTGGTATTATATAACATATATGTGCCTATAGCCTATGTATATATGTATGCACGATTAATCAATAAAAGATTGTGATCTTATTTCAAACATGCACAATCTTAATCGTAAATGACGATGATTTTGCTATGTCTATTAAACCTTTGAAATTACATTTATATCAGAATATTTAAATATGTTTTTGGACAGCCGCTGATCCAGAGAGAGCAGCACTAATCATGTAAGCTTTATGTTTGAAACTGCTTCACAAACAGTCGGCTACATTTCTGTGTTGAAACTTGCAAACATTAAATAATAACGAAAGTAACTGAGATAAAAGTTGATAGTCTGGATATTGCTGCGATCAAAAGCTGGAGCAGACTTGTGACTGTTAAAATGTATTTGATGTCTAAATCATTCATTCAAGAGAATCGTTCAAAAATCTTGGACAAAAAGAATCTTATTCATTCATTTCAAGTGATTTTTTTTTACATAATAAATTCATTTAAATTAATAAACATTTTTAAATAGACTCATTTATAAATTTAAATAAAGCATTTTATCAGAAACAAGTACATTATCCTATACATATTATTTAGTTTGGTTGTCTAATGTTTTGTTTTCAGAATCGTTAGAGAATCGTGATCTATATTCTAAAAATCAATTATCCAGAGTCATAGCTTAAAAAATACAAAATATATCTGGCATCTAACTAATACTAGGCTAGTACTGTTTCTAATATTACAGACAAATATTACAGTACAGTAACAAGGATTTGGTACAATTATAATGCATTATAATGCGCTTCTCATCCAGTACATATGGATATCCATGGATATAGCGATGCTGAAAACAGCCCAAAGAATAATTTATCATCTCTTAAGTTAATGTTAATGATTAGCTAAATATTGCATTAATGTTGTTCATGCAGTAAGAGCTGCTTCTTTGAGCTCAAGGCTCTGTGCACTGTCTGCAAGTTAATGGCTTCAAGTTAATCAAATGGCTCAAATCTTTGTGGTATGACGATTGAAGCCTTCTACCGAAGCCTCATCAAGCCACAAGTATGATCAGATCTAATTATCAGAGTTACTGATACATAAACTGAAAGAAATAAGTTATGGGAAACTCTGTGTCTCCACCCACATTTATATTATATTTATACTGTATATATCCAGTGAAAGCTCACTGATTGTCTTCATCATGATCGTCATCTCTCTGCTCCTACCAATGACCTGCATTGGTAAGACTAATCAAAAATAAAAATAATTAAATAAAAAAAAATTCAAATGAGCCATGTTTTATAGCATACAGTGAGGACAGACAGTGAGGAGGAAATAAAATAACCTAAAATAACCAACACTATATCTCTCTTTCTCAACTTGTGCAAATGTGGGTATAGTGAACGGCAGGGAAGCAAAACCCCACTCCAGACCTTACATGGTGTCTGTTCAGTCAAAGAAGTCTCATATCTGCAGTGGATTCCTCATCTCTGATAGATTTGTCATGACTGCTGCACATTGCAGAGAAAAGTAAGACCTTGTTCAATCCACAATCTTTTGTTACCTTATTATATAATTGATATAATATAAAAATACTAAATAAATCATTATTCATTATTGCTCAATACAACAGGCTACTTTACTTAATAATTTAATATTATTATTAAGCCAGGTAATTATATAGAAATTAATCAATAATTTTTAATTGATCTATTATCTATCAATTTATTATTCAACACAATGACTATAACAAGATTAATAAGTTACCTAATTATGTATTTTAGATAATATAAGTTAACACTTTATTTGGATAATCCATTTTAGACATTCTACTGACTATAAGTTAGCAACTACTTGTCAACTTTTTCTACAAACCCTAACCTTAACCTAATAATCTGCTTATACTCTGATGAGAGTTAGCTGACATGTAGCTGCAAAAAATGTTTAAAGTGGACTATCGAAATAAAGTGTAACCTAATAGAATAAACACTTTATAATGTATTATTATTCCTTATTGATCAATACAATAATTATATTATTCTATTATTGTTATAAATTAACAATTATATATTTTAGATAATATATTGCTAATTAGTAAAATGAATTAAATATTTATGTATAACAAAACAAATACTAAATACATCATTTATTATTGCTGAATGGAATACATATATTATAGTAAGACTAAATTATTTGATATTATTATTATTAAGCCAACTAATTATATAAAAATTAAAAAAAAAAAAAAAAAAAAACTTTTTAATATTAAATTAATTAAAATGACTATAATCATATACAGTAAAACATTCATCTTGACTTTGGCTTCTAAATCAGCACACTTCCAGAACATACTTATGAGTATAGCAGACTGTGAAAAAAACTTACTGCTAAACAAAACTTCTTCTTTCTTAATTTTTTAAATAAGTTTTCAAGTTCTGACGGTTGTGCTAGGTGCACATGACCTACAAAAAAATAATGAGAATTCAGTCCGATTCACAGTGGAGTCATACCATCAGCATCCAGACTACACAATGGGATACTATCATAATAACATCTTGCTTTTGAAGGTAACAAACTGCACTTATTTTAGCTGATTTGGAAGATAATCAAATATTTTTAATAATGATGCAGACATTTTTGGTTTACAGTTAGAAAAATATGTACAACTAAACAACAATTTCAAGTGGATATCCATACCAGCGGAAGAAGGCAATATTGAAGCAGGTTCAGTTTGCAGTGTCGCAGGTTGGAGAAGTTTAGAAACCAACGGCAGGAGTAGCTGTCACCTCATGGAGACAAACGTGAAGGTCATGAATAACATGGAATGTGAACGTAAATGGGGGAAAAAGTACTTTTCAACTTCACAGATGATGTGTGTTCATGGAGATGGAGGAAGCTGTGATGTATGTAAAAAATATTTGATTCACCAAATCTTATTGTTTAAACAAGTTTTAGTTATGAAATATGACAGCATGTGACTGAAGTGCTGATCTGTTTCTTAACAGGGGGATTCAGGAGGTCCTTTGGTTTGTGGAGACACTGCAGTCGGTGTCACATCTTTTGGTGACCCTGATCTCTGTAATTCACTAAAGCTACCTGAAGTTTATACTAAGATTTCAGCATATATTCTATGGATGAAGAACATAACTGGATAACATAATTGATGTCAATTGAATCTTGCAAATAAAATAGGGATATTTGATTTTTTTATTTTGATTTTTTGGTTGGGTTGATTTTCCTCCCAAATTGTCTTTTAATAAAAATAAAATACATTGATATATACTGTCTGGAGATTTTAATTAATCAGAAACTGTATTTTAAACCAGATATGAAACTGCAAACAGACAGTTTGATATTTGAAGACAACCCCTGTTTTTTTTTTCATGATTTTGTCTGAGCTATGAATAAAATATAAAAATTAAATAATTAATATTTTCTCATTTTATTTGTATTATCTTATTATTTTAGTGGATAGAATAAGTACATTTTGGGCTAAATTAATTATGATATTTAAGCCCCATTCTCGCGAGCCACGACTCATCATGATTCTTAACTTGTCCTGATAAGCTACATGAGAGGACTCTCTTTTTATTATTCTCCCATTTTAGCAAGTTAACTGAATAATGGAAATTTGTTGTATTGTTTTAATAAACCTGCAAATAAAAAATGTGGTGGACTGAGTCACTGCTGGCTGAATTGGACAGGAGATTTTCACATGAAGCGTTGGTCTTGAATATGGCATGTGACGCATTATTCAGTTGTGAGAAAAACGGCATCAGTCCTCTACTAAGCATGTACGCAAATCTTAAGATTCACCCTCAGCTTGTGACAGCTGAAATGGATCTTGTGAAATGTGCGATCACATCACCGATCACTCTTGAGAAACTTAAAGATGAAGTAGGCTACGGAAGGACAAATATACAAACTTTTTCAGATTACTGCAGCTTGCACTCATGCTGCCCGTTGTTTTGGCTACATCAGAAATAAGTTTCTCAGTTGTGAGGAGAATAAGAAACTGGCTCTGATCTAGCACACAGAGAATGATTTGACTGAAAATTTATCAGAATAGATGAAAGAAAGATAGTGGTCATCTACGAAATTCGGAAAAAGAGGCGGCTTTTCTGCCTTTTGTAAGTTTTTTTTTAAATTAATTAATTAATTTCTTTTTTACTCTTTGTACAGCAGGTATTGTTCATTCTAAATGTATTTTTAATGTAGAATGTGTTACATAAATACATCAAATGTAGAACCAGTGGTGGACGAAGTACACAAATCAAGTACTTGAGTAAAAGTACAGATACGTATAATAAAATAATACTCCAGTAAAAGTAAAAGTACTCCTTTTTCAATTTTACTTGAGTGAAAGTACAAAAGTACTCGATTTTTTATGTACTTAAGTAAAAAAGTACTCTGATAGATAGATTTATTTTGCAATTTTATATAGGCTGGCTACTTAATTTTATATTAGCACATATTTTTTTTTATAATCCTACTGCTCAAAATACCTGGAATTTTCTCAAAATAACCACTACATGGAGTCAAAATATATATTTTTGTTGTTGATATGGACTACGCTGACAAGAGTGATGTAGTAATGTTCACTGTGAAGCTTACACTGCGATGTACCTGAAAGAAAACAGATTTGTGACCCTCGACCACAAAATCAGTCATAAGGGTCAATTTTTTGAAATTGAGATTTAGGCATCATCCGAAAGCTGATTAAATAAGCTTTCAATTGATGTTTTGTTTGTTAGGAAAGGATGATATCTATTGGAAAATCTGGAATCTGAGGGTGCAAAAAAATCAAAACACTGAGAAAATCACTTTTAAACTTGTCTAAATGAATTCTCAGCAATGCATATTACTAATCAAAGAATAAGTTTTTATATATTTACAGTAGGAAATTTAGAAAATATCTTCATGGAACATGATCTTTACTTAATATCCTAATGATTTTTGCCATAAAAGAAAAATTAATCATTTTGACTCATACAATGTATTTTTGGCTATTGCTACAAATATACCCCAGCGACTTCAGACTGCTTTTGTGCTCCAGGGTCACATTTGATCATCAGATTTTCACCAGTAAGAAAAAAAGTGTTTTAAAATTTGTTGTTTTGCAGAACATCACAGTTATATATGACATGAGAATAAGGCCTGAAGTTAGGAAGAACATTTTCTCAAACCTTGTCTGTGGTGTAAAAACACTCCTGGCCAAATGCCCCCAGAGGGCATCACATCCCACTTTGATAATTACTGTAGTTACCATGTTCTGAACATCACAGCCTTTCTTTTTCCCCCAGATATAATATATCTAGGTGGTTGAATAAAAATATTTGGACTTTATTTTTAAAAATAACCTCAACTTAGCACCTTGTTAGACAGTTAGCATCAGCTACCAATATTTACTTATTTTCAGTATGGTTATGAATAAACATTCATATCTGTCTACTTGGGTGGTTAATTCAAACAATATAAACATTTATACTGTTGATAAACAATATAAAAACAGACGTCACATAGGGATAAATGCGTAACATTTTAATACAACTGTTAATGTTATGGCAGCGGGAATTTTGAACGTGCGTTAGTTATTTTATTTAATCTGTGTTAATTTAATGTTTTGTTTTTTTGACCTAAGAGGCACAGATGCTGATGTGTTTGCATTCAAGCATTTCAGTGGGCTTAAATAGATCACCCTTTACAGAAGATTTAGTTCACAAACAACTAATCATATTTGACCTAAATATGATTTTCAGTTACAATAATTAATCTCAAAATTCGCCATAAGTAACTTAGTTTTAGCAGCATCAGTAGGCGCGCTCACAAGATCTCCCGGTTGTGAATTGAGTTCACTAGAGACTCGCACTAAACGGTTCATTTGAATCAGTGAGTTGTAGACTCGAAAACAGCTGCAATCAGATCATTCTAATTCGTGAATGAATCGTTTGGTGCGATTTGCGAACCGATTTAAAAGGTTCATTGAAAAGAATCAGTTCGTTCTTGAATCAGACACCGATTCTGTCTCAGAGCATGTGATATATTATAAGAAGTAACGATATGTTTTATGAAATGTAGTGAAGTAAAAAGTACGATCTTATGCTTTGGAATGTAGTGAAGTAAAAGTAAAAGTTACTTAAAATAAAACTACTCCAGTAAAGTACAGATACTTGAAAAATGTACTTAAGTACAGTAACGAAGTAAAGCTACTCCGTTACTGTCCACCTCTACAGTAGAACATATAAAAAAGTGCTTGTGGCTCTTCTGCCAGTGGGTGCCCCTCACTCATAAAAGTGAAATTCTGCCTATAAGTCTAATATAGAATAGATTTTCTGCCAGACGTGTTGTTTTTATTATTAAGTTAATTTAAAAACAGTCTTGTCTTGATCACAGGTGAGAATATTTTAAGAACAGCAAGTTTTTTTCCATTTACTGTTTGTACTACTGGAAAGATAATTTTGGCTGGTAGTTCACACACACACACACACACACACACACACACACACACACACACACACACACACACACACACACACACACACACACACACACACACACACACACACACACACACACACACACACACACACACACACACACACACACACACACACACACACACACACACACACACACAAGGAGCAGTGGGCAGCCATCTGTTGTGCCACTCAGACTTGTAACCCAAAGGTTGTGGGTTCGATTCTCAGTAGCAGCAGGAAATGTAGGTAGGTGGAGTGAATATACCTCAATACCCACACTCAGCTTGATGCCACATTTTGCACAGTCATTCACGACTAAATGGCAGTGCCAATGGGTAAATAAGTAAAGAAAAGTAAAGAAATTAAATAAATAAAAAATGAAAACTCTCAATTGCTCCTGGGTGATGCAGCAAAAATGACTACCCACTGCTCTGGGTGTGTGCACTTGGCTGGGTAAAATGCAGAGCACAAATTCTGAGTATGGTTTACCATACTTTACTACATATCATGTGACTTTCACTGCTGTACAGTATGAATTTACAATGGTTTTTGCCAAAGAATATAATAAGCCATATACTTCTAACTGTACTTTTGGTTTGGTAATGTTGATAGAGCACACTAATGCTGAAAGTTTTCTTTGATACTGATAAATATTGAATTTCAAAATCAAATGCTAAGCTGCATAATTGTATATTTTCATTTCTCATGTGTGCCTGACCCTAAAAATGTGTAAGTGGCAGTGGATTCTATTTACACTAAGTGAATAATTTATTACAGCATTTTCTTTGCAATAAAATGAGTTAGATGCAATTTATAATACTTGATGCAATTGGCAAATATTTGCACCTCAGTATTGTAGTACTTTATTAAACAGTATGCAATAATAACATATTGAGTGTAAATTATCATTTATGTTAAAATTATTAAATGGATGCCACCTATCTTACAGAAAAGCATTAAAAACTGCTAAATCTGATTACTTTTCGTCTCTTTTAGAAGAAAACAATATTCAATACAGTGGCTAAATTAACGAAAAATAAAGCATCAACAAGTGTTGACATTTCTCAACATCACAGCAGTAATGACTTTATGAACTACTTTACTTCTAAAGTCGATACTATTAGAGATAAAATTGTAACCATGCAGCCATCAGCTACAGTATCACATCAGACAGTGCACTATAGATCCCCTGAGGAACAGCTTCCACTCATTCTCTACTATAGGAGAGGAAGAATTGTATAAACTTGTTAAATCATCTAAACCAACAACATGTATGTTAGACCCTATTTCATCTAAGCTCCTAAAAGAGGTGCTTCCAGAAGTCTTAGATCCTCTTCTGACTATTATTAATTCCTCATTGTTATTAGGTTATGTCCCAAAATCCTTCAAACTGGCTGTTATTAAGCCTCTCATCAAAAAAACCACAACTTGACCCCAAAGAACTAGTTAATTATAGACCGATCTCGAATCTCCCTTTTCTTTCAAAGATACCAGAAAAGGTAGTATCCTCACAATTATATTCCTTCTTAGAGAAAAATGGCATCTGTGACGATTTCCAGTCAGGATTTAGACCGTATCATAGTACTGAGACTGCTCTCCTTAGAGTTACAAATGACCTGCTCTTATCATCTGATCGTGGTTGTATCTCTCTATTAGTGCTATTAGATCTTAGTGCTGCGTTCGACACTATTGACCACACCATTCTTTTGCATAGACAAGAACACTTTGTTGGCATTAATGGAAGTGCATTAGCATGGTTTAAATCGTACTTATATGACCGCCATCAATTCGTAGCAGTGAATGAAGAGGTATCATATCGTTCACAAGTGCAGTATGGAGTACCGCAAGGCTCAGTACTAGGGCCGTTACTCTTCACGCTTTACATGTTACCCTTGGGAGATATCATCAGGAAACACGGTGTTAGCTTTCACTGTTATGCTCATAATACTCAGCTCTATATTTCATCGCAGCCCGGCGAAACATACCAATTTGAAAAACTAACGGAATGCATAGTCGATATAAAAAACTGGATGACGAGTAATTTCTTACTGCTAAATTCTGAAAAAACAGAGGTGTTAATTATAGGGCCTAAAAGCTCTGCATGTAATGACCTAGAACGCTGTCTAACCCTTGATGGCTGCTCTGTCAATTCTTCGTCATCAGTTAGGAACCTAGGTGTGCTATTTGATAACAACCTTTCCTTAGAAAGCCACGTTTCTAGCATTTGTAAAACTGCATTTTTCCATCTCAAAAATATATCTAAATTACGGCCGATGCTCTCAATGTCAAATGCAGAAATGTTAATCCATGCGTTTATGACCTCAAGGTTAGACTATTGTAATGCTCTATTGGGTGGTTATTCTGCACGCTTAGTAAACAAACTCCAGTTAGTCCAAAATGCAGCAGCTAGAGTTCTTACTAGAACCAGGAAGTATGATCATATTAGCTGGTCCTGTCAACACTGCACTGGCTCCCTATCAAACATCGTATAGATTTTAAAATCTTGCTTATTACTTATAAAGCCCTGAATGGTTTAGCACCTCAGTATTTGAACGAGCTCTTGTTACATTATAGTCTTCCACGTCCGCTCCGTTCTCAAAACTCTGGCAATTTGATAATACCTAGAATATCAAAATAAACTGCGGGCGGCAGATCCTTCTCCTATTTAGCTCCCAAAATCTGGAATAACCTACCTAACATTGTTCGGGAGGCAGACACACTCTTGCAGTTTAAATCTAGATTAAAGACCCATCTCTTTAACCTGGCTTACACATAACATACTAATACACTTCTAATATCCAAATCCGTTAAAGGATTTTTAGGCTGCATTAATTAGGTAAACCGGAACCGGGAACACTTCCCATAACACCCGATGTACTTGCTACATCGTTAGAAGAATGGCATCTAAGCTCATATTAGTCTGTTTCTCTCTTATTCCGAGGTCACCGTGGCCACCAGATCCAGTCTGTATCCAAGTCAGATGGTCACTGCAGTCACCCGGATCCAGTATGTATCCAGCCCAGATGGTGAATTAGCACCTAGAAAGGACCTCTACAGCCCTGAAAGACAGCGGAGACCAGGACTAGAGCCCCAGAGACAGATCCCCTGTAAAGACCTTGTCTCAGACGACCACCGGGACAAGACCACAGGAAACAGATGATTCTTCTGCACAACCTGACTTTGCTGCAGCCTGGAATTGAAGTGCTGGTTTCGTCTGGTCAGAGGAGAACTGGCCCCCCAACTAAGCCTGGTTTCTCCCAAGGTTTTTTTCTCCATTCTGTCACCGATCAATTTCTGCCCACTCCTCGCATATCACTCCCCCTAAATGCCCACATTTCAACACTTCATATACATCCAAATCTCTGACAACATTGCAAATTATTGCACAGATACCATTTAAACTGAACTGAGCTGCATGATGACATCACTGAATTCAATGATGAACTGCCTTTAACTGTCATTTTGTATTATTGACACACTGTTTTCCTAATTAATGTTGTTCAGTTGCTTTGATGCAATCTTTTTTGTTTAAAGCGCTATATAAATAAAGATGACTTAATGGGATAATAAAGCCCTCCCTGCACCTACCCCTAACCCTAACCCTAACCGATAAACACATTACTTTCCAATTTTCCTTTATTTCCTTAATTTTATTGAAAATGTATGCCTTTCTGATCTGATATGTGATGCAAAAAGAGAGAAGAACAAATTCAGCAAAAGGCAGAGTCCAGTTTGGGTCGATTGCTTAAAAAAGTCACTGATACACAAAAGTCACTCAAAAATATTATCTTAAAGCTTCTGCTAAGGAAAACAAAAAGTCCATTACAACATACAGAACAATTCTCCTAACAACAAGATGAATGGTTTTACAGTGCTACAGTATAATAATAATAATAATAATAATAATAATAATAATAATAATAATAATAAAAAGATGGCATTAGTTGCATTTCTTTAAAGCAAAAGAGTGTGAATCTGTGGTGTAAAGACATGAAAGAAGTGCGAAAGATATGTCTTCGTAATGGATGATCGGCCAATCAGAATCAAATATTAAAGAGTGCGGCATCATAGCTAAATTACTGTCATTGGTAATTTATCTTCCTTTTTTATTTTGTTGAGAAGTGGTTAGCCTACAGATGGGGTTAAGGGGTTAGTTCACCCAAAAATGAAAATTCTGTCATTAATTACTCACCCTTATGTCGTTCCAAACCCGTAAGACCTTTGTTCATCTTCAGAACACAAATTAAGATATTTTGATGAAATCTGAGCTCTCTGACCCTCCGTAGACAGCAATGCAACTGCAATGTTCCCAGATCCAGAAACGTATTAAGGACAGCGGTAAAATACACACGCATGCTGAATGTAAACAACACTGATTACGGTGATTACGCTCTGGGGTACTCTCCAAAATAGCGTAAGAGGGTAACTCGGGGAGAAGAATTGTTGAATAAATCGTGTTATCATTGTTTTCTTTGCGCACAAAAAGTATTCTCATAGCGTCGTAAAATTACGGTTGAACCACTGATGTCACATGGACAATTCAGGCTGAACCAGAAAACAAAGATACTCAAAGAAAAAATATCGATACAAAGGTGTGTATTATTTTACCAGTAATTTTGTTTAACAACAACAAAAAAAAAAAAAAAAAAAAAAAAAAAATATATATATATATATATATATATATATATATATATATATATATATATATTGTGTACAATATGCATTGAAATGGACGAATAACCTATGTTAGTGAATAACTGTGTAGGATAGAACTATTTTCCTGCTCTTGAATCTAAATGCAGATGTTGCAAGGCAGAACCAAACGATCACAGAGAGCGTTTACTCACTTCTGACAGTGCATTCAAGCAGGGCTGCATTTCCCAGAAATACAGTATCATAAGCTGATGCATCTAGAAACGGCAGCCCAGAACAATGCTTATCAGAGGACAGAAAAAAAATTAAAAAAAACATATGTTTGAGTTATTTCACAATAAAAATAATTATAATAATAAAAAAATAATTGTAGCCTACATAGTTTGGTGCAATTACATTTATTTAAATTGAATGAAAGTTTATATTGATCATGTAATGTTAACATAAATCATACACTGTCAAAATTAAAAGGTTGTATTTTATGCATGCAACAGCCTGTCACTGGCAGTCCCTTATGAAAATAAACCATGGTTTTACTAAAGTGACCGTAGTTCAACTATTTGTAGATTTCGATGGTTACAATTACAGTACACATATTTGAACCATGTGTAAACAAAAATATAATCTAATTAGTTATAATTAAGGTGTATTGAATGTTAAAATGCATTTCAAATATAAAGTTAAGTGATTATAGGTTGGCTATATGTTCCAATAAAATAAATAATTTGCAAAACTGCTGTTCAGAATTATTAAATATTTCTGTTATATTTTGTACTACAGCTAGAGAAAAAAAATCACACAAATAAGTCAACTGGATATCTATACCAATAAAAGAAGAGGAGACTGAAGTGCATTCTGACTGCAGCATTGCAGGTTGGGGAAGGCTGGACACTAATGGCTCCCTTAGCAATCATCTCATGGAAACACATGTGAAGATCATGAATAACACAAAATGTAAAAATAAGTGGGGAGAAGATGAATATTCAGCTTCACAGATGATGTGTACATATGGCAATGGAGGACGTTGCACCATAAGTAAAAGATCATCTGTCATATTGATTGATATAAGGCCCCAAATGGTGAGCATAAATCTGTGTTTACATTGTTAACAGGGGGATTCAGGAGGTCCTTTGGTTTGTAGGAAAACTGCTGTTGGTGTCACATCTTGGTGACCCTAATCTCTGTAATTCCCCTGAGCTACCTGAAGTTTATATGAAGCTTTCGGCATATGTGCCATGGATAAATGAGTTTATTGGAAATGTTCATTGACTTTTTTTGATTTTGCCTTGAATTAATCCAAATTGTTTCAATATGTCAGTCACCTATGAGTGGTTATTTCTTTACACAGGCCTTGGGGACTGGAAAAAAGGCCCTTTTTAATTTATTTATTCTTTTCCCACTTTTTTTTAAGGATGGTACATTCTGATTTATTTCAGATATGGCATTTCCTGCAGACGAGATGTTTTTATCACATTGATTCAGGAGATAGTATGGTTCCTGCTCATAAGACATAGAGTAAAAACATATTATAAAAATGCTCACTTTACTGCTAAAGACTTTGGAAAGACCTGATAGAAGGAGCTTAGCGTTTGACTTGAATATGCTGGAAGTATTTTTAGCACATAAAAAGGTAGCATTGTAGCTTTAACAGGACTTTGATTATAGTGCAAAAAAATACTGCAATATCCCAAACTCACTCAGCCTTTTTGGTTTATTCTTCACATTCATTGGTTAGTTTCCAAATAATTTCCTTTGGGTTAAAAGTGGAAGTTAAGCAGTCAGTCAAGTTTACATTGTTTAGTAAACTAGTTTCCACTCTAATAATAATAAAATAAATAAATAATAATAAAAACATAACATAACAAACACAAATAATGTAAACATTTAAAGTCCTCCAGTAGTCAAAAATTTTACCCCTTTAAACTCATCTTTGATCATCAAAATGACATATTAAAATAAAAAATTTTCTTGTGAAAATAATTTTCTCATGGCTTAAAATAGCTTGAAAGTTACTCTACACCCTTGCCTCATTTACTATACACGGATCTATGAATATGCAAATTAGCCCCGCCTCCACTCAGTCACACCAGCCAGGGCCTCCGGATCCATGGATAATGACTGATAAAACTATTTTTTTTTTTTACTAGCGGACAACTACAGTGGATACTATAACATTCGTTAATTAACAAGTTAATTACTTGATGATGTTGTGTCCTCAAAATGCCTCGAACACTTGAATACAGACAAGTTTGTGATGGGATATCGCTTTGATAGACCAATATCCTTCGAGTGTAAACTAAACGAGCCAATGCACATTGGCATGCAATTATTGCATCCAGCTGCCGCTGATCACAGCGTGAGTATAAGAAGGCAGCAGGTGCAATGCATACCAGGTTTTTGCTGAGGAGCCGAGCCGGAGACCCGGCAGCTCAGCGGCGGTACAGCAACCATGGCGACAGGATGTGGCGTCTCCGTTCCCTTCTTCAGGGAACGAGGGTTACCATACGTAACCGAGACGTTCCCTTTCAGTCGGTCACTCTCGACGCCACGTCGGTGACCAACGAAAATGGGATCCCTACCAAAGAGCCATGGATGCTGCCCCTTCCAGTGCCCTGTGGGAGCCACCTGCACCCCTATTAGGTGTAGGCCGGGGCTCGGAACAAGTAGTTCCACTCACCATTGTCAAAGCACTACCTCACTGGGTGAGACTGGATAACACTGGGAAAACGTAGCTTCGAACAGGGACGGTGTGGAAGCCCTATCCTTCCCGAAGGAGGTCTCGGGAGCAAATACACATATAGCATCCGTTTAGGTGTATATGGAGAAATTTGAGGTGATTAAAACCCTCTTGGGAAGGCAGAAGTCTGCCAGGGAAATACGGGCTCTAAGGCTATACCGTAGACTATACGCATATGAGTACCGCATAGGTATCAATATGGAACCCAGCCTTCCATGGTTCTCATGGATTCATCATGAAGGCCTGGTGCCAGATGTTCCGCCGCGAATCAGATGCCTAGGGTGATGGAGGATCTCAACAGGGTCTACAGTACGGACACTCTGGAGCAGTTTTAGCAAGCCGACACTAACCGGGGCCTCTTGGTGCCACTACCCGTTTGAGATGAGAACACAGGAGGATACCGGCTCTACACGAAGGCTATAGAACCTAGCGAACGTGTTAGGGGTCGCCCAGCCCACAGCTCTACAAATATCTGTCAGTGAGGCGCCACGAGCCAGCGCCCAGGAGGATGCAACACTTCAAGCTGAGTGAGCTCGCAACCTAAACGGGCAGGGCACACCATGTGCCTGATAAGCCAGGGTTATGGCATCCACAATCCAGTGGGCCATCCTCTGCTGAAGCTTTGTGTCCGGTCTACGTAGCATCTCAATGCTCGGATGGGACAGAGCAAAGCTAGGGCTGGGTCTGCCTCCTCCAGGGGCAGCGCTTGCAGGTTCACCACTTGGTCTTTGAAGGGTGTAGTGGGAACCTTGGGCACGTAGCTGGGCTGGGGCCTCAGGGTTACCTGGGAGTCAGCCGGCTCAAACTCTACGCATATTTGCGTAGGCCCCGCGGCCAGCTGTGTGCCAGTGCGTCCGTGCCGAGAGTTCCCGAGAGAACAACTGGCAGTAAGAGGTCTCTGGAGAAGCAAACAGGTCTACCTGAGCGGCTCCGAACCATCTCCAAATCAGCTGGACCATCAGGGGATGGAGTCACCATTCTCCCGGGAGCATTGCTCGAGACAGCTCGTTGGCTGTATGGTTGAGCAGGCCCGGAATGTTGAGCAGGCCCGGAACCTTCCAACTCCAAAGGAGGAGGTGGCGGGCGAGTTGTGACATGCGACAGGAGCGCAGACCACCTTATCAGTTGATGTAAGCAACAGTCGCTGTGTTGTCCATTTGGACCAGCACGTGCTTGCCTCATATGCAGCCTTTGAGACGGTTCAAGGCAAGGCGCACTGCTAACAACTCTAGGCAATCAATGTGCCATTGCAGCTGCGGGCCCGTCCAAACCCCTGAGACTGCATGCCCATTGTACGTGGCCCCCCAGCCGGTGGTGGAGGCATCCGTGTAAACCACAGCATGCCCGGAGATCTGCTCTAGGGGCAACCCTGCCCAGAGAAATGCAAGATCTGACCACGGGGTGAGGGTTTGGCGACAGGCCCGGTGTAACTTGGACCTGGTGAGTGCCGCGCTTCCACGCCCACCTGGGGACTCGGCCATAAAGCCAGTGCTGAAGTGGTCTCATATGTAACAGGCCGAGCGGTGTATATGCCGCTCCGGCCACCATATGCCCCAGGAGCCTCTGAAAAAGTTTCAGTGGGACCGCTGTCCTGCCCTTGAATGTATTCAAGCAGGCTAGCACCGACCACGCACGTTCCTCTGTGAGGCGTGCTGTCTGTTCGACCGACTCCAACTCCATACCGAGAAAAGAGATCCTCTGCATCGGCAAGAGTTTGCTCTTTCCCCAGTTCACCCGAAGGCCCAACAGGCTGAGGTGCCGGAGCACCAGGTCCCTGTGCTCGCAAAACTGATCCCAAGACTGTGGGGAACAAGAGCCATCTCCGTGATTTCGTGAAGACATGGGGAGGCAGGGACAGCCAGAAGGGCAGGACCTTGTACTGATATGCCCGTCCTTCGAACACGAACCGCAGAAAAGGTCTGTGGCGCAGAGGGATCGATACATGAAAGTACACGTCCTTCAGGTCGATCGCTGCAAACCAATCTCGGGGACCGATGCACCCGAAGATGCATTTCTGTGTCAACATCTTGAACGGTAGCCAATGAAGGGCCCGGTTCAAAACTTGCAGATCCAAGATTGGTCGTAACCCACTGCCTTTCTTGGGTACAATGAAGGCCGGAGGGACCGGCTCTATCGCGTCCTTTGCCAGTAGGACTGTGATCTCTACCCGCAGAACATGGTCCGCAGAAGCCAGCGACATGGGCTGGGTAGCGCTGACCAGGCACTTAGAAACCGTACAAGCGGGACCAGTGGAACCACAGCCGTACCCGCAGTGGGGCAGCGAGGTGGAACACAGGGACTTGTGAGCAGACCAGAGAGGGGTGTGAGTGTGGGGTGCAAGGCTCACCTGGTTCCACAGGTTGGCAGAGGGTGCGTGAGTAGGGCCTTCGTTGATACTCTCGAACCGCCCGCTGCTGCCATCTGGTGAAGGAGAAGGGTGAGTGACCGTCCGCAACTCTCCGTGTCCTCCTGGGACCCAGAGATAGAGAAAACCGCTCTCTCGTCGAGATTTCCAGATTCTCTACCCAGCCCTCCTCCAGGGGAGGGAGAGATGCCTTCACCATCCCCCAGAAAGCAGCTACCTCTCTCTGGGTGGCCCGTCCTGGGGCCTCTTGCTCTTCCGCTCACCACCAGGTTGGACGGGGGCCAGGACAGGTGGGGTGGCCTGCCTACACCCAGCTCTATGGCGCCACTTGCTGGAGGCTGCTGCGAATGTGGCGCGGGAGAGGGGTGGATGCAGGGGGCCGCCCTTGGCGACGAGCAGGCTGGGGTGCTGTGGCCGGCGGATGGGTGGAGGCAGCAGCTGCCCGCCGGGCAGAAGGTTGGACACTGCCGGTTAGACCAGAGGAATGTCTATATGCCCGGGAAGGAAGCACCGGGTCTCCCCGCCAGCAGGAGGCAGACTTAGGACACAATTGTATCCTCCTCCACTGGAGGAATCACTGAATATCCCTTCGCTGCACTGCCATCAAGGGTGGTGAGGGAGGAGGAGCCCAATGGCCGGTTTCTGGCAGTAAAAGGTGCCATCCACGACCTGGTGAGCTCGTCATACACTTCTGGGAAGAAAGCCGCTGAGAACCAGCGCGAGCCACCTTGAGAAACCAATCATCCTGCCTTAAGAGGTCGGGACGCGGTGGAGATTTCCACTTGAACCCTACCCTCTTGGCGGCCCAGAAAAGCATAGCTGTCATCTCCGGA
Source organism: Cyprinus carpio (assembly GCF_018340385.1). Lineage (NCBI taxonomy): Eukaryota > Metazoa > Chordata > Actinopteri > Cypriniformes > Cyprinidae > Cyprinus > Cyprinus carpio. The sequence goes on from NC_056618.1 coordinate 24,198,615, forward strand.
TCCGACCCAGGATTTTGCCACCATCCCGTGGGGCGGCAGCGCGGCTGACTCTTCATCGGACAGCTCTCCCTCCGATGGTAAGATCTACATCTGGTCAGGGGGAGGCCTACTGTATACCACTGGTACGCTCTTTGAAGAGGGCCCAGCGCGTTCCGTGGGTTGCTCCACTGGATCAGAGGTGCAAGAGGAGTGATGTCCCCAGAGGGTTGGTTCCCTGTGGGGTTTGCCACCACTGTAATCCTCAAACCACCCGCGCTACTGCTGGAATTGGTTCTCGTCTGTCGGCTGCCAGAACGAGCCCCAGATCGCGGCAACGGGACTCCGCCCCCTTTTTTGAAGGTAGCGGAGCCTGGTTCTCAGCTCCAAGATGGTCATCTTCCCGCAGTGGGAACATGACTCATCCACAAAAGCTACCTCAGTGTGCTTGCCCAGACACGTGAGGCAGCGATCGTGACCATCACCCATTGCCAGGTAACGACCGCACCCAGAAACGCACAGGTGAAACAGCATCCTTATAAGGACGAGCCATGAAGCTCTTTTAGAGAAATTTGCTCTTTAGGAAATGCTCTTTTAGTGCTGAGGCGCACAGGGGAATTGGTCGCTTGCAACACGACAGGGGGTAGTGCAGCCTGAAGTGTGCAATCCACTCGATGCTGAAACGACCACCGCTGAAGCGGAAACTCGTAGTTCACAGCAGACACAGTTGAGCAGAACGATACTAATGCTCGGCTCTGAAGCGAAAAGCTGGTATGCATTGCACCTGCTGCCTTCTTATACTCATGCTGTGATCAGCGGCAGCTGGCTGCAATAATTGCATGCCAGTGTCCATTGGCTCATTTAGTTTACACTCGAAGTAGATTGGTCGAAGCGATATCCCATTTTCGTCATTCACCGACATGGTGTCGAGAGTGACCGACTGAAAGTGACTGACATGCCATCGTGAAAATAGTGAAAATATCAACAGCTAGTGAAACATCTACAGAAAAATATACTGGATTGACCTGGCTGCCTTCTCACTAGAACCCCTGCTTTGCAGCACAGTTCATGATATGCTAATGATGGGATCTCTTGACGTGATTGGTTATTAAATTGGGCCTGGGCCCAGGTTACTTTTGAGATCTGATATTATATAACATATATAAGCCTATAGCCTATTTGCACGATTAATCAGTAAAAGTTTGCGATCTTAATTCAAACATGCACAATCTTATTCCTAAATGATGATGATTCCGTTATGTCTATTAAACCTTTGAAATTACAATCATATCGGAATATTTAAATATGTTTTTGGACAGCCGCTGATCCAGAGAGAGCAGCGCTAATGATGTAAGTTTTATGTTTGAAACCGCTTCACAAACAGTCGGCTACATTTCTGTGCTGCAACTCGCAATCATTAAATAATAACTAAAGTAAATGAGATAAAAGTTGATAGTCCAGATATAGCCGCAATCAAAAGTGGGAGCAGACCTGTGACTGTTAAAATGTATTTGATGTCTAAATCATTCATTCAAGAGATTTGTTCAAAAATCTTGAACGAAAAGAATCTTAATTCATTTATTTCAAGTGATTTTTTTACATAATAAATTCATTTAAATTAATAAATATTTTTAGATAGACACATTTATAACTTTAAATAAAACATTTTATCAGAAACAAGTAAATGATCCTATACATATTTAGTTTGGTTGTCTAATGTTTTGTTTTCAGAATCGTGGGAGAATCGTGATCTATATTCTAAAAATCAATTTTCCAGAGTCAGTTTATAAAATACAAAATATATCTGGCATCTAACTAATACTAGGCTAGTACTGTTTCTAATATTACAGACTAATATTACAGTACAGTAACAAGGATTTGGTACAATTATAATGCATTATAATGTGCTTCTCATCCAGTGCGCCCCCCCACCACCACCACGGGGCCCCCTTTCTTTTGGTTTGTTCCGCTATCCATGGATATAGCGCTGCTGAAAACAGCCCAAAGACTAATTTGTCATCACTTAAGTTAATGTTAGTGATTAGCTTAATATTGCATTAACATTGTTCGTGCAGTAAGAGCTGCTTCTTTGAGCTCAAGGCTTTGTGCACTGTCTGCAAGTTAATGGCTTCAAATTAATCAAATGGCACAACTCTTTGTGGTATGATGATTGAAGCCTTCTACCGAAGCCTCATCAAGCCACAAGTATGATCAGATCTAATTACTGATACACAAACCGAAAGAAAAAGTTATGGGAAACTCTGTGTCTCCACCCACATTTGTATTATATTTATACTGTATATATCCAGTGAAAGCTCACTGATTGTCTTCATCATGATCGCCATCTCTCTGCTCCTGCTGGCCTCTCTGCTGCCACCAATGACCTGCATTGGTAAGACTAATCAAAAAAAAAATAATAATAAATAAATAAATAATAATAAAAATAAAATAAAATTCTAACGCGCCATGTTTTATAGCATTTACAGTGAGGACAGACAGTGCCGAGGAAATAAAATAATCTAAAATAACTATATATCTCTCTTTCTCAACTTGTGCAAATGTGGGTATAGTGAACGGCAGGGAAGCAAAACCCCACTCCAGACCTTACATGGTGTCTGTTCAGTCAAAGGAGCATCATGTCTGCAGTGGATTCCTCATCTCTGATAGATTTGTCATGACTGCTGCACATTGCCGCAGAAAGTAAGACCTTGTTTAACCCACAATCTTGTGTAATTATATAATATATAAATACTAAATAAATCAATATTCATTATTGCTCAATAAAATAGGCTACTTTACATAATAATTTCATATTATTATTAAGCCAGCTAATTTTATAGAAATTAATCAATATTTTTTATCTACATAAATTTATTATTCAACACAATGATTAAAACATGATTAATAAGTTACCTAATTATATATTTTAGATAATATAAGTTAACACTTTATTTTGATAATCAATTTTAGACATTCTACTGACTATAAGTTAGCAACTACTTGTCAACTTTTCTACAAACCCTAACCTTAACCTAACAATCTGCTTATACTCTGATGAGAGTTAGCTGACATGTAGTTGCAAAAAATGTTTAAAGTGGACTATCGAAATAATGTGTAACTTAATAGAATAAACACTTTATAATATATTATTATTTCTTATTGATCAATACAATAATTATATTATTATATTATTTTTATACATTAACAATTATATATTTTAGATAATATATTGCTAATTAGTCAAATTAATTAATTAAATATTTATATATAACAAAACAAATACAAAATACATCTTAATTTAATATTGCGGAATGCAATACATATATTAAAGTAAGATTAAATAATTTGATATTATTATTATTAAGCCAACTAAGTATATAAAAACTAAAAAAATAACATTTTAATATTAAATTAATTAAAATGACTATAATCATATACAGTAAAACATTCATCATGACTTTGGCTACTAAATCAGCACACTTCCAGAACATACTTATGAGTATAGCAGACTGTGAAAAAAAACTTACTGCTCAATAAAACTTCTTTTTTAATTTTTTAAAAAGGGTTAGTGCTCGAGTTGTGACGGTTGTGCTAGGTTCACATGACCTACGAAAAAAAGAGTGAGAATTCAGTCCGATTCACAGTGGATTCCTACCATCAGCATCCAGACTACACCATGGGATCCTTTCATAATGACATCATGCTTTTGAAGGTACCAAATTGCACTTATTTTAGCTGACTTTAGTAAACTTTCATGCAGAAGAACAGCCGATTTGGAAGATAATCAAATATTTTTAATAATAATGCGGCCATTTTTGGTTCACAGTTAGAAAAAAATGTACAACTAAACGACAATATCAAGTGGATATCCATACCAGCGGAAGAAGGCGATATCGAAGCAGGTTCAGTTTGCAGTGTCGCAGGTTGGGGAAGTTTAGAAACCAACGGCAGGAGTAGCTGTCACCTCATGGAGACAGACGTGAAGGTCATGAATAATATGGAATGTGAACGTAAATGGGGAAACGAAGACTTTTCATCTTCACAGATGATGTGTGTTCATGGAGATGGAGGAAGCTGTGATGTATGTAAAAAAATATTTGATTCACCAAATCTTATTGTTCGAATTAGTGTTAGTTAGGAATTATGACAGCATGTGACTGAAGTGTTGATCTGTTTCTTAACAGGGGGATTCAGGAGGTCCTTTGGTTTGTGGAGACACTGCAGTTGGTGTCTCATCTTTTGGTGACCCTGATCGCTGTAATTCACCAAAGCTACCTGAAGTTTATATTAAGATTTCAGCATATCTTCCATGGATAAAGAACATAATTGGTAAATTTTAATTTATATTTTTATTTTTATCTTTTTTTTTTTGTTGTTGTTGTTGATTTTCCTCCCAAATCATCTTTTAATAAAAATAACATACATTGATATATACTGTCTAGAGATTTTAATTAATCAGAAATTGTATTTTAAACCAGATATGAAACTGTGACAGACAGTTTGATATTTGAAGACAACCATGATTTTTTCATGATTTTGTCTGAGCTATGAATAAGATATACAAATTAAATAATTAATATTTTCTAATTTTATTTGTATTATCTTATTATTTTAGTGGATAGAATAAGTACATTTTGGGCTAAATTAATTATAATATTTAAGCCCGATCCTCGTGAGCCGAGCACACATCCTCTAGCACAGAGAATGATTTGATTGAAAATTTATCAGAAGAGATGAAAGAAAGATAGTGTTCATCTACACAATTCGGAAAAAGATGCGGCTTTTCTGCATTTGGTAGGTTTTTTATTTATTTATTTTTTACTCTTTGTACAGCAGGTATTGTTCATTCTAAATTTATTTTTTAATGTAGAATATGTGTTACATAAATACATGAAATGTAGAACATATAAAAAAGTGCTTGTGGCTCTTCTGCCAGTGGGTGCCCCTCACACATAAAAGTGAAACTTCGCCTATGAGTCTAATATAGAATAGATTTTCTGCCAGACATGTTGTTTTTATTATTAAGTTAATTTAAAAACAGTCTTGTCTTGATCACAGGTGAGAATATTTTAAGAACAGCAAGTTACACACACACACACAGTTTCAAATACTCAAAAAAAAACACACACACACACATCACACACAACACACACACACACACACACACACACACACACACACACACACACACACACACACACACACACACACACACACACACACACACACACACACACACACACACACACACACACACACACACACACACACACACCAGGAGCAGTGGCCAGAAATCTGTTGTGCCACTCAGACTTGTAACCTAAAGGTTGTGGGTTCGATTCTCAGTAGCAGCAGGAAATGTAGGTAGGTGGAGGGGATATACCTCAATACCCACACTCAGCTTGATGCCACACTTTGCACAGTCATTCACGACTAAATGGCAGTGGCAATGGGTAAATAATTAAAGAAATTAAATAAATTAAAAATGAGCAAGGCACCAAACCCTCAATTGCTCCTGGGTTATGCAGTAAATACCCACTGCTCCGGGTGTGTGCACTTGGCTGGGTAAAATGCAGAGCACAAATTCTGAGTATGGTTTACCATACTTTACTACATATCATGTTACTTTCACTGTGTACAGTATAAATTTACAATGGCTTTCTTTGATACTGATAACTGAATTTCAAAATCAAATGCTAAGCTGCAAAATTGTATATTTTCATTTCTCATGTGTGCCTGACCGGAAAATATGGAAGTGGCAGTGGATTCCATTTACACTAAGTCAATAATTTATTACAGCATTTTCTTTGCAATAAAATTACGTAGATGCAATTTATAATACTTGAGGCAATTGGCAAATATTTGCACCTCAGTATTGTAGTACATTATTAAACATTATTATTAATAACATATTGAGTGTAAATTATCATTTTTGTTAAAACTATTAAATGGATGCCACCTTATTGGGATAATAAAGCCCTCCCAGCACCTACTCCTAACCCTAACCCTAACCGATAAACAGCCTTGAGGCACATTACTTTCCAATTTTCTATTATTTCCTTAATTTTATTGAAAATGCATGCCTTTCCGATCTGATATGTGATGTGAAAAGAGAGAAGAACAAATTCAGCAAAAGGCAGAGTCCAATTTGGGTCACTTAAAAATATCATCTTAAAGCTTCTGCTAAGGAAAACAAAGTCCATTGGAACATAGAGAACAATTCTCCTAACAACAAGAGGAACGTTATTATAGTGCTACAGTAATAAAAAAACAAGATGGCATTAGTTGCATTCCTTTAAAGCAAAAGAGTGTGAATCTTTGGTGTGACGACATGAAAGAAGTGCGAAAGATATGTCTTCGTAATGGATGATCGGCCAATCAGAATCAAATATTAAAGAGTGCGGCATCATAGCTAAATTACTGTCATTGGTAATTTATCTTCCTTTTTTATTTTGTTGAGAAGTGGTTAGCCTACAGATGGGGTTAAAGGGATAGTGCACCCAAAAAAACCAATTCTGTCATTAATTACTCACCCTCATGTCGTTCCAAACCCGTATTACCTTCGTTCATCTTTGGAACACAAATTAAGAAATTGTGATGAAATTTGAGCTCTCTAACCCTCCGTAGACAGCAATGCAACTGCACTGTTCCCAGGTCCAGAAACATAGTAAGGACATCGGTAAAATACACACAAGCATGCTGAATGTAAACAGCACTGATTACGGTGATTACGCTCTGGGGTACTCTCCAAAATAGCGTAAGCTGGTAACTCTGGGAGAAGAATTGTTGAATAAATCATGTTATCATTGTTTTCTTTGCGCACAAAAAGTATTCTCACAGCGTCGTAAATTACAGTTGAACCACTGATGTCACATGGACAATTCAGGCTGGACCAGAAAACAAACTAGACAGGCATACTTAAATCTCAACTTCAGGGAAATTACCTAAAAATAGGTTGGGAATATGTTCCAATAAAACAAATAATTTGCAAAACTGCTGTTCATAATTATTAAATATTTCTGTTATATTTTGTACTACAGCTAGAGAAAAAAAAAATCACACAAAAATGTCAACTGGATATCTATACCAATAAAAGAAGAGGAGATTGAAGTGCATTCTGACTGCAGCATTGCAGGTTGGGGAACGCTGGACACTAATGGCTCATTTAGCAATCATCTCATGGAAACACATGTAAAGATCATGAATAACAAAATGTCAAAATAAGTGGGGAGAAGATGGGTATTTAGGTACACAGATGATGTGTACATATGGCAATGGAGGAAGTTGCACCATAAGTAAAAGATCATCTGTCATATTGATTGATATAAGGCCCCAAATGATAAGAATAAATCTGTGTTTACATTGTTGACAGGGGGTTTGTGGGAAAACTGCTGTTGGTGTCACATCTTTTGGTGACCCTAATCTCTGTAATTCCCCTGAGCTACCTGAAGTTTATATGAAGGTTTCGGCATATCTGCTATGGATACATAAGTTTATTGGAAATATTTATGACTTTTTAACTTGATTTTAACTTGAATTTATCCAAATTATTTTGTCATATGTCAATCACCTATGAGTGGTTATTTCTTTACCCAGTCTGTGAAGACTGCAAATAAGAAGGCCTATTTTGTTTTTGTTTTTTTTAAATAAAATCTTTCAAAAAGGATGGTATATTCTGATAGGCCTTTCTTGCAGACAAGACAATGTTTTTACCACATGGATTCAGGAGATAATATATTTCCTGTTCACAAGACAAAAGAGTAAAAGAGTACTGTACTGTAAAAACAGTCACTTAACTGCTAAAGACTTTTAGGTAGACCTGATAGAAGGAACTAAGCATTTAAACTTTTGACTTGAATACGCTAGAAGTATTTTAACACATAATAAAGGTAGCATGTAGTGTCAACAGGACCTTGATTACAGTATAAAATCATTAGTTTACAGTGTAAGGCTTGTCACTTTCTGTTGTCAGTTGTGCTTAATCCGATTGAATGTCCTCAATCTGACAACCCACACGGGTGTTGAGACTGAGGAGGAAGGGGTGGGAGAAACACTATTTTGAATTTGAACTGCAGTACCCATTTCAGCTGCTAGCTGTCAATATTACATACTGCACCTTTAACTCATGGGAACATAATAATACGCTGTGGCCTCAAGATAATTTTGTCGAGATAACTACATCCTTATATGTTTGTCAGTCTCAGTCCAAAATAAAATGTTAATAATCACAGTTTGCTATAATCCCGCAGATTTGTTCATGCATAAACTCATGGGCATGATAAAAGGATGTTGTTTGCTTAATATAAGAAGTCGTGGCACCAAGATGTTGTTCCCTCTATATTGGATCTTGAGGCCATGACTTATTACCACTTTTTTACGATATGCCTTGGCCACAACAAAACGGAACATGAACAGAAGTAAAGTGAACAAAACATGTCCTTTTCCAGTCAACTTAACATTAAAGAGAATGAGGAACATGTACTGTATGTGGTGACTTCAAAGTGAAGTGACATACAGCCAAGTATGGTGACCCATACTCAGAATTCGTGCTCTGCATTTAACCCGTCCAAAGTGCACACACACAGCAGTGAACACACACACCGTGAACACACACCCGGAGCAGTGGGCAGCCCGGGGAGCAGTTGGGGGTTAAGTGCCTTGCTCAAGGGCACCTCATTCGTGGGTATCGCCGGCCCGAGACTCAAACCCACAACCTTAGGGTTAGGAGTCAAACTCTCTAACCACTAGGCCACGACTTCCTCAAGCCATTTGCATCATACACATAGTGGAATCTTCTAGCAAGATTACAGACTTTGCACCTTCAGTATCTTTGCTTCCTACTCTAAACCCCTAACACAGGACAGTTGTGGTCATCAGCTCAGACGTGGTTTTAGAAGCAATACTATGCAGTTTTACTAAACCTAACTTTTGCAACATAAACCATCTTTAATTGGGACAGAATTTGTAAAGCAAGTTAAAATGTATTGAGTAAAAATAAATAAGTAGAAAAAATATAATTACTGCATTTTGTGCACGAATTAAGAACAACATAGGCTCACTGGAAATACCTGCCTCTAAAATCATTTCTGCCAAACTGAAAAAACATGCCCATACATCCAAATCGCCACAGTTTCCAGTTGAAATAAACACTAGAGGCAGTAAAACTCATATAATTTGTATTCCTTTTCACACAAAGTATGATTTGCAGGTCCACAGTTTCGATTAATAAAGCCTAATTTTCACACAATTACTTATGGACATATATTTTGAATTCAAAGCAATTTTAACATGCTGAAACATTTGATACATTTGAACATAAAGCATCACATATACAGCTTAATATATGTATGGGTTTTTATTTTCAGTAGAATTGTTTGGTTGCTCACGCAGTATGGAGTTCGACTTGAGAGGTGAAGAGCTTGGGTATAAATCCCATGAAACTAGAAACAGTTCCACAAAACAGTTCAAACCTGCACTACATTATGAGAACTGATCTAAATAGTCGTCTAATGGAGGCAAATAGCATATAATGAACAACAAAGAATGTTACAAGAGGTGGGGAGAGATTTGCTACACAGTCTCAAAGATGATGTGTACACACGGCTATGGTGGATTCTGCAATGTACCTACAAAAGATGATCTTTTTAAATTCATGAACTGGTTTTAACTGATATAAAGCACTTCAGTCATGTGTTTATCTGTTTTTTTTTTTTAACAGGGAGATTCTGGGGGTCCTTTGGTTTGTGGAAACACTGCAGTTGGTGTCGTATCATTTCGATACATTAATCTCTGCAATTCACCTAAGCATCCTAATGTGTACACAAAGATTTCAGCATATCTTCCATGTATCCAGCAAATCATTAGAAATGTTAAGTGAATTATTAAAAAATAAAAAGGAAGAAATGTTTTTCTTGAATTCTTCCTTAAAGCTTCTTTCAATAAATGTATCACATGGCAAGCATCGAAGTGTCCACACTATCACCACCATAATTACAATTTTACATCCAGGGCACATGGTGATTTTCAGACTGGTTTAAAATAAAAAGAACAAAAATAGGTCTAACAATCAAATTCCGCAATTTCCTAATCTCACCACTAGAGATTAGTTGTCAGTTTCCTCTCTCTGTTTTTTAAATAGCCTTCTACAGCAACACAAAGTAAGGCTTATGTTTCCTGTAAGAATTACATGCAGCTACATGCTTTACATACATGTCTAGGAATATTGTAGAAACTTATCAAACCACAAAAATTGTTTCTAACCGAAACCCTTGCAAATGTAGGACAGTTACTGACTTTTGAAGTTCAGTTACTGACTTCTGACGTTTAAACAAAAACTGTAACTTCATTTTGTATCTCAATTTATAATACAAGCCATAAGGAGTACTATAAGGTTATATATTTGTCTTGTGACCTGCTGTTATTGCAGACTGATGTAAAATGCGCATATTTCCATCTGGGTCATTCCTGTAGTTCTGTGGATTTTGGACTGAGCAGGACTCTGAAGAAAATGTAAAAAAATAAATACATAAATAAATTTATTTATATATAAATAAAAATATATATATATATATATATATATATATATATATATATATATATCAGAGGGAGAAAACACATGGATCAAGCTTAGTCCAACTAAATAATCCCATCCTAATATTTCACATGTGAGCTGATTAACATTTTATGTAAAATATGCAAGATTATTTCATTGAGACATAAAATCCACTGAACTGTACAAATGACTCATCTACAACAGCAGTTCCAGAAAAGTTGGGATGTTTTGTAAAATGCATTAAAACCAAGAATCTGTAACTTGTTAGTTCTCTTAAACTTTTATTTAATTGACAAAAGTACAAAGGAAAGATTTCCAATATAAGCAATTATATAAACTGTATAAGCAAATGTAAGCAATTTTTGATGGTTGTAACACACTCAAAGTTGAGACAAAGGCAAAAAAAAAAAGTGAAAAGGTTATAGAATATCAAAATTAAACTGTTTTGAAACATTTCACAGTAAGCAGGTGCATTGGTGAGGGCATCATGTTTGGGTCTAAAGGAATCATTATTTGTCTTTGCAAGTAAAGCTGGATCGTGACTCACCACGGTGTGGTAAATGTCATGAGAGACGTGTCAAACAAATCAAAAATCACATTTGAGAATTGAAGTCTTTCAAGAGCTACCATACATAATATTGTGAAAAGATTCAGGGAATCCATAGTAATATCAGTCTGTGTAGGGCAAAGCAGGAAACCTCAGTTAAATGTGCATGACCTTTGAGCCCTCAAATGGCACCTCATAAGAAACTGTCATGCTGCGGTGTTAAATATAGCCACATGAGCTCAGGAGTACCTTGGAAAACTGAAGTCACTTTACATCTGCCGCAGCATTAATAAATGCAACTTAAATATCTCTTACTCTAGGTCTAGGAGAAAGTTACACATTAGTTGTATGCAGTAATGCCGTCGGGTTCTCTGGGCCAGAGCTCATCTCAGATGAGTCCACATTTCAACTTGTTTCTGGGAAAAGGGACACCAGACTGACTGGTGAAAATGGCGATCTTAGACTACTGAGCATCAGAAGTATTGTATCAAGAGATCCTGGACAAAAATTTTTTACTTGCAAAGCTTCAACAATTAGTATCCTCAATTTTCAAATCAATTAAGCATTGTAATTAAAAGGAAAGTTGATGTGACAGTGTTAAACATGCCTCTGTCCCAACTTTTTTGGCATGTGTCGCTGCCATCAAAATCAAAATTTGTTTATATTTACAAAATGAAATAAAGTTGGCCAGTGAAAGCATTGGATTTTTCTTCTTTGTACTTTAGTCAGTTAAATACATGTTAAAGAGAATGAGCAAATAACATATTCTTGATTTTATAGCATTTCACAAAACGTCCCAACTTTTCTGAAATTGGGGTTGTACTTTATGCTTTGGCAGACAGTGATGCGTGTCAGTCACCACTGAAGGTGCCACAACATATTGTATCATGTTCTGAAATTTTCAGCAGCATACAGTATGCCACAAGCCACTGGCTGCCAGACATGTGTTTTGCAATGCCACGTACCGCTGAGGATCGGCGCATACGGCTCTACATGTTTTAATGGTGCTTAGGAGGGTCAGTGTTTACATTTTTAGGGGAGATAAACTCATGAATGCCAAACTTATATTAGTCAACTGAAGGATCTAGGGATCATCAAATGCAGATTGTGTGTGTCGTATAAAGAGAGCAATCACTGAACAATACAGAGGGTTAAGAAAATCTATAAAAAAAAAAAAAAAAAAACTTTATTAAAACATGACGTCAAGTGCTCCCGTCAAACCAGTCACCATGAAAATAGTGTATGTGCTTCATATATTAATTTAAAAAAAAGATGGCTTTTGAACCTTTTTTTTCAGCATGTTCTTAAGAAGATACTTGACAACTTCCTAATAACTGCACTCAGGAACTTTCTGATTAACTTTTTAGTTCTTTCTTAAATTCTTTCTTAAGATTTTCATGAATCTGACCCCTGTTCAGAGGGCAACTGTGGTCATCAGCTCTTCTGGGGTTCCAGCAGTTTGACTAACGTTCTACCACATCCATCTTGAACTTTATGAAAATGCTCTGCTTTTGCAACACAAACCATCATAAATTGCGAGATAACTGTAAAGCAACTAAAAAAATAGGCCAGCAAAGTAAAAAATAAACAACTGTGCATTTAATTACTTCACAGATCATCACAGCTTTTAAAAAATCCTTTAGACATATGATCTATACTAGATCTCGGAAAAACCTGAGCTCAGTCAACAACAGGATGATCACAATAAAATTAATTTCCACTTGTCACTATAAAGAAATTGGGGAAAAATCTGTAAATGTTAAAATACTTACTGTTTCAATATAGCCATAAGACAAATAAATACAAAAGCAATTTCCATACTCTGACATCCAGAGCCACACATACACATTTATATCTTATTATCTTGTGTGTTGTGTTTTCATGTAACAGTTGATTAAGATGACAAGAAGTAACACAGTTTATGTCTTCTTACTATCAGTGTTACTGACACCACAAGCTGAGAAAAAAAACTCTTCATTTCTAAAAGAAGTTACTATATCTGTTTTTGATGCAATTTACAGCAAAATTTTGGAATAAATAGTATAGCACCTTAAATTGCTATACTGCAAACTGCTATCTTGACACACTTCCTACATCATTTTTCAAAAGTGTGCTTAACTGTTTAGAAGCAGATCTCTTAGAAGTGGTGAACGCCTCACTTCTTTCTGGGACTTTTCCAAAATCCCCGAAAACTGCAGTTGTTAAGCCCCTCCTGAAGAAGAGTGATCTTGATAACACCATATTGTGCAACTATAGACGAATATCAAATCTTCCTTTTATAGGCAAGATTATTGAAAAGGTTGTTTTTAATCAGCTGAACAACTACTTAAACTCAAATGGAAACCTGCACAATTTTCAATCTGGTTTCCGACCGCATCACAGCACAGAGACAGTGCTCATTAAGATAATAAATGATATTCACTTTAATTCTGATTCTGCTGGTACTACTAGATTCTAGTGCTGCATTTGACACTGCCAATCATAACATAACATTCTAGAGAGACTGGAAAACTGGGTCGGGCTTTCTGGGATGGTACTCAATTGGTACTTAGAGACGGGAGAGGTTATTATATGAGTATCGGAGAGCATAAGTGTAAGTGGACGTCTATGACATCCGGAGTCCCACAAGGCTCAATTTTTGCACTGCTCATGTTTAGTCTGTATATGCTCCCACTAAGTCAAATAATGAGAAAGAACCAAATTGCCTATCACAGCTATGCTGATGATACCCAGATTTACCTAACCTTATCTGAAAACTTAAGTCATTGCATTTGGAAACAAATATGAAGTTCTCAAGGTAAATGCATACCTTGACTCTAAGGGTCAAACAACTAAAAATCAAGTCATGAATCTTGGTGTGATTCTGGAGACAGACCTTATTTTTAGTAGTCATGTCAAAGCAGTAACTAAATCAGCATACTATCATCTCAAAAACATTGCAAAAATTAGATGTTTTGTTTCCAGTCAAAATCTGGAGAAACTTGTTCATGCCTTTGTCAGCAGCAGGTTGGGCAATTGTAATGGTCTCCTCACCAGCCTTCACAAGAAGACTTTTTTTTTTTTGCTGTTGAGGGAGTGTTGAAAAAATTAATTAAAGTAGGAGAAGATCCCTTGCTTCAGTACATTGGTGTCTCAGAAAGTCAGTAAATGTGGGGAAAAAGTGGTTAAGTACCACTGTATTTTACATCCAGAACAGCTATGTGCCAAATCTGTCAGGATTCTGGATGTGATGCATGATGTCGTCAAAATTGTTAACAATATACACTCCAAGGTGCTTTCTCACCGACAGTTCAAGGCACTGATGGATGAGATGGATGTGTAATGTGATGATGTGTTGTACCACCAGGAGGTCAGATGGCTCAGCCGAGGAAAAGTTCTTAGGAGATTTTTTAATCTGTGTGATGAGATCAGAGTTCTTCAGAGAAGCAAGAATGGTAATATTCAAGTGCTCACTAATAAGAAATGCTCTCTGACAAGTCTTTCTTTGTGGATGTCACACAGCTGTTCAATGTTTTGAATGTTTAGCTCCAGGGAAAAGACCAAATTATCATCCAGCTTTTTGATTATGTCAGAGCCTTCCAGCAAAACATACTGCTCCTCAGAAAAAAAGTGGCTAGGAATTATACTCTCATTCCGGCATAATAATCAAGGAACTTTGCTACCGTACCATGGGTGCAGCAGGCACAATGATATTACGCAGCGTGTGAAAATAGTCCCCAGCTATTTTATGTGCAAGTGGATGGTCACGTTGGTTATGCTGACAGAAGTGAGCCTATTTTCTGCTGCACCCAAGTTCCTTGCTTATTATACTTATGCTTATTAAGAGTATAGTTACTAGCCATATCGGCCTAGAAAATCGCAACTTAGTACACGATGTAACCACAGAAAAGTCAAGTTTTAAATGGGAAAAATATCGAAACTCTTTGGTAATTTTTGCAGAGATGCTAATGGTCTAATCCAGGGGTGTCAAACTCAATTTCTGGAGGGCCAGAGCCCTGCAGAGTTTTGTTCCAACCCTGCTCCAATATACATATCATGTAGTATTCAAATAAGCCTGAATGACTTGATTAGTTGTATCAGCTGTGTTTAATTAGGGTTGAATCTATACTATGCAGGGCTCCGGCTCTCCAGGAATTGAGTTTGACACCCCTGGTCTAATCAGATTCAATGATCTATGCTAAACTGCAGCTAAAAGTGCTACTGCCAGATCCGGAGATCGGCTGAATGGATTCGAAAACCATAAAACTCAACTGTTTAACTTTAGGGGAGTTGTAAAATGAGCCTATTCTAAAAAAACAAAAACAATGGAGTGTTCCTTTAAGTAAGAGCAAACCCATTTGAGGGCATTTCCACAAATGGCTATCGACTGACTTAAAGGCGTTGTATTATGCTCTTTTACAAATTCTTGATTTTGTTTTGGGGGTGTACTAGAACAGGCTGTCATTCTAAGCTGTTCGAAAAATACAAAAAATTTCACATATTTTACATTATATTACAACACCTCTCTTCCCATTCAGGCATGAATGGCTCGAATAGTTCCTGTATCAAATGAAGGCCCTCCTGAAATAGGAAATGTGCTGTAATTGGTTAGCTGGGCCAGTGTGTGTTGTGATTTTGTGATCAGTTGCGTCAAATGCTGCCTTAAGGTCAAGAAGAATCAAGATGGCACCCTTGAATCGGCAGCGAGCATTAAGTTCAATTCAATTCAAGTTTATTTGTATAGCGTTTTTTACGATACAAATCATTGTAAAGCAACTTTACAGAAAATTAAGTTTCTACAATATTTAGTAGTAGCTTATCAGTGATGACTGTCAGTTTATGTGCATACGGCAGAAATGTTCAGAAAAATCAATAAAAGACGTAAACAAACAGATGATTAACACTATTAACAGCAATTTTGCAATCAAACTTATAGCAAAATGTGGCAGTTCTGTATGTTGTCTCTGGGTTAGCATCATCTGAAGGCCTCTGAGGGGTTGGCATCATCTCTTCTCAGGTGTTCTGGATCCAGAAACAAATAGAGACATAATTAGCGTAGCTGCTGTTCCAAACAAGTAAAAATAATTAGTTTAACCAAAGCTAAAGAATAATAATGTGCATTTGATCAGATATAACTGCAGTCCAAAATTATGAGATGCATTATTTGAATGCTTGGCAGAAGAGAAGTGTTTTTAATCTAGATTTAAACAGAGAGAGTGTCTCTGAACCCCGAACATTATCAAGAAGGCAGGAAGAATGAGATGAGCTGATGATAAACAGTCTTCTCTAATATTTTTCATTAAAAAAGGGAGCTTAGAAATGGGGTGATAGTTATTTAAAACTAAAGGATCCAGTCTAGGCTTTTTCAAAAGAGGTTATATTATAGCATGTTTAGGCAAGATGGAACTATACCATTTACTAGGCTACTATTAGTAATACTAACAACGTTTGGGCCTACAACATCTAAAACTTAAAGAAGAAGACAAGAGGGAATGACATCTGATGCACAATTTGTAGGTTTTAAATGCTGGACTATATTTACTAAATAAGAAAGTGAAATTGGCTCAAAGTCAGAGAAAAATACAGATCCCAAAGAAGAATCTAAAGAATAATCAGAGGTAGGCTGAATGCTAGCTCTAATTATTTAGATCCTGCTGGTGTAACATGCATAGTTTCTATATACAAGCTTCATAGTACTTACTGTGGTCTCACCAACCTTATCCACGATCACCTAATGTTAGATTCCTATTGAATTTGAAAGTTGGAAGAGTTTTATGGTGTTTTAGAAATTACATGTTAAATGCAAGATAATTTATTCCATTTAATGCCACATAATATCATTATCTATAAAAGCAAAATAACTAAATATTGTTTGCAACAGGTTTGTCATCTCTGCAATGCCCTACATTTCACCACTAGAGGTCACCATCCCCAGCTTGCTAAATTGGACTTCTAACATATTGAGCAAAAAGAAACATCCTCTCGCATTCACATGAGTCTGTTCCTGGAAATTTCTTTAATGTGTAAATTTTTATATGAACCGAACAAGTTTCACGATTTGACAAACAAAAATGGAATAATGTGTCCCTGAAAAAACGGCTCCTCCAGAACCAGCTGCTTTTCATACTACAGTGCATCTCATCCTCATGTACTGCATTAGATTTGCAAGTTCTTTAATGCCCCGCCCCACTCTTCACAGTTACTTTACTTTACCACCAATGTATTTGCAAGATCTCAAACATGTCTGGAGGGACACATGGTTATACGTGGTAAGACATTTCTAGATTATTTGACTGACCAATGTCTGCAGACCTTGCAATTTACTCTGTGATATCAAATGTTTTCAAAAAGAAATCTTTGCATACTCGAATTTGATTTCCCTGTGTAGTTAGGTGGTACTCAGTGGTGTTCTGCTTTTGACTCAGCATGTGTTGTCTGTTTCTTTTTCAGTTTAGTCACTGTGTGGTTGATAATAAATTCCTTTTGTCTTGCCACATCTCCCATTGCCCAGAACTAACCAAAAATCATGTACCTCACTAACTGAGGGAAACTGTGATTGCATTTGTAAAGACAGGAAGCACAGTCTTTTCCCCTGACCTTTAAAGCTGGAATATGAAAGTTTTTGTGAATTCACATAGCTTTGCCCTGTGTTACACAGCCTTTTTCATACATATTTCTTCGAGTTATCAGGGTCTCTCTTTCTTCTCACTTTCACCCCTCATTTCCTCAACACTCACTTGCTCTAATGTCAGGAAGACATACTCTTCCTCAGTTTCCCTGTGCCTCTCTGTAGCTGCACTGTCTGCATCCTGTGCCTGCACCAATTCACCATCTGTGTTCTTTGCCTGTATGGGATGATATTAGACTCAAAATGATTAATAGATGCATGCATAATTATCCATGAACTGTGTGCATTTTATATATGTATCTTACTAACCACAAACGAATCTGTGGAATTCAGGATTAAATGTTTGTGCAGCGATTTTTACAAATACAGAAATGTTTGCGAATAAAAATGATCTGTTCTGCATTAATATATCATAAATTGTTCATGCAAAAAGGAATCCGTGCATAAGTGGATCAGGTGACATGCATTTATTGATGTCTAGTTCAAGTCGATCTTGTTCGGTTCATTTGGATTTTGAGTCGCAGTTTACGGCATTTGATGTACCCCCACACACAACTACCAACGAACAAGGCCCAGTACATTTCATGAAGGTGTACATGCTCACTAAACTGAATCAAATGCTTTTCAACCTGTGTCTGCTGAGTTAAGAATTACATTAATGTGCAGCATTTTTGTTCAAATAGAGACATATTTGTGAATACAATTGTTATAGTTTGTATTAAAGTATCATCATTTGTGCTTCATGGGAGCATATGCGGCTCTCTGCGAGAGTAAGTGATACCGTTTTAGAGGCTCAAGCACCACCTACAAGGTGCTTCTATGCCCTTAAATGGTCAGACTTTTGTGACTGGTGTTCCGCACGAAGCCTGGATCTCTTCTTGTGTCCCACGTGCCAACCTTCTTATGGTTGTTGGATAACAGATGTGCCCCTTCCACACTCAAAGTTTCATTTAAGGTAAAGAATCATTACCTCGACATTGGCCCTTTAATCAGCAGACACAATCTAATCAATAAGTTCTTGAAGGGCACCCAGAGATTGAATCCACTTGTTTGTAGTCCTGAGGGCCCTCCCTTCGAGCTACTCCATTCGGCCGAGCTACAGCCGTTACCACTTAAAACTGCCCTATTACTGGTGTTAGTGTCAGCTCAGCGAATGGGGGACTTGCAGGCACTGTCAGTCAGTGCTTCCTGTCTTGAGTTTGGGCCTAATGACTGTAAGGTCGTCCTCAAGCCTAGGCATGACTATGTCCCTAAGGTGCTCTCAACACTGTTTAAAGCCAAGGTTATCAAGCTGTTAACACTTACTGTCATGGACAGCAGGCAGGGTCCTAATGTTCTCTGCCCTGTAAGGGGTTTGAGAGTGTATTTGGAGCAATCTAGCCTGTTCAGACAGTTGGAGGAGCTTTTTGTTGGCTTTGGAGGGCACCTTAAAGGGCTGCCAGTTACAAAGCAGAGGCTTTTTTGCTGGATAGTGAATGCCATAGCTTTGGCTTATGCCTCAGCAGACTTACAGTGCCCTACAGGTGTGAAGGCCCACTCCATCAGAGGAATGACCTCCTCCTGGGTGTGATCCAGTCGGATTTCTATTGGTGTGATCTGTGCGGCTGTCGCCATCCACATTGACTAGATTTTATAATTTGGATGTCCTGGCCTTGCAGGCACAGGTTTTTGTATGTTTAATTGTCCACTTCCCCCTGTAGGTGGAAATGGTTATGTTGATGGCCCTCACTATGCTTGGGACTTGTTAGCTCACATTCTTGAGGGCCCTTTACTAAGTGCTCCAAAATTGGGCTCCCAGGGCAGGTCGTTCTGCATCTGCTCATAGCACGGTGTGATTGGATGTATTCCCCATACACAACGTGAGATTACATTTGAAAGGGAACGATCCAGTTACTGGCATAATCTTGGTTCACTGAGATAACGAGTGTTGTGTCACCAGCTGTGCTAAAAGCTGCACACAAATCGATGATTGTCACTTCAGTCTAATTATCCTGATGAATGCAGTTCAATCTTTATTATAATTTTTTTTTTTTTTGCTTGACCTTTAACTTGACTTGCCACATTAAAATGTGATGCAGAGTGTTCCTGTCAAGCCAGTAGGAATTAAAATAGTATGTGTATGTGGGTGCATGCTTATTAGCCTATCATAATTTAAAATATTTCACAACTTCTTAATAATAGCACTTAGGAACATTTTGACAAACTTTTCGGTCTTATTAATTTCTTAAAATTTTCATGAATTTGTTTAAAGGACAGTTGTGGTCATTATCTCATCTGCGGTTCCAATAATTTGATAGTAATATTTACCACATCCATGTTATGAATATTATGAAACTGCTCTGCTTTTGCAACACAAACCATCACTGATTAAGAGATCAGTTGATAAAACTTAGGCCTACTAAGCAAAACATAAATAATGGTGTATTCAATAAAACATTTCTACTTCTTCTACTTCTACTCCACAAAAACCACATCGACACATGATCTACACTTAAAAGAATATTTTGGGTTCAGGATAAAGTTGAGCTCAGTCAACAGTATAATGTTGATCACAATAAAATTATTTCCACTTGCCAAGATAAATAGGGTCCTATCTGTTGATGTTAAAATACTCACTGTTTCAATATAGCCACAAGACAAAAAAAGGAAGACAATTTTATCTATCTATCTATCTATCTATCTATCTATCTATCTATCTATCCTGTGGGTACGGAAAGTATTCAGACCCCTTAAATTTTTCACTCATTATTATATTGCAGCCATTTGCTAAAATCATTTAAGTTCATTTTTTTTTCCTCATTAATGTACACACAGCACCCCATATTGACAGAAAAACAAAGAATTGTTGACATTCACATGGTCCTGAGTATTCAGACCCTTTGCAGTGACACTAATATAACTCAGGTGCTGTCCATTTCTTCTGATCATCCTTGAGATGGTTCTACACCTTCATTTGAGTCCAGCTGTGTTTGATTATACTGATTGGACTTGATTAGGAAAGCAACATACCTGTCTATATAAGACCTTACAGCTCACAGTGCATGTCAGAGCAAATGAGAATCATGAGGTCAAAGGAACTGCCTGAAGCGCTCAGAGACAGAATTGTGGCAAGGCACAGATCTGGCCAAGGTTACAAAAAAATTCTGCTGCACTTAAGGTTCCTAAGAGCACAGTGGCCTCCATAATCCTTAAATGGAAGAAGTTTGGGACGACCAGAACCCTTCCTACAGCTGGCCGTCTGGCCAAACTGAGCTATCGGGGGAGAAGAGCCTTGGTAAGAGAGGTAAAGAAGAACCCAAAGATCACTGTGGCTGAGCTCCTGAGATGCAGTCGGGAGATGGGAGAAAGTTGTAGAAAGTCAACCATCACTGCAGCCCTCCACCAGTCAGGGCTTTATAGCAGAGTGGCCCGACGGAAGCCTCTCCTCAGTGCAAAACACATGAAAGCCCGCATGGAGTTTGCTAAAAAAACACCTGAAGGACTCCAAGATGGTGAGAAATAAGATTCTCTGGTCTGATGAGACCAAGATAGAACTTTTTGGACTTAATTCTAAGCGGTATGTGTGGAGACTGGTTGCAATCAAGGGAAAGATGAATGCGGCCAAGTACAGGGATATCCTGGATGAAAACCTTCTCCAGAGTGCTCAGGACCTCAGACTGGGCCAAAGATTCACCTTCCAACAAGACAATGACCCTAAGCACACAGCTAAATTAACGAAGGAGTGGCTTCACAACAACTCCGTGACTGTTCTTGAATGGCCCAGCCAGAGCCCTGACTTAAACCCAATTGAGCATCTCTGGAGAGACCTGAAAATGACTGTCCACCAACGTTTACCATCCAACCTGACAGAACTGGAGAGGATCTAAAAGGAGGAATGGCAGAGGATCCCCAAATCCAGGTGTGAAAAACTTTCCCAAAAAGACTCATGGCTGTATTAGATCAAAAGGGTGCTTCTACTAAATACTGAGCAAAGGGTCTTAATACCTAGGACCATGTGATATTTCAGTTTTTTTTTTTTTTATACATGTGCAAAAATGTCAACAATTCTGTGTTTTTCTGTCAATCTGGGCTGCTGTGTGTACATTAATGAGGAAAAAAATGAACTTAAATGATTTTAACAAATGGCTGCAATATAACACAGAGTGAAAAATGTAAGGGGGTTTGAATACTTTCCATACCCACTGTGTGTGTGTGTGTGTGTGTGTATATATATATATGCATATTCTGACATACAGAGCTACATGCAGATGACAAGTAACACAAAGAACATCTTACTATCAGTGTTACTGACACCACAAGCTGAGAAAAAAAAAAGGTTTACGGGCAGCTCAGTGTCTCCACCCATTCTCACATTTATATAGTGTTTTGCCAGCAAGAGCACATTGTCTTCATCATGATCATCATCTCTCTGCTCCTGCTGGCCTCTCTGCTGCCACACCTGACCTTCACTGGTGAGACTGATTATATAAAAGCATTTATTATGATGTTTAGTTGGTATGTACCAAATAAGCTGACTAACAGCACTATCTCTCTCTCAGCTCGTGTGAATGTGGATATAGTGAATGGCAAAGAAGCAAAACCCCACTCCAGACCTTACATGGTTTCTCTTCAGAAGGACAAGAAACATATCTGTGGTGGATTCCTCATCTCTGATGAGTTTGTCATGACTGCTGCACATTGCTGGAAAGGGTAAGAGTTTTGTTCAGTCTAAACTGCAATGTTGAGTTAAAACCACTGATCTATATATGACTGGATCGCTCATCGCGTTCTAAACTGCCAACAGGCAGTGAAGCCACCGGAAGTGTTCGATCAGCCATCTTACTTATCCCTACCGGCAGAGAGCACCATTGAGTCACATTCAAACCGCTGTCCTAAAATCACCCGATTTATGTTATGTGTATGTAAATTAATGTTTACTTCAGATGTTATCTGCAGTGTTTACGGTCTTTTGGGGCAGTATAAGCGATATATTTAAACCGTTTAGGAGGGTTTGTCTGCTGCACACTGATGACACAGGTAACGATCCAACACAAAATATAGACTATTTCTTTATGAACATAATTATTCAGGAATTAAACTCAAAATGGACATATTATATCAGGAATTAAACTCAAAATGGATTTGAATATATTACAATGAATAATACAATTATGTTAATGTTGCTCTATAATGAAATGAAAAGCTTAACTTACTATCTTGGAAATAAAGCTTTATGTCTTTAAATCCGTACTGCATATAGTCAGTTATTTCTCTGAATAAATCCAGATTTCAGAATGAGCACTTTGTCGTTGTTTAATATGTTGAGGTCATGTCCGTCTGATGTGTATCATGTTCATGATGTTCGCTACTGTAATGAACGTAGGTTTTTAATAAGAAGGGGAAATTCCTGACATTTAAAAAAATAACCGTTTACATGCCTAGGGTGTTTGCATTGTAATAATGTACAGAAATACTTCAGATTTATAAACGCTGGCTTGTTAGGTTATGTTTTCTCATTAAAATCATACAGTTTCCTATTAATTCAATAGAACATTTACGCACATTAGGGATTACCAATATGGCGGCGCAGCGGCTTCACATTCATGACATCATGAGCAATCCAGTTCTATATTATAGATCAGTGGTTAAAACTGACAAAATGACTGCAGTACAACAAGACAATGTTTTGGATTACATAAATGCACATTTCTCTTTTAACAGATATCCAGAGATTCTGACGGTTGAGGTTGGTGCTCATGACTTATGGAAGAGTGAGGTTTCATACCATGTCGAAGTGAAGTCCTACATCTCACATCCACACTATACATTCTGTTCACAATGGAATGACATCATGCTTTTGAGGGTAACAACCTGTAAAACATTTAGTTGTTCAGAATAATATCTGATCAGGAAATAGTGGCAGAAACCTGACATAACTATGTTTGAATTTCTAATCAGGTATCCGTTCAAGAGGCAATTGTAAATATTAATAAAACATACACATTGGCTTTCAAGGCTTCTGTACTAACTTTTAAAACAGCAGAATAATCAACCTCAGTTCAGTCTCATAAAATATGATTAAATCTCTTAATAATGGTAGTGTTTTTGAATTACAGCTACAGGAAAAGGTCAAACTAAACGACTATGTTAACTGGATATCATTACCGAAGAAGGAGATGTTAGTGGAGATACTCTCTGTAGTGTTGCGGGTTGGGGAAGACTGCAGACGAAAGGCCCAACGAGCAATCGTCTAATGGAGGCAAACACGACTACAATAAACCACGAAGAGTGTCAACGTAAATGGGGATCCAAGTACTTCCAAGCCTCGCAGATGATCTGTGCATATGGTCATGGAGGATCCTGCTTAGTATGTACAAAAAAAATTTACAGTATTTATGTTAATGTATGAACTGGTTTCATTAGTGATGTGCTGATCTTTGTTTCTTAACAGGGAGATTCAGGAGGTCCTTTGGTTTGTGGAAACACTGCAGTTGGTGTGACATCTTTTGTGTCCGTAATACGCTGCAATGCACCTGAGCGTCCTAATGTGTATACTAAGATTTCAGCATATCTTCCATGGATCCACCAATTCATAAGAAATATTAAGTGAATAATAAAAAAAAAAATTAAAAGGAAGATGTTTTTCTTGAATTATTCTGTAAATCTTTCAATAAAAGTGTCAAATGGCAGTCAATCAGTTGAAGTGTCCTCATTGTCACAAAAATATATAAAAAATGTCCAAAGTCATTCCACATTAGTTCACTTGGTTGCCATCTTGGTGATGCTTTTTAATTTTTAGTCATGCATGTATGGCTCATATTTACTTGAATGAGGGGGGAAAATTCTAAAAACTGTGGGTAAAAAATTGTTCAGTCTGGTAAAAAAAAAAAAAAAAAAATAGAATAAAATAAAAACCGGTAACAATCAAATAACAATCAAACTTCTGCAATTTCTTAATTG
Source organism: Cyprinus carpio (assembly GCF_018340385.1). Lineage (NCBI taxonomy): Eukaryota > Metazoa > Chordata > Actinopteri > Cypriniformes > Cyprinidae > Cyprinus > Cyprinus carpio. Next base: position 24,223,236 of record NC_056618.1, read on the forward strand.
GCTAAGAATTAGCAGTGCATTATTCATATACTTTATTTATTGGCCGTGTAGCCCTCCTGCCAGGTAAATATCTTGCGGCTCACACAATAAAAATCTGTCAAGGGGATATTTTTCAACCAGTAAAGGCAAATTTCTCTTTCATTACAGTATTTACAGTATATACTCCAGGTCTCAGATGTTCACTTGTTTGTGCCAGACTGACATTTCTTACTTGAAAATTTAAGTACAAAACTGTGTTACTTTTAAACTTGAGAATACAAAACTTTTAGAATTTCCAGAGGAAAATGTACAAAGTTAACGATGATAAATAAATGTGGATTTACTCCTCCCTCCTCAAACAGGTCAGATGAATCCATGAAGATCCTCTTCCATCTCCCAACATTTTCTCTACGATCTCTGTCTCGAAAAAAAAACAATTATCACGCATGTGACATGAACTCAAAACTACACACACCACCGTGATACTTTACACCAAGTTAATAAAATTAACACTGGTATCTTCTTCCGAATTTCAAACAAATAATATGAATTAACTGTAACACTGAACTTGAATAAAATCAACATGGGAATATTCTTCCGGATGATTTCTTAATCTAATAAAAACAACAGCGACAACAAAAGACATTACAAACAATAAAACAGACTTTCTCACGTGGAATATCCTCATGTGGGATTTCTTCCGCAGCAGACTCACGCGAGGCTGGGGTGCGTGCGGCCTCCTGCGAACTCTCTCGCAGTGCTCTCTCCTGTGGCGAGCCGCAAACTGACGCGTGATACGTTTACACTTAACTCACAGAAACTTTCTCCACCGAGCCTACCACTCAAAACATCCGTGAACATCACAGCTGTGAACTTTTTTTCCGCGGTGAAAGTAAAGCCAAAGTATTTTAAAGACAAGTCATGTCACTCGGCGGCCATCTTTGAAACGCCTCTCGGGCATCCAAGTGCAGCGCCGCCTATCTCTTTGAATGGAGAACATCAAATTCTCCAAAACTGTTTATTAAGCTTAGGATTAAATTTCATATTTAAAATCACCAAAGAAATCTGACAACTGTGTCATAAATGTTACTTTTGCTCAAATCGCGTTATAAAAAGCTTATTTTTCAGGCTGTATCAGTGAGTGCACATGCGCAGTCCTAAGAACACGTCTCAGCGCGATGACAGTTTCTATAGCAACCAGTGACGTGCAGACTTTACTGATTAGCGATTGGCTCTTTCATTCAGAAGGCGGGGCTTCCTGCGTTTGAGAGGCCATATTGAGCGTTGCATTTTTCCCTATTTAAAACTATACATGTCGGGTATTCTATAGTCTTTGGTAAAGCTCCGTTCACACAGCCAGTGACTTTTTCGCTGCTTGTCGCATGTGGCTGGCAATTGAGGTCACTACTGGGCATTCCCACTACTGGTTGCCTAGTTACAACGTAACACTCCACTACAGCAGATGTAGCACATGCTCTATACTGACTTCACTCCCATTGGTTGTCGCTCACAAAATTTGTGCTTATTTGCACAAAATTGAAGAATTCTGAATTTTTGTTGCTTGACAAAAATCGCATTGTTTGACACCCCACAATCCTTCACCAATGGTCACTGTCGCTCGTGTCGCCAGCTCTCTACTGAAAATGAATGGGATTATGTCGTTCTATCACTGGCGGTGTGAACGAGGCTTAACTCTTTCGCCCCTTGAACTTGACGGGTCAAAATCCACAGTTCACATAGGATGAAGTGACATTCTCAGAAAATATAGTCCTTGTATGACTTTTCTTTCACACATACACATGAAAAACTGTTTTAGAAATGTTTTAAATGAACATATATAAACCGAAGTCCATCAACATTTTACTTGCACATGTAAGCAAAAATCAGCGATCTCATAAAATGTAATATCATAAAAAATACTAATGGTGAAATTCTCTTTTGTCTTTCTTTTAAACACAACACTAAATTCAGAAATCCAAACATTTGTTCAGGGCTCTACACCTGGAAATCACCTTTTTTGCTACAGCGATAGCGGGATGCCTTTTTCCACATTAGGGATTTTCCTGCAAATCATAAGTTATTACTTCTACTAGGCCGTTTAGGACTTTTTTGGACATTCATATCACCTCATTTTAGATATGAATAAATTGTCCAGTCATTCATAGACTATTAAGTCACAGACTATAGTCATAATAGTCATAGACTATTTTTCATGAGCTGAACTTAAAGATTTTTTTATGTGCACAAAGGCATATTTCTCTCAAATATTGTTCACAAATCTGTCTAAATCTGTGTTAGTGAGCACTTCTCCTTTGCCAAGATAATTCATCCACCTCACATGTGTAGCATATCATGATGTTGATTAGACAGCATGATGTTGTCACACGTGTTGGTGTGTAAATCAAAGCGCACGACGAAGGAGATATCAAAATAGTTCTTTTAATTATCCACAGGAGAGAAAGGGCACAACCAAACACAAATCCAAATCATCCTCATTCATGATACAGGTTATAACAAACTCAGCAAACTCAATAGCGGACCAAGGAATACGGGAGAACACAGACTATAAATACAGAACGTAATCAGAGGGAAACAGAAACAGGTGTGGGGCTAATTAATTAACTAAACAAGAACAGGAACATGGACAAATAAGGAAACTAAGCGATAACAGAAGTCCATAACTGTGACAGATGTCTTAGGCTTGCAACAATAAAAGGCCACTCTAAAATCTGCAGTTTTACTGTATTAGGGGGTCCGTCATGATTTATCATACAATCATGATTACGAGCCTGTTGCATTCTTTTCAGTTAAAAATAACAGTGGACAGTGGTTTGTGAATGAAGATGCTCAGCCTAAATAAATTTAATCGAGAGCATCCCCTCCTGTGACCCATGATTTGTCTGTATGTGTATTCAGAGCAAGTGAGCACAGGACTTTCATAATAATAGTAAAAAATAATAATAATAATTAAAATAAAAACACTGCATTAACCCACAATAAAATAACTGTTGCCGTTAATCAATTATGCGTTAACTTACCCAGTCCTGATAATATATATATATATATACACATATATATACACACACACACACACACACACACACTCACAAAACACACCGGGAGAAGCACAGGTAAGTAAACTGGGATATGTTTATTCATACAGCAGAAGCAAACTGAGGTGGGTACGTTCAGAGTGGACATTCATCATCACATAACTTAAAGGAAAGCAGCTTAGACAGTCTTTGCTTTAGCAGGAGAGTCAAACAGAAAGATCCATTGGGGAACTTCAAACAGCAACACAGGTAAGTGTTCAGATTTCATAAAGAGTTTAAATGACTTCTCATGATAATTGGTTTCCTTTTCCCTTGTAGGTATAAGGATATGAGGACAGATGAACTGCCGAAGGCAAAAGGGCAGGTAGGGGAATCCAGGTAAGGACTTCAGATGAGTAGACAGGCTGATGTTCACTAAAACTCCAGAAGACATAAAACTTCACAATCTATACACAATGTATCCTTCATTTGGTATATATATACATATACACACACGCATATACATACATACACACACACATATATAACAGGGACATATACCGTATATATATATATATATATATATATATATATATATATATATATATATATATATATATATATACACACACTCACACATTTCATATATATATATATATATATATATAAATATATATATATATATATATATAAAATTCGGCACACGCTTTACTATACACCACTGAACTTATTAATTAACAATCGTCTTTTGTAGTAACCATACATTGATGGGTGGAGTAAGTGTAAATAGCTTCTAACAACAAGGCCGCCTTTTTGGACTTAGTGAAATAACACTCCATTTTTAATGACAGATGTATGATGACAGTTATATATATATATATATAGTTATATACTTGCATGTATATATTTAGTTATATACTCGCATGCTAAATGTAAAAAGCAAGCTGCAGAAGAATTATCAGCATAAATGGTTGAAATTATTAATTGGTTAAAAAAAAAAAAAAACTGTTTACATCTTACTGTTAGTAAAACTCTATGGATGTGTTTTTTTTTTTTTTTTTTTTTTTTTTTTTAAATCTGCAAATAGAGATCCGGACACAGAGGTGACAATAGTAGGTAAAAGGTCATCTGTAGTCCATGAGTATCAATATTCAAGTAAATACATGATTCACAACTCACATTTAAAAAATAAGTTAAAGTTCACTGAATGTGAAAACACAGAGAGCTACTGTTGGTTAAGGGTCGGTCATGTCAGTGTAAATGACCTATAGCAGGCATGGGCATTGCCTTTCCTGAAGTGCCGCTGTTCTGCAGAGTTTAGCTCCAACCCTAGTGAAATAGACTTGAACAAACTAATCAATGTCTTCAGGAGGCTACACGGAAGTGAAGGTTTTTATTTTTTTTATTTTTGATTGGAGCTAAATTACGACATAGCCTATTCTTGACCTATAGTTTACCAACAAGATAGCAATGTCTGAAGCACAACTTACACAGAAGTCACTTTCAAACCAAAAATGCTTTCTTTTTTGGTGAATTTTTGTGTGGATATCTTTTGCCCTCACTTGAAATTCATGATCACAGATTTTCTGCAGAATTTGGGATTTTTTTTTTCTCAACTCTGAGGTCTTTCCTACATATCTGAAGTGCAAGATAAATTGTTTATTAAATTTCATGCCAAATTATTTCATTATCTATCAAAGCAGAATAACAATGTTATTTGGAACAAGTTTGTCACCACTGAAATTCCCTCAATTCACCATTAGAGGTTTTTCATCTATATGAATTATAATTAAAGGAATATTGCAGGTTTGGGTTCAAGTTGAGCTTAATCAACAGCATAAGTTTGATCACACACACACACACACACAAAAAAACAATTTTCAATTAAATTAATTTCCAAATTAAACATCAATAAAAAAAAGCCATTTTCATATGACAGCAAAAGCTACATGCATCTCTTTTATTTTGTGGTTTCATATAAAAGTTGAAGCAGATGACAACTAACACAAATAATATATTCTTACTATCAGCGTTACGGACACAACAAGCTGAGAAAAAAAGGCTTACAGGCAGCTCAATGTCTCCACCCATTCTCACATTTATATAGTGTTTGTCAGTAAGAGCCTACTGATTGTCTTCATGATGACCATCATCTCTCTGCTCCTGCTGGCCTCTCTGCTGCCAACACCTGACCTTCACTGGTGAGACTGACTATATAACAGCATATTATATTAATTGGTATCTGCTGAATAAGCTGACTAACAGCCTTCTCTTTCTTTCAGCTCATGTGAATGTGGGTATAGTGAACGGCACAGAAGCAATACCCCACTCCAGACCTTTCATGGTTTCTCTTCAGAAGAACTGGCGACATATCTGTGGTGGATTCCTCATTTCTGATAGATTTGTTATGACCGCTGCACATTGCTGGAAGTAAGACTTCAGTTTAGTCTGATATGCACTTGATTTAAAATCATAATATCATAATTAAAAGACTTGTACAGTGATGGTATTGTTCATTATACTAATATGACTTTCTTATGCAGAAATAAGAAACTAACAGCTGTGGTTGGCGCACATGACCTAAGACAGAATGAAGGGCCTGTCCGGATTGGTGTGAAGTCCTACCACATACATCCACACTTCAACATGCACACTCTGCAGAACGACATTATGCTTTTGAGGATAACAGTAGTTCAAATGACTCTTATTAAACGATTAGTCACAATGTATTTTAATAATGATAATGTTTTTTTTATTACAGCTAGAGAAAGAAGTTGAACAAAACAAGAATGTCATGAAGATTTCCATACCAAAAAAAGAGAGAGACATTGAAGATGGTTCTGTTTGCAGTGTTGCCGGCTGGGGAAGACTGAATTTTAAAGGGAAAAAGAGTTTTCGTCTCATGGAAGCAGAAGTGAAGATCATGAATAACACTGAATGCAAAAATAAATGGAAAGACAACTTCTCAGCCTCACAGATGATGTGTGTCTACGGCGATGGAGGAAGCTGTAGTGTATGTAAAAACATTATTGAATTGAGACCATCATTAATGAGAAGTACTGTATCATTTCAGTCATGTGTTGATCTGTTTTTGTTCACAGGAGGATGGAGGAGGTCCTTTGGTTTGTAAAGACACTGCAGTCGGTGTCACTTCCTTTGGTGACCCAAAAATCTGCAATAGTCGTGAACGACCTGAAGTTTATATAAAGATTTCACCATATATTCCATGGATCTGCTCCGTTATTGCAAATGTTGAGTGATTTTTACAATAAAACAGAATGAAGTATGTTTAAATGTTCAATAAACAAACTATGTGTCACACGTCAGTTGTAAGTGGTGCTTATTATTGCAGAACTATAAAATAATAGTAGTCTACTAATAAGGATTCAAGTAACTTATATCTGCCACAATAGTATAGAAGCCAAATTCTTGATAATGATAAACCTGAATACCATCACCCGGAAACTGAAGTGAAATGTCTAAACGTATCAATGCTCTTCTTTCTACAGTGTTCATACAATGTGTAAAATGTGTTTGGACACTTTCTGAGACTGAAGTGTTTAAAACTGAATGAATGTCATTGTATTATATGCAGAATATCACACCAAGTAGGATTTGCAATGACACTAGGCCTAACATTTCTACACAAGAAAGTGTCCGAACATATTAGTCTTTCTTTTGGACAGAATATCTATATTATTGTAACTAAAAATTTAGCAAGCTTCTTTTAAATTATTTTGTGTAATAAAGTGTTTTTGTGCTCAAATAAATAAATAAATAAATAACCAAAATAGGCAAGAAAGCATGACAGACACTTGGTTTGATATTTTGTAACATAATGCAAAGACATTAATAGGCATTTTTTTAACTGGGTCACTGAATGTGAAAACAGCTACAGTTGGTAAAGGGGCAGTCATGTCAGTGACATTTTGGGTCACCCCGAATAGTCGAGGATTCAATGCTTTGGTAGGATGAGCCTGTTTCGACTACCAATCTCACAGTTGAATATCCCCAGATGTGTTACTAAACGAGGATCATGCCATTTTGGCTATACAGGGTTGCTCAATGTCTGATTTCAACTACCGGTTTTCTCCCAATAAGTTAATATACAGCCTATTATGACAATGCTGTAAATAAGGATGTGAAAAGAAAGAAGCTTTTGATAAATATTTTTAACATCCATGAATATATCTTACCACCCCTGTGACAGATTTATAGGGCACCTATTATGCCCCTTTTTACAATATGTAATATTGGTATTGGGTGTTCCCAGAGTATGTCTGTGAAGTTTCATGCTGCGTATCAGGAAGAGGGTCTTGCATCTTGTTACAGAGGAAACGTAATCAGACGTTCTCGTTTTTTCAGACGCAGAAAAAGGCTTACCAAAACAAAGCTACTGGGTTAATCTTTTTCATGTTTCCCTGGTTGGTAGATGCACTAGAGACCTGATTATAGCACTTATCATGATATGTCACCTTTAAAATTATGGCAGTTTAATGCCTAAAAAACAGCTTGTAGGGACTACAAGAAGTTACTTCCCCCACCCTCAGGAACATGCAACAAAGGGGGCGTGGCCATGTTGGGCTGCTTAAGAGAAGAGGAAGAGTTGTTGCCACGCAGTCAAAACTAGGGGTGCAAGAAAAAAATCTACTGATATATGAATCGTGATTCTGTCTTCTAATGGATTCCCAGTTTCAAAAGTAATGTTCTAAAGCAGTGGTTCTTAATCCTGTTCCTCGCGTCCCCCTGCTCTGCATCTCTCTCTCTCTCTCTCTCTCTCTCTCTCTCTCTCTCTCTCTCATTCTCTCATTCAGCTCTTCACAGCGCCATCAATGAACTGTGTTCCAATTATACATTTTGAGTGTATAGATAGACAGATATTTTTCATATAGCTGCTATAGGTTACCATGCTGTATTAAAGCTTTAATCAGCATAAAACTGTATATTAAAAGCTGACATAAGCAGTAGCATTTACAAATAACAGCGCATCTAAAAGTATGAGACAACAACAAACAAAGAAACATACCATTGATACATAACCAACGTCCTGTAAGTGCTAGGGTTGTGCCAATAGACGATAGTATCATGTATAGACGATAGTCAGAGATATCGCCTGTGGCTGAAACCATTAATAATAGCCAAATAATAATAATAAATTAAAACAAGCTATTAATACCATCAAAATAATACTATTGCTACTTCACATTAAAATTACTTCTCAGCGGTTTTACAGTGTTGCACGTTATAACCAATCACACACGATTCTGATTTGCGATTTCTCTCATCATAAATCATAAGGTGTAGACTTACCGAGTTTAATGGGAGTGTTTTTAAAGTGAATAAACTCACACTAGACTGAGCTTGTGATGATGTTCTTTGGCAATGTAATGTTCTTTGCTCATTTTCTGTAACTGTTAGCTGCTTTTTAAATAACTGAGGAAATTTAAGCATTATAATTAGTAATTTACGATGTTTGTTTTAATTTGTTATCATGTTAAATACAAATTCAGTCATATTAAAAACATTAGGCTGCTTTTAGCCTTACGCTGGAGTTGGTTCACTTTCCAGCAATGAAACTAAGTAAATAAATAAATAAATAAGCATGATAATATCGTTTATCAGGCAATCTCACAGGCTGATGATAAGACAATATGAAAATTGAGCATATCGCCCTAACACTAGTAAGAGCTGTGCTTGCACAGGTTCTGCACGATCCTCTCAACTAATATTAAGTGGGTCTCAATCAGGCTCAATATTGATAATGATAATGGCCCTCAGTTTGGTGCTCTGTTTAGGTGAATTTGAGCGAATTTGAACTTCATCACTAGGACAAACTAAGTTAAATGAATTGGGTTATCAAGATTCCTAAGATTGCTTTTAGTGACTGGGGTTGTGGAGTGGCTTAGCAACTGAAAGCAGTTGGTGAAATCCTGTTATGACAGGTAGATCAGCTCATGATCTGTCAGAGCTGAACACAGGTGAAATCCCTGCACTCTGGAGGGTCAGCACCCATCTTCAGAAAGTGATACCACACTCTTATCTTGTGAATGTGGGTGGATCTTTATATAGATGCAACAGAGTGCAGCTAGCAGAGGCAGAATCAACCTCTGTACAAGCATTGGACAGGAACGAACCTGAGTTGCCTCCTTTGCTGGAAAGGAGTGTTGCAGAGGCCCCTTCATCTGCTCACTCAGCTCTTGTGAAGTCCTTCACCCAACCCAGTCAAAACCTCATCATCAGAAGAAAACACATAAACTAGTCCTGACCGATTGTCCAAGCCACCCAAAAGGCTTGATTTGTAGGTATCTTATTGGTTTGCACTCATTTTCCCATGTAATGCATCAGCTGGCTAAAAACCCTCTAGATCAGTCTACTATTAGCCACGCCCCAAACTCTCGCTATAGCCCAAAACTTGATAAGCTCCATGTTTACAGTTTTGGGCGGGATAAACCCATGAATGGTATATCTTTTGTAGTCCACGAACAATAAACTGGGTTAAGAAAATGAGTTTAACATTAGAAAAATAATTCACCTTTAACTTGACTTGTGATGCAGACTGCTCCCATAATGCCAGAGTTGACAAATAGTGTGTGCTCTTAATATGGTAATTCAGGCATAATGTGCAGGCAGTGCAAAAAGATGAACTTGGAAGTGTTTTTCAGCATGTTGATAACAAAATTTGTCTTTTGTAGGGCTGTGAATCTTTAGGAAAACCGTTTCAATGATTCATATGGTTTCAATTCGATTCAAGAGCTATTTTTGCAAATTTAGAATGTTTCGATCCAATGCGATTCATAAATAAATTAGATGCGATTCGATTCGATTAACAATTCAATTCTGCATTTTTTAAGTGCACTCACAGGATTATTTAAATGCTTCCCTTAAATACTTTTAATGCTTAGTCAGGGGGCAAATTACACAACATCCTTTAAGGAGTCAGAGAGTGAGAGCAAAAAACACTTCAGACTTCAGCACTACTTAAATATAACTTAATTTATACCAATTTAGTATAGGCTACTAAAAGTACAATTGCAGGATATTTTTATCAAGTACATAAATATGTCAATTTATCTGTACTATACTTAGCATGAAATAGTTTCAGTTGTGGTCATCAGCTTATCTTTGGTTCCAGCCGCTGACTTTAACATTCTACCACATGAATCTTGATTTCTCTGCTTTTCCAACACAAACCATCATCAGTTATGAAAAAATTGTAACGCAAATAAAAATGTAGGCCTACTGAGTAAAATATTTGTGCATTTAATTACATTTTGTAGAACTTCACAGAACAAAAATCTGGGTTGCAATGAAACTTGCACAAGAATGGGCCAATTTGTAAATGTTAAAATACTATAGCCTATACTATAATACTATAGCACTGTTTCAATACTTTAGCCATTTCCATATTCTGACATTGAGAAATACAAAATACAGCCAGAGCTAAATGCATCTTGTATATTGTGGTTTCATATAGCAGATGCTGCAGACAAACAAAAGAGTTATTCACACCACAAGGTGAGAATAAATAATTTTCTGAAGAGTTTGTCATGAGTGCTGCACATTGCAAGCTAGACTTCAGTTTAGTCTCAACTGCAATGATAATGATTAGTTAAGAGCATAATATCAAAAATTTAAAGCATCTATAATAACAGTATTGTTCATTATACCAATAAGATTTCTTACACAGAAATGGAAAAACTAACAGTTGTGGTTGGTGCACATGAGCTAAAAAAGAAAGAAGGGTCTGTCTGCATTGGTGTGAAGTCCTACCACAAGCATCCAGACTCCAACTTTCACACTTTGCAGCTTTTGATAAAAACATAATCATAAAGTATCTCATACTTTACTTTATCACATTATTACTGTATTACAGTGTAAGGATCCACCCGCCAGCCCAAATAGCAGAATCCAGCGGCCTGGTCGAAGATTTAATGCGTATCCGGTCTTTTACTTGCGCTTCTGAATTTAGTTTGAATTTTAGTCTAGCTCCGTGTTCAATCTGACTCCAATTTCATGTGATCACTGAATTTAGACAATGTTTCTATTTAAATACTGATCACAAAGGTTGATTATGTATCAATTTTGATATTTGATTATTCCGGACTCACTATACTCTCAATTATCCGTTCACTGGGAACCCTAATGTCTCTTTTAAGTCTCATGCTAGCTTCACGTGGATCTTACGATCACAAACTCGCCAGTCTGATGTTAGTCAGAGGATGTAGGTAGACTAATACATGTTTCGCCTGCCGCCTACTGCTTGCTTACGACAAAAGTGTAGTTTATTTAGTCTTTTCCCATACAACTTGCTAACAGCAGTGATAGACAGAAATCAGAAAGTCTCCGATGATCTGCCTACTGCTCCTATCATTCTCGAGCCTTCAGTTTGACCTATCCTGGTCGTAGATTTGCGGTAACAAAAGCCTCCTCACAGTTTACTAGTCATAATGATTTCAGGAGAGTTTAGGATAAATCAAATATAATAATTTATTATCAGTCAGGTAAAATTGTATCATGCCAATTACATAATGAAAATAATTAAAAGCCAATTTAGAAAGGATAGTGTAATTGTAAATCACATTGTAGTTGTGTTGCAACTTTGCTTCTGCACAAAGACACTGTAGCCATATTGGGAATGGCCAAGTGATCCATGCAGGAGGCACACAAATTTAACATTGTCACACATGTAACAGTTATCCTAATTTTAGACACATGGTCTAAAATGCATAGCAAAGCACTTAGGTGTTTTAGAGAATAAACTTCACTAACTAATGTGCACATGTAGTAGCACAAACAACTATACAGTGTGCTCTATGGGCACAATGTGTTTAACACCATTAAATTTTTGAATAAATAATAGTATACCTGACTCCAGGAAGATACATAGTATGGAGCATATGAAATACACTCCACACTACGGGCTTTCTGTCTACAGAATCGCCCAGTAGTGTTTTGTCACTTCCCTTAAATACTCAGACCAGACAACAAAGAAATCTTCAAATCAGTTGTAAAAACATAAAAGTCCTTTTGGTTCTTTAGGTACCCGTGGTCACATCAGGGTCACAACTGGCTGGAGATAAACATTCTCACAGGCCCCTAAAGTGGGACACACCCCCTTCTCAGCAGAACACAATTCTACAAAAGTTTTCAATCTTTCTTATAATACAAGTGACTACTGTGAAATTGAGACCAATTTACCAATCGCACAAAGACCTTTAAAATGATACCAAACATGAAAAGTTTACAATCATGAATCCTGAAAATATATAGAAAATGTTTTATGTGAGCGTAACAACTTTTAGTTGCCTGGACCATGTGCCCTTGGGGGGAAGGATGAGTGAAGGAACCAAAGAGCAAATGGTCTTTCTTCCAGATCTTCCTATCTGTTTGTTTGGCTCCACGAGGAGATCAAAGCCCATTGTTTTGGTGCATCTGCATTTGCATTGCGAGAGTTCCTGAAAGTCTGGCTTCACAAAGAATTAATTTCATAAGGAAATAATTTCACTCCTTACAACAGCTTGTAACGGTGGCTGCCACAAATAAAATTTGATTTAATTTTTTTTTTTTTTAATTTGATTTAATAAATGTAAATTTAATTTAAATTTTTTGGGTGACAGACAAGTAAAACTTGTCAAGAAAAAAAAGATATATATACGTAATGAATTTCAGTTTCCCCGTAAATAGCTCAAGCCACTGTTACACAACAACAACAACAAAAAAAAATATATATTTTAAGAAAACATTTTTTCCAAAAAATTACATGAAGTTAAATTTTTTACAGCGTTTGTATTTTTTTTGCTACCTCACATGACAAATCTCAATAGTAGCAATGTAAACAGACAGTAAGTAGATTGCTGTTTAAGTTCAATTCAAGATTTCAGAAACAAGCAACAACAAAATCACGAGAGTCCTTGATTCATAATGTCTTAAAGTTTGTTTCTTTTTCCAAACTCAGTTTTTCATGTTCAATTTTCATCCAAAAGGGGAAAAAAAACACAAAGAAAAATAAATAATCCAAACGAGTGTTTGTGTATGGTTGTGTGCGTGTGCAATGAGAGTGTATTTGTGTGTGGTGGCTGCGTGAAGCCGTCTGTGTAGCGGCCGCAAATCCCAGGCCGGGGAAAGAGTTTAGAGACTTGGTGTGAGGTTAAAAAATGATGGACAACATCACTAGTACCTGAGGCAGGCGAACGAACCATACTAGATTGTGTTGCACCAGGCAGGCGAACGAACCATGCAGTAGAGCTCAATTTCTCAGACACTTTGGCATGGTCTCTTTTGGAAGCGGTCTCTTTTGTGCTTTTTTGCAGCATTCCATGGCTTTGGTCTGAAGCTCAGTTAGGTGGTGGACTGTATCGTAAGATATACAGTATGGAGTTATATTCTTGCCATGTAACAACTTGTCCATGGGACTTTGCAGTTTCCTCCCCAAATGAAGCTCTGCAGGGGTCATCCCAATCATTTCCTGGACAGCTGAATTAATAGCAAAACGGAGTTCCAGTAAGTATTGGTCCCATTTCCTGTGATTATTGTCCACATAGGCAGAAATCATGCATTTGAGCGTACGATTAACCCTCTCTTTCATATTTGTTTGTGGATAGTATGATGTCTTCAGTTTAGGTATGATACTCCACTTTTGAGAGAGTTCTCTGAACAGTGGTGACACAAATTGTGTTCCTCTATCCGACAGAATGAAGTCCGGTACCCCCCAACGGGTTAGAATTTCCTTCCGAAGAAGTAATGCAACAGACTGAGCTTTAGCATTGCGCATGGGGAAACATTCCACCCACCGGGAGTAATAATCTACTACAACTAAGAGGTACTCATTTTGCTGTGTGCTGCATGACATTGGGCCCATACCACTCCAAGCATCTCGTTGGGACGGGTGGTGGTGACTTGATGTAGTTTGCCCACAGGTTTCTGATTTTCTCCCTTAAGAGTCTGGCATTTTTTAATGTGGTGTTTTATGTCAGTCCACATTCCAGGCCAGAATGCAACATCATGGATACGCTTGTAGGTCTTATAAATACCTACATGACCGCTCTAGGGATTAGCGTGGTAGTGGTGTAGAATGGACGACACAAGGCTGTTAGGAATGTACACTCTGTAATGAACTTGATTGCTCGGCAGGTGAGTTTTGTGATAGAGTTTATCTTCCACCATCTCATACTGATCTTTTAGAGGGGAATCATTTTCTGCAAGTGCTTGAAGTGTGTTGATGATGTGAGGGTATTTGTGCTGTTCCTCCCATATTGTGGCTGGAGACATCGGAAGATCAGCATTCTCCTGCTGGTGTTGGTTGGGGTTCACAACTGGTACGAATCCGAGACAGAGCATCAGGTGCCATATTTAGTTTTCCTTTGCGATATTCAATGATAAAATCAAATCTCTGAAGTCGCAAGGCCCACCGGATGAGGCGACTCATGGTTTTTGTGGAAGAAATTACCCATTGTAAAGCTGAGTGGTCTGTGATGACAGGGAACAATTTGTGCTCTAGGTAGTGCTGCTATTTTTCCAGGGCCCAAATTATAGCCAAACACTCTTTTTCGGTGGCTGTGTAATTGGTCTCTGCTTTCTTCAGGGTTCTGCTGGCATAAGCAATAACTTGTTCCAAACCCTGTTCCTTGCGCTGGGTCAGCACGGCACCCAAACCAGTGTCACTGGCATCCGTGTAGACAGTAAAAGGCAATTGAAGGTCCGGATGGCCAAGAATGGGAGGAGAGGTTAGACAGCATTTAAAATGTTCAAAGGCTTGCTGACATTGTTGTGACCAGAGGAATGAACATTCTTTTTTTCAGTGCATTGATGGGTTCAGCAATCCTGGAGAAGTTTGGTACAAACCGGTGGTACCACCCGGCTAACCCCAGGAAGCACTGGACCTCCTTGATGTTGGTGGGCACAGGGTATTCCTGTATAGCCTCCACTTTACTTGGGTCTGCAGCTATGCCTTGGACGTTGACAACATGTCCCAGAAAGGTTATCTCCTGAAGACAGAACTTGCTTTTTTTTAAATTAATTACATTTGCAGTTTGTAAAGAACAGCCTGGAGGTTGGAGAAGTGCTGGGCTACAGATGGTGAGTAAATAATTATGAGTAAAATAATTATGTCGTCAATGTAGACAAAGCAGAGTTTTCCACGCAATTCTCCTAGAACATTCTCCATTAGTCTTTGGAAGGTTGCTGGGGCATTTTTTAACCCCAAACGGCATAACATTAAAATGAAACAGTCCTGATGGTGTTGTGAAAGCAGTTTTTGGGTTTACTTTCTTGATCCATGTTCACCTGCCAGTAGCCAATGTCAAGGTCAATGGAAAAAAAGACCGCCCCACAAAATAATGATTTTTTTTAGTGATAGTTGTTGGTGAGTTGTGGGGAAAGGTGGCAGACACAGAGCGATTGCCAGGTGGACCAGTACCTTTAGAAGCTGGAAATGTTGTCCACTTGCTATTAGAGGAAAGGTGTTGGCTGGTGGACTGAGGTGACAGGGACTGAGAAAGAAACAAAGTGAGGGACAGCTCGCCAGGTGAGTGATGGCCTTTACATCGCCAGCATTGCACTAAAGGCTTCTCTGCTGGGGGGTTGAAAATAGGTCTTTGAGGCATGGATAGGGGTTGCTTAGAACTCACATGTTTTTCATATTGCAGTTGTTGTTCATAGTCTTTTTCCAGCTGTTGGCCCAATTTCACAAGTTCATTGACTGTGTTCACCGACTGCGAATCTGGCTTGCAAGACATTTATTCAAAATCATTTTAAACCAATTCACACCAAATCAAGGTGGCCTTCCACCTTTTGCAGATAGCTATTTATGATAAATCAAACTCTCTCTTTCTCCCTGTGTTCTTGTCCTTACCATTTCAGCCAGCTCGTATTCATAATCCTCTGAGAGGAAAGCAGAGAGGAAAGCAGCTTCAAACTCTTCCCACGTGGTTATTGAGGATAGTGCAACTTCCCACCAGTCCCGGACAGTACCGTAAAGGACAGTGCGGAAAGTGGCCAGGATGTCAGCATTAGTAAGAGGATCTAACGCCAAGAAATCCTGACATCGAGTTATATAGAGCAAGGTGTCCATGTCATCTGACTGTCTCCCAAAAGTAGGAAATGTAATCTTAAGATGATCACTCTTTACAACAGGAGCAGGAAACAAAGGAGCAGTCACTGGTGATACAGATGAAACTGGAGCATTAAGTGGTAAAGGTGAGTAATCTGAGACAGACTTCTTTCTATAGCCACAAGCTATAGAAAGAAGTTGAACAAAACAAGATTGTCAATTTGAGACCATCAGTAGTTAGAAGTATCACTTCAGTCATGTGGTGATCTGTGTTTCTTCACAGGGGGATTCAGGAGGTCCTTTGGTTTGGTTGGTGAGCCAAAAGTGTGTAATAGTCATAAATGACCTGAAGTTTATACAAAAATGTCAGTTTATCTTCTATGGATCCACTTCATAATTTCTAATGTTAAGTGATTTTTGTGTCGAGAAAGGATGTGTTTCAGACCTGAACCAGACAAATTAAAGATTCGATCAGGACCATGGTTGAAACATGAGGAGCCGAATTCCTCAGAAAGGCAACAGGATGTTGTAAATCAATTCCTAATGCAACAAGTCAGAAGCAAGTCCACTAACCAACCAACTCTTTCACAGAACAACTTTCAACATTAACACCATTAGAACAATTATTGACAATTTCAATTCGGAAAAGAGATTGTCAAATTTGGGGCAAGTAATCAAGATTGATGGTCAAAGAGATGCACAGCCTGACCATCACATGTAAACCCATGAGAGTAAACAAGATCATTGGATTGACTTCCCACCACCTAGCAGAACCAGACTGAAATTCCTAAGGGGACCTTTTAACTTCTGGTCTCCACAGAACATCCTTATGTCAAAGAAAAGCAGAGAAACTGTCTTTTATAGTTGCTATGTCTTATATAGCTGTCTTTTCAACTGTTGCTTTTAGTCATCACTTTTAGCGTTCTTTGAGCGCCATTCCAGCGTGCTTCGGCCTGCACACCTGCTGCTACTTAGCCAGAATGAGAAGAAACACCACCTAGTCTCGTCAAAATTTACTTCTGTTTTTTTACTTTAGTTTCTTTTCTTTTCCGTTTGAGAGTTTCGTGTTCTGAGTTAAGTTTTGTAACACCGTGTCTCCGAGTCTGACCTCGCGTGCCCGTCTGAAACTTCAACCAGCCTACAACTCCGCATCGTCAGCCAACGCCCAATAACTGGCTTCCCAAGACGTCACATCAACGACTACTGAACTTCCAGCCAATCAGCAACCTCGGGAAACCCCCTTTTCGGGAATCCCCCTTTTAATATCCATTGCAGAGTTGATGTTATACGGCTATATATAATTATCTCTGTAATAATAATAATTTATTCTATGGGCTACCCATACCCACAATGCCAAAACATCAAAAGAACAGACTCAGGTAATTCACACTTGCTTAATATCGCTCTTTGTCTCATAACTGCATTTTGCACATTAAAGGTTTAAGCCTCCATTACTAGCTCAAAAAAAAGCAAGATGTCTGTTAAAAGAGGCCTTCATCTGCAATGCATCTACTTTATATAAACATCTTATGAACATCAAGATGTCAGTTTTGCTATTTAGAAAACATCCTTAGAGTTGTATTGCAGATGAGCAAAAAAATAGGTCTTCCAAATGGCAATTCGACATCAACTAGACAACTCTGAGATGTATGTGTATCAGGGAACAGTTTAAATGGTGGATTGTTATTCATTTTTGTTTGCTGTTTTGGGCTGGTAATAGTACTGGGTGGGGGGTGGGAGGAGGGGATACTGGGAACATCTCTAAAATATCTGCTTGATCTGGGAAACATCTGCCGTGTAAAAACATTTGAGAAACATTTTAGAAAAAGGAGTTTTACATACATTATAAATCTTGAACATCTTAAAGTCATTTTCTAAAAGAAATGTCTTCGATCCATGACACAGCAAGTCAACGGTCAACCGTCGGGCCGTCGGCTTGCATCTGTGGAGTTACTTTATTTGGTCTGATCCACTCATCGGGCTCACCCGATTCAACATGTTGAATCTGCGTCGGGGCTAAAGCTATAGCTACAGCTAGGGCCTCTTTGTTCAGCCTTCCTAGTGACAAATATATATATACTTATGTATTGACAACTCTCTGAGGGATTGGCATGGTAATGTACATGACAATAATAATATATTTGGTCTTGGTGGAATAGATCTGCTACGCTGCTGCACATATGAATAACCTACAGTAGCAGAATAACCTCATATCAGATCTATACAGGTGGAGCTGGGGAAGGTGGAGGGTTTCTGAAGTGTGCTGCGGACTGCTACAGCAAACAAAAGCCAGGTATTTGAATAATGAGAAGTAAGCTCATTGACTACTGATACAGGAGAAAACAAATCAGCTGTGCCATGTGATAATAATGTCATTAGGTCAGATTGAGTTAGACCTATTGGACTGCGCCTACTAGAGTTTCATGCCAGAACTCTGTATTCCTGTCATGACAACTCTCGGAGGGATTGGCATGGTAATGTACATGACAATGTTCATGAATTTAAAGAGTTTGATTCCAAAATGCGATAAACGCCATTAAAAAAAAAAGTGTTTCCGCCAAAATCAGTATTGTATCTGGTCGGTATTGAAAAGACCATTTTTAACCACACCACAACAAATTCCATACCACTCCCTTTTCTGCAGAATGCGATATATCCACTAAAAAAAACAAAAAACACCATACCACTCACTTTACACCCATCACGTGCTTTTAGATGGATACACAGAGCCATAGATCACTGACAAGCTATGAAACATTGCGTTCATAATCACAGATTAGTCGCATTCAATTATGAACGCGATATTGCGTAGCTTGTCAGTGTAAGTGTTTTTATTAATGCCATTTATGTTTTTGTTAATACAGCGTATAGCACTAGTCAAATAAATGAATGTAACATGGCAAAGTTGAATGTAAGGGAGATGTCATTTTGGAATTTCTGTGGCCTAATGTGATGTTGTTTATGTTCATGATGAAATGTTCTTTTATTGCTGTAATCAATTTATAGCATTAACAAGATGACTGGTTGAATACATTTTGGGAGCGATGACTGATTGAATGTATTTTTAGTCCAGTGCCTGCATATAAGACTAGTATTTACCAAGTTCAGGGGCTGTCATATGTGGATTAACTATGTTGTGTATTTTCAACAGTTTCAATATTAAAAAAAATAACTTTTATATTGATTCATTGGATTTACTGCATTTTGAAAAAAAAAAATGTGTCATGGATTTATTGCATTTTGGAAAAAATAGTATAAAATTTTATAATAAATCTTTGAAAATCAAAATCTGTATTTGAATTGTTAATGTTATTTATAACCTAAAGATGCTATGTGAAAGTTTGAAACAGAAATTAGTGTTTTTTATCTTGCCACTTTCTTAGTAAAGAAAACACAATCTTACTAAAATTCACGAGTTCACACTTACATATAATTAGCTGAAGTATTATAATGCATATTTGGCATGCTGTCCGGGGAAGGGCTCCGAGCTCGAGAATGGCCCGAACCTAGAGTACCCCCCCCCCCCCCCCCCCCCCCCCCCCTCCCCACCAATATAAAAGTGTAATATGAACTCTGAGTGGAGGAGATGGGGTGGAGGGGGGATGCTGATAAACCGTCAATGGAGAGATGTGAGTCAGCTGTATTTATACCCTAGTGTTGATTAACTTAAGTGTGCTCCACCTGTGCTAATTAGGCTGTGGCTGTGAGCATGTAGAAAATACTTCTGCTGCACATATAACACATATGAATAACCCCCCAACAAAGCAGGAGACACGGAACACAATACAATACAAGCCAATATATGCATGCCACTGAATATAAGGATAAACTGCTGGATCAGTGGACATGCATGCATCCACACACATGAAGATGAACAGACAACGAAAAACAAGACACCCCCCAAAAAAGCAGATCTATCGCCGAATATATCTATGTGAGCCTGGGCTACCACACCGACCAGCTTAACAATAGTGGCTTACGACTGTGTGAGCCTGGGATACAATCCCGACTGGCTTAACTCTAATTAGATGTGCACTACGTTCAATGTATTCAATTTACAAAATGGATATAAGCTGCAATCCGATAGATAAGACCCCAGCATCCACCTGAGCAAATATCATAATTTAGTCATAATTGTGTGTCTTCATCGGGTCTACTTGTCTTTAAGTGCACATACAGTCGTGAGTTTCTGCTCGAACTCGGCAGAACCATCTTTTAAAGTTAAACTCCTCACACGTCAAAGAGCTGCAGGATCTAGGTCTGCTCCGGAGGCCTTCACCATCACTGACCCCCACTGCTGCATCTCGCCCACAGTGGAGGCACCACAAGTGGCATGATAAGAGGCAGAAGAGGGGTAAGCGCGGAGTTATCTGAGCTAGGCTAACAGCTAACCCACACAAGCCAGCTATCCCCACCATCGTACTGGCAAAGGTACGCTCTTTGGACAATAAACTGGACTACATTCGATTACTATGCTCAACTCAGAGGACTGTAAAAGACTGTTGTGTTTTTGTGTTCACGGAAACATGGCTCAGCAACAGCGTTCCAGACTGCGCTATTCAGCTCGATCAGCTGACATGCTATCAAGTGGACAGAGTCCTCATTGCTGGAGGTAAATCACGCGGCGGGCTTTGTGTTTACATAAGTTATGCATGGTGCCACGATGCTGTTGTGATCTGCAAACACTGCTCACCCCTGGTGGAGTTTATGATTATTAAATGCCGCCCATTCTATCTGCCAAAGGGAATATTCAGCCATTCTGCTTGTTGCTGTATACATTCCTCCCAGCTCCAACAACAACAAGAGTGAGGCACTAAATGAACTGTACCAGCAAATCAGTGAGCAGCAGACAGCCCACCCTGATGCTTTTCTCATCTTAGCTGGGGATTTCAACCGTGCAGACTTAAAGAGTGTGTTTCCAAAAATACGCCAACACATTAACTTTCCAACATGAGGTAAAAACACTTTGGACTTTGTTTACACCACCCAGAGAGGACCTTACAAAGCCCTCCCCCTCCCCCACCTTGGTGCCACAAACCACATCACTGTCATGCTAATGCCTGCATACAGACCACTTGTTAAAGTCGCCAAACCAGTTAACACACAAATACAAATGTAGCCGGAATGGTTGTCAGAGGCTCTTCAAAACTATTTTGACACCACTGACTGGAATATGTTTAAGAAGGCTGCCATATACAATAACACCACAGACCTCCATGAGTACTCCGAGACTGTCACTGCCTACATCAACAAGTGTATTGATGATGTAACAGTCACAAGAGAATAAAGAGACAGTACTCCAGTACTCCAGGAAGATAGCCCATCATTTCAGCGAAAGCAGAGACACTCGGAGCCTGTGGCAGGGGATACAGACCATTACGGACTACAAGCCCCCACCGTGGACCTGTGACAGCACCATCTCCCTGCTGAACGAGCTGAACGCCTTCTTTGCTTGCTTTGAGGAACAAAAGAGCACCACTGTACAGGAGACTCCACCTCCTCCCGGTGACCAGGTGATGACACTGACCCCAGACAGTGTGAGAAGATCATTCAGCAGGATCAATGCACACAAAGCTCTGGGTTCTGACAACATTCCTGGGCATGTACTGAGAGACTGTGCAGTGGAACTCACTGATGTCTTCACAGACATTTTCAACATCTCGCTTAGTCAGGCTGTTTTTCCCATATGCTTCAAAGCTACCAACATCATTCCAGTCCCAAAGAAGCCGTCTCCATCCTGCTTCAATGACTATGACTATGACTGAGCCCCCTCCTCTTCACTCTGCTAACCCATGACTGCACACCATCAAACAACTCTAACCTCTTTATTTAGTTTGCAGATGACACGACTGTGGTGGGTCTCATTAGCAACAGAGATGAGACAAACTACAGGAGCGAGGTGAGCCACCTGGCCGGGTGGTGCAGTGACAACAATCTCTCTCTGAATATGGAGATGATGAAGGAGATTGTTGTTGACTTCATGAGAGTGCACACTCAGCATGTTCATCTTACCATCAACGGTGCGACTGTGGAGAGGGTAAGCAGCACCAAGTTCCTGGGTGTGCCCATCACAGAGGATCTCTCCTCGACTGACAACACCGCAGCACTGGCCAAGAAAGCACAGCAGCGTCTCTACTGAGAAACTGAGAAAAGCTAGAGCCCCATTATGTGCACCTTCTACAGAGGCACCATCCCGACTAGCTGCATCACTGTGTGGTATGGCGCCTGCAACGCGTCCTGCCGGAAGACCCTTCAACGCATAGTGAGAGCAGCTGAGAAGATCGTTGGTGTCTCCCTCCCCTTCCTCCATGACATTTACGGTACCCGTCTCACCCTTAAGCCCTCTGCATCGCAGGTGATCCCACCCACCCATCACACAGCTTCTTCAGTCTGCTGCCATCAGGGAGGAGACTGCGGAGTCTCCAGGAAGGACCAGCAGACTAAAGGACAGCTTAATTCATCAGGCTGTCAGGAAGCTGAACTCTGTACCAACCTTGCCCCCCCTCCCCTCTTTTTCCCCAAGCACCACTGAACCTCAGTCCCCCCCAGCTCCCACTACACACTGGGACCTGCACCAGACACTTTGTGCAACATTGGTCTGCTCACTAACTCATTCAGCATTTAACTGACATCATTCAACTACCTTTTCTGTCAGTTTAAATAAAGTTTGACACTTTAATCAGAGTGAATAAGCTCTTTGCACTACAATCATTAAATCTGCACTCTATTTGCCATGTGCCTTGTACTGCTTTACTTATCTTTCTTTTTACATGACCTATTTTTATATTTGTACTTTATATCTGTATTTAATGTTCTACTGTTAGTGTTATCTGTATGCACCAAGGGGCTGAGAGTAACACAATTTCAATTCTCTGTATGTACTGTACATGTGGAAGAATTGACAATAAAGCAGACTTGACTTGACTGACCTTAGAAAAACGAACGTGAACATTGATATTATGCTGATGTATATGGTGAACCCCAGTTGAAATGCATACACAAGAATGCTTATTTAGTTTAACCTGTTTCATGTCCGTTATTATCGTTGTGTCCTCAGAGCGATTACATGCTCTAGCTGATATAATCTCTACTATGAAGTGTTCTGGTTCTAAGCTAGATATTATCCCAACTCGTCTTTTTAAGGATGTTTTTTCTACCATTAGTCATATGGTAACTGCTATCATAAACAGTTCTTTAGCCAAAGGTGTCGTTCCAGCTAGTTTTAAACATGCAATTATACAACCTATGTTGAAAAAACCTCAACTTGATCCAGAAATGTGCAGTAACTATCGACCGATCTCTAAACTGCCTTTCATCTCTAAGCTTTTAGAGAAAGTAGTTTTTTCACAGCTCCAGTTTTATTTGAATTCTTTTAATATTTTGGACATGTTCCAATCTGGCGTTAGATCATTACATAGCACTGAGTCAGCTCTGTTGAGGGTTACAAATGATATCTTGCTTGCTCTAGATTCAGGCTCTTGTGTTGTGCTGGTTTTGTTGGACCTGAGCGCTGCATTTGATACCATTGACCACAACATTCTTCTTGAATGACTAGAATATATGGTAGGTGTCAAGGGCACTGTACTAAAGTGGTTTGCTTCCTACCTAGGAAAGAGGACTTTTTCTGTAAATTTAGGAAATTGTTCATCGTCATCTGCGCCTATTTTGTTTGGTGTGCCCCAGGGATCTATTTTGGGACCTTTATTGTTTTCCCTTTATATGCTGCCCTTGGCCCTCATTTTTCAGAAGTACAACATTTCATATCACTGTTATGCAGATGATTCTCAGCTTTACCTTCCAGTAAAGCTTGACACCACTACTTCATTTGATGTGTTATTGGAATGTGTAGATGATATCAAGAGGTGGATGACGAATAATTTTTTGCAGCTAAATGAGGATAAAACAGAGGTTTTAATTCTCGGTTGTCCGGCAGATTCCTCTCCTGCTCTGAAAGCACAGTTAGGTCCTCTCTCAAAAATTTTTTGCAAACAAATCAAAAACCTTGGAGTGATCTTTGACTCTTCACTATTCTTTGATAAACAAATAAGTGCGGTTATTAGAGGAAGCTTTTTCCATTTAAGATCTATCGCAAAGTCGAAGAATATTCTTTCAAGCAAAGACTTAGAAGTTGCAATTCATGCTTTTGTAACATCACGATTAGATTATTGCAACTCTCTTTATTGTGGTCTTCCTCAATCTTGATCTCGATTACAAATTGTTCAAAATGCAGCTGCAAGACTTTTGACTGGGTCTAGAAAGAGGGATCATATTTCTCCTGTTTTGGCTTCCCATTAAGTTTCGAGTTGATTTTAAGATCCTTATGTTTGTTTATAAGGCGTTGTCTGGCTGTGCACCAAGGTATATTTGCGATCCTATTGTGCTATACTGTCCTGCTAGGTCACTTAGATCTTCAAATCACTTGCTTTTAAATGTGTCACGAAGTCGCTACAAATTAAAGGGTGATCGGGCCTTTTCTGTGGCTGGGCCACAGAATGCTCTCCCTTATTATGTGAGGTCTGCTCCTTCATTGGACATTTTTAAATCTACTCTGAAAACACATTTTTATTCTTTAGCTTTTGTAAATTTGTAATTGTTGTTTTTTATAGTGTAGTCCTGCTATGAACTATGTACAGCACTTTGGATCAATTCTTATTGTGTTAAATGTGCTTTATAAATAAAGGTTGTTGTTGTTGTTGTATTTCACATTATAACGGTTTATTCTCTATAGTTTAGAAGATGGTAATAAAATATGACAAGAACTCATAGTTAAACTGTGTCAGAGCAAATTCATCTTGATAATGTTAGATAACTTTGATAGAAAGGTATGTAATGGATTACAATCAACCAAAAATTATTCAGACAGCTGTTAGTATGACAGTATTTACACAACTATCAATACTTAGTCATGCCACCCTTAGCCTTAATGACTGCCTGTAGTTTATATATATATATATATATATATATATATAAAATATAATTTTAACCTCTAATTTTACTTACGAAATGAGCGCGCTTACCGTATAGTTTATAGCATTGGTTGAGAGAGTTTTTTTTTGGTTCCTTAAGAAAACTCAACTATCAGTATCAGCAAATATAATTTTTAATAATCTTCCATTGGTATTGCTGCAATTAAAAAAAATCTCACTTGACCTATAACTTGCCACATTAAAATGTGACACAGGGTGTTCCTGTAAAGCCAATAGTAATGAAAATAGTGTGTGTGTGTGTGTGTTTGTGCTTATTAGCCTATCATAATTTAAAATATTTCACAACTTCTTAAAGGGGTCATATGATGTGATTTAAAATTTTTCCTTCTATTTGGAGTGTAAAAACTCTTGGTGCATAAAGAAAATCTGTAAAGTTGCAAAGACTAAAGTCTCAAATCCAAAGAGATATTCTTTATAAAAGTTAAGACTCGTCCACGCCCTCCAAAAAAGTGTAGCGCAGCGGTTCTCAATTCCAGTCCTCGCATCCTCCTGGTCTGCACATTTTGTATGTTTCTCTTATGGCTTCAGACGTTCGTTCTATTCGAATATAAGTGCCCTGCGAAGTAAACATCACAGGATATTCTGCCATGATTCCAGTTCGAAGCGTACATTCCATTCAAAGTGCATTGAAGTGTGTGAGACGTCCATTTAAATTGTATTTATTTAATGAGGTATATGATGTCACACTTGTCCGTGTGTGAAGACATTGTGCAGCACAAATCCGTGAATGAATGTTTCTGAAGTGAGGTAAACTTCATCAGATTTCCCCTGCTCAGGGAGTAGGGAGCAATGAACACTGCAAAGGGACCATGTAAATGGGAACACAGTTCATGCATGGAGCTCACTTCTAACGAACTGGTTATCTGAATCAGGTGTGTTAACAAAGAGAGAGGTGCAAAATATGCAGAGCTGGGGGGCACGAGGACTGGAGTTGAGAACCGCTGGGGTAGATTAGCACTTGTTTGTCGTTTCTCCGATCACAAATGCTGCCATGGTTTTATGTTTACGCAGCACGATGCAATGCAACACGTAAAAACACAGAATAAGTCATTATAATCCGTAATTATGTCCCCATTGTCACGCCGGTGTTCTGACCGGGACATGCATCACAGTATGGCAAGGGGCATAACATTTCGGTCACACGCTTGAGGCATTCGGCCAATCACAAGCACTGGATAACTGGCCAATCAACCTAACATTTCAGACCGATGAGCTTTGTAAAAACCTGTTTCAGAAAGGCGGGGCATAGAGGAGAAACAATAATGTACAGTATGTGGAATATATATATATATATATTAAACACATTTAATACATTTAAATTATACATTTTATTTACCTTAAACCGCATAAACACATTTCATACATTTCATTGCTACATTCGCCTCTGGTAAAACTCCTGTAATTTGTATGGCCCAAACCTCATTATAAGAATAATCACGTCAACAAATTCCAAGGTTGTCCAGTTGCCAAATCTTGTATGAAACGCATCCTTCTCACACAATCAACACATACAAAATTCAACCCATTTGTCCCCTCAACTTGGAAACCTACAAAAGTGATGAGTACAGCAGAAAGGAAAGGATCACTGGTAGAAATGGGACGGAGGGAGAAGACTCAGGTGGTGCTCTGATAAAAAAACAAATATAGATGCAAATTGAGATATAGCTTACACTTCAAAAGGCTATGGTTTAATTAAATATGAACGCTGCAAGTTGCAAAATCAGGTGCTGGGCTGCTTTGTTTACTGCGGTTTCCAGGGAAATGGCAAATTAATTAAGAAAGAATCTATTTGCATTTTTTCAATAAGCGCTTCTGCTTTTTGTTTTAGTCCAAAGCCAAAATGACCCTTATTCTTATGCAGAAAACCCAGTTTGATATACACGCAGTTTAAATAATTGTTTGATAATAATTGTTTAAATTAATATAATAAATTAAAATAATAATAATAATATAATAATTGATACTCCCTACTAAATCGCCCAAACCCTTCCTCCCCCTCCCGTCTCCCGTATTTTGACAGGTATGCAGTTCTGGTCATCAGCTCATCTGCGGTTCCAGTATTTTGACTGTAATGTTGTTCCACATCCATATTTATGAATGTTATAAAAATTCTCTGAATTTGCTACACAAACCATAATCAATCAAGAGATAAAAATTTAGGCCTATTGAGGAGAAGAAACATAAATAATGGTGTATGTAATTACATTTTTCTAAAACTTTACAGATCATTAAAACTTCACAAAAACCACATAGACATGATCTATTCCTTTAAGTATATTTTGGGTTCAGGTTCAAGTTAATTCTGACATCCAGAGCCACATGCACATTTTATTTTTTGTATGTTGTGGTTTCACACAAAAGTTGATGCAGATGACAGGAACTAACGCAAATAGCTTCTTCTTACGATCAGTGTAACTGACACAACAAGCTGAGAAAAAAAGGGTTGCAAGTAGCTCAGTTTCTCAACCCATCCTTATAATTATATAGTGTTTTTGCCAGCAAGAGTTCATTGATTGTCTTCATGATGACCATCATCTCTCTGCTCCTGCTGGCCTCTCTGCTGCCACACCTGACCTTCACTGGTGAGACTGTTTATATAACAGCATATTAGCTATATTAACTGGTATGTACAGAATAAGCTGACTAATAGTTCTATCTCTCTCTAAGCTCATTTGAATGTGGGTATAGTGAACGGCAAAGAAGCAAAACCCCACTCCAGACCTTACATGGTTTCTATTCAGAACAACTTTATGCATATCTGTGGTGGATTCCTCATTTCTGATGAGTTTGTCATGACTGCTGCACATTGCTGGAAAGGGTAAGAGTTTTGTTCAGTCTAAACTGCAATGTTGAATTTAAACTGACAAAATGACTGCAGTACAACAAGACAATGTTTTGGATTACATAAATGCACATTTCTCTTTCAACAGATATCCAAAGATTCTGACGGTTGTAGTTGGTGCTCATGACTTAAGGAACAGTGAGATTTCATACCGTGTCGAAGTGAAGTCCTACATCTCACATCCACACTATACATTCTGTTCACTTCAGAATGACATCATGCTTTTTGAGGGTAACAACCTATAAAACATTTTTGTTCAAAATAATCTCTGATCAGAAAACAGTGGCATAAACATGACATAACTATGTTTGAATTTCTATTCAAATATATATATTTTTAAGAGGCAATTGTAAATAATAATAAAAAATAAATAAATACTGGCCTTCAGGGCTTCTGTACTAATCTCAAAAACAGCAGAATAATCAACTGCAGTTCAGTCTTATAAAAGATGATTAAATCTCTTAATAATGGTTGTGTTTTTGAATTACAGCTACAGGAAAAGGTCAAACTAAACAACTATGTTAACTGGATATCATTACCGAAGGAAGGAGTTGTTAATGGAGATACTCTCTGTAGTGTTGCGGGCTGGGGACAACTGTGGACGAATGGGATATTGAGCAATCATCTAATGGAGGCGAACACGACTACAATAAACCACGAAGAGTGTCAACGTAAATGGGGATCCAAGTACTTGGCCTCACAGATGATCTGTGCACATGGTGATGGAGGATCCTGCAAAGTATGTACAAAACATTTACATATTTTATGTGAATGTATGAACTAGTTTCACTAGTGATGTTCTGATCTTTGTTTCTTAGGGAGATTCAGGAGGTCCTTTGGTTTGTGGAAACACTGCAGTTGGTGTCACATCTTTTGGATCCAGAATACGTTGCAATTCACCTGAGCAACCTACTGTCTATACTAAGATTTCAGCATATCTTCCATGGATTCACCAAATTATTAGAAATATTAAGCCAATTAGTTAAAAAATTAAGTAAGGAAAGGAAAAAAAAAAATCTTTGAGTTCTTCTGTATATCTCTCAATAAAAATGTCACATGGCAATCAATATGTCGAAGTGTCCTCATTGTCACAAATCATACATGAAAATTTTCAAAAAGTCCAAAGTCATTCCACATTAGTTCACTTGGTTGCCATCTTGGTAATGCTCTTTAATTTCCAGTCATGCATGTACGGTTATTAAATACCGGTCTGTTGTATTAATGTTAATCAGGCAACAAAAGATTTTAAATAAATGTATACATGCTAAACCTACTGTATTAGAAAAACACTTGAGACCACTGGTGTATACATATAATTTAGATATCATGAAATAAAATGTTTCATATCATGTTCATACTTTCATGCTACCGCTACTGCGCTACTGTGAGGAGCACAGAGCGAGGAGACGTGGAGCTTACTTCAAACAAGGAGACTTTAATTAACATTCAACAGAACTAGGAACACACACATAGCGGGAAATGATGACATTAAATACCAGTTGAAGAACTCAGAACAGGAAACACTTTAAATACACATGACATGACAAGGGGATGATTAGAAACATCTGGGAGCAATAAACATAACTGCACATGAGGGAAAACTTTGTCATGTGGGGGAGGAAATCACAAGACACAATGCATATTTACAGTACCTTTTGAATTTCTGAATTTTTTAATTAAACATAAAACATAATACCGTTGCACTTATCTGTACATAGTAAATACTGTTTTTTTTTTTATAGCGGGTGGGGGGTGTGCCCGAAGCTTGAATCCATATTCAGAAAGGCACAGAAAACAAATAAAGTTTGCTAACGGTTTCCTGTTATATTACAGTACACAAAATTTAACTTGCCAAATAAACAAAGTAAGAGAGATGACCGAGGACGATGGCAAATGCTTTCTAGATTCTGAGCATCACTGACAAAACATCTAATCTTGTAAAATGTGTGATAAGTACTGCCGCTCCATAGTATAAACATAGTACGTGCGATCGCGAATCTCGAAATTGAAACTAAAAAGCAATCGTGAACTCAAAGGCAGTTTTAATGCCATGCATAAAAGGCTCCCCGATGGCTGCAACTTATAAATTACCCAGTGATATAACTGCGAGAGAAAGATATATATATCTTATATATATATAAATATATATATATATATATATATATATATATATATATATATATATATATATATATATATATATATATTATAAATATATATATATATTTTCCTCCCATCTTGTATTTATTCCCTAAGGGTTTGGGTTCTGTATACACGTCATTTTATTTCAGAAAATAGTATTAGGAGGGGGGAGGGGGGATCACAATGCCGGCTCAACAACGTGATGTCTATCAGCCATCGGCCCAACCCTAGTTACCACTCTAATATGTCTTGCAATATCCATGCGTGCAAAGGTTCTTTTTCAGTATTCTTGGCTCTGAAACCGGCTCAAATTGATATGGTAATATTGATGCCAGGGCAGACAGAACTTGCTGCTTTGGCAAGGGGTGGGGCAGTTTCAGTACACAAGGAGGTGGGGTGGGCGATATCTTGATATTTAAAATATATCAAGATATTTTTTAAACACGATACGGATGTTGACATATCGTATATATATCGATATAATGTTTATATTTAATTCACAAATCTTTAACGTGGAGTGCAGAATATGAAAGAAAGAGTGCAAGGTGGTGTAGCATCACCGAGTCTTTGGCATTTCATAGAGCGGTGGACATGGCACCCATTTCCGTCGTTGAACAACGTGGCTTTATACGCATGCTAAAAAAACACTTGATCCAATATACAGTTTACCTAGTCAGCATTACTTTGCGAGACAAGAACTCCCGCAACTGTACACTACGGAGAGAGAGTGGCTTGCTGCTGAATTGGAGAAGGTTACTTACTATGCCCTGACTACAGACATGTGGAGCAGAAGGACATGCAAGCCTTATATGTGCGTCACTATACATTATATTTTGGACTGGAAGATTTAAAGCGCATGCCTTCAAACTACTTATTTCCCACAAGATCACACGGGTGAAAATATCGCAGAGGCCCTCAGAGACGTAACAACAACCTGGATGTTAAATCCAAATGGACCCGTGGCCATTACCACTGACAATGGAGCGAATATCGTCTGCGCAGTCCAAAACAACAACTGGCAGAGGATGCAATGTTTTGGTCACAGACTACATTTGGCAATTGGTTAGTGCAATATACCTGGTTTTACATGGGCGTGTGTGTGTGTGTGTCTGTCTGTGTGCACATGTAGGTTAGTCTGCTTGGGCCTGCCTGGGTGTGAAATGTTTGGTTGGGTGGGAGGAGGTGTGGCAAATAATCTGGTCTTTTTAAAAAAAAAACCAGTGTATTGCAGAGTAATAACTTTATTACAAATTAAAAAGAAACTATACATATATACTTATACAGTCACAAAATTAAGAGATAATTCATGGCTTGAGCTATTAAACTACATTTAAAAACAATTTATTTCATTTTTGCTTTTACTGTGTTACAGGTCATGGAATGCAAGACCCTCGTATCACACGGGCCATTTCTCTTTGCAAGAAAATTGTGAGCGCATTCTCCTACAGCTGGAAAAAGTGGAGGGAACTGGCCGAAGTGCAGGCACAGATGAATTTACCAGCTCAGTATGGAGTCGACCACACGGTGGGGATCATGTCTACAAATGGTAGAACGCGTCCTTGAGCAGGAAAGGGCTCTTGCCAAAGTCCTATCTGCTGCAAGAAAACAAGACCTCTGGTTCTTACCTGGCAAGACATAGAGGTGCTAGAGGCCATCCAAAGACCACTTAAGTCCCTGCAGGACTTCACTGACGCTTTGTCAGGCGAGGAGTATGTGACACTCTCATACGTAAGACCTGTGCTCCACCTCTTTAACAGCAGCCTCCTTGCTCCTGAGGAAGGTGACAGTGAGCTAACAAAGTCCATCAAACACACCATCCTGACTTACTTAAATGAAAAGTATTCAGAGCCCTCTACCAGTGACTTGCTGGACATTGCTTTCTTTATAGATCCACGGTATCGAGGGAAATATGTCAGCAGTGGGAAACTGGTTGCATTGAAAGAGAGGGTCATCTGCGAAGCACAGAGTTTGCTAGGTGATCAGGGGAGCTCTGCAGGTGTTGACAAAGCTGTGCCTCAGTCCGCACAAAAGAGTCCCATAGCAGATCCCGTGGCCCCCATTGCTAAAAAGAAAAAAACACTAGCCAGCTTCTTTGTCCAAGATGCAACCCCTTACTCTTCTTCATTCACACCTCGCGAGTCCATTGAGAATGAGTTGTCAAGCTATTTACAGTCTGTATGTTTGGAGAGTGAGGCAGATCCACTACAATGGTGGCAGGAACATGAGGTTGCTTTTCCAGCACTGAGCACCCTAGCAAAAAAGTACCTCTGTGTGCCTGCCACTAGCAGTCCTTCTGAAAGGATCTACAGCTGCAGTGGAAATATAGTTACTTGTCAAAGGGCTGCACTTAAGCCTGACACAGTAGACAGATTGGTATTCCTTGCTCAAAATATAAAAATGTAAAAGAGTTACACAAACTTGTTTTTTGGCTATTTGTTGATGGCTACAACAGAGTTAATGCAAAGATGAGCTTGAGTTGAGTTGTTTTATTTTTGAATGAAAAGAAGGCAATATGTATTATTTCTTTTATTTTACAGTTAAATTATTGTTATTTATGTAATCAGGGATTTTTTTTTATCTTAAATGTTGCAGAAGGCACTTTGTTCCTATATACACTGCCTACCTTGAGTTGAGTTGTTTTATTTTTGAATGAAAAGAAGGCAATATGTATTATTTCTTCCTTTATTTTACAGTTAAATTATTATTTTTGTATAGAGGGATTTTTTTTTTTAAATGTCGCAGAAGCACTTTGTTCCTACATGAACTGCCTACCTCTTTGCACTTCAATAAAAAAAAAGAATTTGTGGTATTTGGCATATTTGTTTTTGCAGTAGTTTTTGGGGGGTTATTTTTCCTGTAAAGATATCGAGATATATATTGTATATAGAGATATAGCAAAATATATTGAGATATTTTTTGCTCCATATCGCCCAGCCCTACAAGGAGGGTAAGCCATAAACATTCATTGCCAAAGAAGCTGGCTGTTCACAGAGTGCTGTATCCAAGCATGTTAACAGAAAGTTGAGTGGAAGGAAAAAACGTGGAAGAAAAATATGCACAACCAATCGAGAGAACCGCAGCCTTATGAGGATTGTCAAGCGAAATCGATGAGTTATAATAACAATATAATTATAAAAAAAGTTTTATAATAATGGAATAATTCACTAATAAGACTTTCTTACACAGAAATTAGAAATGAAGTCCACATTTACACTACATGGTTCAAGTGACCCAATTCTGAATTTTTCCTCCCATGTAGCACAGATCGGATATGTATGGAAGCCCTTTCCGCCACTGAATAAAAAATGAAAAAGGTTATTGCGACTTTTTATCTCCGAAATACTGATTTTTTTTTCCTCGCAATTGTGAGTTTACATCTTGAAAAAATACACTGTCATTTTTGATCGAACAGATTAAAATAAGGTATTGTTTGAAACTGCAAAGGGTCTATTTTATTTGTGTATAGTCATAATAACATCAAAGCAGTGTGCTTTTGTAAAATAAAATATAATTAAACGGTGCATTCTCTGATGTCTCGGGCTCTGTCACATCTCTTCACAGACAAGTAAATAAAACAACCTGAATCTCTTCGAATACTTGCTTCAAAGACATGCAAAATATATGTATGGAAATCTTGAAATGTCTACTTTTAAATTAAGTAATTCACATCTAAAACAAATATTCTCTGATAAAGTAATCAGTATGAAACCAACGCGATGTCCAGTTTTTCCCATCTCAACTTATTATCTCTAATACGATCACACACTCATCAGCCAATCGTGCTTTTTGATTCTGGAAAAGACGCGCTGAGAGGAATAACCCAGAATTTCCCTCAGAAGAAGAACACAACACGGTTTGTCGTCTAGCTTGATCCAGTGGAGCATATCATGAGCCTAAGATTACTTGTGTTGTTATTGTGACATAACTTGTACACATTTTACTAGTTAGAATTTTTCCAAACTATAATTCCTGACTACATATATGAAATATGTAATTTCATTGTCTAAATGTCTCACAAAGCCAGGATTTTTAATGTTTTGTAACATTAAAATACAAAAGTTTAATCAATATATTATTTTCTGTGAACGAGTGAACAGGATAGTTTCCACATCATTTTGTAGCAAAAACTCCAGTCTACCACATCCATTTATCAAAATTCTTGTGAACAAATATTCTATGTGTTTTATGGCCTTATCTCAGTGACTTAAAAAAATATTTTTTTTACTAACCACACATAAATGTTTTTTTTCTCAAAAACACAAACATGTACATTCATGTTGCTCACATATTATTGTAGCCCAGTTTGTGCTGACTACAGTGTTATCAGATTTTAGCATTAATATGTTTTTAAGATACTGAAAAAAAAGAAATGTCAGGGCATGTGAAAACTTCTTCAGTGCACCAAAACACCCTCAGACCTCAGAGGGTTAAGTTCATCTCAGAGATGAGAGACTGGCTCAAGTGCTACAGAGAACAAGTGTGGGAAAACCTACAACAGGAACAAGCAGTACAGAAGAGATGGTATGATCAACAGGCAAGATTTTGTCAGCTACAGCCAGGGCAGAAGGGGATAATACTCTTACCCACCTCCACAAATAAGTTGTTGGCCAAGTGGCTAGGACCATATAATGTGGTAAGAAGATGGGACCAGTGACCTATGAGACACACCACCCTCACCAGATGATAAGGAAGGTGGATGATGAGGAAGATGATGAACCCGCGACCCCAGAGACACCCTGCAATGGTAAAATTGGACTATATGAATGAACCCCAAAGGGCTGAGATGCAAGACCTCCTGGACCGCTTCCATCGCTGCTCCATCAGAGGTCTGGGTGGACAGAACTGATACCCCACAATATTCACCTTACAGATACAGCCCCTCACAACAGCAACCTTAACAAATACCTGACAAAGTTGTCAAGCCCTTGAAGGAGGAATTTGAGACGATGAAGCAGCTTGGAGCAATGCAAGCCTCAAACAGTGAATGGAGTAGAACCCTCATCATTGTCACGAAAAAGAATAGATCTTTACGTGTCTGTGTTGACTTCTGCAAGCTTAATACCAAGTCAAAAGTGTGATGCCTACCCTATGAAGAGGACCAACAATCTGCTGGAGTGGATAGGATGGGCCCAGTACATCACCCCCTTGGACCTGTGTAAGGGGTACCAGCAGGTGCCCCTTGATCTGAACTCCAAACCCTACACTGCATTCAGGAAAACGGTAAGACTGTTTCAGTTTATGGTCCTGCCCTTTGGGCTGCACAGGGCACCTGTTACCTTTCAGTGACTTTGTCCTTTGTTATTCAGTTTGTATATAAATGAACTGCCTGATGTTTTTGAGCACTGCCAGATGTATGCTTATGATAATTATATATTTGCATGCTAAAATTAAAACTCAAGCTGCAGAAGAATTATCAGCATTAATGGCTAAAATTACTAATTGGTTGTAAAAGTCATGCTTACATCGTAATGTAATTAAATTTTTTTTTTTTTTTTAGTCTACAAATGAGTATAAATATTTAAATATAATACATGATTAGGGATGTAACGATTGATGGTTTGACGATAAATCATGATAAAATTCCTAACGGTTTGTATTACCATTTCATCTTTTAATGTTCATTAAAACCGTATAGATAACCGTGATTTGAACTACTCACGATAAATAAATACTAAATGTATTATACAAAATACTAAACACGTGCACACAGCAGGAGAGTTGTTTCGTTTTGAGTGAAAACAGTGCGGAAAAGTTGGGAGGTTTTAAAAGAGTGCTAAGGGAATTATACAAATGAATAAATGGATTAATTAATAATATAAATGTACCTATGAAGGTTCTGGCTGTCTTCAGAAAAGATTTGATGGCATTTTTTTTTCATCTTCGCACCATGTCAACTAAAGGAAGCATTCTTAATAGCAATACTGTTTTTGTCCACGAAGGTTGCGGGAAACAGCTGTAATTCAGCTTTTCTAAAAGCGCCACCTGCTGTTAATGAGTGGATTTACAGAGACTTATATTTACATTGACTTATATTTACATTCAGTCTGTGTGCAGTTTCTGTCTGGCCAAAAACGGACCGAATTTGCATGCCCTGCTGTAAATTTCGACCGGCTGATGAAAAACAAATTTATGTGGATTCTACACATTTAAACAATTCAGATAAGTTATCTAGAATTATTAATGGAGCAGATAAAATACATACACTAATTTATTAATCATCATTTTGACCTAACCCTTTTCTTTATTTAAAGGCTGAAATGTGAAGTCAAGTTTTCATTTAAAATCTGAA
This sequence comes from Cyprinus carpio, assembly GCF_018340385.1. Taxonomy (NCBI): domain Eukaryota; kingdom Metazoa; phylum Chordata; class Actinopteri; order Cypriniformes; family Cyprinidae; genus Cyprinus; species Cyprinus carpio. The sequence goes on from NC_056618.1 coordinate 24,259,555, forward strand.
CATCATTGGTAATGTTACTGTTTTAGTGATTATGCAAACAAAAGTCAATGTATTTGCGGTTTAGCATATAGCAGGGATAGGTAATGTTGTTCCTGGAGTGCCACTGTCCTGCAGAGTTTAGCTCCAGCCCTAATCAAACACACCTGAACTAGCTAATCAATGTCTTCAGGATTACTAATGCTACAGGCAAGTGAGATTTTTTTTTTCTCATGCTTTTTTTTTTGTTCAAGCTAAACTCTGCAGGACAGCAGCACTCGAACAACATTGCCTATTCCTGATCTATAGTTTACCTATAATGTAGTTCAGGGTTAGGGTTCAAGTTGAGCTCAGTCAACAGAATAATGTTGATCACAACAAAATTAATTTCCAAATGAAATCAATACACAAAGCCATTTTCATATTCTGACAGCAAAAGCTACATACTCACATGCATCTCTTATTTATTTGTCCTTTATTTAACCAGGTAAAACTTCCTGAGATTAAAAATATCTTTTACGGATATGACCTGGCCAAGATGCAAACGATTTAATTTTTTTTTTAAATCTTATATTTTGTAGTTTCATATAACAGTTGATGCAGATGACAAGAAGTAACACAAATAATATCTTCTTACTAGCAGTGTTACTGACACCACAAGCTGAGAAAAAAAGGCTTACAGGCAGCTCAGTGTCTCCACCCATTCTCACATTTATATAGTGTTTGTCAGTAAGAGCCTACTGATTGTCTTCATGATGACTACCATCTCTCTGCTCCTGCTGGCCTCTCTGCTGCCACACCTGACCTTCACTGGTGAGACTGACTATATAACAGCATATTATATTAATTGGTGTCTGCTGAATAAGCTGACTAACAGCCTTCTCTTTCTTTCAGCTCATGTGGATGTTGGTATAGTGAACGGCACAGAAGCAAAACCCCACTCCAGACCTTTCATGGTTTCTCTTCAGAAGAAATGGCGACATATCTGTGGTGGATTCCTCATTTCTGATAGATTTGTTATGACTGCTGCGCATTGCTGGAAGTAAGACTTAAATTTATGAGCTAAAATCATAATATCATACTAATAAAAAAAAAAAAAAAAAAAAAAAAAAAAAAAAAAAAAAAAAAAAAAAAAAACTTCTATAATGATGGTATTGTTCATAATAATAATATGACTTTTTTCTAACACAGAAATGAGAAACTAACAGCTGTGGTTGGCGCTCATGACCTAAGACAGAATGAAGGGCCTGTCCGCATTGGTGTGAAGTCCTACCACATGCATCCAGACTTCAACAAGTACACTTTGCAGAACGACATTATGCTTTTGAGGGTAACAGTAGTTCAAATGATCCTTATTAAATGATTAGACTGTCTTGATGATGATAATGTTATTGTATTACAGCTAGAGAAAGAAGTCGAACAAAACAAGAATGTCATGAAGATTTCCATACCAAAAAATGAGAGAGACATTAAAGATGATCCTGTTTGCAGTGTTGCCGGCTGGGGAAGACTGAATTTTAAAGGGAAAAAGAGTTTTCGTCTCATGGAAGCAGAAGTGAAGATCATGAATAACACTGAATGCAAAAATAAATGGAAAGACAAATTCTCAGCCTCACAGATGATGTGTGTCTACGGCGATGGAGGAAGCTGTAGTGTATGTAAAAACATTATTGAATTAAGACCTTCATTACTGAGAAGTACTGTATCATTTCAGTCATGTGTTGATCTGTTTTTGTTCACAGGAGGATGGAGGAGGTCCTTTGGTTTGTAAAGACACTGCAGTCGGTGTCACTTCCTTTGGTGACCCAAAAATCTGCAATAGTCATGAACGACCTGTAGTTTATATAAAGATTTCACCATATATTCCATGGATCTGCTCCGTTATTGCAAATGTTGAGTGATTTTTGCAATGAAACAGAATGAAGTATTTGTTTAAATGTTCAATAAACAAACTATGTGTAACACATCATTTGTAAGTGGTGCTTATTATTTCAGCCCTATGAAATAATAGTAGTCTACTAATAAGGATTTAAGTTACTAAAATTGAATCAGCCACAACAGTATCAAAGTCAAATAAATACTTGATAATGATAAATCATGATTGTCAGCGTGGAAACTGAAGTGAAATGTCTAAACTTGCCAATGGTCTTCTTTCTACAGTATTCATAAAATGTGTTTGGACACTTTCTGACACTGAAGTGTTTAAAACTGAATGAATGTCATTGTATTAGATGCAGAATATCACACCAAGTAGCATTTGCAATGACACTAGGCCTAGAAAGTGTTCAAACATATTTGTCTTTCTTTTGGACAGTATATCTATAATATTATAAAAGAAAATTTAGCAAGCTTCTTTTAAATTATTTTGTGTAATAAAGTGTTTTTGTGCTCAAATAAATAAATAAACAAAATAGGCAAACAAGCATGAAAGACACTTGGTTTGGTATTTTGTAACATAATGCAAAGACATTAATACTTTTTTTTTTAACCGGGTCACTGAATGTGAAAACAGCTACAGTTGGTAAAGGGGCGGTCATGTCAGTGAAATTTTGTGGACAAAAACATCCATTGTCTATTAATGTTATGCTAGATGGAATTTGAAAATGAAGGCGAGAGGATCTAAATGCAGATGAGCTTCACTGAAGCAATTAACATGAACCAGAACGGCTGAAACCATAAACAGAAGGAAACCACACACGTATTAGCCAGAGCATGAACACGACCAGAAAAAAAAGGACCAGAGCTGAACATTGTAAACGATATTATTAAAATAATGTTTTACAATATGCACACTTGTCGAAGATGTTGAAGTCGAAGATTCAATGCTTTGATAGGCTGAGCCTGATTTGACTACCAATCTCACAGTCAAATATTCACAGAGGTGTTACTAAACGAGGATCATGTCATTTTGGCTATACAGGGGTGATTATATGTCTGATTTCAACTACCAGTTTTCTCCCAATAAGTTAATATACAGCCTATTATGATAATGCTGTAAATTAGAATGTGGAAAGAAAGAAGCTTTTAATAAATATTTTTAACGTGCCTGAATAAATCCAACCACCCCGTGACAGATTTTAAGAGCACCTATTATGCCCCTTTTTACAATATGTAAAGTGTGTCTGTGAAGTTTCTGTGAAGCACAGTGCACATAAGAGGGAAATGTTTTTGTTTCACAATTAATTGACAAATACAGTGTACAGTGTGTACAGTGTAGGCTTAGCATCAGGTTTGCTAATTTTGCTGCCCAAACATGAGACCGCAGTAGGCAAGCTTTAATACTTGGCCAAATAAATTCCTGTGCTGTGTTATTAATTTTTACTAAGCCTTCCACAGTACAAAGTGACTCTAGCCAAAGTAGTCTTGGGTGCTGTCTTATGCAAGAAGAACAGCCCATTGCCTTCACTTCAAGAGCTCTGACTCCCACCGAAAAAAAAAACGTGCTTAAATCAAGAAAGATGGTCTTAGTAATGTCTTCACTTGACAAAGATTTCAGCAGAGACTGACCACAAACCCTTGATTTCTATATTCAACAAACCTTCTACACTACCACCTCAAGGCTGTCTACAGTTTATAGCTAGGGTCTAAAATGTTCATCAGTGACATGTTAAGTAGGGCAGCTGCTGACTGTACAGGCACGGAACTAGTTTACCAGCAGCATGCCAAAAGTCATCTGCAGAAAGCAATGTACAACTCATCAACAAGGTATACCGTAATGTGACGGATCAGTGCCTGGAGAAAATCAGGGTACATATTGAAAGGTATGATGCCCTACAAGCCCTTAAAACCACTGTCCTTGCAGGCCTGATGAGAAAGAAAATAAATCCACACTAGGGATGGGCGATATGGGCTTTAAAATGTATCATGATAATTTCTGATATTTATTGCGATAACGAAATCAATGACGATAATTTAGGGAATCCGGTTTTTTTTTTTTTTTTGAGAAAAGTATTATATTTCCTATTTTTACCCAAAATAGGCTGTTGTGAGCAGTACACACAACTGTTTAATACATACTGGAAGCTGGAGGACGCCCTCCCGCATAAACTCCACATATGCATAGTAGAAGTAATGCTCCAGGAAATCACTAATATGGACAGAGGTATCCAGTGATCGCTGTAGCTGAATAAAACGCAGATAGAGAAATTAGAGGTGTGCGATACCGCTAGATTTGGTATCGATCCGATACCAAGTAAATACAGGGTCAGTATCGCCGATACCGATACCAATACCGATACTTTTTAATAATTAAGGTGGATGCGTCTTCAACCTAAATCTAAATGAATTTTCATGTTTTTGTGATTTGCATTTTGGGTTATTAATCAGTACTACAAAAGCTTTTGTTCAGAAACAACTTTTGGTTACTTCAGTTTTATTTAAATAAACAAAGTTACAAAATGATTACTTCACAAATATAAAAAATGTAAAAACAAATTCTCTTTTCAAGTAGCATGTTAACAAAAAATGCTCCTCTTTCTCTCTGCTGCCATTCTCCGCCTCTGACTGACTGCTGTTAGAAATGCGCAGCTGAGCGGCGCGCGCGCCTGACTGCTGGTGGTAGCGCTAGTGGTGAGTCACGTGACGGTACAACACAGGAGAGGGGGAGGAGAGCAGTGTCGAGCACGAGCAGCACTCCTGAGAGCTTGCTCTGCTCTGTGACAGCAGCAGCATTTTGACAAACATGGCCAGGTCGCAAAACGAGAGAAACTGAAACTTAAGTATCATCTCGGTTACGTATGTAACCACGGTTCCCTGAATAGGAAACGAGATGCTGCGGTGACGTCACCGTATGGGAACACCTTTCGGTGTGACGAATGTCTGAAGCCCAATACCATCCCACCAATTTTATTGGCCAAATAGCGATTGGCACCGCCTTACGCATGCGTACGCATAGTATACCTGAGTGCCGCGCGCTATTTCGCTCAGATTTCATGAACTGAAGAAATGCTATCAAGGTACGGAACGGCCGGGACCGCAGCATCTCGTTCCCTATTCAGGGAACCGTGGTTACATACGTAACTGAGATGTTAACTTTCATAGGTCACTTCGATGCTGCGGTGACGTCACCGTATGGGAACCCTATACCATAACGCCTGACGTACCTGATAGTTGGGACCCAAGGAAAGCATCTGCTCAAGCGGTTAGAACCCGGGAGCCAGGAGCCATCCTCACATCAAGACTGTAAAACTTGACAAAAGTGCTCGGAGAGGACCATCCTGCCGCAGCACAGACATCATATATAGAAGATCCACTGAGAAATGATTTCGATGAAACCACTGCTCTCGTGGAATGAGCTCTAATTCCTAAGGGCAAAGCGAGTCCGCGCGCCTCATAGGCTAAAGATATAGTCTCCACCAACCAATGGGACATGCGCTGCTTTGTTACAGCACAGCCTCTATTTTGTGTCCTAACAGACAACAGCTGGTCAGACTCACGCCATGGAGCTGTTCGATCAACATAAGTCTTCAGCACTCTGACAGGGCAAAGACTCAGATCTCCTAGCCCCACCTCAGCAGGGAGTTAAGCTTCCAAGACCACTTGTTAAAAGTGAAAGGGGTTCGAGGCGACCTTAGGGACATAATTAGGCCTCGGTCGCAGCAGTACTTTCACAAACCCTGGTGAAAAGTCCATGCACGAGAGCCAAACAGAAGAGCCTGCAAATCCCCAACTCTCATGAGGGAGGATAAAGCCACAAGAAGAACTGTCTTTAAAGTAGGATTTATTTTTTTTTTTCTTATAATTTCCAAGGGCTCAAATGAATGTTCTGATAGACCTTGCAACACAATGAATAAATTCCATGAAGGAACTCGTGCAGGGCGGGAAAGGCCTTAGCCGTCGCAAACCCCGTATAAAAAAGACAAAAACATAATATCCCACACAAGTACCATCTATATATACGTGGTTAGCTGAAATGGCTGCCACGTAAACTTAACCCTCTGGAGTCGATTAACGCGTATACGCGTTTTGGGGTATTTTCTCCTGATAACCCCCGAAAAGAACTTAAATTACACTTTCAGTTTTGATCGTACAGATAAGAGCAATACATCAATCGAATCTGTAAAGGGTCTACTTTTTTTTTGTATACAGACATAATAACAACAAAACTTTGTGCACTTATAAAATAAAGATAACAAACAAGGAGTGCTGTCTGCAGCCTTTGTCTGCGCTGATCTTCAGATACAAATGCGTCATTAAAATGAACTGTAACTCAGTGAATACTCAACGAAGAGACATGAGAGAGATATCTATAGAAAGCCTGACATGTCTACTTTTAAACTAAACAAGTGCTGCTGAAAACAAATATTCTGTGATAAAGTAATCCATATGAAAAACAACGCGATGTCCGTTTTTCACGTCTCACTTCATTATCTTCTAATGCAACCAACGCCCCCGCGCCGAGCGCGCTTTTGAGATTCAATGTTTCACTGAAGCGCGCGGCTTTTGAATACGCCCACACAACAGAAGACAACGCAGCGAGACTGTTTTCTTCAAGTTTTTATTATTTTACTGTTTGCTTCGCGATGAGAGGAATAAGACATAATTCACCCCAAAAAGATGTGATGTGGTTGAGGATTTGAGATTTGGATTTCCTCAGAAAAAAGAATGAAGCACTTTATTCAGCAGAGTTCATAAACATGAGTAAGTCTCTTTTTATTTATTTATATACTTGTACTAGTTTTCACATAACGTGTAAACATCTTACTAGTTAGACTTTTTCCAAAGACTTTTCCACAAACTATAATTCCTGACTAAATGTATAATCAAGTGAAATATTATGAAGTTTCAATAACAATATACACCACTATACCATTCAAAAGCTTAATGTAAATAATATAAATGTAACAATAAATGTAACTGTAACAAATGTAACAATCATTGCTGTTCTTTCAATTTATCCCCCCTAAAAAACCTAAAAAAAAAATATTCTCAGCTCTTTTCAACATTAATAATAATAATAATAATAATAATAATAATGATGATGATGATAATAATAACAATAAATGTTTTTTTTGTAGAAAATAAGATTGTTAAAAGGATTTCTGAAGGACTGTGTGACTGGAGTAATTATGCAAAAAAAACAGTTGTGAAAGTCAGCTTTGATTTTTCCTAATAAACTGTTTAAAACTGCACTCACAAGTGAATATTAAATTATGTTGTTGGATAATTAAATGTATTCTAAATAAACTACAAAAATAAAATTATTTAGATTTATTTTGTCCTCACATTCTTTCTTGTAACTCATCCCTCTCAGTGACACAGCTGACTGAATGGCTCATTATGCAGCTCATTATGCAGGCCTTTGTCTTCTCAGGTGTGAATTCATGATAGTTGACGCCTACTCGCATATGACTTTTACCAACAAAAACTGTCTTAGGAAAATTTAAATCATATATTGTTTTCTGTAAGTGAGTAAACAAGATGATTTTCACATCATTTAGAAAAAAAAAAAAATTCTAGGCTACAAGCTCCAGTTCTCAAAATTCCTGGGAACCAATTTTCTGTATGTGTTTTATTGCCTTTTTCAAGTGATTTAACATTTTTTAGTTTTTCACTTACCACGCATAACATTTTTTTTCTCAAAAACACAATCATGTACATACATGCTGCTCACATATTATTATAGCCTACTAGTTTGTGCTGATTACAGTGAGATTAGACTTTAGCCATTTAGATATTTATAAGAAACTGAAAAAAAGCACAAATGTCAGGGCATGACAAAACTTCTCCAGGCCCCAAAAATACCCTTAGACTCCAGAGGGTTAAAGAGTGGCTGGTGTTACTTCATCAGAAAAACAGTCTTGAAGAAACTCCAGTACTGAAGCCACGGGGCAGTAAACTGGATCTAAATTATGAATTCCACATCAGGCAGTAAACTGTTTCCATTTGAAAGCATAAAGCGTCTCGTAGAAACTGCCCTAGAATTCATTATAGTCTCTGTGGTTCCAACTGAAAAACCAGGACATATTAACTCACTCCGCTCAGAGGCCACGCCAACAGCTTCCATAGATCTGGCCTTGGGTGCCAAGTCATCCCTCGTGCTTGCGATAGTAAGTCCTTTCTGAGGGGAATCTCCCATGGAGAGCCCGCTACAGATTGACCAGATCAGCAAACCACGGCTGCGTGGCTCCACACTGTCCAGCCAAATTCTGGATAGCACTGCTGGAATTAGTCGAATTGGAGGAAAAGCATAAGCTGGTCCTGGGCCAATCGTGAGCTAACGCATCCAAGCCTAGGGGTGATGGAGGGCATAGGGAGAACCATAGCGGGCAATACGTAGTCGTACTCGACATGAATAAGTCCACTTTCGCTTCTCCAAATACTTGCCATATAAGGCTACCGTTTTGGGGGTGCAACCTTCATCCCCTTGCTCCAGGCTCTGTCTGGAGAACAAATCCGTTCCGAAGTTCAAGTGCCCGGGGACATGAACCACTCGGATCGACAGAAATCTGTTCTGAGACCAAGAAGAATTAGTCTCGCCAGCCTGAACAGGGGGTGAGACCGTAATCCTACTTGCTGATTCAGATACGACACAACCGCTATGTTGTCTGACCTGAGTAGTACATGACGGCCGATCAGCAGATTCAAGAAATACTGGAGAGCTATAAAAAATGTCGGCGAGATTAGCCAAGGTGGCGCTCGACCGTTAACATCCCCATCATAGAACGGCTCACTGCTCGGGCAGTATGTTTGGTAGCACTTAGCGCCAAATCTGTTGCCCCCCGCAGCTTTTTCACAGCCTCCGGTTGTGATATCTTTCTCGTTAGAACCGCCATCAAGTGAAGTAAATTTGCCGAGATTATATGCGACTCGACACGCCTTCGAGAGGGGGCGAGACTTTAGGCCGCGGCCGAGTTTGGCGCGATACGTTCGGTTAGAGAGTTCGTCCACCGGCGGCATCGCTGTATAACCGCGGTCCGCCATGTCAGCAATGGTGGCGAAACCCGCGGCGTTCGTGACGCGCGCTGATTAAGGCTGCTTCCAGAACCTCGAAACCTCTTGGTGGAGGTTCGTGAAGAAGGGTAGCGGCTCACAGGGGGGATAATTTATCCACCACGCGGGTAACCACATTCAATAGCTCACTGAGAAAGGGGAGGCGCGTTTCTCCTGTCCGCTCGGAGGGAGAGAACCGCATGTGCCGGCCAGAGCGTACTCTGAGTCTGAAGCCGCGGTAGACAAACATAGTTTGTAAAGCAAATCTGCTGATTTAACACACTCGAGTGGGGAAGAGCGAGCGAAGTGGAAAAACTCCAGCGCATCACTGTCCTCATAGTCCGAGCCGCACACATCGCCCCAAACCACCGTCTCGTGCGGCGCCCCAGCGACCGCAGAAGCGTAACGGCGGGGGTTAGACACGAGGCGACCTAGAGAAAATACACTCCCGATCACAGAGAGAACATGCAGAGAGGCTGCTAAACGAACCTCTCATGAGTGCCTCCCCGTGATAAACCCGTTATACGGCTCTTACCTTTCGTTGACTCATCGCGTCCGCGAAGAGTAGTTGAACACTGCTCGAAGAAAAAACCGCTGAGAACGCGAGATGGTTTCCTTAGGGCACAGATGATTCGCTTTCCTGAAGGAAATGAAATCTGAGCGAAATAGCGCACGGCACTCAGGTATACTATGCGTACGCATGTGTAAGGTGGTGCCAAGCCTTTATCACTGTATATAATGCTATAAAATAGTATGATTTCTGCCTTATTCTGATACGAAAGCACATCTGATCTAAAAAAATAAGTTATTTCAAACACTCGACTATGTTATGAAGTTAATATGTAGAAAAAGCACGTCAATGAATAATATCTTTGTTGGACAACAGGTTTGTAACGAGTTGTAACGCAAATCTTTCAAATTACCTTTTTTTGTTCGTTATCTGTCATTTCGAAGCTTAAGTTAGATACGTTTTTCTTTAGCTTTAATTTGCCTAACTATCGATCTGACCCTGTAGATGCCATAATTCTACTCTGTCTCTCCCACTTTTCGTTTTTTTTTTTTAAATGGTGGGCGTTTATGCAGTTGACTATATCAGTGCTGATTGGGGAGAACGGAGGTGCGCTTACTTTATTGGTTAGTAAGACTGCCACTTAAGGCTGGAAGTCATGCATATGCTATGGAACAGCGTAATATCACGTCCACATCGCAGGCTTTGTGATTAGCAAATCGCAACATCTCAAATCATGATTCGATTAATCGCACAGCCCTACACTGGACACTGCTATAAGTTAATTGGCAATAATCTAAGTGATAAAAATGACAGTTTACTCATATTACACAGCCTGCAGATCACAAGCGATGACATAGTGGACTGGAGACTGTCTGACCCACAGTAGGGGTGGGCGATATGAGCTAAAATTCATATCACGATATTTTACGTGATACACAATACTGATATTATATTGTGATATGAGAAAAAAAAATTACAGGCAAAATATTTTAACCTTATATAACTAAAACAAATTGAGGGATTGGACATATACCTGAAAAGTCTTGTGCTCACCAAGGCTACATTTATTTATTAAAAATACATTAAAAAACTGTACTGTTGTGAAACAGTCAATTTTAAATTATCTATTTGAATGTTTTAACAAAAAAGGCTACTGTATTCCTGTGATCAAAGCTACATTTTTAGCATAACTACTCCAGTCTTCAGTGACACATGATCCTTCAGAAATCATTCTAATAGGCTGATTTGCTGTTCAGTAAACATTTCTGATTATTATCAATGTTGTAAAATTTGTGCTGCTTAATATATCTGAGGAAACAATTTTTTCATGATTCTCTTATGAATATTTGAAAAAGTCCTTTGTGTCAGAGTGCTGGAGTTCATCAGAATAAAACACGGCATCAGTTTATTGTCATGGATGTGTTGTGTCGCGTTGCGCCGCATCCACACCATAGAACATCAGGGTTCTATTTGCTTTTGTCACATCGCGCCGCTCGCGTCTGGTGTATTTTATGAATCTTAAGTATATTCATAATCCGCTTTACTTTTACCCGGGAAGATTACGCAGTGTAGTCTTTATCACCCTGCAGAGGTTTCTTTTGCAAAATAATCTGCTGACTGTACACTGACCCTCAGCCTTGATGCACCCCCGATTTTGGGAACCACTGGAGTAGGCAATTTGCGCTCTATTAATTTGGTTTGTTACGATACTTTATGTGTTTGATTACTAATGCCTGTGTAGTACGGCGTTGCACACAAAGGACAAAAATGTTCAGTCTCGACTCGATCATTTGTGTTAAAATTTTCAAAAAAATACAAAAAGTAAATATATATATACATATACAGTACAGGTCAAAAGTTTGGAAACATTACTATTTTTAATGTTTTTGAAAGAAGTTTCTTCTGCTCATCAAGCCTGCATTTATTTGATCAAAAATACAGAAAAAAAAAAATGTAATATTGTAATATATTATTACAATTTAAATAATTGTTTTTTTAAATGTATTATACTTTAAATTATCATTTATTTCTGTGATGCAAAGCTGAATTTTTAGGATCATTATCACATGATCCTTTAGAAAAATCATTCTAATATGATGATTCATTATCAAAGTTGGAAACAGTTCTGCTGCTTAATATTTTTTCAGAACATGTGATACTTTTTTAGGATACTTTGATGAATTAAAAAAAATAAATAAATAAAAGAAGCTATGTTTTTTGAAGCTATGAAATTTTTTTTCTTTCTTTTTTTAAATAAAATCAATACTTTTATTCAGCAAGGATGTGTTAAATTGATAAAAAGTGATAGTAAAGAAAATATATTATTAGAATATATATTATTAGAATTTTTTTATTTTGAATAAATGCAGTTCTTTTTAACCTTTTATTCATCAAATATAGCAACAATAGTTCTGAGCAATCCATTTCACTATTTTTCTCTGGGTCTCAATCGGGCTCAAATTGATAAGCAATATTGACGACCCCATTGTTTACTGGAGTAAACCGGAGTACATGCCCCTGAGCTTAAGGGTGTGATGTTTAGACACACACTAGGTGGTTTAGCGAATCACAACACACTTGGCCAGTTAACCAATCTAAGCCCATTGCGTATTTCTAAGGGAGGGGCTTCATAAAAACAGGAAGTCATCGGATAGGAACATTATGTGAAAAATAATGCTTTTATTTATTTTTTTAAACGAAGCATTAACATGTTAGACTGCACCCATAAACATAATCTAGCATAGAATTTTTTTTTTTTAAAAACACCCCTTTAAATAAGGGTGTAAAAACCTTTTGGTGTCAGGGACAAAAAGTTATTATCACCAAGTTGCTATGTGCAGAGATGCTCAAATGCATACATTCAAGCCATGTAGAAGGTGATGCATGTTATCGTCAAACTTGTGACACGTATTGGTCTGGTTTGCAAGCAGAAATCAAACACTTTGTGAGTAACTGTTGACTTGCAATGAATTCGCACACAATCAACAGAAGGAAATAATGCTATCTCATGACATCCCCTGCTGGCCATGGCAGATTATCAGCATGGACTTGTTCAGTCATCGGCAAAAAGACTATTTTCCAATTCTCCGATTTTTAGATAGGGTGATCACAGATAATGGCCCTCAGTTTGGTACTGTGTTTAGGTGAATTTGAGCGAATTTTAACTTCATCACTAAGACATATTAAGTTAAATGGGGTTGGCCATCAAGATTCCTAAGATTGCGTTTAGTGACTGGGGTTGTGGAGCGGCTTAGCTACCACAAGCAGTTGGTGAAATCGTATTATGAAAGGAAAGTTAGCTCATGATCTGTTAGAGCTGAACACAGGTGAAAACCCTGCACTCTGGAGGGTCAGCACCCGTCTTCAGAAAGTGATACCATGCTCTTATCTTGTGAATGTGGGTGGATCTTTATATAGATGCAACAGAGTGCAGCTAGCAGAGGCAGAATCAACCTCTGTACAAGCATTGGACAGGAATGAAACAAAGTTGCCTTCTTTGCTGGAAAGGAGTGTTGCAGAGGCCCCTTCATCTGCTCACTCAGCGCTTGTGAAGTCCTTCAACCAACTCAGTCAAAACCTCATCATCAGAAGAACACACATAAACTAGTCCTGGCCGATTGTCCAAGCCACCCAAGAGGCTTGATTTGTAGGTATCTTATTGGTTTGCACTTATTTTCCCGTGTAATGCATAGCTGGCTAAAACCCCCTAGATCAGCCTACCATTAGCCACGCCCCAAACTCTCGCTATTGGTTGAGATGGAAAGATGTTGACAAATCTGTTTTGATGGTGCCTGCTATGCTCCATGTTTACAGTTTTGGGCAGGATAAACCCATGAATGGTATATCTTCAGTAGTCCACGAACAATAATCAGTGATTAACAATAAAAAATAATTATAGATGGTAATTAAGGCATAATGTGCAGGCAGTGCAAAAATATTTACTTTGAATTTGTTTTTCAGCATGTTGATAACAAAATTTGTGTTTTGTAGGGCTGTGAATCTTTGGGAAAACTGCAAATCGATTCGATTCACGATTCATATGGTTTCAATTTGATTCAAGAATGATTTTTGCATATTCAGAATGATTAGATTCGATGCGATTCACAATTAAATTCGATGTAATTGGATTAACGATTCAATTCTGCATACTTTAAGTGCACTCACAGGATTATTTTAATGCTTACCCTAAATTCTTTAAATGCTTAGTAAGGGGGCAAATTACACAGCATCCTTTAGGAGTCAGAGAGTGAGAGCAAAAAACACTTCAGCATTACTTAAATTTAATTAACAAAATTTATACCAATTTAGTATAGGGTACTAACTTTTTTTTTATTATTAAGTACACATAAATTTATTTGATATGTATTTATACTTAGCATGAAATAAATTTATTTCAAATACATTTTGGTATATTTATTTTTCACTAGGGTATAACCAAGATTTATAAAAGGCTTTAAAAGTATTATTTCATGTTAACTACTGTGTAGCATACTGTGAATGTAGTCTATATGGTAACATTTTAAGTCACACCTTTGCATGATCTGAGTTTCTTTATCTTATTTTAATAAAATAAAATGCTACAGTATTTAACTTTTCCTTTCTATAGGCTTATGATGATTCTTAAAGAAAACCCACCCAATAATGTATCTGTTTGCTATAATAACAAACACAACTTTCATGCATCTGATTGACAGATAAACCTTGCACTCTTATTTCAGGGTTGTTAATGCTGTGGTTATTTTAATGATTACCTTTGTACATTCAGTTTAACAACAGTTAAAGGTCATTTATCATTCAGTGGAACTGTGCGCATGCTTTAAGACATTTGTATTGTTTTGGCTCTGTGCATGCAATAACTACTCAGTCAACCAATGGTATGACCGAGAGCCACTGAAAAACTACAGAAAAGTAAAACTACTTGACTCTAGCCATGAGTATTACACATTGGCCATTTCCATATACTGACACTGAGAAACACAAAATACAGCCTGAGCTACATGCATCTTTTATATTGCGGTTTCATATAACAGATGCTGCAGACAACAACAGTGTTACTGACACAAGTTTGTCATGAGTGCTGCACATTGCAAGTAAGACAGTTTAGTCTCAACTGCAATGATGATGAGTTAAAATCATAATATCCTAATTTTAAAGCATCTATAATAATGTTATTGTTCATTATACTAATAAGACCTTATTGTCTAGAAATGGGAAACTAACAGTTGTGGTTGGTGCATGAGCTAAAAAAGAAAGAAAGGTCTGTCTGCATTGGTGTGAAGTCCAACCACAAGCATCCGGACTTCTAACATACACACTCAAGAATGTCATTATGCTTTTTTCTTTCTTTTATGATAAAAATCATTAGAATATTAAGTAAAGATCATGTTCCATGAAGCTATTTTGTAAATTTCCTACTGTAACTATATCAAAACTTAATTTCTGATTAGTAATATGCATTGCTAAGAACTTAATTTGGACAACTTTAAGTGAAGTGAAAGTGAAAGTGACATACAGCCAAGTATGGTGACCCATACTCAGAATTCGTGCTCTGCATTTAACCCATTCAAAGTGCACACACACAGCAGTGAACACTCACACACTGTGAACACACACCGAGAGCAGTGGGGGCAGCCCGGGGCGCAGTTGGGGGTTCGGTGCCTTGCTCAAGGGCACCTCAGTGGTGGTATTGCCGGCCCGAGACTCAAACCCACAACCTTAGGGTTAGGAGTCAAACTCTCTAACCACTAGGCCACAACCAGATATTCAAATAGTTTTATCTCCTAACCATACATCAGTGAAATCTTTTTTATTCTGCTTTCAGATGATTTATAAATCTCAATTTTAAAAGACCGGTTTTGTGGTCCAGGGTCATATCTAAAAAATGTTAAGACACAACTTGAGTAGTAAGATTGTGTTCAGTTTTAACCCTTTCTTCCATTTTGTATTTTTGGGTAAAAATAAGAAGCATTTCTTCCGGTACTTAGTGTCTTTCATTCCAACTAGACATGTGCCCGTATTCGGTAATGCGATATCACGGTAATGAATATGTACAATATTGTTATCGTGGGCACTTCTAAATACCATGAATAACTATATATTACAAATTATTCAGAATTTGGAATGCATTTTAAGAATACTTTTCCCATCAACTGGTAAAAATGCTCAACACTGCTGTATGCTGCTTGAAAGACACGTGTGCACTCTGATGTAAACAAGCATGCATGAGAAGCACATGGGGGAACACATGAGAGACTCGCTGAATGAAAGCACATTCACTCTCTGACAGCAGATGGCGCTAAACTGCAGCAAATGCAGCCCTTACCCTGGAAACCCCATAAATAAAGCAGCTATGCTACTTTCTAAAACATATTTAAATAATTTTTAAATATCCATTCAGATTTGTGCATTCGCTATGGTGTTCATCACAAATACTTAAATATTTAGACTTAATAGGCTATTTATTTTCAAACTTTTTTTTAATTTTATTTTAATCTGGACTACAACATGCCCTAGATATTGTTTGAAAGTGTTTTGATTCTTTATTGTTCATTCACACTTTACATGAGGGCTTCATTAGTTAAAATTTGTTCATTCATTGGTTAACATAAACTGCCAAATAAAAATTCTTCTGAACATTCATTGATCTTAGGTATTCTAATATTTAATAATATGTTGTTAAAATCATTTGCAACTGTGTTATTTAATGAGCTAACATGAACTAAAACTTGTATTTTTTAACATAGATTAATAATTTCTGTAGCAAATGTAGCTAATTTGCGACAGAGAGTGACTCTAGCTTGTAGACGCCAGACCACTGATTCGACTAACCTGCTTTCCTGCAGTTCGTGTTCTTCTGACTTCTGAAATATAAAAACTCAAGCAAAGTACAGATACTCCAAAAAAATACTTAATATACCACTGACTGTTCGGTTACAACAGCTACAGTTTATGGTAAACATTTTATGGCCAGATCAGCAATGTTTTTTCGAGCAAAAAGGCCCATTGCCTATAGTGTAGCAATGAATGAAGCACAGCTCACGAAGTTACTTTCAAAAGAATTGTTTTTTTTTTTTTTTTTTGGTTAACAGCTTGTATGTGGCAAATTCCTTATCGTGTGGATTCCTATCAAAATAACATGATTTTGCCCACTAGAGTTCAACAAACAATGGTAAATGTGATCACACTAAAAACAATTCCTAAGCTACATTTAAGAGGAGTGAGGAACAGGTCTTTCTCACCTCTGAGGTCTTTTGTTTTGTTTACAAACTGTCTTTTATGCGAAAAGATTATTGCAACCTGTTTTATAATATCACTTTTCCGTACATATATGACAATATTTGTGGTAATAAACTGTAAAATATTAAAGTACCAAAATGTATGCCGACCTGCTTAATACTTCAAGACCAAACTATCTGTGGCCAAGAACAGTATTCACTCAGCATTTACAACACAAACTGAAAAAACGGGGCAGCTCAGTGTCAAAACTCACCCTTTTATTCATAGTGTTTGTTAGTGAGAGCTCACTGATTGTCTTCATTATGACCATCATCTCTCTGCTCCTGCTGGCCTCTCTGCTGCCACACCTGACCTTAAACGGTGAGACTGATTATCCCAGACTGCATATTATGCTGATTTTTACAAATATTTAATTGGTATGTGCAGAACAAGCCAACTTAGAGCTCTATCTCTCTCTCAGCTTGTGTTAATGTGGGTAAAGTGAACAGCAAAGAAGCAACCTCCAATACATATAAGATACGTGGTGCATTCCTGATTTCTGATCAGTTTGTCTTGACTGCTGCACATTTTCAAAAGAAGTAATACTTTTGTTTTGCAATATTGATTGATTAACAAATACTAATTATTGATGACTGAGCTTTTAGATGAACTGACAATAGCATATGGTTTGCAAAGTTTTGATGTCAAATCAGTATGCTGAATATGCTTTTAAAAGAATACATGAAACTAAGAAAAATGTTCATTATACTTCCAAGACTTTCCTTCAACATAAATTAGATACTGACAGCTGTTGAGAATGAGGGATCTGTCCACATTGGAGCAGTCTGAGTGCGCCTTGTCAAGTCCTAGTTTTTTATCAATTGAGTTTTATTCATAAGTTTGTGTAAAGTCAATATTAAATGTGTTCTGAGTTTATCACAGAACAGAAAAATGTGTTATTAACCACTCAGCCAAATTTGAATGATAAAAAAAACCGCCAAGTAAATAAAATAAGCTATCAAAATCTCGAAAATAAGCAGTATTCCTCTGCTCTCAAATGCTGGGGGGCGCTGAAACCACACCCACTCGCAGAAAAGCTGCCATTTCTCAACTGTCTTTCTCTGCAGCTTTTTTAAATGAGGAGACCGAGCTGTTTTGTAAATTATTGCAACCAGGTATAATGCATTTACGTGACGAAAGTATAGCTAGCTAGCAACCTCTAGGCTGTAGTATCGAACGGCAGTAACTAGCAACTGAGCTGGCAAACCACTGCGCTGTAGTTATTAGGTGTGTTCGACTTGAAGCAGAGCCGTACAGAACGTTCAGTGTATGACATGAGAGTAAATCAAAAGCATGAAAAGCTCTCAATACTGTAGCTCTGTACTTGTATGTCACACACCAACTGATCTGTGCAGTGCTGCTTCAAGTCAAATACACGTCTTAAGGGAGGGGCCATGCTCAGTGACTCCATTTCATCATCAAGTCATGATTTTAGCAACGCCCAAAAAAATCTGAACATGAAAATGCTGAAAACCTACTCCACAATTAAGTAGGCTACTACATAGTTCACAGTCTTTGTACATGTTTTCTGCAATGCATTTCTAACATTTATGTGTTTAGAAACAATTCCCAGAATTGACTTTACACTGATTTTAAGTGGGAGATGTTTATTAATGTCTTTTTATATTCATTTTATTTTGTTAAACCCAACTATGATATTTTAAACCACACACGACATACACAAATCCTTACCACAAACCCCAAAAACTCAAACACAATTACTTTCATCCTGGCCCGGGCGAGTCCAAGTACCCCAACTCTGCATCGGAGTGAAGTCCTACCACCAGTATCCGAACTACAGCAGTGATTCGTAAGTGAATGACATTGTGCTTTTCAAGATAAAGTACGAAATATACTCAAGGCAGCACTTAAATAAATAAATAAATACATACAATAAATAAATAACTTAAGGTGATCTGAAAAGTAGCACTCAGGCCACCATTAATTTTGAGTACACTCTCATTGTTCCTATACAACACCCCAATCATTTTAATAAAACTTGGACTGAAAAACCAAACTCTCTTAGTGCTGGCAGAGATAGTTATGCTCAACCCGGTCAAAAAGCTTTTTCTTGGTCCAAGAAAATGAGACCAATGTTAAAACCAAATGATCTAGATCAGGGGTAGGCAACGTCAGTCCTGGAGTGCCGATGCCCTGCAGAGTTTAGCTCCAGCCCTAAAAAAAACCTCACTTGTCTGTAGCCTTACAGAGTCCACACTTCGGTGATGTCATGTAGTGCAGACCTATAGGGCCCTTGGCGCGAGTCCACGAGGGTGCACTGAGAAGTATTTTTGGGACAGACTCGATCGTCAAGCCGGAAATAACAGTCTGGTTGTTTTTTGACAGGAGCTGAGGTTAGGTGGGAATATGCTGCCTATGTTGCATTTGACTAAAATTACAATTTTAACACATAATAAACATGTGCGTGAGTTTCAGATGAATTTACAGGTTTAAATATGAATACTAGGGTTTACATATGACTCAGTAAAGCCCTGACATTCGGTTCTATTTATTTAATGAATCATAATGTGATCGTATTATTCAATGCACTATTATTATGTTTGAGATATCAACCACTGGTCGATGACCATAATGTTTGTATAAACTGTAGGTAACAGCTGGTAAAATGTACACCTAGGTCATAAAAACCATAATGATACCTACCTTTTTTTTTTATACAATATACAATAATAGACAGAAATTTATATATTAATGCATAGAAAAAAAACATGCCAGAGTGTACAAACCATTGATTGATTCATCAAAAAAATGAATATTCTTTAAAAATATGACAAGTCTTCCTTGCTTTTTTATTTATAATGTTCTCCAAACTGGTGCAGTAGTCTTTTGTCTCCTGAAGCCTGAAAAATTAATAAAATTTGACTTGGATCCTGACCATTTCTTCTTATGTATATGAAATTTTCCCAAAATAATAAACAATTGTACAATAAAATTAAAATTATTATTATTATGTGTTATTTTTCATTGGAATAATACATAAATGTTATATTTTAAATTAAATAATTTTGATATATGTGTTTTTCCTTCTAATTAAATTTTTCCACATCCACCCAAAAAAATTTTGTGTATATACAATTACAAAACAGATGGACAATAGATTATTTTTCCATTGAGCAAAATCACATGAATAATGTTAATCAATCTCTAACTTAAACCTCTCTAACAACACTTTTAGCTGGATATATACCATGTAAAATTTTAAATGTAACCTCCGTAACACGCGGTATTCACAAATTTGTGTGATCTCTGAGTACGAAGGTTTTTACAAACAAATCATGATTCAATAAAACTTTAAAAAAATTCTGAAGACAATCATCTATTGCATTCTGAAGACAATCATCTATTGCATTACATAAGAAGAAGCTTTTAAACTTTTGTGAATCAATTGTTTTGAAACTGGTTCGGAGTGCGTATCAAACTGCCAAAGTCAGGTGATTTCAGTAAACAAGGCTTCATTACATCATATTTGTTTAGAAATTTCTATGGTCTACCCTTGGGGGATGATCTCTGTAAACCCCTGAATCATGCAAGTTCATCGAGATCGCCCCCCAGCGGCGAACCATTGAACCTGCGTCTATGGTTTTTTCAATATATTACACAGAGACTTCATATTTATATGGTAATGGTATTTTATTAATTTTATTGAATTTAATGTATTCTACTTTCACATAAAACATTTGCAATGTTTGTTTTTAAAAGCTGATTTAATGCACAATGTTTAAGCCTGTAGTGGTGTCGAGAACTCTAAGGGCAGAGTTTAATGATTTTTAAGTGGGTACCAAAAAAATATATGGAGTCAGTACCGTATATAAAAATAATACAGGCATAATTAATCTGAAAAAAACAGTCCTTGCGCATTACAGGGAAAATAATCTTCAGATTTTTTACAGTTGGTTTGACTACCTTTAGATCAAATGGTGTTGTCGTTAATGGATTTCAATAAAGTCATACATTTGGTTTTTTTGTTGTAAAATTAATTATAAAATACATGAAATGCCAATTCCAAAAATGGAGCTTGTGCACTAAACAGGGGTGTTTCCTGAAACATGTTATTATTGGTTTGATAGTATTATGTAGTTAAGTTTTGTTTAATTAAATTTACATGGCTAATTTCTATAACTATTTCTAGAAATTACGCCTTGTGCAACGTAAGGGCATATATTTTATGGCTATCTCAAGTTAGTTTGGACTAAACATAACCAGGCGCAAAGAGTTAGGCTATGTATTAGCGAATTGGTATTAACCCGAATGTCTAATGAATGTCAAACTAACTTTACCGCAGATAAGCACGATTTATGACGATTCCACTCGCAATAATCAAATTAACTTTGTTCACGTCATCTAGGCACAAAATAATTGCGCTGCTCATTCTGGATCCTGACAGAACCAACAACCTGTGCGACTGATAAACTGCATTTTTCACGGAACAGCGTTCCGCGGAGCAACTTGCTTGATCCATTTCAGACGCTGCCGTTCTCAATTCAAGCACAGGCTGATCGACAGCGTCCCTTGCTTTTCACAGCTGTACGCAAACCCCCAATACAAAGCACCAGCAGCTCTACCAGATTACAAGAAAAGGTTAGAAAAGAGAGAAAAAAAAACTCACTCAACTCGCAGCAAAAACGCTCTCACTCCAAACACGGTCCAACTCCGACCCACTCACTGGCACCATGTGCACTCTCAGAGAGAGAGAGAGAGCAGAGAGAGAAAAAGCTTTTCATTTACAAAAAAATCACCCATTTACAATTGCATAGCCTCAAGTAACAAGTTGCAAGCTAAATACAAATCAATAAGGTGTACAAATTAACTTATCTTTAAAAAATTGCACACTGAGCATCATTACAGCACCAAATATTTTCAAAAGAAAGAAGATCATCAATACATTTATAGTACATACAAATCATTAAAAACTTCTAGATTGCACCAGGTTGAAAAACATTGCAACAATATGTTGTGCGTATAGCCTGTTCAATTTTCTTTATCCTGCTCAAATAGATGGACATTTTTGCTTGTCTCGCCATAAAATTAAGCAGTTTACAGATTGTTTCTTAGAAACATATTTACAACCTTAAATGAAAAATCTCTTGTTGAGAATACTACATTGCAATTTTTAAAAACACCTTTAAAACAGGAAAAACAGTATGTTCAAAGTCTATGACAGTTTTAAAGGAAACACTCCACTATTTTGAAAATAGGGCTCATTTCCAACTCCCCTAGAGTTAAACAGTTGAGTTTTACAGTTTTTGAATCCATTCAGCTGATCTTCGGAACTTTTAGCTTAGTTTAGCATAGATCATTGTATCTCGATTAGACCATTAGCATCTCGCTCAAAAATGACAAGTTTGTGATTTTCTAGGCCGATGTGGTTAGGTATAGTCTCATTCCGGCGTAATTAATCAGGACCAACTTGTGCTGCCGTACCATGGGGTGCCACGCCCAGCAGAGCAATGATTATTACGCAGCGCCTGAAAATAGTCCCAGCTAGGTAACTTCCAAGTATATGAAGTGCCACGTAGAATTTAAATCAAACTTCACTTATCAATACATACATAAACACGTTGCATATACACCTATAAATTACTCCACATCTACATGGATGTTCAAAAATACATATATGAATATATGTTGTCACACTAATATGAAACCATGCCAATACATATTATGTTAGTAATGAATGCATATTACACTTGTGAAATAACTTGTGTATACATTCAAAGTGGATGCATGTACACCTATACACTACTCGCAAACATGACATCTAAGCCAAATCTCGATGCCTTCCGTTTGCCTGAAAAGTTAACGCAAGTCCACATATGGAATCATTTGCATATATGTATGTACACAACTAAAGCATACATCTTTCTTATCTGAATTGTATACATTAGTGTTTTTTATTTTGCATGTATGCGTGAGTGTTTTATGGATGTGTATGCGCAAAATAATGCATGTGAACTAGCAAATTATAGTATTTTTATTAAAGGGACATTATTTATTTATAAACGAACATTATTTTGTGTATTTAGGTGTAATGCAATGTGTTTATGTGGCTTTAAGGTTCAAAAAACACATTCTTTGTCCACATACGTACCTTCATTGTTTCTCTGCCCTGACAGGACAGGAAAGTTTATTTTACGTGACATATAAACAATCGATTTTCCACATTTCCCAAACAGCGGAGGGAGCTTCATACACAGAAAATAACTTGCAACCGGTCTTCTGCCATCCCATCCTTGTACTTCCTAGAAGTTCAGTCTGTCCTTGATGTTTCTTCTTGGATGAGAAGTGGCTTCTTTGCTGCCACCTTTCTTGACACCAGGAGGCCATTGTCCAAAAGTCGTCTTGGCCATCGCTGTGCGTGGCAGATGCTCTCACACCAAACCTGCTGCCGTTCCTGAGCAAGCTCTGCCACTGCTGGATGACATGATTCCTTAGCTGATTCCTCAGGAGGAGACGGGTCCCTGGTGCTTGCTGGACACTCTGGGAGTCCGTGAAGACTATCTATCTCCTGCAGTGCACAACCTCTCTCCTTGAAAGGTCTTGATGATCCGGTAAATGTAAATGTGCCTTTCAGTGTGCAAATATATGTTTTGTTGCAATTTCCTTGCTGTTGAGGCCATTTGATGCAAAGTATTGATGGCGCACATATTTCTTTGGAGGTACCAGGATAATTTGGCCTTTTTTTTTTAGTGTCACTGTCCTTCCAGAGTTCAGCACCCAGTTCCTAATCAACAACTATTACCTGTAGTTTTCAAGTAAAATTCTGCGACTATTTTTACCTGGGTGGGGGTTTGATTGGGGTTGGAGCTTACCGCTGCAGGATGATGGCCCTACTAAACGTGCAGGAGTGGTACCCACTGTTTGCCATAGATGTAAAGATATGTCAAACTAAATATAATGATATATTACGTTTTATAAGTGAATATTAACATTTGCTAACTGCTTTTAAATGCACAATATCGTTAAATCAGAGCCAGGGCTCAGGGCCTGATCCCATTAGACAGCAATAGCTCAAATCCCAGCTCAGGCATATCGAATCTATAAATTCAGTGGCCCTGCTTTCTGAGAAATGTTTTTTAATGAAATGACATGAAAAGTGATGAACACATTTCTTTGCCGGAGTCGGGTGGGTTTGTACTGAGAAGAGATCAGAAAAAGATTTTGCTTTTTAAATAAATAAAAAATATAAAAACAATTTGATATATATAATAATCAAGGGAAGTAATTTGTCATTTATATCCTGTTTGTCATATTATTTGCTGATCCAGTGGTCTTTTTGATTCATTTGCTGTGGCAAATTACTTTAAAATAATTGAAATAAAATCATAGAAAAAAAATAGCAACAGGATAACCTTACATAATGTGCTACAAAAAAGTTTCTGATCGCCGACCATGTCCTTAGTCATCATTACTCCCTGGCATAAGAAAGGGTAGAGGAAATCTGTCCTCAGCTAATGAACATCCTGCATTATGCATCAACAGATTTGCCAAAAAAAAAAAAAAAAAAAAAAAATTTTTACAGCTACATTTAGTTCTATGCATGCTTCATTTTGTATATCTTTAGTCTGAAGGTAAGACCGGAAGTATTAAGAGGAACAATATCTTTTCATCACTGTCTCACATTGCAAAAAAAAAAAAAAAAAAAAAAAAAACAGAACTTGAGAACTCCCAGTCTCCACCCACCATCGGTCAATATATACACAGTGATCTCCAGTGAGAGCCCATTTATTGTCTTCATAATGATCATCATCTCTCTGCTCCTGCTGGCCTTCTGCTGCCACACCTGACCTTCACTGGTGAGACTGATTAAAAACAGCACATTATTCAAATGTTTTAAGAAACATTAACTGTTTATTTACTGAAGAAGCTGATTTGGCACTATCTCTCTCTCAGCCTCGTAGGAATGTGGGTATAGTGGACGGCACAGAAGCAAAACCCCACTCCAGACCTTACATGCTTTTTTGTTTCTGTTCGTCCGAATAAGACATTACATATCTGGTAGATCTCTCATTTCTGATGAGTTTGTGCTGACTGCTGGTCATTGCAGGAAAATCGTGGTGAGGGTCTTTTTTGTGTAGTTAAGGCCAATTTTGGCTGATTATAGTGACTGCTGTCGCATTGTATGATGAACAAAAAACTGAGCATCCCTTGACTTTCTTTCAACAGATCTCAGATTCTGGACAGCTGTGGTTGTTGCTCATGACTCGGCGAACAGTAAGAATTCAGATCGTGATCGAGCGGAAGTCCGAGCATCCCACATCCAAGCTTATATTGATTCATCTTCCGGAATGATGACATCATGCTTTTGAGGGTAAAAACTTGCATTACATTTCGCTGTTGGATAAATCTACAAGCATCACTATAATGAACAGAGCAGTTCAGGTTTATGAAAGATGATTAAATTAGTTTAGTTATAACAGCTTTTGTTTTTTTGACTTCCAGTTACAGGAAACAAGTCAACTAAAACAACGCTGTTAAATGGATATCCTTACCAAGAAACAGGTGAAGCTGTGTCGAGGTGAATAATTACTCTCGCAGTGTTGCGGGACTGGGGGACACTTGCAGACTAATGGCCCACTGAGCCGGCTTCTAATGGAGGGCTAAACGCAATAAATGAACAACAGCGAACGTTACAAGAGGTGGGGACAGACTTTACTACTCAGTCGAACAGATGATGTGCACACGTGGCAATGGTGGATCCTGCCGTGTACGCGTACAAAAAGATGATTCACACACTTTGATTCTTATGTTAATTTATGAACTGAGAATCACCGGTACATTATATGGCACTTTATTGACTTTTTTTTCTCTCTCTTAATTATGGGGATCCTTTGGGGTCCTTTGGTTTGTGGAACACACTGTCGCAGTTGGCTCAAGCAGCATTTGGATATCTATCCCCTTTGCAAATTCACCCGAGGAAACCAAAGGTGTAGCTTAAGTTAGATTTCAAATTTGTTGTATTCCATGGATTAACAGCATAATTAGAAATTAGAAAACAGCAAAACGAGAAACCAAATGTGTATATTAAGATTTCACCATATATTCCATGGATCAACAGCATAATTAGAAATGGAGAGCTTAGGTGTGTCAGGTTCTTGATATTCTTTATAACCTTGTCTTAATAAAAAGTATCACTTGGCAATCATCACTCCATCAAAGTGTATTTACTGTCAAAGAGACATATATGTTCCTGTATGTGTGGGTGGGGTGGTCTGTGTGCAGTATATCTCAATAACTGTATTCGAATATTTAGCTCTCATATATAAAAGGACGAATTCAAATTATTTGTTGATTTCCGAAAATAGGGCTTTAAAGTAAAAGACATTTATTTTTAACTCAAGTTGTGTCTACCATTTCCTGAACAAGCTGGTGATTAGACAGTAAACAACACTACACATGGTTTAAACTTATACATCAAGGGTTTCTTTTGAGTTGAAAGCATGTGATTAAACAAATTAAAGCCATTTAAGCTCAAGCAGAGCAAAGGCAACAACTCAAAGCAGAACATGTCAATTCCAGTCCAGAGTCTTTTGCCCTATAAATGGGATTATCGTGCGTTTATTATATAAAATTGATAAATGGTGGGTAGTATTGGCCGAAACCAAAACAAAACTGGTAGCAAAACCGCAGTAAGGGCCCTGTCTATACTGAGGGAGGAGACGAGAGAGGACGCTCAGTGCACCGGGACAGGCCATTAGCCGTGAAAGCTGAGAGTGACAAACAGAAGGATAGAAATTGTGGCTAAAAAAACAAAAAGAGTGAACAAAGGTCTGCAGGACAAAAAGAAGGCTTACAAACGAAGGCAACAGAAGTAGGACCCATGTACTTCTACAGGATCAGCTTTTCAGTGCTGGAGAAACTCTCAAGGAGTGGGAAGGTCATGATCAGCTGCAGCGGTGGTTGCTTTTGTGTGCTTCTCGGCAGGTGAGAAACAATTGCTATGTTTGCTTTGTGTAACAGATCTACATATATGCTGGGCTTTGCTTGACTATAAGCCAGTGTCAGGTTCACTTGTTTGTTCATCTGCACTCCGTATCCCACATAGCAAATGTTTCTGGCCAGATCCGGGCAATAATCACTTTTCCCCAGGCAAGTGCCTTAAATAATGACGGCCAGAATTGGCCCAGAACTGGCTTAAGGACACGAGCCACATATGCGGCCATAACGGCCGAATCTCAGACATGTTAGGGGTGTAGTCACACCAGGAACGTCGCTCGTCACGTGCTTGGGCTCCGGACCCAAAGTACATGTTATTTTTTTGTTTCGGTAGCGGTTCGCTTTCACCTCCCTTTTGCAAGGTGAACCAAAAATTGTATAGACAAAACCACTGGTTGCTAAGGTCATCCATTATTGAATCAGAAAGGGATCAGGCAGGGACCCTCAGGAAGTTCCAAAAAACAGGCTAATCATGGAGATTGATTAGTTGCCGTGTTATATTTATGATTTTCTGTTATCAGATCACAACCACAATATGACGACACTTAGAACATCAGATGGAGATAATGTATCTACACGCTTTGTAATTAGAGATTTGCCAAAAACGAAAAAGTACTGCAAGACTGTTCCGGCGGAGAGAGCAGCTTTATGTGTCCTACCACGGCATACTGACAATGGCACTGCGAGAAGACCGATTAGGTAGGGTATAAAGAAAGGAAAGTGAAACTAAAAAAAAAAGGCGTTGGTATGTCCACTTGCCCCTTTCCAAATTCCCCTACAAGTTAGGAAATTTGGGGGCCAAATGTTCTGCCAAAAGATTGGGAAAGATATAGTCAATAAATTTTAAAGATATTGTTTTAAAAATGAATTTTAAAAATTTGCAAGGGTTTTAAAAGCCCAAAAACGGGTTAAAACAGAGCCGGGCTCAGGGGTGACCCATGACAGAAAGCTCAACCACTCAGCTACCCAAACTAAAAATCATGGCCTGCTTCTGAGAAATTTTTTTTTTTAAAGAAAAGACATGAAAAGTGCGGAAAACATTTCTTTTTGCGCGAGTCTTTTTTGGTTTTTTTTGTTTTCCTGAGAAGAGATAGAAAAAAAATTTTGCTTTTTTAAAAAAATAAAAAAAAAATAAAACAAAATTTTTTATATATATAAAAAATTAAAAATGGAAGGAATTTTTCAAATTTTATCCGGTTTTTTCCCTATTTTTTTGCTTGATCAGGGTTTTTTTTGTTTATTGGTGGCAAAAATTCTTTAAAATATTTAAAAAAAAATCATAGAAAAAAAAATAGCAAACCCTAAAACCTTTAATTATTGTTTCTAAAAAAATTTCTTCCGACCGTCTTTGTCATAAATTAAATCCATGGAAAAAGAAAGAGTAGGAGAAATCTTTCCCCATTTAAAAACACCGATTATGCCTCAAACAGTTTGGGAAAAAAAAAAAAAAAAAAAAAAAAAAAAAAAAAATCTACAGTTGATGCCTGCTTAATTTTATTTCTTTTTGTGGAAAGGTAAGACGGAAAATATTAAGAGGGAAAAATATTTTTTTCACACTGTGGGGCCCTATGGGAAAAAAAAAAAAAAAAAAAACAGAACTTTTGGGGAACTCGTCTCTCCCCCCAAACCCAAACGAACTATATTACGTGATCTTCCCGTGGAGTCATTATTGCTTCATAAAGGGTAAACATCTCTCTGCTCCTGCTGGGGCCCCCCTGCCGCCCACATGACCTTTACTGGTGGAATGATAAAAAAAGCACATTTTTCAAATGTTTTAAGAAAAATTAAAATTTTTTTACTGAAGGAAGCTGTTTGGCCCCCATCTCTCCTCCGCCCTGTGAATGTGGGTTTGGGATGGCACAGAAAACAAAAAACCCCCCTCCCGACCTTAAATGGTTTTGTTTAGTCGAATAAAGGGCACATATCTTGGTGGATTCCCCCAAATTTTTGATGGGTTTGTGTTGACTGTGGTCATTGAAAGGGAAAGGGTGAGGGGTTTTTTTTGTAGTTACAATAATTTTGGCTGACCTGTGCGCTGTGCATTGATGATGAAATGGGGCATCCTGACTTTCTCCTTTTAAAAGATCTCAGTTCTGACATTGGGTTGGGTTTCCATGAATTAAGGAACAGTAAGAATTCGATCGCATCGGGAGTGAAGCCCCCAAAACCCACATCCAAAGCATACGATTCATTTTCCCCGGAATGACATCATGCTTTTTAGGGTTAAAAAAAATTTTATTTCATTAGTGTTGAAAACTTCACAAAAATCACTATAAAACAGCCGCAGTTCAGTTTTATGAAAGAAAGATTTAAAAATTGTTATTTTTAACAGCGTGTTTTTTAATTACAGTTCAGGAAAAAATAAAACCCCAAAAAAAGATGTTAAAGGTACATTTCCAAAGAAAGGTAAGATGCGAGGGAAAAACTTTTCTGTAGTGTTTCGGGCTGGGGGGAAAAAGCAGACTAAGGCCACTGAGCAGTATTCTAATGGAGGCCAAAAAGTTTATATAAAGAACAAAGGAAAGGGTTCAAGGGTGGGGACAGGGCTTACTTTCTCAGCAACAGTGAGGGGCCACGTGGCAAAGGTGGATTTCCCGCCGGGACGTAAAAAGATGATTCACACCTTTGATTTTGTTAAAATTTTTGAACTGAGAATCAAAAATGAAAATTTTTGGGGACTTTATTTACCTTTTTCTTTAAAAGGGGGGTTCTGGGGGTTTCCTTTTGGTTTTTTGGAAAAAACTGCAGTTGGGCACAAACATTTTTGGGTATAATCCCTTTTCAATTTACCCGAGGGAAAAAAAAAGTGTAATTTAAAATTTCACCATATATTTCCCTGGACAAAAGCCTAATTTGAAATGTGAAGTGAGAGTTCCTTTGAATTCTTTGTATAAACCCTTTTTTAATAAAATAACCCCTTTGGGAATCACAATCATTCAAAATGTTAAATTTTTTGGGCAAAAAAAATTTTAGTCCCGTTTTGTGGGTGTGGGGGGTGTGTGTGCATATTAAATAGTATTCGAATATTGGGCTAAAAAAAAATGGAAAAATTTTAAAAAATTTTTTTATTTTTAATTTGGTTTAAAAATAAAAAAACCCTTATTTTTAAAACAAAATTTTTTCACCATTTTGAAAACTTGTTTTTAGGCATTTAAAAACTACAATATTTAAAATTATTTCCCCCAAGGTTTTTTTTTAGTTGAAAAAGGGATAAAAAAAATAAAACATTAAGCTCACGCAGAGCAAATTTTCAAAAAATAAAGGGGAAATGTCAATTCCAGTACAGAGTTGCCCTATTTTTTCGTGCTTTTTTTATTATAAAAGTTTAAAAGGTGGGGTAGGTTTTTGGCCCAGAACCCCAAAAAAAACTTGGGAGCAAACAGGGAGTAAGGGGAAAGTTATCCTGATGGGAGGAGAGAGAGGGGGGTCAGGCACGGACAGGGCATTAGCCGGGGCTGGAGTACACAGAAGGTTGAAATTTTGGATTTTAAAAAACAAAAGAGGAAAAAGTCTGCGGAACCCAAAAAAAGGCTTACAAAAGAAAGGGAAAAAAGTGGACCATGTAAATTTTAGATTTAGCTTTTTAGTGCTGGAGAAAAAATCAAAGGGGGGGAAGGCCTGCATAGATGCAGAGGTTTTCTTTTTTCTTCCCACAGGTGAGAAATTTGGGTTTTTTTTGTTTACCGAAATAATATATGGGCTTTTTCTTTACATGTTGTGGGTCAGTTCACTGTTTTTATCTGCAATCGTATCCCCCAAAAGCAAATGTTTTTTGGCCCCGATCCGGGCCAAAATAAACCCTTTTTCCCCGGCCCCCGTGCCTTAAAAAATGCCCGGGCCGGGAAATTTCCAGAAAATGGAAATTAAAAACCCAAAAGCCAAAATATGGGCCCATAAAAAAGGCCCCGAATTTTCAGGGCCGTTAGGGGTATTCACACCAGGGAAAATCCGCTAGTTCACTTTCTTTGGTTCCCGGGCCAAATACAAGGGGATTTTTTTTGTTTTTTGGTTTTCGGGTTTTTTTTGCTTTCACACTGCCCTTTTTTCAAGTGAACCAAAAATTTTAAACAAAAACCCCTGGGGCCCAAATTAACCATTTATTGAACAAAAGACAAGCAGGGGAAAATCAGGAAGTTCAAAAAAGGTAATAAAGGAGATTTTTGTAGTGCAGTTGTTTTTATTTTTTGATTTTTTGTTTAACGCCAACACCCCATGAAGGGCATTAGAAAAGATGAGATAATGTCAAATTCAAGATGTTTTAACTAGGATTTGGGAAAAAAAAGGAAAAAAGTACTGCAAAGGGCTGTTCCGGCGGAGAGAGCAGCCCTTTTTGTGTCCTACCACGGCATACTGACAATTTGGGACTGCGAGAAGACCGATTTGGTAGGGGATAAAGAAAGGGGAAAAAGAAAAATAAAAAAAAAACGGCTTTGGTTTTGTCCACTTGCTGCCCTTTTCATCCAAAAAGTCGTCCCAAATTTAAAGCAATCTGAAAACCCCATAATCAAAAAAACCCCCTTTTTCTGGTTTGAAAAAATGTACAAGGGTTTTGGGATTTAAGGGGGGTCCCCCCCGTTGGAGCCATGTGGTCCATAACCTATCAAGGATCCCAGGGATTACTTAAATCGGAAGGGGGGCCCCAAAAAGGGCATCCTTCAGGCTGTGGTAGACAACAAAATTTAAATTTGGGACATAAATATTTGGGAACCAGGAAGAGTCCATGTGCTTTTGTTTTTTCAAATTTTAAAACCCTTTTTTATCGGGGGCCCGGTGGCAGAAATGTTTCTACAATGGACTGAAAAATTTGGGGGGAGTAAATGTGCCTTTAGATCTTAGGGATTGGTTTCCTACCATTATACCCTTTGGGTTGAGGTGGGGGCTGCTGAACAGAGTGCTGCTAGAAGGAAGGAGTCATTTGGCCTTTAAAAGGTTGTAGGGCCCCATACGCCCGGGGCAATTCCGGGGAAAAAATGGTTTGGGATTTCCCAGGATTTTGTCCCCGTTTTGAGTTCAGGGGCATTTGCTTTTTGTTCCGGAATTTCCACCCCTTGGGTTAGAGCATCCCCCACCTTTTATAAAAAAGTTTCCCAATTTTTTTTACTTTAAAGGAACTGCGGGGAGGACCAAACCCAAAAACCCCTTTGCGGAAATTTCTAAAAACCCCCCGTATTTTTATGCATCTTCTCGAGTAGCTTTTTTAGATTAAAAGGGAAACTGACCAAAATGTCAAAAGAGGAAAGGGTCTCTTTGGGCTTTAGGTTGAACCATGTCATTTTTTTAAATGACTAGCAAAAGTGGTGAAAAAACCAAAAATTTTCCCCTAAGGCAAACCAACTATGGGGCTGTTTAAATCAAAAGCCCCAGTGTTTTGCAGTTGGGTAAAATCGAGGTCGGATCTTTTCACACCATAAACGAAACGTCCAGAGCTCGTTTGGAACCAAACCGAGACCACCTCTTCAGCTGGGTCTCGGTTCAGTTGTTTGGTGCATACCAGAGTGCGTTTGCTGTATTCTCACTGCAAAAGATCTGCATCAAAGGGGGAAACGAACCAGGTCGTTTCAAACAAACCAAACAAGACAGGTGTGAATACCCCTTAATCACCCTTAGCTGGCCCGAACCGGACCAAAACGGGTTTTTATTATAGGTAACAATTCTCACCCTTTAACAGTAAACCCAGAATCCCCAAATCTGAGCCACACCTGAGCCTTATATAGCCAGACCCAACCCAGACAGCACAAGTGTCGGCCCAGATCCCCACCCTGGATTTTACGTGGGCCAGATGTAGGCTGGATCTGGGCCAACACTTGTGCTGTCTGGGAATCAAAATCTTAATATTTCATATTATTGCATTGTGTATTACTATAATCGCGATTATTCATTTTTGGACATGCTTTGGTAATGTCACACAAACTATGCCAATAAACTACATTAAACTGAATAGAAAATCAGACTTTAAAACCACAAATCATGTAACTGTGCAATAAAAAAACGTATTTCATTGTTTTGATTTTTATAAAATCTGCTCTGGCCTCCATCAAGAGGGTTGGGGACCTGCACGCATTTTCAGTTGCGATTCTGCCTAGAGTTTGGGCCGGCTGACTCCCAGGTAATCCTGAGGCCCGGCCCGGCTACGTGCCCAAGGTTTCCCACTACACCCTTCAAAGACCAAGTGGTGAACCTGCAAGGCTGCCCTGGAGGAGGCAACCCAGCCCTGACTTGGGTCTGTCCCCTCCGAGCATTGAGATGCTTCGTAGACCTGACACAAAGCTTCAGGACCTCAGACCAGCTCTTTGTCTGTTACGGAGGCTGGTAGAAGGGGAATGTCGTCTAAAAGAGAGGGGGGGCCCCTGGATTGTGGATGCCATAACCCTGGCTTATCAGGCACAGGGGGTTTCCTGCCCTCAGGTTTCGGCCACTCAACTAGAAGTGTTGCGTCCTCCTGGGCGCTGGCTTGTTTGGGCCCTCGCTGACAGATAATTGTAGAGCTGTGGGCTGGGCAACCCGTAAACATTCACTAGGTTCTATGCCTTCGTGTAGAGCCGGTTTCCTCCTGTGTTCTCACCTCAAAACGGGTAGTGGCACCGAGAGGCCCCCGGGTTAGTGTGCCATCAGAAAAACAGTCTTGAGAAACTCCAGTACTGAAAGCCACGGGGCAGTAAACTGGATCTAAATTTATGAATTCCACATCAGGCAGTAAACAGTTTCCATTTGAAGCATAAAGCGTCTCGTAGAAACTGCCCTAGAATTCATTATAGTCTCGGTGGTTTCCAACTGAAAAACCAGGACATATTAACTCACTCCGCTCAGAGGCCACGCCAGCAGCTTCCATAGATCTGGCCTTGGGTGCCAAGTCATCCCTCGAGCTTCTGGCGAGTAGTAAGTCCTGTCCGCAGGGGGAACTCTCCCACGGAGAGCCCGGGCTACAGATTGACCAGATCCACAAAACCACGGGCTGTGTGTGGCTCCACACCGTCCAGCCAAATTCTGGACAGCACTGCTGGATTAGTCGAATTGGAGGAAAAGCATAAGGCTTTCCTGGGCCAATCTGAGCTTAACGCAGCCATCCTAGGGGCGATGGAGGGCATAGGAAAACCATGCGGCAAATGCGTAGTACGTGCTCGACATGATAAGTCACTTTCGCTTCGCCAAATTACTTTGCCATATAAGGCTACCGTATTTGGTGGTGCAACCTTCATCCCATTGCTCCAGGCTCTTCCTGGCGAAAACGAAATCCGTTCCGAAGTTCATATTTCCCCGGGACACTGAACCACTCTGATCGACAGAAATCTGTTCTGTAGGACCACAAGAAGAATTAGTCTCGCCAGCCTGACCATGGGTGGTGAGACCGTAATCCTACTTGCTGATTCAGATACGACACAACCGCGATTGTTGTCTGACCTGAGTAGTTAAATCGCCGGCGATTCAGAAGATTCACGAAAACTGGAGAGCTCCATAAAAAAATGCTCGACGAGAATAGCCAAGTGTGGCGCTGCGACCGTTAACATCCCCATATTAGAACAGGCTCACGCTCGGGCGTATTTTTGGGTAGCACTTAGCGCCAAATCTGTTGCCGCCCGGCCGCTTTTTTCAACACGCCTCGGGTTATGTTCTCTCTATTCTCGTTAGAGCCGCCATAAAGTGTAATAATTTTGCCGAGATTAGATGCTACTCGACCACGCCTTCGATGAAGCGGGCTGAGGACTTTCAGGCCGCGCGGCCGAGTTCTGTGCGCGCGGATACGTTCTGTTTATAGAGTTCGTCCCACCCATCGGCGTCAGTCGCTGTATAACCGTCGGGGTATCCCCTTCGCCCATGTCCGCAAATTGTGGTGGCGAAAAAACCGTCGGGTTCGTGACGCGCACTGATTACGGCTGCTTCCCGAACCTCGAAAACATCTTGGTGGAAGGAGGTTCTTGCAGAAGTGGTAGCGGCTCACCAGGGGGGGATAATTTATCCACACGCGGGGGTAACCACATTCAATAGTCATGCGAAAGGGGAGGCGCGTTTCTCCTTGTCCGCTCTGAGGGAGAGATACCGCATGGTGCCGGCCAGAGCGTACTCTGACTCTGAAGCCGCGGGTAGACAAACACTAGTTTGCTAAAGCAAATCTGATGACTTAAACCCACTCTCGAGTGGGGAAGAGCGGAGGCGAAGTGAAAACAAAATCCAGCGCCACACTGTCCTCACTAGTCCGAGAGCCGCACACATAGCCCCAAAACACCCACCGGCTCGTCCGCGCCCCCAGCAGTGACCGCAGAAGCCGTTAACGGCTGGGGTTCAGACGCGAGGCCGACCTAGAGGAAAAACACTCCCGAGCGCCAGAACTGTAGGCTGCAGGCACTACACAGATTGCGAAAACATTGCAGAGAGGCTGCCTAAACGAACCTCTCATGAGTGCCTCCCCGTGGATTAAACCCCGTTATTTACGGCTCTTACCTTTCGTTGACTCATCGCCGTTCCGCGAAGAGGAGCTGAACACTGCTCAAGAAGAAAAAACGCGAGAACGACGAGATGGTTCCTTAGGGCACAGATGATTCGCTTTTCTGAAGGGAAAATGAAATCTGAGCGAAATAGCGGACGGCACTCAGGTCGTTACTATGCGTCAGCATGTGTAAGGTGGGTGCCAAGCCTTTATCCACTGTCTATAATGCTATTTAAAATAGTTTGGATTGCTTGCATTATTATGAGACGAAAGCACATTGATCTAAAAAAAATAAGTTATTTCAAACCCTCGGACTAGGTTAGGAAGTTAAATATGTAGAAAAACGCCCGTCAATGAAGTAGTATCTTGTTGGACAACAGGTTTGTAAACGGTTGGAACGAAAATCTTTCAAACATTAACCTTTTTTTGTTCGTGAGTTCCTGTCATGGCGAAGCTTAAGTATGAGGAGTTTTTCTTTAGCTTTTAATTTGCCTAACTATCGATCTGGACCCTGTAGCGGCCATACTTCTACTCTGTCTCTCCCACTTTTCGTTTTGTTTTTTTTAAAATCGCGTGGCGTTTAGTGCAGTTGACTATACCAGTGCTGATTGGGGAGAGAACGGAGAGGGCGCTTACTTTATTGCGTGAGTAAGACTGCCCACTAAGGCTGGAAGTCATGCATATGCTATGGAACCAGCGTAATATCACGTTCCACATCGCGCAGGCTTTGGATTTAGCAAATAGCAACATCTCAACTCCTGATTCGATTAATCGCAACAGCCTAAACATTGGACACTGCTCTAAGTTCAATTGGCAATCATCTATTTGATAAACCATGCCAGGTAACTCATATTACACAGCTGCCAGATTCACAAGATGATGGACATAGTGGACTGGGAGCTGTCTGACCCACCAGTTAGGGTGTGGCGATATGAGCTAAAATTCATTATCACTGTGTATTTTTTACATGATACTGCACACTACTGATATTATATTGTGATATGAGAAAAAAAAAAGTACAGGCAAAATATTTTAACTTATTATAACTAAAAACAAATTGCAGGGATTGGGACATCTACCTGAAAAGTCTTGTGCTCCACCAAGGCTACATTTATTTATTAAAAATACATTAAAAAACTGTACTGTTTGTGAAAACCAGTCACTTTTAAACTATCTATTTGACTGTTTAACAAAAAAAGGCTACTGATTAGTGTCATCAAAGCTACATTTTTCGCCATAACTACTCCCGTCTTCATGGACACATGATTCCTTCAGAATCAATTCTACTAGGCTGATTTGCTGTTCAGTAAAACATTTCTGATTAATTATCCAAGGTTGTAAAATTTGTGCTGCTTATTAATAATCTGAGGAAACAATTTTTCATGATTCTCTTGAATATTCGAAACAAAGTCCTTTGTGTCAGAGTGCTGGAGTTCATCAGAATTAAAACACGGCAGCAGTTTATTGTCATGGATGTGTTGCTGGGCGCGTTGCGCCGCATCCAAAACACTAGAACAATCAGGTTTGATTTGCTGTTGGTCACATCGCGCCGCTCGCGTATGGTGTATTTTTGAAATCTAAAGTCTATTCATAATCCGCTTTAAGTTTACCCGGGAAGATTACGCTAGTGTACGTACTTTCTCCAACTGCAGGAGGTTTCTTTTTGCAACATAACTCTGCTGACTGTACACGGACACCTCAGCCTTGAGGCACCCCCGATTTGGGACAACCACTGGCAGGTAGGCAATTTTGAGCTCTATTAATTTGGTTTGTTCCGGTCTTTATGCTGTTTTGATTACTAATGCCTGCTGTGTAGTTACGGCGTTGCACACAAAGGACCAAACATGTTCCCCGTCTCGACGCAGATCATTTGTGTTAAAATTTCAAAAATACAAAAAGTAAATATATATATACATGAGACAGGACAGGGTCAACAGTTTGGGAAACATTACTTATTTTAATGTTTGTGAACGGAAAAAAGAAGTTTCTTCTGCCTCATCAATCCTGGCATGTATTTGATTCAAAATACACGAAAAAAAAAAAAAAGTAATATGGTTTAAATCTCAGTATTACAATTTAAAATAATTGTTTTTAACTGTCTATACTACTTTAAATTATCATTTATTTGCTGTGAGGTCAACGCTGAATTTGTAGGACTCATTATCTAAATGATCCTTTAGAAATCATTCTAATATGATGATTTCATTATCTCAAAGTTGGAAACAGTTCTGCTCTGCTTTAATAGTTTTTAAGAACATATGATACTTTTTTAGGATAACTTGGATGAAATCAAAAGTAAAAAAAAAAAAGAAAAAAAAAAAAAAAAAAGAAGCTATGGTTTTAAAATAATAAATTGTTTTTCTTTCGTTTTTAAAATAATATCAATACTTTGATTCAGCAAGGAAGGATGGTCAATTTGATTTAAACGGGATAAGTAAAGGACAATATATTATTCGAATCTATATTATTAGACAAAATTTTTTTATTTTGAATAAATGCAGGGTTCTTTTAACCTTGTATTCATCACATATAAGCAACAATAGCTTCTGAGCAATCCATTTCACTATTTTTCTCTGGGTCTCAATCGGGCCAAATTGATAAGCAATATTGACGAACCCATTGTTTTACTGGAGGTAAACCGGAGTACATGCCCCTGCGCTTAAGGGTGTGATGTTTAGACACAACACTAGGTGGTTTAGCGAATTCACAACACACTTGGCACAGTTAACCAAATCTAAGCCATTGCGTATTTCTAAGGGAGGGGGCTTCATAAAAACAGGAAGTAATCGGATAGGAAACATTATGTGAAAAATAATGCTTTTATTATTTTTTTTAAACGAAAGCATTAACATGTTAGAATGCAACCATAAACATAATCTAGCATAGAATTTTTTTTTTTTAAAAACACCCACTTTAAATAAGGGTGTAAAAACCTTTTGGGGTGTCAGGGACAAAAAAGTTATATATCACC
This sequence comes from Cyprinus carpio, assembly GCF_018340385.1. Classification (NCBI taxonomy): domain Eukaryota; kingdom Metazoa; phylum Chordata; class Actinopteri; order Cypriniformes; family Cyprinidae; genus Cyprinus; species Cyprinus carpio. Next base: position 24,297,595 of record NC_056618.1, read on the forward strand.
AAGTTGTATGTGCAGAGATGCTCAAATGCATACATTCAAGCCATGTAGAAGGGGTGAGCATGGTTATCGTCAAACTTGGACACGTATTGGTCTGGTTTGCAAGCAGAAATCAAAACACTTTGTGAGTAACTGTTGACTTGCAATGAATTTCGCACACAATCAACAGAAGGAACATAATGCTATCTCAGTGACATCCCCTGCTGGCCATGGCAGATTATCACAGCATGGACTTGTGTTCAGTCATCGGCAACAAAGACTATTTTCCAAATCTACGATTTTTAGATAGGGTTGATCACAGATAATGGCCCTCAGTTTGGTACTGTGTTAGGTGATTTGAGCGAATTTAACTTCATCACTAAGACATATTAAGTTAAATGGGGTTGGCCATCCAGATTCCTAAGATTGCGTTTAGTGACTGGGGTTGTGGAGAGGCTTAGCTACCCACAAGCAGTTGGTGAAATCGTATTTATGAAAGAAAGTTAGCTCATGATCTGTTAGATGCTGAACCCAGGTGAAAACCTGCACTATGGAGGGTCAGCACCGTCTTCAGAAAGTGATACCACGCTCTTATCTTGTGAATGTGGGTGGATATTTATATAGATGAAACAGAGTTGCAGCTAGCAGAGGCAGAATCAACCTCTGTACAAGCATTGGACAGGAATGGGTTGTTGTTTTGTCCGAAACAAATGTTGCCTTCTTTGCTGGAAAGGAGTGTTGCAGAGGCCCCTTCATCTGCTCACTCAGCGCTTGTGAAGTCCCTTCAACCAACCTCAGTCAAACCCTCATCATCAGAAGAACACACTTGATAAAACTAGTCATGGACGATTGTCCTAAGCCACCCAAGAGGCTTGATTTGTAGGTATCTTATTGGTTTGCACTTATTTTCCCGTGTAATGCATAGCTGGCTAAAACCCCCTAGATCAGCCTACCATTAGCCCACGCCCCAAACTCTCGCTATTGGTTGAGAGGGAAAAATGTTGACAAATCTGTTTTGATGGTGCCTGCTATGCTCCATGTTTACAGTTTTGGGCAGGCAGGGATAAACCCATGAATGGTATATCTTCAGTAGTCCACGAACAATAATCAGTGATTAACAATAAAAAATAATGTAGATGGTAATTAAGGCATAATGTGCAGGCAGTGCAAAAATATTTACTTTGAATTTGTTTTTCAGCATGTTGATAACAAAATTTGTGTTTTGTAGGGCTGTGAATCTTTGGGAAAACTGCAAATCGATTCGATTCACGATTCATATGGTTTTTCAATTTGATTCAAGAATGATTTTTGCATATTCAGAATGATTAGATTCGATGCGATTCACAATTAAATTCGATGTAATTGGATTAACGATTCAATTCTGCATACTTTAAGTGCACTCACAGGATTATTTTAATGCTTACCCTAAATTCTTTAAATGCTTAGTAAGGGGGCAAATTACACAGCATCCTTTAGGAGCAGAGAGAGTGAGAGCAAAAACACTTAGCTCAGCATTACTTACAAATTTAATTAACAAAAATTTATACCAATTTAGTATAGGGTACACTAACTTTTTTTTTTTGATTATTAAGTACACATAAATTTATTTGATATGGTAATTTATACTTAGCATGAAATAAATTTATTTCAAATACATTTTTGTATATTTATTTTTCACTAGGGTATAACCAAGATTTATAAAAGGCTTTTAAATAGTATTATTTCATGTTAACTACTGTGTAGCATACTGTGAATGTAGTCTAAAATATGGTAACATTTTGAAGTCACACCTTTGCATGATCTGAGTTTTCTTGTATCTTATTTTAATAAAATAAAATGCTACAGTATTTAACTTTTCCTTTCTATAGGCTTATGATGATTCTTAAAGAAAACCCACCCAATAATGTATCTGTTTGCTATAATAACAAAACACAACTTTCATGCATCTGATTGACAGATAAACCTTGCACTCTTATTCAGGGTTGTTAATGCTGTGGTTATTTTAATGGATTACCTTTGTACATTCAGTTTACACAACAGTTAAAGGTCATTTATCATTCAGTGGAACTGTGCGCATGGCTTTAAGACATTTGTATTGTTTTGGCTCTGTGCATGCAATAACTACCTCAGTCAAACCAATGGTATGACCGAGAGCCACTGAAAAAAACTACAGAAAAGTAAAAACTACTTGACTCTGAGCCATGAGTATTACACATTGGCCATTTCCATATACTGACACTGAGAAACACAAAATACAGCCTGAGCTACATGCATCTTTTATATTGCGGTTTCATATAACAGATGCTGCAGACAACAACAGTGTTACTGACACAAGTTTGTCATGAGTGCTGCACATTGCAAGTAAGACAGTTTAGTCTCAACTGCAATGATGATGAGTTAAAATCATAATATCCTAATTTTAAAGCATCTATAATAATGTTATTGTTCATTATACTAATAAGGACCTTATTGTCTAGAAATGGGAAACTAACAGTTGTGGTTGGTGCATGAGCTAAAAAAAAGAAAGAAAGGTCTGTCTGCATTGGTGTGAAGTCCAACCACAAGCATCCGGACTTCTAACATACACACTCAAGAATGGCATTATGCTTTTTTTCTTTCTTTTATGATAAAAATCCTTAGAATATTAAGTAAAGATCATGTTCCATGAAGCTATTTTGTAAAATTTCCTACTGTACACTATATCAAAACTGAATTTCTGATTAGTAATATGCATTGCTACAGACACTTAATTTTGGACAACTTTAAGTGAAGTGAAAGTGAAAGTGACATACAGCCAAGTATGGTGACCCATACTCAGAATTTGTGCTCTGCATTTAACCCATCCAAAGTGCACACACACAGCAGTGAACACACACACACTTGAACACACACCCGGAGCAGTGGGCAGCCCGGGGCACAGTTGGGGGTTCGGTGCCTTGCTCAAGGGCACCTCAGTCGTGGTATTGCCGGCCCGAGACTCAAACCCACAACCTTAGGGTTAGGAGTCAAACTCTCTAACCACTAGGCCACAACCAGATATTCAAATAGTTTTATCTCCTAACCATACATCAGTGAAATCTTTTTTATTCTGCTTTCAGATGATTTATAAATCTCAATTTTAAAAAGGGACCGGTTTTGTGGTCCAGGGTCACAAATATGTATAAAAATGTTAATACACAGCTTGAGTAGTAAGATTGTGTTCAGTTGTAACCTTTCTTCCATTTTGTATTTTTGGATAAAAAATAAGAAGCATTTCTTCCGGTACTTAGTGTCTTTCATTCCAACTAGACATGTGCCCGTATTCGGTAATGCGATATCACGGTAATGAATATGTACAATATGTTATCGTGGGCACTTCTAAATACCATGAATAACTATATATTACAAATTATTCAGAATTTGGAATGCATTTTAAGAATACTTTTCCCATCAACTGGTAAAAATGCTCAACACTGCTGTATGCTGCTTGAAAGACACGTGTGCACTCTGATGTAAACAAGCATGCATGAGAAGCACATGGGGGAACACCTGAGAGACGCACTGAATGAAAGCACATTCACTCTCTCTGACAGAAGATGGCGCTAAACTGCAGCAAAATGCAGCCCTTACCCCTGGAAACCCCATAAATAAAAGCAGCTATGCTACTTTCTAAAACATATTTAAATAATTTTTAAATATCCATTCAGATTTGTGCATTCGCTATGGTGTTCATCACAAATTAAGATAAATATTAAGACTAATAGGCCATTTATTTTCAAACCTTTTTTTAATTTTATTTTAATCTGGACTACAACATGCCCTAGATATTGTTTGAAAGTGTTTTGATTTTTTATTGTTAATTCACACTTTACATTAGGGCTTCATTAGTTAACATTAGTTAATTCATTAGTTAACATAAACTGCCAGTGAAAAATTCTTCTAAACATTCATTCGTCTTAGGTATTCCAATATTTAATAACACGTTGTTAAAATCTAAATTTGCAACTGTGTTATTTATTGAGCTAAACATGACGTAAAACTTGTAAAACAAAAAAAAAAAAAACAGAGAGTGACACTAACTCGAAGACACAATAAAAATGAGACGAAGATACATACAATAGCATTTAGAAACAAGACCACCTAACCGAACCTACATCTAATATTATTCTAACCTGCTTTCCTGCAGTTTCGTGTTCTTCTGACTTCTGAAATATAAAAACTCAAGCAAAGTACAGATACTCCAAAAAAAAAATACTTAATATACCACTGACTGTTCGGTACAACACAGCTACAGTTTATGGTAAACATTTTATGGCCCGCCCCCCCCATCAGCAATGTTTTTCGAGCAAAAAAGGCCCATTGCCTATAGTGTAGCAAAGAATGAAGCACAGTGCTCACGAAGTTACTTTCAAAAGAATTGTTTTTTTTTTTTTTTTTTTGGTTAACAGCTTTGTATGTGGCAAATTCCTTATCGTGTGGATTCCTATCAAAATAACATGATTTTGCCCACTAGAGTTCAACAAACAATGGTAAATGTGATCACACTAAAAAACAATTCAGAAGCTACATTAAGAGGAGTGAGGAACAGGTCTTTCTCACCTCTGAGGTCTTTTGTTTTGTTTACAAACTGTCTTTTATGCGAAATGATTATTGCAACCTGTTTTATAATATCACTTTTCCAAACATATATGACAATATTTGTGGTAATAAACTGTAAAATATTAAAGTACCAAAATGTATGCCGACCTGCTTAATACTTCAAGACCAAACTATCTGTGGCATTCGAACAGTATTCACTCAGCATTTACAACACAAACTGAAAAAACGGGGCAGCTCAGTGTCAAAACTCACCCTTTTATTCATAGTGTTTGTTAGTGAGAGCTCACTGATTGTCTTCATTATGACCATCATCTCTCTGCTCCTGCTGGCCTCTCTGCTGCCACACCTGACCTTAAACGGTGAGACTGATTATCCCAGACTGCATATTATGCTGATTTTTACAAATATTTAATTGGTATGTGCAGAAACAAGCCAACTTAGAGCTCTATCTCTTCTCTCAGCTTGTGTTAATGTGGGTAAAGTGAACAGCAAAGAAGCAACCTCCAAATACATATAAGATACGTGGTGCATTCCTGATTTCTGATCAGTTTGTCTTGACTGCTGCACATTTTCAAAAGAAGGTAATACTTTTGTTTTGCAATATTGATTGATTAACAAATACTAATTATTGATGACTGAGCTTTTAGATGAACTGACAATAGCATATGGTTTGCAAAGTTTTGATGTCAAATCAGTATGCTGAATATGCTTTTAAAAGAATACATGAAACTAAGAAAAATGTTCATTATACTTCCAAGACTTTCCTTCAACATAAATTAGATACTGACAGCTGTTGAGAATGAGGGATCTGTCCACATTGGAGCAGTCTGAGTGCGCCTTGTCAAGTCCTAGTTTTTTATCAATTGAGTTTTATTCATAAGTTTGTGTAAAGTCAATATTAAATGTGTTCTGAGTTTATCACAGAACAGAAAAATGTGTTATTAACCACTCAGCCAAATTTGAATGATAAAAAAAACCGCCAAGTAAATAAAATAAGCTATCAAAATCTCGAAAATAAGCAGTATTCTCTGCTCTCAAATGCTGGGGGGCGCTGAAACCACACCCACTCGCAGAAAAGCTGCCATTTCTCAACTGTCTTTCTCTGCAGCTTTTTTAAATGGGGAGACCGAGCTGTTTTGTAAATTATTGCAACCAGGTATAATGCATTTACGTGACGAAAGTATAGCTAGCTAGCAACCTCTAGGCTGTAGTATCGAACGGCAGTAACTAGCAACTGAGCTGGCAAACCACTGCGCTGTAGTTATTAGGTGTGTTCGACTTGAAGCAGAGCCGTACAGAACGTTCAGTGTATGACATGAGAGTAAATCAAAAAATGCATGAAAAGCTCTCAATACTGTAGCTCTGTACTTGTATGTCACACACCAACTGATCTGTGCAGTGCTGCTTCAAGTCGAATACACGTCTTAAGGGAGGGGCCATGCTCAGTGACTCCATTTCATCATCAAGTCATGATTTTAGCAACGCCCAAAAAAATCTGAACATGAAAATGCTGAAAACCTACTCCACAATTAAGTAGGCTACTACATAGTTCAGTCTTTGTAACATGTTTCTGCAATGCATTTCTAACATTTATGTGTTTAGAAACAATTCCCAGAATTGACTTTACACTGATTTTAAGTGGGAGATGTTTATTAATGTCTTTTTATATTCATTTTATTTTGTTATACTTTTTTATATATATATTTTATATTACACATGACATTGATTCATCTGTACCAGAGTCCGTCCAAGTTCATTCACAATTGCAGTCCGAGTCAGAGTCCCGAGTCCAAGTACCCCAACTCTGCATCGGAGTGAAGTCCTACCACCAGTATCCGAACTACAGCAGTGATTCGTAAGTGAATGACATTGTGCTTTTCAAGATAAAGTACGAAATATACTCAAGGCAGCACTTAAAATAAATAAATAAATACATACATAAATAAATAACTTAAGGTGATCTGAAAAGTAGCACTCAGGCCACCATTAATTTTGAGTACACTCTCATTGTTCCTATACAACACCCCAATCATTTTAATAAAACTTGGACTGAAACCAAACTCTCTTAGTGCTGGCAGAGATAGTTATGCTCAACCCGGTCAAAAGCTTTTTCTTGGTCCAAGAAAATGAGACCAATGTTAAAACCAAATGATCTAGATCAGGGGTAGGCAACGTCAGTCCTGGAGTGCCGATGCAAAAAACACTCAAGCTCCAGCCCTAAAAAAAACCTCACTTGTCTGTAGCCTTACAGAGTCCACACTTCGGTGATGTCATGTAGTGCAGACCTATAGGGCCCTTGGCGCGAGTCCACGAGGGTGCACTGAGAAGTATTTTTGGGACAGACTCGATCGTCACGCCGGAAATAACAGTCTGGTTGATTTTTGACAGGAGCTGCAGGTTAGGGGAATATGCTGCCTATGTTGCATTTGACTAAAATTACAATTTTAACACATAATAAACATGTGCGTGAGTTTCAGATGAATTTACAGGTTTAAATATGAATACTAGGTTTACATATGACTCAGTAAAGCCCTGACATTCGGTTTTATTTATTTAATGAATCATAATGCGATCGTATTATTCAATGCACTATTATTATGTTTGAGATATCAACCACCGGTCGATGACCATAATGTTTGTATAAACTGTAGGTAACAGCTGGTAAAATGTACACCTAGGTCATAAAAACCATAATGATACCTACCTTTTTTTTTATACAATATACAATAATAGACAGAAATTTATATATTAATGCATAGAAAAAAAACATGCCAGAGTGTACAAACCATTGATTGATTCATCAAAAAACTGAATATTCTTTAAAAATATGACAAGTCTTCCTTGCTTTTTTATTTATAATGTTCTCCAAACTGGTGCAGTAGTCTTTTGTCTCCTGAAGAAAATGAATAAAATTTGGCTTGTATCCTGACCATTTCTTCTTGTGTATATGAAATTTTCCCCAAAATAATAAACAATTGTACAATAAAATTAAAATTATTATTATTATTGTTATTTTCATTGGAATAATACATAAATGTTATATTTAAATTAAATAATTTTGATATATGTGTTTTCCTTCTAATTAAATTTTCCACATCCACCCAAAAAAATTTTGAGTATATACAATTACAAAACAGATGGACAATAGATTATTTTTTTCCACTGAGCAAAAATCACATGAATAATCAATCTCTAACTTAAATCTCTCTAACACACTTTTAGCTGGATATATACCATGTAAAATTTTAAATGTAACCTCCGTAACACGCGGTATTCACAAATTTGTGTGATCTCTGAGTACGAAGGTTTTTACAAACAAAATCATGATTCAATAAAACTTTCGTAATAAAAATGTATTCTAAATGTAAAAATAAAATAATTCTCTTAATAAACACTTCTTAAACAAGAATCTAAAAAACTTTTAATAAACAATTTTTAAGAAACTGGTTCGGAGTGCGTATCAAACTGCCAAAGTCAGGTGATTTCAGTAAACAAGGCTTCATTACATCATATTTGTTTAGAAATTTCTATGGTCTACCCTTGGGGGATGATCTCTGTAAACCCCATAATTGTCATCAATTTGTAGACATTTTAACAAGCCATTTGTCTAATTAAAAGGATGAGAAGTAGGTTCATATATTACACAGAGACTTCATATTTAATGGTAATGGTATTTTATTAATTTTATTGCATTTAATGTATTCTACTTTCAATAAAACATTTGCAATGGGTTTTTAAAAGCTGATTTAATGCATGTTTAAGCCTGAGTTGTTTCGAGCACTTTAAGGGCAGAGTTTAATGAATTTAAGTGGGTACCAAAAAATATGGATTCAGTACCGTATATAAAAATAATACAGGCATAATCTGAAAAACAAGCCTTGCGCATTACAGGGAATAATATCTTCAGATTTTTTACAGTTGGTTTGATACCTTTAGATCAAATGGTGTTGTCGTTTAATGGATTTATATTATGTCATACATTAAAAGTTGTAAAATTATTATAAAATACATGAAATGCTAATTCCAAAAATGGAGCCTTGTGCACTAACAGGGGTGTTTCCTGAGCATTTTATTATTGGTTTGATAGTATTATGTAGTTAAGTTGTTTAATTAATTTATATGGCTAATTTCTATAAATATTTCTAGAAATTACGCCTTGTGCAACGTAAAGGGCATATATTTATGGCTATCTTAGTTAGTTTGGACTAAACATAACAAGCGCAAAGAGTTAGGCTATGTATTAGCGAATTGGTATTAACCCGAATGTCTAATGAATGTCAAACTAACTTTACCGCAGATAAGCACGATTTAACACGAAACAACCAAAAAAAATCAAATCAACTCATCTAACCACAAAAAAACACATAATTGCGCTGCTCATTCTGGATCCTGACAGAACCAACAACCTGTGCGACTGATAAACTGCATTTTTCACGGAACAGCGTTCCGCGGAGGCAACTGGCTTGATCCATTCAGACGCTGCCGTTCTCATCAAGCACAGGCTGATCGACAGCGTCTTGCTTTTGTCAGCTGTAGCAAACCCCCAACACAAGCACCAGCAGCTCTACCAGATTACAAGAAAAAGTTAGAAAAGAGAGAAAAAAACTCACTCAACTCGCAGCAAACGCTCTCACTCTAAACACGTCCAACTCCGCCCACTCACTGGCACCGTGTGCACTCTCAGAGAGAGAGAGAGAGAGAGAGTTTACAAAAGCTTTTATTTACAAAAATTCACCCATTTACAATTGCATAGCCTCAAGTAACAAGTTGCAACTCAATACAAATCAATAAGGTGTACAAATTAATTTGTCTTCAAAAATTGCACACTGAGCATCATTACAGCACCAAATATTTTCAAAAGAAAGAAGATCCTCAATACATGTATAGTAATACAAATCATTTAAATTTCTAAATTGCAACAGGTTAAACACATTGCAACAATATGTTGTGCTATATCCTGTTCAATTTTCTTTATCCTGCTCAAATAGATGGACATTTTTGCTTGTCCCACCATAAAATTAAACAGTTTACCGATTTTTTCTTAGAAACATATTTACAACCTTAAATGAAAATCTCTTGTGAGAATACTACATTGCAATTTTTAAAAACAACCTTTAAAACAGAAAACAGTAGTTCAAGTCTTTGACAGTTTAAAGGAACACTCCACTATTTTTTGTTTATTTTTTGAAAATAGGCTCATTTTCCAACTCCCCTAGAGTTAAACAGTTGAGTTTTACAGTTTTTGAATCCATTCAGCTGATCTTCGGAACTTTTAGCTTAGTTTAGCATAGATCATTGAATCTGATTAGACCATTAGCATCTCGCTCAAAAATGACAAGTTGTGATTTTCTAGGCCGATGTGGTTAGGTACTATACTCTCATTCTGGCGTAATAATCAAGGAACTTTGCTGCCGTACCATGGGTGCAGCAGGAGCAATGATATTATGCAGCGCCTGAAAATAGTCCCAGCTAGGTAACTTCCAATGAAGTGCCACGTAGAATTTAAATCAAACTTCACTTATCAATACATACATAAACACGTGCATATACACCTATAAATTACTCACATATACATGTATACTATTGGATGTTCAAAAATACATATATGAAATATATGTGCACACTAATATGAAATCCATGCCAATACATATTATGTTAGTAATGAATGCATATACACTTGTGAATAACTTGTGTATACATTCAAAGTGGATGCATGTACACCTATACATACTCGCACATACATATAGCCTAAACTCGATGCCTTCCGTTTGCACTGAAAAGTTAACGCAAGTCCACATATGGAATCATTTGCATATATGTATGTACACAACTAAAGCATACATCTTTCTTATCTGAATTGTATACATTAGTGTTTTTTATTTTGCATGTATGCGTGAGTGTTTTATGGATGTGTATGCGCAAAATAAACAATTCTAAAAATCAAAATACATCATATTTTATCAAACCTGTCATATGAACATGACAGGAAAAAAAGAACATTATTTTGTATATTTGGTGTAATGCAATGTGTTTATGTGGTTTAAGGTTCAAAAAACACATTCTTTTCCACATACTGTACCTTATTGTTTCTCTGCCCTGACAGGACAGGAAAGTTTATTTTACTGACATATAACAATCGATTTTCCACATTTCCCAAACAGTCGGAAGGGAGCTTCATCACAGAAAATAACTTTGCACCGGTCTTCTGCCATCCAATCCTTGTACTTCCTAGAATTTCAGTCTGTCCTTGATGTTTTTCTTAGAGAGAAGTGGCTTCTTTGCTGCCCTTCTTGACACCAGGCCATTGTCCAAAAGTCTTGGCCTCGCTGTGCGTGCAGATGCTCTCACACCAACCTGCTGCCGTTCCTGAGCAAGCTCTGCACTGCTGGAGACATGATTCCTTAGCTGATTCCTCAGGAGGAGACGGTCCTGGTGCTTGCTGGACACTCTGGGATGTCCTGAAGACTTCTTCTCTGCAGTCCAACCTCTCTCCTTGAAGTTCTTGATGATCCGGTAAATGGTTCTTTCAGGTGCAAATATTTTTTGTTGCAATTTCCTTTCATGTGAGGCCATTTTGATGCAAAGTAATGATGGCTGCACATATTTCTTTGGAGGTAACCATTGATCAACTTTGGCCTGAGTGTCCACTGTCCTCCAGAGTTCAGCACCAGTCCTAATCAAACACACTTACCTGTAGTTTTCAAGTAAATCTGAAGATTTTTACCTGGTTGGTGGGTTTGATTGGGGTTGGAGTTTACCTCTGCAGGATGATGGCCCTACAAGAGCAGGATTGGTACCACTGTTCTGCCATAGATGTAAAGATATAGTCAACTAAATATAATAATATTAGTTTAAAGTGAATATTAACATTTGCTAACTGCTTTTAAATGCAAATATCGTTAAATCAGAGCCAGGGCTCAGGGCCTGATCCCATAGACAGATAGCTCAACCACTCAGCTATCAATCTATAAAATCATGGCCTGCTTCTGAGAAATGTTTTTTTAATGAAATGACATGAAAAGTGCTGAACACATTTCTGTGCGCGAGTCTGTGTGTTTGTACTGAGAAGAGATCAGAAAAAAGATTTTGCTTTTTAAATAAATAAAAAATATAAAACAATTTTTTATATATATATATATAAATAATAATGGAAGTAATTTGTCATTTATATCCTGTTTGTCATATTTATTTGCTTGATCAGTGTCTTTTTGATTCATTTGCTGTGGCAAAGTTCTTTAAAATAATTGAAATAAAATCATAGAAAAAAAAATAGCAACAGTATAACCTTTAATTATATGTGCTGAAAGAGTTTTCTTATCGCTCCATGTCTTTTAGTCATCATTACTCCATGGCATAAGAAAGAGTAGAGAGAAATCTGTCCTCATTAATGAACATCCTGCATTATGCATCAACAGATTGGCCAAAAAAAAAAAAAAAAAAAAAAAAAAAAAAACCTACAGTTCTATGCATGCTTCATTTTGTATATCTTTAGTCTGAAGGTAAGACCGGAAGTATTAAGAGGAACAATATCTTTTCATCACTGTGTTGCTCATATTGCAAAAAAAAAAAAAAAAAAAAAACAGAACTTGGAGAACTCAGTCTCTCCACCCACCATCGAACTATATATACAGTGATCTCCAGTGAGAGCTCATTTATTGTCTTCATCATGATCATCATCTCTCTGCTCCTGCTGGCCTCTCTGCTGCCACACCTGACCTTCACTGGTGAGACTGATTAAAAAACAGCACATTATTCAAATGTTTTAAGAACATTAAATTTTTATTTACTGAAGAAGCTGATTTGGCACTATCTCTCTCTCAGCTCGTGTGAATGTGGGTATAGTGGATGGCACAGAAGCAAAACCCCACTCCAGACCTTACATGGTTTCTGTTCAGTCGAATAAGACACATATCTGTGGTGGATTCCTCATTTCTGATGAGTTTGTGTTGACTGCTGGTCATTGCAGGAACGGGTGAGGGTTTTTTGTGTAGTTACAATAATTTTGGCTGACATAGTGACTGCTGTGCATTGTATGATGAAACTGAGCATCCTGACTTTCTCTTTCAACAGATCTCAGATTCTGACAGTTGTGGTTGGTGCTCATGACTTAAGGAACAGTAAGAATTCAGATCGCATCGGAGTGAAGTCCTACATTCCACATCCAAGCTATACGATTCATCTTCCCTGGAATGACATCATGCTTTTGAGGGTAAAAACTTGTATTACATTTAGCTGTTGACAACTTCACAAACATCACTATAATCAGCAGCAGTTCAGTTTTATGAAAGATGATTAAATTAGTTTATTTATAACAGCTGTGTTTTTGAATTACAGTTACAGGAAAAAGTCAACCTAAACAACGATGTTAAATGGATATCATTACCAAAGAAAGGTGAAGATGTCGAGGTGAATACTCTCTGTAGTGTTGCGGGCTGGGGACAACTGCAGACTAATGGCCCACTGAGCAGTCTTCTAATGGAGGCAAACGTGCATGTAATGAACAACAGCGAATGTTACAAGAGGTGGGGACAGACTTACTACTCAGTCGAACAGATGATGTGCACACGTGGCAATGGTGGATCCTGCCGTGTACGTACAAAAGATGATTCACACACTTTGATTCTTATGTTAATTTATGAACTGAGAATCAACTGATACATTATATGGCACTTTATTGACTTTTTCTCTTAACAGGGGGATTCTGGGGGTCCTTTTATTAATATAAAAACATAAATTCCATGGATCAACAGCATAATTAGAAATGTGAAGCGAGTTCACGAGAAACCAAATGTGTATATTAAGATTTCACCATATATTCCATGGATCAACAGCATAATTAGAAATGTGAAGCGAGTTCAGTTCTTGAATTCTTTTGTATAACCTGTCTTAATAAAAGTATCACTTGGCAATCATCAATCATTCAAAGTGTATTTATTGTCAAAAACATATATGTACTGTATGTGTGGGTGTGGGTGTGTCTGTGTGCATATATATAAATACTGTATTTGAATATTTGGGCTCATAAAAAATGAATATTCAAATATTTGTTTATTTGAATTAGGTTTAAAGTAAAAGACATTATTTTTTAATCAAGTTTTTGTCACCATTTCTGAACAAGCTTGTGATTAGGCATTAAACACTACAATATTAAATTATACCTCAAGGTTTTCTTTTAGTTGAAAGCGTGTATAAACAATAAAGCATTTAAGCTCAAGCAGAACAAATGCAAAAAATAAAGCAGAACATGTCAATTCCAGTACAGAGTTGCCCTATGATTATCGTGTTTTTATTATTATAAATGTTAAAGGTGGGGTGTGTATTTGGCCGAGAACCAAAACAAACTTGTAGCAAATCAGCAGTAAGGGACATGTCTACTCATGATGTGGAGGAGAGAGAGGACGCTCAGTGCACAGGACAGACATTAGCCGAGCTGAGTGACAACAGAAGGATAGAAATTGTGGATAAAAAACAAAAGAGGAAAATGTCTGCAGAACAAAAGAAGGCTTACAAAAGAAGGCAAGAAGTAGGACCCATGTAAATTTCAGATCAGCTTTTCAGTGCTGGAGAAAACTCAAGGAGTGGGAAGGCCTGCGATCAGATGCAGAGGTTGCTTTGTTTCTTCTCGACAGGTGAGTAACATTGGTTTTGCTTTGTTTCACAGATCTAATATATGCTGGCTTTTGCTTGACTATGCTTGTGTGTCATGTTCACTTGTTTGTTCATCTGCAATCGTATCCCACATAGCAAATGTTTTCTGGCCCAGATCCGGGCCACATAATCACTTTTCCCTAGGCCCAAGTGCCTTAAATAATGACGGCCCTGAATTGGCCCAGAACTGGATTAAAGACAAGAGCCACATATGGGCCATAACCGGCCCGAATCTCAGACAGTTAGGGTGTATTCACACCAGCAAAGTCCGCTAGTTCACTTGCTTTGGTCCGGACCAAATACAATGTTTATTTTTTTTTGTTTGATGCGGTTCGCTTTCACACTGCCCTTTTTGCAAGTGAACCAAAAATTGTAAACAAAACCACTGGTGCTAAGGTCATCCATTCATTGAACAGAAATGATCAAGCAGGGAAAATCAGGAAGTTCAAAAACAGGCTAATCATGGAGATTTTATGTAGTGCAGTTGTTATTATTTTACTGATTTTCTGTTATCAGCTACAAACACAATATGAAGACACTTATGAACATCAGATGAGATAATGTCATCTACACGATGTTGTAACAAGGATTTTGCAAAGACGAAGAAGTACTGCAAGACTGTTCCGGCGGAGAGAGCATGCTCTTATGTGCTCCTACCACGGCATACTGACAATGGCACTGCGCAGAAGACCGATTAGGTAGGCTATAAAGAAAGGGAAAGTGAAACTTAAAAAAAACGGCGTTGGTATGTCCACTTGCTGCCTCATCATCCAAGAAGTCGTCACCACTATAAATACAATCCTGAAACCACTATACATCAAAAAACCCTCTAATGCTGATTTGAAAACAATAGTACAAGGTTTTAGGGATAAGTGGGGATTCCCCCAAGTTGCTAGAGCCATTGATGGCTCCCATATACCTATCAAGGCTCACCAGCGGATTACTTAAATCGGAAGGGGCAATATTCAGTCATCCTTCAGGCTGTGGTAGACAACAAAATTAAGTTTTGGGACATAAATATTGGACAGCCAGGAAGAGTCCATGATGCTTGTGTTTTTGCCCTTTAATCTCTTTTTGATCGGGGCCATAGTGGCAGACTGTTGCTACAATGGACTGAAATATTTGAGGGAGTAAATGTGCCTCTTATGATCTTAGGAGATGCTGCCTATCCATTACTACCCTGGCTTGAGGAGTGACTGCTGAACAGAGTAGCTGCTAGAAGGAGATGGAGTCATTTGGCTTGATAAGGTCTGTAGGGCTATACGACTCGACAATGTCCACGGGACAAATGGTTGGTCATGTTCCTAGGATTTTGTCCAGTTCGTCGTACCATGGACTTTTGTCTTTTTTGTCTCCGGAACTGCCACTCTTGCTTAGAGCATCACGCACCTTCATATAAAGTTGCCGAAGTTTTTTTACTTTAACGCGACACTGGGCGGGAGACAGCTCAAATCCCTTCGCTGAACTTGCTAAACACATCCGTATTTTTATGCATCTTCTCGAGTAGCTTTGAGATTAAGGAATCTGCCTAAATGTCAATGAGGCAGTGTGTCTCTTTGGAGCTTCAGGTTGAACCACGACTCATTTTTTCAATGACTAGCAAATGTGGTGAAACCAACACTTTCCCATAAGGCAACTCCAACTATGGGAGCCTGTTAACTCAAAAGGCGCAGTGCTTTCTGCAGTTGGGTCAGATCGAGGTCGGATCATATTCACACCATAAACGAAACGTACCAGAGCTCGTTTGGTACCGAACCGAGACCACCTCTTCAGCTGGGTCTCGGTTCGGTTGTTTGGTGCGCACCAGAGTGCGATTGCTGTATTCACACCTGCCAAAAAGATCTGCATCAAAGGGGGAAACGAACCAGAGTTCGTTTCAAACGAACCAAACAAGACAGGTGTGAATACACCCTTAATCACCCTTAGCTGGCCCCGAACTGGACCAAAACAGGTTTTATTATAGGTACCAATTCTCAGCCTTAAGTAAACCAGAATCCCCAAATCTAAGCCACACCTAGGCCTTATATAGCCCAGACCCAACCCAGACAGCAACAAGTGTCGGCCCAGATCCAGCCCACATGGATTTCACGTGGGCCAGATGTAGGCTGGATCTGGGCCAACACTATGTTGCTGTCTGGGAATACAGAATCTTAATATTTCATATTATTGCATTGTGTACTACTATAATCACCATTATTCATTTTGTGACAAGCTTTGGTAATGTACACACAAACTATGCCAATAAACTACATTAAACTGAATAGAAAATCAGACTTAAAACCCACAAATCATGTAACTGTGCAATAAAAAACGTACTGCATTGAATTTTTGATTTTTATAAACTCTGCTCCTGCTTGCACTGGCCTCCATCAAGAGGGTTGGGGACCTGCACGCATTTTCAGTTGACGATTCGTGCCTAGAGTTTGGGCCGGCTGACTCCCAGGTAATCCTAAGGCCCCGGCCCGGCTATATGCCCAAGGTTTCCACTACACCCCGCAAAGACCAAGTGGTGAACCTGCAAGGGCTGCCCCTGGAGGAGGCAGACCCAGCCCTGACTTTGCACTGTCCCATCCGAGCATTGAGATGCTACGTAGACCTGACACAAAGCTTCAGGACCTCAGACCAGCTCTTTGTCTGTTACGGAGGCCGGTAGAAGGGGAATGCCGTCTCTAAGCAGAGGATGGCCCACTGGATTGTGGATGCCATAACCCTGGCTTATCAGGCACAGGGTCTGCCCTGCCCATGTTGCATCCTCCTGGGCGCTGGCTCGTGGTGCATCGCTGACAGATAATTGTAGAGCTGTGGGCTGGGCGACCCTTAACACATTCACTAGGTTCTATAGCCTTCGTGTAGAGCCAGTATCCTCCTGTGTTCTCACCTCAAACGGGTAGTGGCACCGAGAGGCCCCGGTTAGTGTCGGCTTGCTAAAACTGCTCCAGAGTGTCCGTAGTGTAGACCCTGTTGAGATCCTCCATCACCCTAGGCAGCAGGACGTGGCGGAACGTCCAGCACCAGGACTTCATGATGAATCCGTGAGAACCGTGGAAGGCTGGGTTCCATATTGAGACCTAAGCAGTACTCGTATGCGTATAGTCCACGGTATAGCCTTAGAGCCCGTGTTTCCCTGGCAGACTTCTGGCTTCCCAAGAGGGTTTTAATCACCTCAAATTTCTCCATATACACCTAAACGGATACTATATGCGTATTTGCTTCCGAAAACTCCTTCGGGAAGGATGGGGCTTCCGCAGCGTCCCTGTTCCAAGCGGAGTGGGTACGTTTTCCCAGTGTTATCCAATCTCATCCAGTGAGGTAGTGCTTTGACAATGGTGAGTGTAACGACTTGTTCTGAGCCCCGGCCTACACCTAATAGGGGCACAGGCGGCTCGCACAGTGCCCTGAAAGGAGTAGCACCAATGGCGGTTTGGTAGGGATCCCAATTAGTCGGTCACTGAGGAGGCAAGCCGGAAACCCGTCACCACATCCCATCTACACCAACCACTCCACGTCACGTCGGTGACCGCATTCCCTCCTTCAGGGAACGAGGTTACCATACGTAACAAAAACGTTCCCTTTCAGTCGGTCACTCTTGACGTCACGTCCCGTCGCCACGGTTGCTGTACCACCACTGAGCTGCCGGGTGTCCGGCTTGGCTCCTCAGCGAAAACCTGGTATGCATTGCACCTGCTGCCTTATTATACTCACGGCTGTGATTAGCGGCAGCTGGATGCAATAATAGATTGGTCTAATGAAGCTATAATTATACTTAACACTTGAAGTAGATTGGTCTAATGAAGCTATAATGAGGCTTACCGTACGTAACCGAAATGTTCTTTTTGGAAAACTGGGACACCATGTCATCCGGACTAAAGAGGACAAGGACAACCCAAGTTGTTATCAGCACTCAGTTCAGAAGCCTGCATCTCTGATGGTATGGGGTTGCATGAGTGCATGTGGCATAGGGCAGCTTACACATCTGGAATGGCACCATCAATGCTGAAAGGTATATCCAAGTTCTAGAACAACATATGCTCCCATCCATACGTCGTCTCTTTCAGGGAAGACCTTGCCTCTTCCAATATGACAATGCTAGACCACATACTGCATCAATTACAATATCATGGCTGCGTAGAAGAAGGATCCGGGAACTGAAATGGCCAGCCTGCAGTCCAGATCATACGCCCATAGAAAACATTTGGCGCATCATAAAGAGGAATCCAGATGTGACAAAGAAACCGACCTAAGACAGTTGAGCAACTAGAAACCTGTATTAGACAAGAATGGGACAACATTCCTATTCCTAAACTTGAGCAACTTCAGTCCCCAGACATTTGCAGACTGTTATAAAACAAAGAGGGGATGCCACACAGTGGTAAACATGGCCTTGTCCCAACTTTGAGATGTGTTGATCCCATGAAATTTAAAATCAAACTTATTTTTCCCTTAAAATGAAACATTTTCTCAGTTTAAACATTTAATATGTCATCTATGTTGTATTCTCAATAAAATATTGAAATTTGAAACTTCCACATCATTGCATTTTGTTTTTATTCACAATTTGTACAGTGTCCCAACTTTTTTGGAATCAGGGTTGTATTAATTTAAATTATGTAGACTAGTGTAGTTTGGTGAAGTAGAGTATTATGAGAGAGAGATGGACTGAGCGAGTGTGATTGCCTGCATCTGATACAGCATTCATTCTTCAGCTCAATCTTATATTCACAGTAAAAAATAGTTTGAATGTCCGCTGAGGAAGTGATATCTTTGTCATAAGTTACTATACCTTCAGCTGTGGCTGCATCTTACAATTTAAAAGCTTAAGCTGTTGTTGAAAGTAAAAATAACTTACTTATAAAAACAAAATTAACTCTCACATACACACACAATATTAAAAAATATTAAAAAATAATAATATTATCTACAACTAAAATCACCATCATGGACACACACATTGTTTCTCAATACTAAATACTATTATAAAATACTACTATTATTTATATTAAATATTATTTAATAAATAATAATATTAAATAAATTACAACATCAGCCATTATAAACGTTGCTATGCAATTCAGTCAAAAGTACAAAGACAGCGCTCTAAAATACAGCATTAAATTTATATAGAATATAACATTATGAGACTTTGCCTTCAGCCAAAACCGTTTGCTCTTGAACAAATAATAGATTAATGAGACCAAAGGCTGCCTGTTAGATTTAATCAAAATGAAATGTACTTCATGTTTAACCACCAACTATACATAAAACACAGCCACAAACAAAATAAAAAATATCTGACATAAATCAGCCCTCTCTTTCTGGTGGGTTCATTCATGAGCGCAGAAAAACACTTCAATCCATCTAACACACACCAAAAAAAAAAATAAAACAAACAAACAAACATAATTTATATTATAAAACCAAACATCAAAATTAAAAAACTAAAACAACTACACCTAAAAAAAAAAAAACACTTAAAGCTGACACTAAAACAATATTATTTATAAAATTATAGTGGATTTGGGGGTCTGCCATGACACTCGCTGTGAGAAATGGTTGGAGTTCTGTTATCACTAGAATATCACACCCCTGAAAAAGGCTCTCAACCAATCTGATTTGAGTACTAGAAAGAACTGTTGTATAAATAAATAAATAAAAAATATATACCATCGGGGTAAGTTTTTTTTTATTAAAATGTACTAAAATTTTTGGTAATAAATTGTAAATTGTTCAAGTACCAAAATGTTAACCAGTTTAATTCTTCTAAAACAAACATCTATTGCCTGAAAATGAGACAACATTGTGGTCATTGTGTTGCTCATATACCAAAATTTGACAAAAAAAAAAAAAAAAAAAGACTTACAGGCAGCTCAACACTGCAGTCACTTCCTTTGGTGACCCAAAAGTCTGCAATAGTCGTGAACGACCAGAGGTTTATACAAAGATTTCAGCATATCTTCCATGGATTCACTGCATACAAACATTAAATCATTTTTGCAATGAAAAAAATTATGACATATCCATTAAAATGTTCAGTAAACGAATCATGTCAAGTATCGATATGTGTAAGTGGTCCTTATAAAATAGCAGTAGGCTACTGAAAAGATTCAAGCAACCAAAATTACTTTTTTAAATTCTTAAAATCAGCATGACAACAAAAGTGAAATGTCTAAAATGTCTACTATTTTTCCTTCCTACAGTGGTTGTAAAAATATGTGTACACTTTCTGACACTTAAATGTTTAAAAACGTTTAAATTTCAATGCATGAGATGCAAAATATTACAAGTAGCATTTCCAATGATGCTATGTATACCTAACATTCCAACACAAGAAAGTGTCCGAAAATGTTTGTCTTCATTTTGAAAACTAAAACCACTGGAGTCTTGGTGCATGTGCAGTAGTTTATTGTTCATTGAACAAGCATGAAAAAAGATTTTTAACACTTTCCAACATGTATTACTTTTCAAATGATCTTTAAAATACATTATTCTGAAAAAGGGGACACACGCAACACCTGTTTTATGTTGATTTTCCATTTCTATATAATGATGTTTGTGGTTATGAACTGTATAGTATTCAAGCACCAAAATGTATGGTGACCTACATAATACTTTTAGACCAAACCATTCGTAGTTTGAAAATGAGACCACAAAGATTAACAAGAACAACAGTGAGTCATCGTTGTGTCACTTATACCACAAACTGAGAAAAGAAAAGAAAAGAAAAAAGAAAAGAAAAGAAAAGAAAAAAGACATAGGGGAACTCAGTGTCTCCACCCACATTTAAACTATATTTATACAGTGCTTTTTTAGTGAGAGCTCACTGTCTTCATCATGATCATCATCTCTCTGCTCCTGCTGGCCTCTCTGCTGCCACACATGACCTTCACTGGTGAGACTGATTGACTAAACTGCATATTGATTAATCACTAAAAGATGTATTATCACAACCAAGATGTCAGCATGGTTTTTGGATTTTTGCTGATACCTCAATAAGGTGTTTCTTGTAGGGTGAATAAGTTACTAACTATATTTCTCTCTCTTAGCTCAAGTTAATGTGGGTATAGTGAATGGCCGGGTAGCAAAACCCCACTCCAGACCTTACATGGTTTCTCTTCAGATGAACAAGCAACATATCTGTGGTGGATTTCTCATTCATGACCAGTTTGTCTTGACTGCTGCACATTGCAGAGAGAAGTGAGGGTTTTGTTCAGTCTAAACTGCAATATTTATTGATTATTAATGTTTTGAGATGAATTCACAGTAGTAAATGGTTTACAAAGTTTTGTCATAAAAAGAGTATGCTCAATATGCTCTTCTAAAAGAATACATAAAACTGTGAAAAACGTTTATTTTGCTACTAAGACTTTCTTTCAACAGAAATATGATACTGACAGCTGTGATTGGGGCACATAACCTAAAAAATGAGAATGAGGGGTCTGTCCGCATCGGAGTGAAGTCTTACCACAAGCATCCAGGCTATAGGCCTGGCAGACCTTCAACTCTGAATGACATTATGCTTTTGAGGGTAAAAATCTACAGACTCACTTTTTTTTTTTTTTTTTTAAGGGCAGTACGAACACTTTTTAAAGTATTTTTTTAACAGTGTATAAAGATCATAGATAATGCAAGATGCAAAAATATAAAGTAAAAAATATGATTCAGCATCTTTTAATGATGATAATGTTATTGCATTACAGCTACAAAAAAAAGTCAAAGAAAACAATAAAGTCAAGATTATTAAAATACAAAGACAAAAGGGAGACATCAAAGCTGATTCTGTCTGCAGTGTTGCTGGCTGGGGAAGCCTACGGACTAATGGCTCAGCTAATGATCGTCTAATGGAGATGAAAGTGTATATAATGGATAACAAAGAATGTGAAATAAGATGGGGAGAGATCTACTCAGTTCCAAAGATGATGTGTACATATGGCATTGGTGGATTCTGCGATGTATGTACAAAAGATGATTCACAGACTCTGTTCATTTATGAACTTGTTTAAACTGATATATGATTTTAAGGAATCTGTTAATTTGTGTTTCTTAACAGGGAGATTCTGGGGGTCCTTTGGTTTGTGGAGACACTGCAGTTGGTATCGTATCATTTCATGTCTTGTATCGCTGCAATTCGCCTATGTATCCTAATGTATATACTAAGATTTCACCTTATCTGGAGTGGATCAGCAAAATAATCAAAAATGTCAAGTAAATTCATGAATTTATTTCAATAAAAGTATCACATGACAATCATCATTCATTTGACGTGTTATCTGTCACGCCCATAGACTGTCTGTGTATGTTTTTCTCCCTATGTGCTCCCTGTGACCTAGTTTCTCCCTCTCATTGAGTGTCTCATTTGTTTCAAATGTGTCCCGTTCATTACCCCTCGTTAAGCCCTGCATTTATAGTGTTGTCTGCCCCTTGATTCCTTTGTCTGCTGTTAAAAGTCCATATTATGTGCTATGTGTGTGTTCCTGCCAAGCCCTGTGTTACCCCTTGTTTTGGACTCTTAAAGGGGTCATACGATGTTGCTAAAAAGAACATTATTTTTTGTATTTGGTGTAATGAAATGTATTTATGCAGTTTAAGGTACAAAAAACACATTATTTTCCACACACTGTACATTATTGTTTCTCCTCTATGCCCCGCCTTTCTGAAACGCGTCATTTTTTTACAAAGCTCATCGGTCGGAAAAAGTGAGGTGTGCTCTGATTGGCCTATAAATTAGCCATTGGTTGCATCCAGAAGTGTGAGACGGTAATGTTACAGCCTGTGACATACTTTTATGTGTGTCCCGGTCAGAACACTGGCATGACAAGACAATAACAATAAAACCCATTATAAATTAGCCATTGGTTGCATCCAGTGGGGACATAATTACTGATTATAATGACTTATACTGTGTGTTACGCGTTGCATTGCATCGCGCCACATAAACATAAAACCATGTCTGCATTTGTGATCGGAGAAACGACAAACAAAAAGGGCAACAAACATCGTCAAATACACAACGAAATAGAGTCTCCATGACATGGTGTCAGAGGCAACAGCAAGAATCAAAGTTACACCTTCTTTCTTTGCTTTTGGGCGGTGTGCTACACAAAACTTCCCACATCGTGATGTAGACATGTGGGGGCGTGTTTAAACGAGGCATTTTAGGAGGGCGTGGACAAGTCTTAACTTTTATAAAGAATATCTCTTTGGGTTTGAGACTTTAGTCTTTGCAACTTTAGGGATCTTATCTATTCACGAACAGCTTGTAAACACACCAAAGAGAAAGGAAAACTTGAAATCGCATCATATGACCCCTTTAAAGATAAACAAGTATCCTGAATCTCCTTCGTCTCTTTGCTCCTCACATTAGCACCATGACATTGTTCAAATCAAAGCCACATATAATTACAGTTTGACATGAGGGAAACGGGTAATATCTTCTTTACTTGATCTTGGAGTGAAATCTCCAAAACGGATTTCTTGTCACTGCCACACTGCACGGATGCGCTGTTTTTGTTCAAATCAAAGTGTAAATACACATAGAAAATGTATCCTTGTGTCACGGCTGACACAGAATAGCGTACTCAGTTTGCGTTCAGCGGGTATTCTCTAAAATGGTTCTGCGGTGATGTGAAGAGACACAGAGGAGACACATTGTTGAATAAAGTCGTTATTCTTGTTTTCTTCGCGTACAAAAAGTATTCTTGTCACTTCATAACATTACGGTTGAACCACTGATGGCAGATGGATGTCTTTCATACTTTTCTGGACCTTGACAGTGTGGTAAGTTACTTGGCAGCCAATGGGACAGTCAAAAGCTTCCCCGGTTTTCATCCAAAAATCTTAAATTGTGTTCCGAAGATGAACGTAGCTTTTACGGGTTTGGAATAAATCCATAACTACAACATAATGACAAAATTTTCATTTTTGGGTGGGGAACCCTGTAAGATTATTTATAAGGTAGTGTGCTCCAAAATAATGACAAAATTCATATTTAGAAGATATAAGCATGCAAAACTTAGTCTCTAACTTCCACCAATATAGATCAATGATTTTGATGACATCACCCTGCAATTTAGCTTCTCATCAAACTTTCTGCCCAATCAAATGCTTTCTAGAATCTTAAGCATCCCATCCCCTACATTATAAATACATGCTGAAACTGTGGCTGGAATCGCTCACTTGTTTACAAAATTTGTATTTTCTGTATGGTGAATGGCATGTAGTGTATTATATAGGGGATATGGAATGATTCAGACAGTTTAAATTTGCTTTCCGTTGGGGAGAATAAAGTCTGATTTTGCACTGTTTCACATGAACCGCCGCAGCGTGCACACAGTCTGCTCCAGCCCAGAGACACGATACACAAAATACAGCCAGAGCTACATGCATCTTGTATATTGTGGTTTCAAATAACAGGTGATGCATGCGACATCAGTGTTTTTGACACCACAAGGTGAGAAAAAACACTTACAAGCAACTCAGTGCCTCCACTACTCTTTAGTTTATACAGAGTTTTTTCACTGGTGAGACTGATTATATTAAAGCACATCATGCTGATTTTTTAAGAATATTTAATTGGTATGTACAGAAGAAGATGACTTATAACCCTATCTCTCTCTCAGCTAATGTGAATGTGGGTATAGTGAACAGCACAGAAGCAAAACCCCACTCCAGACCTTACATGGTTTTTGTTTAGAAAAGCTGTAAACATGTCTTGGTGGATTCCTCATTTCTGATAGTACATCATAGTTTAAAGATCTTGTTCATTGGACCATAGTTTAAAGATGTTGTTCATTGCACTAATAAGACTTTCTTACACAGAATCATAGTTTAAAGATCTTGTTCATTGCACTAATAAGACTTTCTTACACAGAAATAAGAAACTAACAGCTGTGATTGGTGTGCATGACTTAAAAAAAAAGAAGGAGATGATTGCATCAGAGTGAAATCTTACTACAAGCATCCAGACTTTAACAATCGCACTTTGCAGAATGACATTATGCTTTTGAGGGTAAGAGTAGTTCAAATGACTCTTATTTAATGATTAGTCAGTCTGTCTTTTAATGATGATAATGTTATTGTATTACAGCTAAAGAAATAAGTTGAACAAAACAAGATTGTCAAGACAATTTCCATACCAATACAAGAGGAAGACATCAAAGCTGATTCTGTTTGCAGTGTTGCCAGCTGGGGAAGACTGAGGTTTAAAGGGAAATAGAGCACATGTCTCATGGAAGCAGATGTGAAGATCATGAATAACACGGAATGCAAAAATAAATGGAAAGACAACTACTCAGCCTCACAGATGATGTGTGTCTATGGCCATGGAGGTAGCTGTAGTGTATGTAAAAACAATATCAAGTAGTGAGAAATGTCACTTCAGTCATGTGTTGATCTGTGTTCAAAGGGAGATTCAGGAGGTCCTTTGGTTTGTGGAGACACTGCAGTCAGTGTCACATCCTTTGGTGACCCAAAAGTCTGCAATATTCATGAAAGACCTGAAGTTTATGCAAAGATTTCAGAATATCTTTCATGGATCTGGTCCATAATAACAAAAAATAATAAATAATTTCAACAATAAAAAATGAATTAATTTAAATAAACAATAAATAAAAAAATTATGTGTCAAGCATCAATATGTGTAAGTGGTCCTTATTATTGCAGCTCCATTTTTTCAAAATATCTTATTTTTTTTGTTGAACATCTTCAGAAAAAAAAAATAATTCATACAGGTTTGGAACAACTTGAGGTTGGAAATGGTAGCTAAATCTCCCATTTGGTGTATCCATGGCACCTGAGATGTATCAATTGAAACATTATGAACTGTTAGCAAGTCTAAAGGGAACTGAGCACATTGCAGATGATAATTTTGTTGTTGGATGTGGTGACAGACCAGCAAGCTAAGAATGATCATGATTTCAAGCTTCAGGCCCTGTTGGAGCATTACAGAGAGGTTAAGCCACAACTTAGCTTAAAGAATTGCAATTCAAGGTCATGCTCCATGGACATATCCTTTCATCCACTGACCCAGAAAAAGTGAGGGCTATCATGGACATGGTACCTAAAAGGTGCTAAAAGTGTACAGCGTCTCATTGGTTTGTTGATTATTTAGCCAAGCTCATGTTCCATTTGTCAAGTGTTTGTGAACCACTGCAAAAACACCCTTGGCATTGGCTGTCCTTGGCCACATCATTAAGCCTGTCACAGTACAAAGTGACTCTAACCAAAGTGGTCTTGGGTGCTGTTTTATGCAAGAAGGACAACCTGTTGCCTTCGCTTCAACAGCTCTGGCTCTCACCGAGATAAAATACGCTCATATCGAGAAAGAGTGTCTCAGTATTGTCTTCGCTTGCCAAAGATTTCAGCATTACTTGTACAGCTGAGGGCTGGTAACAGCAGAGACTAACCACAAACCCCTTGATCTCTATCTTCAGAAAACCACTTCTCATGCACCCAAGCAGCTTCAAAGCATGATCCTGACACTTCAACACTACAGCCTCAAGGTCTACAAGCTGGGGGTTAAATTGTTCACCAGTTTACTTGCTGACTATACAGACAAGGAAGCAGTTTACCAGCAGCATGCCATATGTTATCTGAAGAAAGAGTAGGAAGATCATCAACCAAGAATACCTTTGGCCAGAATACTTTCTGAGTAAATGTTCAACTTGCAGCACACAATCAACCATAAGAAACCATGCTATCTCATGACATCCCCAGCAGGCCATGGCAGATTGTCAGCATGGACTTGTTCAGTCATTGGCAAAAGGGGACTATCTTCTAATTGTGGACCACTTCTCAGATTTTTGGGAGATTGAACTGCTTCCTGATTTATCTGCAGAAACAGTCATCGACCACTGCAAAGACCATATTGCCAAACACAACGCTATCTCACGACCAATTCGTACGTATGCAACGCTATCTCACGACCAATTCGTACGTATTTTACGAGGTGGCTAATTCGTACGAATTTGTACGACCTCACTCGTACGATTTCATACGATTTGCCTAGACCCCAGTGACGGGTAGGTTTAGGGGCGGGGTTTGGTGTAGGTAATTCGTACAAATTCATACGAATGTGCAACTCGTAAAATACCTACTAACCTCAAAAAAACGCACGAATCAAAACAAGCCCAGAAAAACCAACTCTTATTTCAGCAGAAACGGTACATAAAAAAGCTAAGTCGACCATAACACTTTATGATAATGACCCTCAGTTTGGTGCTCTGCTTCCAGCTGGAAATTGGAGCATATCACTTCCTCACCGAGACATCATAAGTCAAATGGAAAGGCTGAGTCGACTTTCAAGATTTATAAGAACTTTCTCCGCAAAGCCATGCATGATTAGGGTGACCAAACGTGGCATTTTCCCAGGACATGTTCTGGCCAGGATTTCTATATTGCCCAAAATATCCAGGTTTTGGCTTTGGTTTCCTGTTTTCATACTTAATGAAGGTAATGATCGTTTGACCAATAACATGCAGACATTGTACGTAATCGACCAATCGTGGTTCATGAGAAGGTGGGATCTACAGAGAACGTTTAAAGCAATGCAAATACGTGTACTTATTAGTGTTCAACTTGAAGCAGCACTGAGCATACTGATTGGTGTATGACATCAAAGTATGGTACTTTGTCATACAACAAGCAGCGCAAATAAAGCCAAAACGTGGATATTTTAGGCAATATAGAAATCCTGGCCAGGACGTGTCCTGGGAAAATGACACGTTTGGTCACCCTATGCAAGATAGAACTGACCCTTGGAAAGCAATCCTTCATTGGAGAAACACCTCAGCTTAATAAATGGACAACAGCCAAAGGTTAATGTCGCTGAGACTGAAGACATCTCTTCCAGTAAAAAACAAGCTCCTGGAGCCATGTGTAGTGAATAGGTTTGTGGAGCAGCTTCACTACTGAAAGCAGTTGAAATCCTGTTATGATAGGCCAGCTCTTGATTTGCCAGAGCTGAACACAGGAGAGAGGACTTGCACTCTGGAAGGTGGGCACCTGTCTTCAGAAAGTGGCCCCTCTTATCTTGTGAATATGGTTGGATCCTCATATAGATGCAACAGAGTGCACCTACTGTAAGAGTGGCAGAATTGACCTCTGCACAAGCATTGGACAGGAACGAACCTAAGCCCTTGATTACTGTACACAGGTATTTTTATAAACGTTTTTCCTTCTTCCGTTTAAAAAAAAAAAATCTCAGTCCACATGAAAATGCAAACGCATGCTATGATGCACTGTCAAGAGCATGCCAAGCCAATAGGTGGCGATATAATATCAACCGTTAAAGCCATGTTGGCCAATCAGAATCATGAAAAAGTTTCCAGTAGGTGGAGATAACAGCGCTGGCTCCGACGTCACAAGCCACAATAACACTGTAACCAGAGTTTTTGAAAATCTTGACCCTGGCAGGCGTTTTCAAAAATGTTCGGTTTCAGTAACCTGGCACTGCATTTGCATGTGGACGAACGGCCAAACTGCGTGGAAAAAAACTTGTGGTTTTAATAATAACTGCGTTCATACAGGGCCTTAGAATCAGCTATACAGTTGGTTTGTTGTTTACATTTTTCCCTTTATGAATTTGTTTGATGCAGCATTCTATATGTATATAGGTATGCTTGGGCTGTTATAAATGTTAATTATAGAGTTGTTTGGGGTGGGGATAAATTAAACACGATCAGCGATGACATCATAACCGTGTTGTATTGTGGTCTGTGGAGTGGCCTGAAGTGTTCATATAAAGCAGACTTGCTCCCTCGGTCAAAATCGAGGGGTCAAGGGTCTGTCCATATAAACTTCCCTAGTCCACTTCACAAAGTGGAACGCACTTCAAAATGCACATAGCCCTAGTACTGTATATCTAGTAAGAGCTTGATTATCTGGTTCAGGTGTGTTTAATTGGGGTCCGTAATTGCAAATTGATTTTTGCGATAAGGAAGAAGTGTTTGTTTAAATGATCAATAAACAAATCATGTCTGAAGGATCAATATATGTAAGAGATCCTTATAATTGCAGCCCTGTAAAATAGCAGTAGGCTACTGAAGAGGATTCAAATAGCCAAAATGAATTCTAGTTTACTAGAAACCTGTGTGCTTTGACCTCATATCTGGTGTTAATGCATTTATGTTTTTAATGTGCTCCAGCCTGGAATATTAATATGAATACTCTGTGCATCTCTGTGTGTTGGAGATTGTGTGTTTCTAAACATGCTAATTATTCCTGTGATATTAATGAACAAACACTAGATGTACCAGAGGTAAACAAACACATCAAATAGACATCTCTGAGATGTATGTGTGCTATCAGGGAACAGTTTCCATGGAGTATGATTAATTTTTGTTGGGTGTTTTGGGGTGGTAATAGTACAGTATATTATGGAAGGTCACAAGAGTTATATCTAGCCACAACCAAAATTTAGAGGTCCGATTTAGAAATCTCAGTATGGGGACCTCTGGTGGTGAGTTGAGAGACGTATACCAATACCCAGAGATGGGAACAAATACATCAAAAAGTATTTAGTTACAAATTACAAGCTCATCCAATGTTTTTAATTAAAATAAAAAAATAAAAAAAAAAGATACTGGTGTGAGAAATTATATAAAAAAGTAATTTGTCATTTGAAAATAAAAAAATAAAAATAAAATACAAACATTATTTACAAGCAATCATTTGAAGTGCAAGAGACCGTGCTATTACCATTTAGTAATACTGGAGTTAGATACACACGAGATAGAAAGAGGTGCTTTCCCCTCCTTGAACAACATGTCATCTAACCCTAACACTAGACAATATATTGATCCTTATTTTTTTCTAATTTCTTATGTTCATTTACACAAAGGTAACCTGAGTAAACAAAATGCAGTTTTGATATAATGATTTCATTTATTAAGGGAAAAAAACTGTCCAAACCTGCCAGGCCCTATGTGAAAAAATAATTGCCCCCTAAATCTAATAAATGGTAGTGCCACCCTTGGCGGCAACAACTGCCATCAAGCATTTGCGATAACTGGCAATGAGTCTTTCACGTCGCTGTGGATGGAATTTTGGCCCACTCTTCTTTGCAGAATTGTTTTAATTCAGCCACATTGGAGGGTTTTCGAGCATGAATGGACTGTTTAAGGTCATGCCACAGCATCTCAATTGGAGATGGGCACTCCAAAACCTTCATTTTGTTTTTCTTGAGCCATTCAGAGGTGGACTTGCTGGTGAGTTTCGGATCATTGTCCTGCTGCATAAACCAAGTGTGCTTGAGGTCACAAACTGATGGCGGACATTCTCCTTCAGGATTTTCTGATAGAGTGCAGAATTCATGGTTCCATCAATTATGGCAAGCTGCAAAGCAGCTCCAGACCATCACACTACCACCACCATGTTTGACTGTTGGTATGATGTTGATTTATGAAATGATGTGTGGGTTTATGTCAGATGTAACGGGACACACACCTTCCAAAAAGTTCAACTTTTGTCTCACCAGTCCACATAATATTTGCCCAAAAGTCTTGGGCATAATCAAGATATTTTTGGGCAAATGTGAGACAAGCCTTTGTGTACTTTTTGGTCAGCAGTTGCTTTTGCCTTGGAACTCGCTTATGGATGCCATTTTTGCCCAGTCTCTTTCTTATGATTGAATCATGAACACTGACCTTAATTGAAGCAAGTGAAGCCTGCAGTTCTTTAGGTGTTCTTCTGGGTTCTTTTATGACCTCCTGGATGAGTCGTTGTTGCGCTCTTGGAGTAATTTTGGTCTGCCGGCCACTCCTGGGAAGGTTAACCACTGTTCCAAGTTTTCTCCATTTGTAGATAACGGCTCTGACCATGGTTTGCTGGAATCCCAAACCTTACAAAATGGCTTTATAACCCTTTCCAGACTGATAAATGTCAACTATTTTGATTCTCATCTGTTCTTGAATTTCTTTAGATTGCGGCATGATGTGTTGGTCTTTAAGCATGCTTCAGGTTCTACTTAAGTGATTTCTTGATTCAACAATCTGGCAGTAAAAACACCTATGAATTAAAAGTCAAATTCAACCAAAATTGTCAAAAATGGCTTCCAGTTGAAACCATTGATGAATTAAAGGGCTAGTTCACTCAAAAGTGGTAAATTTGGCATTAATTACTCACCTTCAAGTTGTTTCACACCCATAAGACCTTCGCTCCTCTTTGAATACAAATGAGGATCTTTCTGATGAAATTCGAGAGGTTTCTGACCCTCCATATAGGCACCAAAGTTACTTTCACATTCAAAGCCCAGAATGATAGGAAAGACATCAGTAAAGTACTCCATGCGACTCCAATGGTGTACTCTAAAGTACTCCAAGTGACGCAAGTTCTTAAAAAAACAAACAAAAAAAAAACTTTTTTCACCTTTATGAAAATCTTGATCTGCATTGTTCACAAAAACATCACAGTGCATTTGTGTTGTGTTCACATGATAGAAGACTCGCATCAGCACAACACATAAATGTGTGTTCACAAGAGTACTGTGATGCATGTATTTGGGTAATATTTTTGTAAATTAAGTGGTAAATTATGTTTTATTGTTTTCCATGAACAAAACACTCACGTAACTTCATAAAATTTGATTACTTGATGTACATAATGACATGGATAATTTGATGTCTTTCCTACTGTTCTGGACCTTGAATGTGTAAGTTGCATCACTGACTGTAGAGGGACAGAAAGCTCTTGGATTTCATCCAAAATATCTAATTAGTAATTAAAGGGATACTCCATCCCAAAATTAAAATTTTTCCGTAACCTTAACGTTTTAAAGAGATGAGAATATTTTTTGTACACGAAGAAAACAAAAATAACGACTTTATTCAACAATTCCTCTCCTCTGTGTCTCTCCAAATCAGCGTAGGGCCATTTTGGCAATTCTGAACTGTACGCAGGCGGCGTACGCACTTCTGTGTTGAATTCTGAATTGCCAAAATGGCGATACGCTTGACAGTGTTATTTATTTGGCAGTCTATGGGACAGTCTCAAGCCTACCGGTTTTCATCCAAAATATCTTAAAATGTGTTCCAAAGACAAACAAAGCTTTTACGGGTTTGGAACGACATCGGGGGTAAGTGATTTATGACAAAATTTTCATTTTGTGGCGGAGTAACCCTTTAACAATAGAATTGTCATATTTGTTTCAGCTATCCCTTTTAGTCTCTGCCTATGGATAAAACAGGATGTCATGATTCACTTACATCTAGTCAAAAACTATGATAGGCTATAGTTGATAGTACTATTAACACAAGTGAAGAAAGATACTGTATTATTTGAGACAAAAAAAAACCTACTTGATTAAGTATTTTCAAGTTTTTCAAATACTTTCTCTCAAAGTATTTAATTACAAATTACATTTGATTCTTTCTTTGTCCAGCAAAATACAAATTACAAAATACTCAAAACAAAAGTAATTAAATACTTATTTTAAATACATTTAATTAAAATACTGCCCACCTCCACCAATACTAAAATGAATGCCAACCTGCTTAATACTTCAGCAAGTGAACGGCAAAGAAGCAAAACCCCATTCCTCATCTCTGATGATTTTGTTTTGACTGCTGCTCATTGTCAAAAGAACTAAGACTTTTGTTTTGCTTAAACTGCAATAGTAATTATTGATGATTGAATTTTTAGATGAATTGACGGTAGTGTATGGTTTACAAAGTTTTGCCATCAAACCAGTATAGGCTAAATATGTTCTTAAAAGAATCCATAAAATTGTGAAAAACATTCATTCATTTTAAGGCTTTCCTTCAACAGAAATAAGATACTGACAGCTGGGTGCACATGACCTAAAAAATGAGAATGAGGGGTCTGTCCACATCGGTGTGAAGTCATACCACAAGCAAGACTATAGCAGTGATTCGAACTTGAATGACATTATGTTTTTGAAAGTAAAATATAATCAAGGTGGCACTTAAAAATAAATAAAAATAAAATAAAATATAATAAATAGAGAATAGAGAATCATGAATAGAGACAATATTAAAATCAATGGTTTAATATAACGAGGAGGGTGATCAAATATGTTTCTTTAACCTTTTTTTGTATTACAGCTAGAGAAAAAAGTAAAACTAAGCAAAAATTGTAACTTGATATCGTTAAATAACAATAGTAGAATAATGTCTTTTTATCTATAGGCATAATTACATGTATTATATTGAATTAAGATCACTGAAAATCTTCTACATTAACAACAACAGCACAATGAATTTCAGCAAAAATCTGTCTTTTAACTTATTTGCTTTGTATTTTTTTAAGTCTTTCCCCAATAGGCTCATTTTCTCCAGAATAGTACTAAAACAAGACAAAATACAGTGGTTGTCTTATTGCTCGTGGGCTTTGTGTTAAAAAAAAACTGGCTTTTAACACTTTCGCTAGGTATTTGAGTAAATGAAAACACAATACTTACATTTCAATACGAATTCCCCCACAAAACTCTCACCCGCCGTGTTCTTTGAATATAAATAGTTGTCATCAGCGCGCAAGTGATCCTGGGATATGGTAGGGTGCGATGTGTCCATCAGATGTACACTTCATTTTTCCGGGAAACAGAGGGCGCATTTGACGTCGCTTTCGAAATACATTTGCCTTCTTCATGCCGCGGTGACGCAATAGGCCTTGTAATGCGGTCTTCGGAGGTGACCAATAGAAACAATTCTTTCATTTTGGTGTATCAGAGGTGGAAAGAGTACAAAAATATTCTACTCAACTAAAAGTACCATTACATTAATGAAATTTTACTTAAGTACAAGTAAAAGTACCAGTCTAAAAAAATCTACTCAAGTAAAAGTAAAAAGTAGCTCATTTAAAATTTACTCAGAGTAAAAATTACTTAGTTACATTTTAACAGTGGAAGGGAGGCAAAAATGGGACAGGCAAGGGTGTCAAACTCAGTTCCTGGAGGGCCACAGTCCTGCGCGGTTTAGATATAACCCTAATTAAACAAACCTGATCCAGCTAATCTAATCATTTAGGCTTATTTAAAAACTACATGATATGTGTGCTGGAGCAGGGTTAGAACTAAACACTGCAGGGCTACGGCCCTCCAGGAACTGAGTCAAACAACCCTTTTATAATCAAATAAATCTCAAACTAGTTGTTTTTAATTAAAGAAATCGGTTATTTAGAATAATAAGACATTTGGGCTGTTACCAGGCAAATCAGTATCAACAAACTCATCTTTTCAATGCAGAGGAAATGCAGAAGCTTCATCTGAAGTGGCATTAAGATTTATTTACACACTGTTTAATGCAGGACATGAATGCATTTAACCTGCAGTTACAAATGCATGAATAATGTTTTGATATACAAGACATAAAATGTTCAATACTTATTTGAAATTATAAGAAATTAATTATAAAAAAAAAAATCAAAAGATACTTTAAATGTGAAATTAAAATGGCCAGTATGTGTCAGCAAGTCTGTTAATAAGTGAGTCATTGCGATTGAACCGAATCATTTAAAACGGTTGATTCATTCAGGAACGAAACACTGTTATGTTGCTCAGAGACGCAAAAACTGTGCTTTGGTGGCTGTGTTGGGAATTATTTTTTGTTGTAGAAATAGAGCAAAAACAGGCAATATGATGTCTAAAACGCAAGTCTCTTAATTAACTAGTTTACTGACCTGTTGTAAAAAAACATTTCCATACATAAAAACACAAATATATATACATACATATATTTAATCATGATGATTTTTGGAGGAAAAGACAGCATTCTTTGTGTGATTTTGATGATATACTATATGAAATGATATAAATATGTAAATCTTCTGCACTTATATCTCCAATTTTGTGATCATTCTAAATGCATTTTAGCAGACTGAATCACACAGTGAAAGAACGCACTATAAATGCGCGCGCACATCATTAAAACAACAATTATGATATTATCGCAGACGATATATATCGCACACTCCGCACCACTGTCTTTTTGGCTAATTTGTGCAAAACCTCTTGCTAAAATGTCAAAGCTTCATTTTGACCACCAATGCAACGATGCAATTATTTAGCTTACCTCTACATGCTTGCGAAGGGTTGATGTCGAGATTTTATAAGATGCTAGTTTGGTCTCCCTAGGAAAGCACAGTTTACACTGCATAATAGAGCATAAATATGGCCAGGGGTTCACTTAATTTCCTTCGTGTTCAACTTCAGAATATGACGGGGTTTTGTTTTCAGCGGTGTCTGCACCACTAACGCCTGTTTTGTCCGTCTGCATCTTTCTTGTGATTTTTAGCGCCAGTTTGCCCTCCTGACAATTAAAAACAAAAGTAGTTTCCAGGGAACGATTTTTTATTTTTTTTACTCAGTAATTAATGTGTTTTAAAATGTAGTGAAGTACAATACGTCAAACAAAATGTACTTAAGTAAAAGTAAAATTACAGATTTTAAAAATTACTTTAAAAAGTAGAAGTACACAAAAAAGCTACTCAATTACAGTAACGCGAGTAAATGTAATTCGTTACTTTCCACCTATTATCTCAAGTGACCAATAGAAACAATTCTTTCATTTTGGTGTATTGTTACCGCCCACTGAGATGCTGCTTTACTCACAAGCTGAACTTCTCTACTTACAAGGAAAGATTATAGACCTGCAAAAAATTACAGCAGAACAGAGAGCAAAATATATGGGTAAGTAATGAAAAGTGTGGCAACTGCATGGATTTTTTTTCTTTCTTTTTTCTTTCTTTTTTTTTTTTTTTTTTTTTTTTGCAATGCAAAGAAAAGTGAGAAGTTTTATTATTATTTACTTCATTTTTGTAATTAAAAAAAATGCTGAGGTTTTTTAGGTCAGATAGAATCTGTGATCTCTGACCCAGTTTATTAGCTGGCATCTATGGCTGCAGTATGCTGTGTTTTCCAACAACTGGCAACCTGGGGTGTTGAAATCATATTGGCAGTGGGCTGAATCCCACAGACACACAGTCACACAGGTTCCTAAATATCTAAAAACATATTATGAAATTTTTATGCTTTAGTACTGTATGTCTTCTTGTTTGCCTCTATTAGACGATCACTCACTGAGCCTTTAATCTGCAGTCTTTTCCAGCCAGCAACACTACAGACAGTACAAGATTTTATGTATTTTTTTTTATTCTTTATTAATTTAGACTTCTTAAATCATCACGACTTGCTTAAAATAAAATCTGTAGATATAGAACACTTTAAGCATATTACAATGTTAGTTTAAACATTTAAAAATGCACTGTTAGGTGTATATCTAAGCGTTTGTGTGGAGAGTGGAAGCTGAAGCGTGCTTATTAATGCACAGAGGCGCCAGTGCCATCACTTCATTCTGTTCTTCATAACAGTGGAAACAACTTGAAGTATGCCAGCTCGGGCTGAATGCAAATGTCTAAAAGCAGATGCAGTTTAGCTTTGCCGTGTCCGAAACTGATGGTTTACATTCACAATAAGCTATATAATACATGTAATACTGAATCCATGAAGGGCTAATAATGACAGTAAGATGCTAATATTGTAGCCTACATAAAAATGCTGGGTTGTTTCAACCCAACTTTGGGTCAAACATGGACTAACCCAGATGCTGGGTTAAATTTTTTAATTAAATGTTTAACCCAAAATTTGGGTTAGTCCATATTTGACCATATATGTCCATATAAGTCCATATATGATTGCGTTTTGGTTCATATTTAAGAAATGACTTTAAAAAAAAGTCGTAGTTATTATTACAGCAAAAACGTGTTTTTGTTCCATTAATATTTTTTCTGAGGTTGAAAAATAAATGGTGCTATAACTTTTGTTGTAGGCTATTCATCAAAAGCAGCATCAAAAAGCAGTGTATATAAAAAACAAACAACAACTAAAAAAATATATTAGGCCTATAAGATCAGCATTTGAACACTATAATAAACACACAAGAATTAACTGCTTGATGACGCTGTTATTTTTATTATTGCGAAGTGAGATTAATGAAGAGCACGTCTGTCTTGCCTGCACAAACACGCAATGGAAAAGAGAAGTTTAGTTTATCAAGTTAATCCATATTAGTCAGTGATATCATCAACACAGGTATTAATAAATTAAATTTATTAATAAATTAATTAAATTCTGCAGTTGGCTGGTTTATGTTACAACCTTTTTTTTTCTTTTAGATAGAGCATGTCCATTTTACACTGAGCAACCAGTTTTGTGACTGAATTCAGTCCAGCTGGAAGGGGTTGGGGTTTGGGGGTAGCTTGTGGGGGTTAAAATAAAAGTGTGGATCGCTCGCTCTTTCATAAGGATATTGTCTGATGCCCATAAAATTTTTGCTATGGCATATTTTTTAGGATTAATGCCTGCTTTGGCTTGGCTTTTGCAATTTTTGCTATGGCATACAGAGTATTACATAGGCTACAATATAATATGGTTTTGTTTTTTCTCTCGCCAAAAGAGATGCGCATCTGCCAAAGAGACAAAAAACTGTACAAAAGAGATGCCAAAGAGACAAAAAAACGTTGGTTCTTAATGTACAGCCTATGCTGCTTTGTACTGTTTTAATTGTACGCAGCAACACTGCAGTCGTTTTGGCAATACAAATGTAAAAATATATTGCAATAATAAGAACCTGTCCTGAGACATCATGTAGGCCTAATCATTATTTGTTTCATTATTGGACAATTCCAGCGTTACTGACATGACATTCACAGTCAAAACCTGAAATACAGAATGTATTCATTACCAATCTCTTTATGTTTTTCTAAACAAGAGAGTCCAGACATCAGAAAAGTATCCTTCTATGAACGTGTTTTATAGGCTGTTTTCGATTTGGGAAATACACATGCGTTACGGACGTGACAAAAAAGACCCGAGTTTTTGGGAGACATCTTACTTTGAAGACTTTCTGTGATTTACAATGCACAAACCAGAAGCAACAATATCTGCCAAATACATTCTCAAAACATTTTCGTTTTTGTGTTTCAGAGGAAAAAATCAATGTTAAGGATGTGACTCTCTCCATTACGGACCATTCTGAAAGCAGAATGTATCCAAACATGTATAAAATACTTTAAAGGGGTGCTATTATGCTTTTTCACTTTTTCAACTTTAGTCTGTAATGTTGCTGTTTGAGCATAAAAAAGATCTGCAAAGTTACCAAGCTCAAAGTATTTAACAGAAATCACTTTTCAAAAACTTCAACGAACAACTGGTTTGGACTACAAATATAACAAATATATTTTCCTGGATTTGTGATATCACAAATACTGATGAATGGGACGAGACCTGGTTGAGCTGCATTAGAGAAGGCTGTAGAGTGGAGGTGTAGCTGCTCTATTTAAAGATGTCTATCAATGCAAGCAAATGTGAGTAGTTACAATCATCCGCACTCAAATTGATTTGATTTTGATGCAATATTTACACTGAAGCTCGCAGGCGGCTATGGTGAGAGGCATGACGTTTCCCGACCAGGCGCCGAGTGGAGCCAATCACAACAGGCACTGGCCCAGCTAACCAATCACAGCACATTTCTTATTTCAGAAGGCGGGCCTTCAGTAGATACAGGAACTTTTCAAGCCGTTCATGCCAGACTGGGGAGAGAGGTGTTGTAATA
This sequence comes from Cyprinus carpio, assembly GCF_018340385.1. NCBI lineage: Eukaryota > Metazoa > Chordata > Actinopteri > Cypriniformes > Cyprinidae > Cyprinus > Cyprinus carpio. The sequence continues at coordinate 24,336,354 of NC_056618.1, forward strand.
ATGTAAAATATGTGAAAAATAATGTGTTTTTTATACAACCTAGTATGAGAGCCTGAAAAATAACAACCCAAAACAAAATCAAAACAGATAAAAATGTGCTATTAAGACCCCTTTAAAACTTTAACAGAGATGTCTAGGGTATTTAATAGGGTTGCCCCCCACGTAAGATTTTTCGAATTTCTAGTAGTCGTTCATTTAAGTAATTATTCAACTAATCACATGTTTATATTAAATTAAGACAGTCTTAGCATGAGCCTTAATATATTCCATGCTCAAGCACACGTATTAAGTTTGCCACAAAGCACTGTCAGAAGTAGCCTAATAATTGTGAAAAAGGAGACATTTTAATTATTTATTAATAAACTAATGTTTTCTTGTTGCCTGCAAGATGAAATTCATGGTGCTGACTCTAATCTCCACAGTACTGGATGCGCCTTTGGAGAGTATTTGCTTTTGTTTGGAATTGGTTCGTTTAAAAGTAGACATTCCAAGCTTTCTGTAGATATATTTAATGTACGTGAGGCACCCCAATTTTAAGTTATTTCATTAAGAGGAAAAAATGCAAGTGATCACGAGGGCGCCTCCCTGTCATACAGGCGCATAAATAATTTTTTCGCACAAACACTTGAATATGAATAGTAATAGAGCACATTTCTTTTAGGTTACAGTATGGGATCCGCATTAAAAAGAAATCTTCACAAGTCTACAACCAAGACAGATGCAGTTATAACCTGTAATTTGAAGGCTATTTCATGCTTTAAAATGATCTAATGGCCGATGCCGCTCCAATTCGTTGCTCATTAGTTGTTCTTGATCAAGATTAAACGGATGCATGACTCTCATAAACTTGTTTTAATAAATCTCTTTTGCATTAAATAACAAAGATACAAAGCAGGTTATGTTAAATATTATTGTATAAATAATTATAAAATGCTATAGACTGCAAATAAGATAGCGGTTTCACATTTTGCATATGAATTACAAAGTTAATTATTTTTTACATGCAATTATACAAAATAAAACCAAACAAGATTTGTAATGAAAATAAAATATGTAGACAAAAAAGAATAAATGTTGCACATCTATCATTTTTTTTTTTGAGTTTTACTTAAATTGTAAGAAAGCAAGTAAAGAAGGCTCCCTTTAAAATCAGTGAAGTTGTCAATTAATGAATCTCTTTTTAACATTGTGTGCAGTTAATGATTATAATATAATAATAATGACAAATATAGGCCTAATATTTGAGAATGTTGACATTTTGCATATAAATCCATGTATGTAGCCTAGCTCACTAAAATATGGAACAAAGTTGCTTCGGAACAAACAAGCAAACAAACAAACAAAAAACAAGCAAACAAACAAAGTAGCTTCGCTTTCACAACGAAACACAGCGTCTTCACAATATGGCACTGGTGGCAACAGCGAGAATAAAAGTTATGCCTTCTTTCTTTGTGTGAACATTTGGGCAGCGTTATGCAAATATTCCCAAAAAGCCTGTAACATCCTGACTGATACTGTATGTCGAGCCATTTTAGGAGGGCGTGGTTGGCTGTTATTAACTTTTATAAAGAATGTCTCTTTGGATTTAAGACTTTAGTCTTTGCAACTTTACAGATCTTCTGCAAAAAAATTCCAGGAAAGTTAGTCTATAAATGCGACCAAAGCCAAATCCATGTTGCACTGTTTTGCTGTAACACATAATTAATAGTGAGTAGACATGTGTCTATAGGATCAATGATAAAAGTAATCATAGCCATGGTGATATTCAGAACAACATGACTTAGATTTTGATTTTGCTCTTTTACAACAGTACATTAAACACATAATTAATAGTGAGTAGAGATGCATGATATATCTGCAGATGATAAATTATTGGCCATAAGAGGGAAAATTCAAATATTGTTATTGCACCAATAACTTAATTTGGACCAATAGTTCCACAGATAATTAATTCTGGTATATTCTCTGGCATCAGAGAAATACCTGATTACTCGCAGCTTCTTTCATTTTGCAATTTGACAATGGCACTGAGCAATTACACACTTCAGTTTTAGGTTGTTTGACAGATGCTTTGCCAAAGCAACTGTGCAAAACACAATGTTAGAGAAATTGTGTTATTAAAGTATTTCTTTATTTCTGCCAACAAGATGTCATTGTTTTGGAAATATCAGACAAAAACAATACAAATATGCTATCCTTACAAATTCCAAAGCTTATTTTTATTTATCCCTTGTGCATTGTTCAAATTCACTACCCTTTCGTTATGTTAGTGGATGAAAACATCCACTATATTAAACTGCTGTAAAAAAAAATGTATCAGATAAATATTTTTTCTAATTTTTTTTGCATAAATCTATTAATCAACCTCAATCCTGATCAAAACTACCAAATGTTTTCAGAACAGATTTTTAACTCTTTAATTACCAAGTTCATAAATGATGTCACTGATTTTGGGGGGGAAAAAAAAACACAAAATGACACATTTTCAATATAAAAAGTGATTGTGGACTGGATTTTATTTTTTTTTTACCTTTTATCACAGTCTTGGGCATGTCAAAGATTAGTAACAACTTTGGCTTTGCTGCATTGTTAGTTTTTGTGCAGCATTAGATTTAAATTTTTTCTCCCCTCATTTGTTGTTCGTGGCTGTTTTTGCCCCATTGACTTCCATTATAACGACATTTTTTGATTGCAAAGCCATGACACAATAAAATCATGCATTCTTGATTGTTGGTGGTTTTCCCTGTTGGAAAGAGGTAAAAAATTTTATTTTTACAGTTGATCATTAGGTGGGACCATTAACCCTTTAGATAGGCCTGTGCAAATAAAAGGCTTCTGGCTTGTATATGGAGTTATATGGAGTATAACAGCAAATTATAGTGTTTGTGTGTGTGTGAGATTCTTGATTGTTGGTGGTTTTCCCTGTTGGGAAGAGGTAAAATTTGTTATTTTTACAGTTGATCACTAGGTGGGACCATTAACCCTTTAGATAGGCCTGTGCAAAAAAAGCTTAGTTTCTGACTTGTATATGAAGCTATATGGAGTATAACAACATATTATATTGTGTGTGTATGTGTGTGTGAGAGAGAGAGAGAGTGTGTGTGAGAGAGACCTTTGCACTCTTACCTTGATGTATTTGAGAAAATCAAAATGTACACCTCTCTCTCTCAGAACTACATGGAGTAAACAAAAGTGTAATTATGCACCTGCTGCCTTTTAATGGTGGTGATAAGTATAGACTAAACAAAACCAAAGTACGTGGATTTAAACACTTGCATGCCATCCTGCTGGTCATTTGATGGTGAGAAGAGCAGCAAGCAACATGAGAAAGGGCTTGACTTGTACCAAAGTTTTAGAAATGATTATGCAGCTTGACCCCTCCAGCGAGCTTCAGTTTATTTGAAGTTGGTATTGCATTTTGGTTCATAATAAATTTTGTTCATAAATCTGATGTAAAGTAGATTTTTTTTTTACAGGATTTTAAGGTTTAAACTGGCTTTACCATTAAGAAAAGACAAGCATTTCACACATAGGCCATCCATACTTTTCACCATCAAAAGGCAGCAGGTGCATAAACACACTTCTTTTTTTATTGTTTACTCCATGTAGATCTGAGAGCTGAGGTGCATATTTGGATTTTTCAGATACATCAAGGTAAGTGCAAAAAGGTCTCTCTCACACTCTCTCTTTCTCTCTCTCTCTCTCTCACACACACACACACACACACACACACTATAATATGCTGTTATACTCTATATAACTCCATATGCAAGCCAGAAACTAAGCTTTTATTTGCACAGGCCTATCTAAAGGGTTAATGGTCCCACCTAGTGATCAACTGTAAAAAATAACAACTGTAAACCTCTTCCCAACAGGGAAAACCACCAACAATCAAGAATCTCAAACACACACAAACACTATAATTTGATGTTATACTCCATATACAAGCCAGAAACTAAGCCTTTTTTTGCACAGGCCTATCTAAAGGGTTAATGGTCCCACCTAGTGATCAACTGTAAAAATAAAAAATTTTACCTCTTACCAAAAGGGAAAACCACAAACAATCAAGAATGCATGATTATATGGTGTCATGGCTTTGCAATCAAAAAAAAACTGTCGTTATAATGTAAGTCAATGGGGCAAAAACAGCCACGAACAACAAATGAGGGAGAAAAAAAATTAAGTCTAATGCTGGACAAAAACTAACAATGCAGCAAAGCCAAAGTTGTTTCTAATCTTTGACATGCCCAAGACTGTGATAAAAGGTTAAAAAAAATCCAGTCAACAATCACTTTTTTATATTGAAAATATGTCATTTTGTGTGTTTTTTTTCCCCAAATCAGTGACATCATTTATGAACTTGGTAATTAAAGAGTTAAAATCTTGGATTTTTTTTTAAACATTTGGTAATTTTGATCAGGATTGAGGTTGATTAACAGATTTATGCAAAAAATATATATATATATCTATCTGATACATTTTTACAGCAGTTTTTATTTAGTGGATGTTTTCATCCACGAATAACGAAAGGGTAGTGAATTTGCCCACAGTGTATTGTTAAGTTTTTGAAAATTTTCAAAGCATGTTTCCCAAAATATGTGTCAAAATAAGATTTGTCACCAAAAATCATTCCATTAGCTGAAACACAGAGAAACTTGTGGCCAAAATAAGACTCAACTTTACCCCCTAGTGGACGAAAACTTCCCCAACAACCACATAAGGGTTATTTTTATTATTATTATTATTTTATTTTTGTAGTAAGTTCTTGAAAGTGCTATGGTAATCCTGTCATATTTATCTTTGTTCAAACACTTTGGTAATGCCACAGAAAAACAACAGAAAACCACATGTGGCATCTAATGATTAATTCTTGTGATACTGTACAACAGAAAGTGCTGTGGTAATCCTGTCATATTTAGCTTGTGTTGTATTACCAAAAACAACAGAAAAAACACATATGACATTTAATGGAAAATTCTTGTGATACTGTACAACAGAAAGTGCTGTGGTAATCCTGTCATATTTAGCTCTGCTCATTTGTTGTGTGGTAAATTTATGTTGTACTGCTGCAGTACCACCGGATTACAACAGAACATTTTTGTAAACATTCAACAAACAAGGTAAATGTGACTCCACTAAAACAGTTTCAGAAGCTATATTTAAGAGATGAGTGAGGGACAGATTGGTGTCTTTCTCACCTCTGAGGTCTTTCGTTCTGTTCACAAAGTGTCAAGAGATAAACTTCATGCCAAAAATTTCACTATCTACCAAAATAGCTCAAGATTATTTAGAACAAGTCTGTAATCTCAGCAATTCCCTAAACTCACCACCAGTGGTCACCCTCCCCAGCTTTATAAATTAGCCCTCTAAATGGACTATATACAGTAGGTAGGCTACTATATAGAGACCTATAAATATGACACCTGTGTTATAACGTTGCTTTTCCATTCATATATTCCATTCATATATTTTGTGGTAATGAATGGAAAGTATTCAAATGTATGCTATCCTTTTTAATACTTCTAGACCAAACCATCCGTGGCCAAGAACAAGATTTACTCATCATTGCCACTTCCAACACAAACTGAAAAAGAAAACAATGGGCAGCTTGTTGGCAACTCAGTGTCTCCACCCACCCTTGTGTTTATACAGAGTTTTGTCAGTGAGATTCTCACTGATTGTTTCTTTATCATGATCATCATCTCGCTGCTCCTGGCCTCTCTGCTGTCACTCCTTCACTGCTGAGACTGATTATATAACAGCATATCATGCTGATTTTTAAAAAATACTTAATTGGTATGTGCAGAATGACACATCTCTCTCACATCTCTCTCCCTCAGCTCATGTGAATGTGGAAATAGTGAACGGCAGGGAAGCTAAATCCCACTCCAGACCTTACATGGTTTCTCTTCAGATAAATGGATTTCATAACTGTGGTGGATTCCCTTATTTCTGATGAGTTTGTCTTGACTGCTGCACATTGTCAAAAGAAGTAAGACTTTGTACTGATTGATTATTGATGAATAGGTTTTTAGATGAATTGACAGTAGTATATGGTTTACAAAGTTTTGTCATCAAATCAGTAGGCTGAATGCATGAAGTTGTGAAAAACATTCATTATACTAAAAAGACTTGCGTTCAACAGAAATAAAATACTGACAGTTGTGGTTGGTGCACGTGATATAAAAAATGAGAATGAAGGGTCTGTTCGTATTGGAGTGAAGTCCTACCAAAAGCATCCAAAATATAGCAGTGATTTGGACCTGAATGACATTATGATTTTGAGGGTAAAGCAGGAAATGTAGTCAAGGAGTATATACACACACTGCCTGTGTGAAAGTATTCATACCCCTTCATTTTTTCCTTCCCCACGTTTTGTTATGTTGCTGCCTTATGTTAAACTGCTTTAAATGTATTTTTTTTAGCACATCAATCTAAACTCAATACACCATAATGGCAAAAGCAAAAAGCAAAACACTTAAATGATTCCATTGCATAAGTTTTTATACCCTTATCTGGGACAATTGAAATTTAGCTCAGGAGACTTCATATTTCTTGTAGCTGTTACTATACTTTGAGGGTATTTAACCTGTGGCAAATTTTAATTGAATGGGTATGATTTGGAAAGGCACACACGTCTTAAATGGTCTAACAGCTGAAAATGCATATCAGAGCAAAAGCCAGGCCCTGCGTTTAAAAAACAATCTCTATCTTAGCTCCGTTACCCTTAATAGAAGAATTCTGAAACTCCGTTACCCTTAATAGAAGAATTCTGAAACAACCAGGACTCTTCCTGGAACTGGCCTTCTGGCCAAACTGAGCAATTGATGGAGAAGGGCTTTGGTTAGAGTGGTGATCAAAAACCTGATGATCACTCTTGTTGAGCTTCATGATCATATGTGGAGACAGGAGAAACCTACAGAAGGAGAAACATCACTGCAACACTCCACCAATCTGGGCTTTATCGGAGTGTGGCCAGACTCCATCCTCTCCTCAGTGAAGACACATGAAAACCACTTGGAATTAGCAAAAAACACCTATAAGACATACCCAAAAAGACTTGACCCAAAAAATGTACAGATGAACCTCAATTCAAAGCATCATGTTTAAAGGAAACTAGGCACTGCTCATCACCTGCAGAGTACCATCCCAAAAGTAAAGTGTGCTGGTAACAGTCTCATGCTGTGGGGCTGTTTTTCAGCGGCAGGGACTGAGGGACTCGTCAGAGTAGAAGAAAAGCTCAGTGCACAAAAACATTGAGATAATGAATGAGCCTTAATGAAAACCTAGAGCATTCAGAAGCTCAGACTGAGCAGAAGGTTCACCTTCCAACAGGTCAGTGACCCTAAGAACACAGCGAGTGTGGCTTATAGAGAACTCTGTGAATGTCCTTGAGTGGCCCAGCCAGAGCCTGAGATTGAATCCAGTCAAATATTTCTGGAGAAACCTGAAAATGTGTGTGTCATTTTCCCCCCATCCAACTGACAGAGCTTGAGAGGTGAAGAGGTGATGAGCAGACAAATGCAGACGTGTAAAGCTTGACGCATCATACCCAAAAAGACTTGAGGCTGTAAAGGTGCTTTAGCTAAGTTATGAGGAGTTGTGCAATGTACTTATTTCAGGGGTTTTTTTTTTTTCTTTTCATTTGTTTTTAAATAAATTTATGAAGTTGTGACAATTCTGTTTTTGCTTTGTCAAAAAAAAAGTAATTTAAAGCAGAGTTTAACATAAGGCAGCACCATATATATTGTAAGGGAAACAGGTCAATTTAGCTCAAAGGGAATCATTTAAGATTTTAAAGGGAATTTGAACAGAATCACTGTTTCACGGCTGATCACTGAAACGGCCAGCGATGTGCGGTGGATATTAATATCCAAAGTATAGTGACAACACTATTAATTAGCACAGTAACAAGATCGGCAGTTTAAGACATTAACTTGTGAGCACAAAACACAAGATACTACTTTTTCAATTGTTTCAATATGAATAAGGCTTTATTAGATAAATCTAAGACATATAAACTAATCTAACACATAAGCACACGTACTCACATTCACACAAGTTGCAGGAGGATAGAAAGTTAGGAAAGGATGAGTTTAAAAGAATGAAAATGTGAAATCCCAAGTTTACAGCAATATGTGAAATTGCATAGGCATGAACAACCATCAATCAATTAATTAACCCTCGCATTGAGTTCCTCAATGAGGTTAAAATTATATTAGATTCACCAGTACAGATCAGAGTCTGGAGGTACATTACTTGTGATGCCTCTGTAACGGGGTTCCCTTTGTTGTCGCTGAAAAGGGGATTTCCCGAGGTTGCTGATTGGCTGGAAGTTCAGTAGTCGTTGAAGTGACGTCTTGGGAAGCCCATGGTTGGGCGTAGGCTGACAATGCGGAGTTGTAGGCTGGTTGAAGTTTCAGACGGGCACGCGAGGTCAGACTCGGAGACACGGCGTTACAAAACTTAACTCAGAACACGAACTCTCAAACCGAAAAGAAAAGAAACTAAAGTAAAAGAATAGAAGTAAAGTTTGATGAGACTAGGTGGTGTTTCTTCTCATCGTGGCTAAGTAGCAGCAGGCGTGCAGGCCGAAGCACGCTGGAACGGCGCTCGAAGAACGCTAAAAGTGATGACAAAGCATGACTAAAAGCAGCAGCTAAAAAGCAGGCTAAGAGCCGGCATGACTGATAGCCAAAGCTAAACGAAAGCTAAAAGCTAAAAACAAAATTTGATGGTGTCCTGAGTATTTAAACTGGCATTTTGGCCACACCTCAAATGTTGTCTTGACCAATTAGATATTGTCTTTTCTCGGGGTGTTGCATTGTTTGTCCCACCCATTCATAAATCATATGTTATCTTATCAAGCACGTGGTCCGAATTTTCCCGCTCTTGCAGGGTATAATTTGGACATGATTCCTATAACAAGAATATGATACATTTGACAAATAACTGATGGTCAGAAACGTTTCAAGCAAGAAGATTCGAACACACACACATACTAAACGTGAATATGATCCCTTAAGCTATTCAAGAGTTATTTAAAAAGACATACACAATAAGTGATTAGAAACATTATAATCAAATGTGTGGGTTACATGTATGATATGGAGTTAAGCAATGGACTGATATCCATTTAGAAGTCTTTTTTGAGTTCATTTTGGTGCGCATATGCATTGGAAGGCATTCTCTGTGCCATTCTGGGCAGTAAGGATATGTCCTGTGAAGATCAGAGGGGTTAACAGGTCTCCTTAGGAATTTCATTCTGGTTCTGCTAGGTAGGGGGAAGTCAATCCAACGATCTTGTTTACTCTCATGGCTTTACATGTGAGGGTCAGACTGTCCATCTCTTCGATTACTTGCCCCAAATTAGACAATCTCTTCTTCGAATTGAAATTGTCAATAATTGTTCTAATGGTGTTAATGTTGAAAGCTGTTCTGTGAAAGAGCTGGTTGGTTCTCTAGCTTCAGACTGTGGTGCTAGGAGTTGATTTACAACATCCTGCCTTTCTCACCAATAAAGCTAAAGTACCAAAAACCATATCATTCCAATCTCAAACAATACCATTTCATTCCTCAAACTCTACAATATATAAGGCTCATATCTTGCCTACTTGATTAGGGAAAGAGTGAAAACTTCAAAACTGATTATAAGAAAAGTCAAAAATGGTATTTTAAAAAACGGAGCTTCTAAAGCACAGATGAGGGAGTAAGCGTGTATGAAAATCTGAATTTGCACAGCTTGTCAGCATTACTAATAGTGAAGCCACACGTTTAACTACTTAAAAAACAGTGACGTTAACACTTCTCTTCTGAGTAGGCCTGATTCCTGCCAGCTATAGAAGAGTGAGCTGGCAGATATGTTTGGTGGGCAAGATTTTTTAATCAAAGTTTTTAAACTTTTTAAACTATATCTATAGCTTTACAAATAGGAAGATAGACAGAGAGACAGATAGATAGATAGATGCCACTCACAAACCCACTGTGTGATTGTGAGCCTCTACTTTTCCAAGACAGAAAAGCTAATAAAACTACTAAAAATATAGCACTTTTCTGGTGTTATTTTAATGATTGGGGCAGTATTCAGCCCTTTCTCAAAATTCTCATCAAATAGCCCATCTCAGATTGCTTTTAATGCAAAAATCGTTAAATTAATATTAATGCTGTCTTCCCTTATCAAAAAGTAGCATACTTCAAGTTTATTTTATTAAGTGTACTTAAATAAAGTTCAAGTATATTTTTAAGTATACTTTATGTAGCAAGTATACAAATATCAGTCTTCTAGTAGTTTACATGTAAGTGTACTGCTTCAATACTCCTTGGGACTAAATTGGCACACTTTCTAGTATATAAAAGTATACTTTAAGTGTAACAGTAGCAAACTTTGAGTACACAACTAGTTTACCTTTATGTTTGTAGTTTGTACTGCAATTATACTAAAAGTTAACTTATAGGTATACTGATAGTTTACTAATTAAATAATTTGTACAGTAGACTCATAAGTTTTCTTTAAGTGAACTTTACATCATACTTTAAGTTACTACTATGTCCCTATTTAGGTTTTATTTTTGTATATATTTTGTTATATGAATATCTGAACATACAAAACATCCAAAGAAAGAACAGGGTATCTGCATGTAAACAAAAACATTTTATTCTAGCTTTATGCATTCTTTTTTTTTAAACACTTTAATGTGGGTATGTTTCATTAAAAAATAAAGAAATAACATTTTGAACAAAAAGCTGAAAAAAGACTATGAATTGGATTCAGAACGATAATCAAAACGTAGATGGAGTCGATCAACACCCCAAAGCTTGACTGTGATTATTACCTCTTCATCGGTCCACAGTTTATTCCATAACGTTACAGTTCTGATGCTGTTTCATGTCAGAGGATCGTGTTACATGTGTTAGTATCTGTTTGTTTCTTTTTCTTCTTCACTTGTGTTTTCTTGGAAATTCTGTGCAGAAGATGTGTACTAGCGCCCTCTACAGTATAATAATGAAAACACGGATTCTAGGAGCACAAGTATAATTCAAATATATTTAGACTTTTTGTAAGTATAAGTCAAGTATACTTAAATGTCATTTTAAGTATATTTCCGAGGAGTACATAATGCCCATTTCTGAGAAGTACACAAAAAGTAAACTAAAAGCATACTTTGCTATTTTTAGTTTAAAAGAAGTATACTAATAGCACACTTGAATGAACTTCTTTTTCGGTAAGGGTTTATTTAGAAGTTCTGATTGGATAGGAAAGATATTTGGGTGGGCTCATGGCCAGATCCCATAAACAGATAGCTCAACCATTCAGCTATCTATTTATGCCATCTGGTCTTGTTTCTGAGAAATGTCTTGTTTTGATGAAAATTATTGATGAAGTAGCATGGGTAAAGCTGATAAGTTTCTGTGTGCGAGTCTGTGGGTTAATGTTTGTATGTTGACGATACCGTGAGCAGGTGTAAGATCATTTTTATAGATAATAAAAGATAATTTTGTTTCAATTCAAATATTTTCATTTTTATATTTATTTGCTTGATCAGTGTCTTTGTGGTGTTGGATTCTTTTGCTGTACTAAGGTGCAAAACTCTTCGAAGTAACTGAAAAAATTTGGCAAACTGGTAATGTGGTCAAGACCCTCCTGGACCCACTTTGGCCATGAAGTTACAGAAGAAGAAAAAATAAAAATAAAAAATCAGCAGTTTAGGATGACTGTCAGTTAATCAGAATCAATCATTTTAGAGCTGTGTTGTTTTAAGAATGCTTAATTGCTATGTGCTGATTAAGGGGACTTACAGCATCATATCTTTCAGCCATCATTACTCCATGACCTAACTCTTAACTCATTAAAATAAAGGTGCTTCAAAAGGTTCTTCAAGCGATGCCATTAACAGCATGTATTATGATGTTTAATTGGTATGTACAGAATAAGCTGACTAATAGTTCTAATAAAATCTAATTAATCTAATAATCTCTCTCTCAGCTTGTGTGAATGTGGGCATAGTGAATGGCACAGAAGCAAAACCCCACTCCAGACCTTACATTGTTTCTCTTCAGAAGGACAAGACACATGTCTGTGGTGGATTCCTCATCTCTGATGAGTTTGTCTTGACTGCTGCACATTGCTGGAAAGGGTAAGAGTTTTGTTTAGTCTGAACTGTGTTTCATGTGTTAAAATCATTTTGGCTGACAAAAAACTTGCAATGCCACCATATATGTCATAAATGAGCAGCATCATGACTCCATAACCAGCACAAAATGCTTTTTCAACAGAAATGAGATTCTGACTGTTGTGGTTGGTACTCATGATTTAAGGAACAGTAAGAGTTCTGATCACATCGGAGTGAAGAACTACATCCCACACTCTGGTCTGAATGACATCATGCTTTTAAGGGTAACCAACTGTAATGCTTTTAGTTATTCAAAATAGTGATCAGTACATATAAAATTAGGGATTCCTGATCAGATTCTAATCATCACCATCAAAAATCACCTTGGCCTTCAGGGCTTCTGTACTAACCTCAAAAATAGCAGTGAAATCAACTGCAGTTCGATCTTATAAAAAATTATTAAACCTCTTTATTAATAATAGTTGTGTTTTTGAATTACAGCTACAGAAAAACTCAACCTAAATAACTATGTTAACTGGATATCATTACCAAAGGATGGGGAAGATGTAGAAAATACTAAGTGTAGCGTTGCAGGCTGGGGACAACTGCAGACTAACGGCCAAAACAGCAATCATCTAATGGAGGCAAGCGTGTATATATTGAATAACATGGAATGTAAAAAAAAATGGACCAATCTACTCAGTCTCAAAGATGATGTGCACAGGTGGCCATGGTGGATCCTGCCTTGTACGTACAAAAGATGATTCACAGAACTGATTATGTTAATTTGTGAACTGAGTGTCAACAAATACAGTATTTTACATTTTAGTGATGTGTTGTTCTGGGTTTCTTCACAGTATGACTCAGGAGGTCCTTTGGTTTGTGGAGACACTGCAGTTGGCATCACAGCTTTTGGGTATAGATTACAGTGCAATTCACCTCAGTATCCTAATGTGTATACTAAGATTTCACCATATATTCAATGCATCAACAGAATAATTAGAAATGTGAAATGAGTTAAGTTCTTGAATTCCTCTGCATAACCTCTTTCAGTAAAAGTATTACCTGGCAATCATCAATCATTCAAAGTGTCTTCATTGCCACATACATACATGCATACACACACACACACACACACACACACACACACACACACACACACACACACACACACACACACACACATATACACACACACACACACACACATATATATATACATATATATATATATATATATATATATATATATATATATATATATATATATATATATATATATATATATATATACTGTATATAGTATAATATACCTATTATGCTATTTGGAAGGTTCATAATTTGGTTTTGTGAGTCCACAACAACAGGGTTACATGCATACAAGGTTAAAAAAAATAACGTAATTTATATATATATATATATATATATATATATATATATATATATATATACATACATATATATATATATATATATATATATATATATATATATATATATATATATATATATATATATATATATATACATACATACATATATATATATATATATATATATATATATATATATATATATATATATATATATATATATATATATATGTATTAGTCCTGTCAAATGATTAATTACGATTAATCACATCCAAAATAAAAGTTTTTGTTTACATAATATATGCGTGTATGCTGTGTATATTTATTATGTATATATAATTGCAAACACATGCATGTATACATTTAAGAAAAATATGTTATGTTTATATATTAAATATATTTATATATAATATAAAAAATATAAGAATATAAATATATAAATGTATATACATGTAAATATTTGTAAATATTTTCAAAATATTTACTGTATGTGTATGTATTTATATATACATAATAAATATACACAGTACACATACATATAGTATGTAAACAAAAACTTTTATTTTGGATGTGATTAATCGCAAATCCAAAACTCAAATCCTGAGGTTATATATAATATGCATTTAATTTTACGTTATTTCTCAATGACTTTCAAATGAACCCTTTCCACAAGACTGTGATGATGCATTTCATTACATTTTACATTTACGCATTTAGCAGACGCTTTTATCCAAAGCGATCAACAGTGCATTCAGGCTCTACATTTTTTTTTTTTAGCAGTATGTTTATTTCACTATTGTTTATTCATCATTATCGTAAATCCTCGAATGGTTTTTATATTTAGATTTTTTTTTTTAAATGTATGTACATTTATAACAATAAACTTTGTATTATGTCACATTTGCATCAAAGTATTTTACAAAAAATAGTTAACGCTAATGCGAGGGTGCTTCTAATGCAGCGTCTATGGGAGGGACGGTACGTTTGTTAAACAAGTAATTGTGCTGACAGAGTTTTGAGAGGCGAAGAGGTGAGGAGCAGAATGGCAGATAATTGCCAAATGCAGAAGTTCAAAACTTGTTGTATCATACCCTAAAAGATATGAATACGTATGCAATGTACTTATTAGTTAATGGTATGAATACGTATGCAATGTACTTATTTCAGGTTTGTTTTTTTTTTCTTTTCATTTTGATTTTAAATAAATTTATGAAGTTGTGACAATTCTCTTTTTGCTTTGTCAAAAAAAAAAGTAATTTAAAGCAGAGTTTAACATAAGGCAGCAACATATATATATATATATATATATATATATATACAGTATTTTTATATATATAAAAATTAGTGGGGGGGCCGTTATCGGCGTTAACGTGCTGCGTTAACGTGAGACTCTTATCGGGCGATAAAAAAAATATCGCCATTAATCTATTCTCAAAGTTGGGTTGGGAGCTGGGTCTATACTACGCAAGCTATGATGACTTTCACCGTGATAGTTTAGCGCGGATGTATACCTAGACAAATTGCACTGTAGGGGGCGAGAACGAGTCTTCTAACCTGTGTGTATGCCTACTGTGAAATTACCAAGCTTCCCCAAAAAAAAACCTCGACAAGACTCACGCCTGTTTCACACCTACTCCGTCTGCAGCGCGTATGCAGTCTGTGTGAGTTACGTGTGTGGTGCAGAAGCAGCACGGACTCATTGTGCTTTCACACAGGACACGTTTCCAGTCCACTACTGATCCGCGGCTGTTTAGTCCACAAACACAACATTTGTTCATCAATCTATATTTCAAACCATGTTAAAAAAAAATGTGACTTATCACAGAACAGTAACAATCTTTCATAATCATAGACATTAGTTTAAAGTAAATAATATGAACAACATATTATTCATGCATTTGACTTCTAGGTTTGTATAATAAGCTGCTCAAGCAAGTGGCAAAACATTTAAACACAACAATTAGCCTACATTTCTTGTTGGGATATCGCAAATATTTAAAATTAAAGCACCGTTGACAGAAACAGTCGACTCTCGTGCCTTTTGCATTTAAATCTTTATTACAAGCAATCGCACGGTTCTTAATGAACTTTGTTTTTTCTGCTTCCATAAAAGTGCATAGGCCTATGTCATGTTGCCTTGTTTATCTAAAGGTGCTCTTTTTCTTGTTTTAAACCTAGCCAAAATCCATGTGTTGCGTGTGAAAAAACAGTAGGCTTTAATTAGTATACATTTATTGTGAAATTACTGCATTTCCGTGTCAATCCATTGTAATTTTTACCGCGAACAATGCACCGTCATTTTATTTCAGCGCATGCAGCACCGCAAAAATAGACTCGGTACGTAAACGATCGCTACACTGCTGCAGACGCACCGCTCCTGGAACGCACTGACGGGCCGCAACCGCGTGAACGCTGGAATCCGTTACATGGGTGCGTAAAAATAAAATAAAAAAATGCAACGCATACGCACTGCAGACGGAGTATGTGTGGGAACAGGCGTAAGGTTGTTTGCAACTTGTGCAATGCGGAATTAGTTTACTGTAGGAGTTCTTCCAGTCTCAAGTACCACCTAAACGCAAAGCATCCCTTAGCTAATGCAGAAGATGCCGGGCCAAGCAATGTAGCGCAGGGGAAGAGTCCGTCAAAATACTATGTTTGAGTGCAGCACAGCTCTATCAGTACTAACAAGTACATCTTATTGAACATAATTTGAATGCCTTCGGCAGAATTCAAATGAGCCATTTTAATCTAGATTAATCTAGATTAATTCCAAGATTACAGTGAGATTAATCTAGATTAAAGACAAATAACAATAAATATTGTGACAAATAATATATGTACCTGGCATCAAATCAGGTACTGTCTGCAGTGTTGCTGGCTGGGGAAGACTGCAGGCAAATGTGAAAATAATGAAAGGCAGACAGTGTAAAGAAAAATAGAAAGGAAGTGTGAAATATTCATTCTCAAAGATGATGTGTGCATATGGCCGTGGTGGATCCTGCAAAGTATGTACACAACGTATATACACACACACACACACCTTTTTTTTCTGAGTTTAAACTGATATACGATTCTAATTCATGTGTTGATCTGTTTCATAACAGGGGGATTCAGGAGGTCCTTTGGTTTGTGGAAAATCTGCAGTTGGTGTCACTTCATTTGGTGATTTTAATGTCTGTAATTTACCTGAGCATTCTAATATGTTATACTAAGATTTCAGCATATCTCAAATGGAAGCATCAACTCAAAGTTTCCTCATTGTCACAACCACATATAAGTATTACATGACAGGCACATGTCAGTTATTACATGGCAAGCATCAACTCAAAGTTTCCTCATTGTCACAACCACATATAAGTATTACATGACAGGCACATGTCAGTCACTTCTCATGAGCAAGTAAGGCTCATATCTTGCCTACTTGATTAGGCAAAGAGTGAAAACTTCAAAACTGATTATAAGAAAAGTCAAAAATGGTATTTTAAAAAACGGAGCTTCTAAAGCACAGATGAGGGAGTAAGCGTGTATGAAAATCTGAATTTGCACAGCTTGTCAGCATTACTAATAGTGAAGCCACACGTTTAACTACTTAAAAAACAGTGACGTTAACACTTCTCTTCTGAGTAGGCCTGATTCCTGCCAACTAGAAGAGTGAGCTGGCAGATATGTTTGGTGGGCAAGATTTTTTAATCAAAGTTTTTAAACTTTTTAAACTATATCTATAGCTTTACAAATAGGAAGATAGACAGAGAGACAGATAGATAGATAGATGCCACTCACAAACCCACTGTGTGATTGTGAGCCTCTACTTTTCCAAGACAGAAAAGCTAATAAAAACTACTAAAAATATAGCACTTTTCTGGTGTTATTTTAATGATTGGGGCAGTATTCAGCCCTTTCTCAAAATTCTCATCAAATAGCCCATCTCAGATTGCTTTTAATGCAAAATGTATTTTAAATATATTAATATTAATGCTGTCTTTATTTAGAAGTTCTGATTGGATAGGAAAGATATTTGGGTGGGCTCATGGCCAGATCCCATAAACAGATAGCTCAACCACTCAGCTATCTATCTATGACATCTGGTCTTGTTTCTGAGAAATGTCATGTTTTGATGAAAATTATTGATGAAGTAGCATGGGTAAAGCTGATAAGTTTCTGTGTGCGCGTCTGTGGGTTAATGTTTGTATGTTGACGAGCGAGCAGGAGTAAGATCATTTTTATAGATAATAAAAGATAATTTTGTTTAAAAAATGCAAATATTTTCATTTTTATATTTATTTGCTTGATCAGTGTCTTTGTGGTGTTGGATTCTTTTGCTGTACTAAGGTGCAAAACTCTTCGAAGTAACTGAAAAAATTTGGCAAACTGGTAATGTGGTCAAGACCCTCCTGGACCCACTTTGGCCATGAAGTTACAGAAGAAGAAAAAATAAAAATAAAAAATCAGCAGTTTAGGATGACTGTCAGTTAATCAGAATCAATCATTTTAGAGCTGTGTTTTTTTAAGAATGCTTAATTGCTATGTGCTGATTAAGGGGACTTACAGCATCATATCTTTCAGCCATCATTACTCCATGACCTAACAACACTCTTAAAAATAAAGGTGCTTCAAAAGGTTCTTCAAGCGATGCCATTAAAGAACCATTTTTGGTTCCACAAAGAACCATTCAGTCAAAAGTTCTTTAAAGAACCTTTTATTTTATAATCTGAAGAACCTTCTTTCGCCACAAAGAACCTTTTGTGAAACAGAAAGCTTCTTCAGATGTTAAAGGTTCTTTATGGAACCATTTAGACAACAAGGTTCTACTATGGCATCGTGAAGCACCTTTATTTTTAAGAGTGAAGAAGGAAGGAGAAATCGGTCTGCATGAGATCATCCTTGTTTATCCTGCATCAAAATGATAAATCTCAGTCTTTCTGAAAGGACATTAATATCTGATATGACTCTTCATAACAGTTGTATTATGAACTGTAAAATATTCAAATACCAAATTGCATGCATACATGCTTTATCCTTCTCATCTACACTACAGTATTTTTTCATCACTGTGTTGCTTATGCTGCAAGAAAACCAAAACTCATGAGCTACTCAGTGTCTCCACCCACCTTTCAGGTATATTTATACAGAGTTTTATCAGTGAGAGCTCACCGTCTTCATCATGATCATCATCTCTCTGCTCCTGCTGGGCTCTCTGCTGCCACACCTGACTTTCACTGGTGAGACTGGTTATATAACAGCATGTATTATGATGTTTAATTGGTATGTACAGAATAAGATGACTAATAGTTCTAATAAAATCTAGTTAATCTAATAATCTCTCTCTCAGCTCGTGTGAATGTGGGCATAGTGAATGGCACAGAAGCAAAACCCCACTCCAGACCTTACATGGTTTCTCTTCAGAAGGACAAGACACATGTCTGTGGTGGATTCCTCATCTCTGATGAGTTTGTCTTGACTGCTGCACATTGCAGAAAAGGGTAAGAGTTTTGTTTATTCTGAACTGTGTTTCATGTGTTAAAATCATTTTGGCTGACAAAAAACTTGCAATGCCACCATATATGTCATAAATGAGCAGCATCATGACTCCATAACCCAGCACAAAATGCTTTTTCAACAGAAATGAGATTCTGACTGTTGTGGTTGGTACTCATGATTTAAGGAACAGTAAGAGTTCTGATCACATCGGAGTGAAGAACTACATCCCACATGAGAACTCTACTCATGACATCATGCTTTTAAGGGTAACCAATTGTAATGCTTTTAGTTATTCAAAATAGTGATCAGTACATATAAAATTAGGGATTCCTGATCAGATTTTAATCATCACCATCAAAAATCACCTTTGCCTTCAGGGCTTCTGTACTAACCTCAAAATAGCAGTGAAATCAACTGCAGTTCGATCTTATAAAAGATTATTAAACCTCTTTATTAATAATAGTTGTGTTTTTGAATTACAGCTACAGGAAAAACTCAACCTAAATAACTATGTTAACTGGATATCATTACCAAAGGATGGGGAAGATGTAGAAAATACTAACTGTAGCGTTGCAGGCTGGGGACAACTGCAGACTAACGGCCAAAACAGCAATCATCTAATGGAGGCAAGCGTGTATATATTGAATAATACGGAATGTGAAAAAAAATGGGGACCAATCTACTCAGTCTCAAAGATGATGTGCACAGTTGGCCATGGTGGATCCTGCCGTGTACGTACAAAAGATGATTCACAGAACTGATTATGTTAATTTGTGAACTGAGTGTCAACAGATACAGTATTTTACATTTTAGTGATGTGTTGTTCTGGGTTTCTTCACAGTATGACTCAGGAGGTCCTTTGGTTTGTGGAGACACTGCAGTTGGCATCACAGCTTTTGGAAATAGATTTCAGTGCAATTCACCTCAGTATCCTAATGTGTATACTAAGATTTCACCATATATTCAATGGATCAACAGCATAATTAGAAATGTGAAATGAGTTAAGTTCTTGAATTCCTCTGCATAACCTCTTTCAGTAAAAGTATTACCTGGCAATCATCAATCATTCAAAGTGTCTTCATTGCCACATACATACACACACACACACACACACACACACACATATACACACACAGACATATATATATATATATATATATATATATATATATATATATATATATATATATATATATATATATACTGTATATAGTATAACATACCTATTATGCTATTTGGAAGGTTCATAATTTGGTTTTGTGAGTCCACAACAACAGGGTTACATGCATACAAGGTCAAAAAAAAAAAAAAATGCATTTAATTTTACGTTATTTCTCAGTGACTCTCAAATGGACCCTTTTCACAAGACTGTGATGATGCATTTCATTACATTTTACATTTACGCATTTAGCAGACGCTTTTATCCAAAGCGACTAACAATGCATTCAGGCTCTAAATTTTTTTTTTTTTTTTGGCAGTATGTTTATTTCAGTATTGTTTATTCATCATCATCGTAAAACCACGAAATATTTCCATCAAATAATTTTACAAAAAATAGTTTTAAATGTATGTGCATTTATAACAATAAACTTTGTATTATGTCATATTTCCATCAAATTATTTTACAAAAAATAGTTAACGCTAATGCGAGGGTGCTTCTAATGCAGCGTCTATGGGAGGGACAGTAAATTTTGTTAAACAAGTAATTGTGTGCACATCCCACCTTCTGGCAGGTGCAGGACAAAAGAAACTACAAAAGTGAAAAAATATATAATGTCCACAACACTGCTTTTAACTCCCATATTTAATTAAAGGCAATGTTTCGACCCTGCTGGGTCTTCTTCAGGCAAATGGTGAACACATTTGATAAAGGGATATATAGGCCTTACAGTCAACTGACCCACCCTGTGATTTCCATTAGCTTGATTGGGTCTAAACAAGCCTAAAAGCCCCACCCATTACTCAATTAAGAGAACACTTGCATAGAAAAACACTTAATGGAAGAAACAGTTCTATATATACACAAGCCAATCCCAAATAATTGGAGAACATTACCCCACATATGCATAAAACCTACTGAAATGTAGTCAGCATAGAAACAAAAAATTATATACACACACATACACAAACAAATACAGCTAAAATCATTCAAGTTCAAGTGAATCAAGTTCATTTGTTTTCCCCCTCATTAATGTACATAGTTAATTTGTTTTTCCCCCTCACAGAATTGTTGACATTTTTGCACATTTATTAAAAAAAGAAAAACTGAAATATCACATGGTCCAAAGTATTCAGACCCTTTCCTCAGTATTTAGTAGAAGCACCCTTTTGATCTAATACAGCCATGAGTCTTTTTGGGAAAGATGCAACAAGTTTTTCACACCTGGATTTGGGGATCCTCTGCCATTCCTCCTTGCAGATCCTCTCCAGTTCTGTCAGGTTGGATGGTAAACGTTGGTGGCCAGCCATTTTCAGGTCTCTCCAGAGAAGAATTGGGTTTAAGTCAGGGCTCTGGCTGGGCCATTCAAGAACAGTCACGGAGTTGTTGTGAAGCCACTTCTTCGTTATTTTAGCTGTGTGCTTAGGGTCATTGTCTTGTTGGAAGGTGAACCTTCGGCACCAGTCTGAGGTCCTGAGCACTCTGGAGAAGATTTTCGTCCAGGATATCCCTGTACTTGGCCGCATTCATCTTTCACTCGATTGCAACCAGTCGTCCTGTCCCTGCAGCTGAAAAACACCCCGACGGCATGATGCTGCCACCACCATGCTTCACTGTTGGGACTGTATTGGACAGGTGATGAGCAGTGCCTGGTTTTCTCCACACATACCGCTTAGAATTAAGGCCAAAAAGTTCTATCTTGGTCTCATCAAACAAGAGAATCTTATTTCTCACCATCTTGGAGTCCTTCAGGTGTTTTTTAGCAAACTCCATGCGGGCTTTCATGTGTCTTGCACTGAGGAGAGGCTTCTGTTGGGCCACTCTGCCATAAAGCCCCGACTGGTGGAGGGCTGCAGTGATGGTTGACTTTCTACAACTTTCTCCCATCTCCCGACTGCATCTCAGGAGCTCAGCCACAGTGATCTTTGGGTTCTTCTTTACCTCTCTCACCAAGGCTCTTCTCCCCCGATAGCTCAGTTTGGCCGCACGGCCAGCTTTCGGAAGGGTTCTGGTCGTCCCAAACGTCTTCCATTTAAGGATTATGGAGGCCACTGTGCTCTTAGGAACCTTAAGTGCAGCAGCGGAATTTTTTTTTTGTAACCTTGGCCAGATCTGTGCCTTGCCACAATTCTCTGAGCTCTTCAGGCAGTTCCTTTGACCTCATGATTCTTATTTGCTCTGACATGCACTGTGAGCTGTAAGGTCTTATATAGACAGGTGTGTGGCTTTCCCAATCAAGTCCAATCAGTATAATCAAACACAGCTGGACTCAAATGAAGGTGTAGAACCATCTCAAGGATGATCAGAAGAAAAGGACAGCACCTGAGTTAAATATATGAGTGTCACATCAAAGGGTCTGAATACTTAGGACCATGTGATATTTCAGATTTTCTTTTTTAATAAATCTGCAAAAATGTCAACAATTCTTTAACTTTAATTAAATAAGCAAATGGCTGCAATACAACAAAGAGTGAAAAATTGAACTTGAATGATTTTAGCAAATGGCTGCAATACAACAAAGAGTGAAAAATTTAAGGGAGTCTGAATACTTTCTGTACCTGCTATACATATCCCTATAAGAATGGCTTTATATCAAATTCTTCATTAAGACCACAGGGAGACATTGTATTTAAATAGTGACTCCAAAATGTTTCCCATTGGAGAAGCCTTTTATCATGATCTCCTCCTCTAGACAGTTTATTGACCCGCTCCACGCCGATATATCTAAGGGTGCTGACATTATGCCCTGCTAGTTTAAAATGAGCAGCGACAGGACTGCGTTCATCCCCTGTTCTAATGGTACTTCTGTGTTCACTGATCCTGGTCCGTAGCACTCTCGTTGTTTTGCCCACATATGCTAAGCCACATGGGCAGTGAATTAAATAAATAACATGTGTAGTGCTACATGTAATGACACCACGAATACAAAATGGCTGCATCCGAAAACTGAAAAATGCTGCCTTCGGAGGACGCATTCCAAGGTAGGAAGGCATCAAGGCACGTCCGAATCCAATGTTAGCTTCAGTTCCTGTCTCCTGAGATGCCTTCATCTTGCCGATTTTTAAAGGCAGCAGATGTATCCTTCACTGCCTTTGATATCCCACAATCCTGTGCGTTCAATTCTGTAACAGTTAAGCCAACAAATAAAGATGGCGTCTGAACGTTGCGGTCGGTGGTCAGTTTGTGTGTAAATGTACATTTTTGATCAACATTTTCCACTTTTGATGTCATTTCTAGTGAGAAATTCATATTGCAGTAATTAAATATTCACTTATCACCAAAGCTCTCTATATTTTGCTTTAGATCATTAAACCATTACTCAGAAGCCTGTCCAAAATCAGTTTCATGAGGTGCCTTTGTACAAAAACGCTACCTGCAAAGTCATTGCCTGATACGGCTACTGCCTACCACTAGGCACAACTGCCACATCTATAGTTACCATCTGGCATACTGTACTAACAAAATACCAATTTTTGCACTTATGCGTGTACGAGCACTAGGCACAACTGCCACATCTATAGTTACCATCTGGCATACTGTACTAAGAAAAGACGTTGTGAATTGCGGACGTATATCATTTTTAACTAGGAGGTCTTTTAAGTTAGGGGCACGCTTAAAAATAAGCTTAGGTTTGTCTGGGAAGACTCTGCTGAGTTTACGGTCCGAATCAATAATGTGCCAATGTTTGTAAACAGATTTTCTAAATTCTGACACAAGTGGGGAATATTTTACACAACATAAAGGGGACTTGTTTGGATTTTTAGTGCGCTTATTTGATCGAAGACACTCATCTTGTGTTATCTGATCAAAACGGTAAATTTTACATTAGTCTCTGTATTTTTTTTTTCCTTTTTTTGAAAGTCATTTTTCTTTTGCTATTTGAGCAAATAGAAATGCAAAAAATATATATCTGTGGTACTCTTCCAATCACTGCCCTCGAAGTTTACCCAACTATGATGACTTTTGCTGCTGAGAAACCTGTAAATGTGAAAAAGGTCTATGATTTGTTCGAAGATTCATCTTTCCAAACCCCTCCTTTGCATGAGGCTATTCTGCTCTGATTGGTCAGATGACCCAGTCTGTTGTGATTGGTCTACTGCATGCAACGCATATCAGAACACCCATTCTGTTATAACAATGATAGTGCTTCACTCTGTTCTAAATATAAAGAATCAGAGGGGAAAGTTGTGTCAGCAAACCTGACCCACAGCTTACTAAAGACACAAACAATATGGTAATATGCATTAGCTGAACCCAGACACAGAGTACTGATAAAGCACTGCAGTTTGTAAACCAATGTATTGCTCCACCCTTTATCATGACTCCAAGTAATAAGAACTACAGATATTCTATATTAATCAACACATTTCTAGACAATAGCAGGCCCACAGCTGATTAACAGAACTATAACGTGAGTTAGCCGGAGACCTACAGCTGCACTGAGTGTATACACAACACACAAAACTACATGTTTTGTATGCTCAACAGAACAATAAAGAAACAATGATTAATCATACTTACAGGTCGTGATTCGGAGGAGCAAGCTGGTCCAAACAACTGGGCACTGACCTATCTTTCAAAGACAACTGGTTTACGAATCCTGCTTTGAACTCATTAACTTGTGACTTGCAGAAATGGAATTCGAAAATTAAAATGACTTGTTTCAGCAATTCAGAGTCAAGTGTTTCAGTTGTGACCTTAAAGGAACACTCCACTTTTTTTGAAAATAGGCTCATTTTCCAACTCCGCTAGAGTTAAACAGTTGAGTTTTACCGTTTTCGAATCCATTCACACCAAAAACTCGTATTCAGGAAAAACTTGATAGTACAGTCTGCAATAATAAAAATATACAAAATTCTAAAAACAATGTAAAAACAAAACTTGATAGTACAGTCTGCAATAATAAGAGGATTCATAATGCTATAGCCATTGTATAAACAGGTCACATGCTGCCTTTGTCCAGTCAATACACTAATGCTTCACATATGCAAATAAGAATGTTAACCCAGGGTTTAGGAATGTTCAGTGAGAAATACCAGCATTTTCATCTGTCAGTTTTAAGGTGCAAAGCACCTTTTTCATCATATTTATACTCATAATACATGTTTAATTCTTATCGCCCAAACCATCTGTGGCTTAAATTTGTGACCACAAGGATTAACAAAAACAATGCTCGCTCATGTTACAAGATTTTTTTTTTTTTAAAGAGTAGGTACCTCAATGTCTCCGCCCACCTTTTAAGTATATTTATACAGTGTTTTGTCAGTGAGAGCTCACTGATTGTCTTCATGATGACCATCATCTCTCTGCTCCTGCTGGCCTCTCTGTTGCCACACCTGACCTTCACTGGTGAGTCTGATTGTGTAAGAATTCTAAGAGTATTTCATTGGTATGTGCTGAATAATCTCACTTATAACACTATCTCTCTCTCAGCTCATGTGAATGTGGGTATAGTGAATGGAAGGGAAGCCCACTCCAGACCTTACATGGTTTCTATTCAAATGAACAAGCGACATATCTGCGGTGGATTCCTCATTTCTGATCAGTGGGTCTTGACTGCTGCACATTGCTGGAACAGGTAAAGATTTCAATTACTTTTACCTGAAACGTTAAGTTAACAAAATCAGCTGCAACAAAATGACTGCAGTGCAACTATACAGTGTATCGTATGTCATAAATGAGCATCATGACTAAATCAATCTTTCCGATAAGCTCTTTCAGCAGATGTCAGAGTCTGACGGTTGTGGTTGGTGTGCTTGACTTAAGAAAGAGTAACATTCGGAACCACATCGGAGTGAAGAATTGCATTCCACATCTACAATCCAGCACCAGACCTTTTCGGAATGACATCATGCTTTTGATGGTAAGCAACTGTGCTCATACTACTTGTTCAAAACAATGTCTGATTAGGACATAGAAAATACCAAGTGCTTTTTGGAATCTGGTTCCATTTTATTACCCATTGTTCCAACAAAAAATGTCCAAAACTGCAAAAAAAAAAAAAAAAAAAAAAAATTACATCCCTTGAAAAATTTGTTGTCATACAAAGCAGATAAAAATCAGACATGTAAGAAATATACTTTTTTAAGAGGCACATCAAATCATAATTTAATACACGTTAGCCTTTGGG
Source organism: Cyprinus carpio (assembly GCF_018340385.1). Lineage (NCBI taxonomy): Eukaryota > Metazoa > Chordata > Actinopteri > Cypriniformes > Cyprinidae > Cyprinus > Cyprinus carpio. Next base: position 24,362,604 of record NC_056618.1, read on the forward strand.
TTTTCTGTCCTAACCTCAAGAACAGCAGTACAATCAACTGAAATTAGACTTATAAAAGATTATGCTCATTAATCATGGATGTGTTTTTGAATTACAGTTATATCAAAAGATACATCTAAACAACAATGTTCAATTGATACCATTACCAAAGGGAGGAGAAGATGGTACAGCAAATCGTGGCTGTAGTGTTATGGGCTGGGGAAGACAGTGGACTAATGGCTCACCGAGTGCTCGTCTACTGGAGGCAAAGGTGTTCATAGAAAATAAGCAAAAGTGTCACTATGGATGGGGAAATGAGTACATAGACTCACAGATGATCTGTGTCCATGGCAGCGGTGGATCCTGCGAAGTACGTACAAAAGATGATTCACAGACTTTATGGTAATGTATGAACTGGTTTCACTAATGACATTCTGATCTGTGTTTCCTCAGTATGATTCAGGAGGTCCTCTGGTTTGTGGAGCCACTGCAGTTGGTATCACATCTTTTGGTGACCTTTCTAACTGCAATTCACGTCTGAAACCTAACGTGTATACCAAGATTTCAGCTTTTCTTCCATGGATCAAAAAAAACATGAGAAATGTTGAGTGACTTCATGGAAAATAAAAAAAGGGAAGAAGTGTTTTGTTGAATTCTCCCATAAACCTTATTTCAATAAAAGTATCACATGGCAAGCATCAATCAGTTGTATAGTGTCCTCATTGTCACCACATATAATTATCATATTACATGGGACACACATCCCAAGTCATTTCACAATAGTTCACTTGGTTGCCATCCATATACATATACATACTGTATATGTATATGTATATGTATAATCTATCTATCTATAAAATAATAAAAGTTTAATAGAAGACTGTAAATACTGTAATTAGTGGACTTTGCTTAAAAAAGCATGCAGATCTTACAAAAACGATTTCCTTACAAAAACAAAATAAAACACATCTTCATTTCAACAAATTCATTTTAAGTAAGATACAGTATACTGATTGTACTTTAAGTTGAGCTAGCTAATGTAACATGGCAATTTCAGATTCTATGCTGTATTTATGTGAAGAACAATCTGATTTATTTGTTAAAACCATGCACACTGATTGTCTTAAAAAGATCAAGTAAGTGTTTCTCCAGTAGAGTGTGCTTCAATTATCCAGCTACCGATGGCACACAGGCATGTGGTAACATTACCAGATAGACCACCAGTGCACCAACATCTGCAAATGTTGATTTTTAAATAAAGCAGTGTATAGTCATCTAATCACTTCTAGATCAATCCTCGACCAAAGGCTCTACTCTTCAGCACAACAGTAAAACCCTCAAAATGCAGCGTTAACAGACATCCTTTTAAAACCAACCATGACAGAACATTAAAGATTACCAGAGCACCCTCTAATTTAACCTTAGGCAAAATAACAGTACATTTCAACATTCACTTCTGAAGAAGCAAAGCATACTGGGATTTAGAAACTATAGTGACAGAATCACTTTATCTTAATTAGGGTTTTCTGAGGAACAAATGCATGGTATGCTTATTGTACAGATTACTATATTTTTACAATTAAAATCAACTTATTGTTTGTACATTAAGTACAGTCAACTAAAAAGTGTGAGATACGAGCCAACCAAGTATAGCATGACACTTCTCAGACATTTCAAGATGCGACAAATGGTTTGGTTCAATCTACGAAAACAAGCTCCGATCATCGCTAACATGGGTAACACACAGTGATCAGACAAAACCTGACCAACTGTTACTTTGGGTGGTGTCTTTTAATGCAGTGTGAATTGAACTTCAGAGATCTAACCACAGGTAGCATGAGCCAGTTTGACTAAGCTCTTAAATGATTTTTCACGCCTAACATAATTTACAAGAAATATTATCATTTACATCATACATGGGGGAGAATAGTCTACTTCTATTAAGACCACAAACCTAACACCTCTCTTTTCCACCTTAGTGCTGCAAAATGAAAGCCACATCAAGCTGTGATAGAGGAAGTATGAGTGCTACTGGGGGGCTAAACCAGCCCACTTTGCAATAAATACCACCATCAACAACAGTGAGATCTTCAGCACTCCTGAGAAACCTTCCAAGTACAGCATCATGATCATCTCTGTGCTTTTGCTAGTCACCATGCTACCAAATCTGAGTGTTCCAGGTAAGAAAATGCTGGAAAAGAACTGACTTCTTTTACGTCTTCTGCATTTATCATAAATATGGTATTTTAATGTTCATTTTATGCAATGTTAGCAATATGCTCTGTATTAGGTCAAGTCTACTTCTCACTTAACCAACCTAAACAATTCTTCTCTATCTTAGCATCTGTGCAAGTGGGTATAGTGAACGGCACAGAAGCCGAACCTCATTCAAGACCCTACATGGTTTCGATTCAAAAAAATAAAAAACACATATGCGGTGGCTTCCTTGTGTCTGCACAGTTTGTCATGACAGCTGCACACTGCTTCAAATAGTAAGTTTTTTTTTTTTTTTTTTTTTTTTCAATTACAATTTCACTGCGAGTCAAATAGAGCCCCATACTGCTCAAAAGGTCATCACTTGGTGCGACTTCTTTGGAAATGACACAATGTATAATAGTACCCAACCAAATGGGCCCACGACTCATACAGTCTCAAAAATAAAGGTTCTTTATTGGCATTGATGGGTGTATGATGACCCTTTATCATCTATGGAACATTTCCACTACACAAAGGGTTCTTAGATTATTAAAATAGGCTTCACACTAAGAAAAATGGCTCTTTTGAGAAGCGTTTACTGAAAGGTTCTTTAGGGAATAATTAATGGGTCTTCAGTGGCATCACTTTTGGAATGTAGTGTGGGAACTTTTTACTTAAAGCAAAGTTTGTTTTCTTCTTCATCTTGACAGCGGAGATAAGCTGACAGTTGTGGTTGGCGCTCATGATTACACCAAAGGCTCTGGTCACATGGGTGTGAAATTCTACCACATCCACCCTGGGTATAAGCCTACTCTGCTAAATGACATCATGCTACTTCAGGTAAATGACTCAGCTAGGTTTTGCAGAGCAAACTGCAATAAAGCAATAGTGTTTTAACTATACACTAAACAAAATTTTGAGGAAAAGAAAAGTGAATGTACTACTCTCTTAGGCCTTGTTCACATTGAACACAAATCTGATTTGGTTTCAAATCTGATATTAAGGACTGACTAGTCAGTTCATTTTGCAAACCATTAAATGCTTTAATTCAAACATTGTTTCCCATACTAACAAAGTGATGAAAAAGCTACCTGAAACCTGATTGTTCAGACTGAGACACACTGACAATTTGAATTTGAATTGGATTTCACTCCACATTTGGATATGACTTGGATTGGGAATGTGGAAATATTAGTGGTTTTGTCTTTTGTTGTAATTACAAGATTTAAGATCAGAGATGCCACAAAATAAGATTTTTGTATTAACAAAGTCTTAGAGAACTGATCCTATATGCTGTTAACTGAACAATATTTAATTACTATTCATATTTTTTACTTTTGTTTTTCATGTTTCAATTGTTTTAAAGCATATATGTAACAACTGTAAAAATACTAACATACCTAGTAAGCCAATTATCCTTAGAAGTAAACAAAATGTAAATACAAAAAAACTTGGTCAGCCAATTTGTATACATTTTTGAAAATGATCCGCATTAATGGTAATTAATTACTTGCTGTAGCTATATGGAGAAGTCAAAAAGAGCAAGAACGTCAAGTGGATCTCCTTACCAAATAAAGATAAGGACATCAAGGCCAAGGTCAAATGCAGTGTTGCAGGATGGGGGAAGAAAAACAACACTGATAAAGCAAGTAATAAGCTTATGGAGGTGGATGTAACCATCATTGACAAAAAAGAATGTCAGAAGAAGTGGAAAGAAGATTACTCCACCTCACGTATGCTGTGTGCAGGCGGTCATGGAGGATTTTGCCAGGTACAAATAATATTCTGTACAAATCACAAATAGTGAGACGGTTCAATTTTATTCACACCCTGCACTTTCATGACTTTCTCAGGGGGATTCTGGAGGACCTTTGGTGTGCAATAATGACGCAGTCGGTGTGGTTTCATTCAATGAGAAAGACAACTGTGACTCACCTAGTCGACCAAATGTCTACACCAAGATTTCCAAATTTCTAAAATGGATAAATGCTATTCTTGAAGGTGTGAAGTAAGAACTTGATTAATAAACTTCAACAATGCGGTCTGCTTATGTGTGTGAATTTTTCGAGCTCATTTAATAATGAATTAATTGAATAAATCTTGATTGATGTGACAAGCACCAAAAGTTTTTTCTGGGGAAAGATGGTTTCAACTGTTCTCAACAGGCCTAGTTTCCTGTGGGGGTCGAGCTCTTTGCATGTGGTCAGACACCCTGTGAGGAAGTCTAGTTTGCAGACTCATCTTAAAAATAAATTCTGATGACTATGCAAGGTCATGAGACTCACCACAGATTAAAAAAAAAAAAATAATAATTTGTGAGCTAACAGTCCTAAGTGAATATGCATAAAATATTAAGTCTGTAAATTGAGGAAAAAACTTTTCACACAGGTTTCCCAAAACATTGTTCTAATTTGCGATTGGTCAGGCATCTCTGCCCAAACTAACACCACTGATTGAACCACTGTTGCTATGCTAGGCTGGTCAGGGTTTTTTAAGCAAATGAGCAATGTTTTTATAAACAGAACCACAGTGTTTGTACCTATCAGGAAAATCAACCTATAAAAATGTACTATTTATAGAGTTTAATGGGAAATTCACCCAAAAATAATTCATTTACTGACCCTCAATCGTGACTTTATTTTGTGAAAATAGTCTATACGATGGACATTTTCAGAGGGGTCCAGTGTTGATTTTGGACTGCATTGACTTTCATTGTATGGAAAAACACAGTTTTTTTTTTTTTTTTTTTTTTCTTCAATATAAGTTATTTTGTGTTCCAAAGAAGAAATAAAGTTCGGTATGGCATGAGGGTGAGTAAATCATGACAATTTTCATTTTTGGTAGAATTAACAGGAATACTTGTTTTAACATCATAATTTTGCAGATGTTACATTTAATTAAACAGAAGAAACATCCAGGAAATGCTGTGGTTTGCTGTGTAAAGGGAGGCTTGCCCTTTTACATTGAGTAGTTTAAAAGTCAGTGACACATTTTCAGTGTTCCACAAGCACAATGACTGGCTTCACTGCTATTCTGTTCGCCACAGCTGTGACCACACTGCACATCACAGGTAGCTTCTTTCATTAGTAATTCTTAACCTTCACACATTGCACTTGTGCCATTAAATGGATTATTGTTTGAGTTTATAGTTATTTCTGTCTTGTTTTTCTCAACAGTTGTGGTTGGAGATGACATAATCAATGGGAAAAAAGCTTCAAAAAATTCCTTGCAATACATGGTCTCAGTACAGAACAATAAAAAACATGACTGTGGAGGATTTCTGATAAATCCTCAATATGTGCTCACAGCTGCACACTGTGCAAGGTAAGTTGTTCATTTTTTGAGCCATGTCTGTCACTAAATTATATATCTAAGCTCTTGGAAAAAAAAAAAAAAAAACTTGAAATGAGTAAATTATGATTGGTGATTGAACAATTCATGAAAATGTGAGTTGGACTCCGTCCACTTTATTGTATTCCAGTAAAGAGATGACTGTCGTTGTTGGTGACCATAATATTTCTCCAAGGAAAAATCTAAAAAGATTTGATGTTGTTCGCCAATTTATACCAAAAACATTTAAAAACTTTAAGATGGGTAATGACATCATGCTTCTAAAGGTAAAAAAACACCTATTGAGTTGTAATGAAATTTTCACAAGACGACATGCACATTTAATAACTAAGTATCTGCATTTTCAGATTTCCAGGAAAGCAGTTTTGGGAGGAAAGGTGAAGACGGTGAAAATCCCACATCAACATTACAGTGTTAAAAACAATACCCAGTGCTTGGTTGCTGGATGGGGTTCTACTAAACAGCGTGAAAAAGTTAATGACCTTTTTGCCTTGAATGTAACAACTGTTGACATCCACGACTGCAAGGAAGCGTGGAAGAAATACAAAGAAAACATCACACAACTTCCACCAAACATCATCTGTGCTGGAGGATATAAACAGAACAGAGGAGTGTGCTCGGTAAGAAATATACAAGAGAGACTGAGGGAAGTTGTCACAATGTCTTAAGTGTATAAACTATAAGGTTTTGAGACAATTAAGAAAGATAAAAAGTGTGACAACTAGCCACAGCCTCATCTTCATATACACACAAATGTATTGTAGTATTTTTTGTTGTTGTTTTGGACTAGGGATGTTTTATTGCTCTTCTACTAAACACCTTCTTCATATATTTTCTTGCAGGGTGATTCTGGAGGCCCGTTGGTGTGCAATTCAGTGGCAGTGGGCATTGTTTCCTTCAACATAAAGGGGTGTAAATATCCTGATGTACCGAATATCTACACTGACATTTCGAAAAATGCACGTTGGATCAAAGCAATGATGAAGAAAAATTAAACTTAAGATTTTTGTGTTTACAGCACTTGCAAATTATGCTTAATCATACAATACTGACCAGATAAAATTGTTTTGCTGATGACTTGTCTCTGAATTTTCACAATTGCCACTTCTGTGCATGCAAATTGTTGTTTATGAGAAAAAATGCCTCAAAATGCCCATGCTTTTGTGTATATTATGGGTTACAATAATAATGCATTTATACACGACCCAGTAAATCAGGGATGGATAGTACATCAGATGCCTGTGACTGAATTTTGTTTTTTGAAAACAAAACTCTTTTCTCAGGGGGGATTCTGGAGGGTGTGCAATTATGACGCAGTCGGTGTGGTTTCATTCAATGAGAAAGACAACTGTGACTCACCTAGTAAACCAAATGTCTACACCAAGATTTCCAAATTTCTAAAATGGATAAATGCTATTCTTGAAGGTGTGAAATAAAAACTTGATGAATAAACTTCAACAATGCGGTCTGCTTATGTGTGTGAATTTTTCGAGCTCATTTAATAATAAATTAATTGAATAAATCTTGATACAAACTACAAACACAAAAATCCCAAAACATTGTAAACATATTCCAAACTTCACTCAGCAGGCCTAGTTTCCTGTGGGGGTCGAGCTCTTTGCATGTGGTCAGACACCCTGTGAGGAAGTCTAGTTTGCAGACTCATCTTAAAAATAAATTCTGATGATTATGCAAGGTCATGAGACTCACCACAGATTTAATAATAATAATAATAATAATAATAATTTGTGAGCTAACAGTCCTAAGTGAAAATGAATAAACCTCTGTACAAAAGAAAGGCAAGGACAAACTTTTTACACAGGTTTCCCAAAACATTGTTCTCATATGCCATTGGTCAGGCATCTCTGCCCAAACTAACACCACTGATTGAACCACTGTTGCTATGCTAGGCTGGTCAGGGTATTTTAAGCAAGTGAGCAATGTTTTTAAAAACAGAACCACAGTGTTTGTACCTATCAGGAAAATAAACCTATAAAAATTTACTATTTATAGAGATCAAAGCAATGATAAAGAAAAAAGAAACTTAAGTTCCTCTTCAGGAACTCGAGCTGCGTCGGAGACGCTTTGGGGAATGCCTCCAGCGTGACGTCTCTGAATCATGTGTGTAATCAGTCCAATGGATGGGCGAGACGTCATAGGCGGGTGACGTCAGAGACCAGGAAGCATAAAAGCACAAGTGGCGAAGCCGGTATCCAGCCTTCTGTCTTCAGCAAGCACTCTGTGTGTGTGTGTACTGTTCAACAATTACGTTTGTGAGTCTTATTTAGTGTTGTTTGTCATCCCAAAAAATTATGTCAAAAGCACCCTCCAAGACCAAAACACAAAACGGGTGAAGGCAAGCAGCGTTTCAGACTGTGTGTTCCTCCCTGTCCTCGCTACATCTCAGGCGAGGATACACACAATTTGTGCGTTTTTTGCCTGGGAGCGGAGACGGGCGAGTCCCTATCTTCTTCCTCACCTGCAAGATCCAGCGCCCGCTCTCAGGGATCGGAAGCGCACTCCGGCGCTACTTCTCCCCGGGGAGTTGGCTCGGCGTTTCATCTACCTTCCTCCGAGGAGGCTGATGTGGTGAACGTCGCTGAGGATTCGCCCCCTCAATCGCCCCAGTATGAGGAGCTTTTGGAGGTGGTTACTCGTGCTGTGGCCAAGTTAAACATCGATTAGCCCGCCGAGAAAAAGGCTGAACCGCAGAAAAGCAAACTGGATGAGCGTTTTCTGCGAACTAAGCTGCTACCTCCGCGCCGAAACATGCCTTTTTTTTCCCGATTTACACGCCGAGGTGTGTAAATCGTGGGGAAAACCATTCTTGGCCCGCCTCTTCATCCCCATTTCTGATCACTACGGCAACATAGCGGGGATGAATGAGCGCGGTCATAAGGCGATGCCCCGGGTTGAACAGATGCTCACGAGCTATCTGTCTCCCAGTGCGGCATCATCATTAAAGGCTCCGGCGCTGCCCTCCAAGCCGCTGCGCACAACATCAGCACTGGTGGGCAAGGGGTACTCGGCAGCGGGTCAGGCTGGTGCGTGTCTGCACACCATGGCGGTGTTACAGGCGTACCAAGCCGATCTGCTGAAGGATTTAGATGAGCAAGAGCACGTGAGATCTGAGGATATCAGGGAGCTCAGGAGGACAGCTGATTTGTCTCTCCGCGCTACCAAGGAGACCGCTCGTGCTATTGGGCGGTCTATGGCAGCAATGGTGGCAGCAGAGAGACATTTGTGGCTCACCTTGTCCGACAGAAAAGGACAGGGTCTGTTTCATGGACGCCCCGCTTGTATCCTCGGGCCTGTTCGGCGACGCTGTTAATTCTGTCATCGACAGGTACCAGGAGGCTCATAAGCAGGTGACGGTGTTCCAGCGGTTCCTCCCGCGTCGCTCTCTAAATCTGGAGGCTGCCGGGCGGGGGCAGCCTCCACCGAGTACCAGCTCCTCATACAGGGAGGCACAGAAACAGAGCATCGCCTCACGTGCTCCCCAGCTAGGCGGAGCCGTGGGTCCAGACGACGCTCTGGGTCGGGGGCTTCTAAGTCTAAGCCGGATCTGTGGACCGTACTTAAGGCTAAGAGGTCCTCGGCCAATAAGCCCTGACGCCACTGGCCCGGGGCTTATGAGGGCAGTCCTCTCTGTGGTGCAGCGGGTCACACCGCATTACACGAATTGTAATATATATATATTAGTTATATTAGTTATATATATATATACACTCACCTAAAGGATTATTAGGAACACCTGTTCAATTTCTCATTAATGCAATTATCTAATCAACCAATCACATGGCAGTTGCTTCAATGCATTTAGGGGTGTGGTCCTGGTCAAGACAATCTCCTGAACTCCAAACTGAATGTCAGAATGGGAAAGTAAAGTGATTTAAGCAATTTTGAGCGTGGCATGGTTGTTGGTGCCAGGCAGGCCGGTCTGAGTATTTCACAATCTGCTCAGTTACTGGGATTTTCACGCACAACCATTTCTAGGGTTTACAAAGAATGGTGTGAAAAGGGAAAAAACATCCAGTATGCGGCAGTCCTGTGGACGAAAATGCATTGTTGATGCTAGAGGTCAGAGGAGAATGGGCCGACTGATTCAAGCTGATAGAAGAGCAACTTTGACTGAAATAACCACTCGTTACAACCGAGGTATGCAGCAAAGCATTTGTGAAGCCACAACACGCACAACCTTGAGGCGGATGGGCTACAACAGCAGAAGACCCCACCAGGTACCACTAATCTCCACTACAAATAGGAAAAAGAGGCTACAATTTGCATGAGCTCACCAAAATTGGACAGTTGAAGACTGGAAAAATGTTACCTGGTCTGATGAGTCTTGATTTCTGTTGAGACATTCAGATGGTAGAGTCAGAATTTGGCGTAAACAGAATGAGAACATGGATCCATCATGCCTTGTTACCACTGTGCAGGCTGGTGGTTGTGGTGTAATGGTGTGGGGGATGTTTTCTTGGCACACTTTAGGCCCCTTAGTGCCAATTGGGCATCGTTTAAATGCCACGGCCTACCTGAGCATTGTTTCTGACCATGTCCATCCCTTTATGACCACCATGTACCCATCCTCTGATGGCTACTTCCAGCAGGATAATGCACCATGTCACAAAGCTCGAATCATTTCAAATTGGTTTCTTGAACATGACAATGAGTTCACTGTACTAAAATGGCCCCCACAGTCACCAGATCTCAACCCAATAAAGCATCTTAGGGATGTGGTGGAACGGGAGCTTCGTGCCCTGGATGTGCATCCCACAAATCTCCATCAACTGCAAGATGCTATCCTATCAACATGGGCCAACATTTCTAAAGAATGCTTTCAGCACCTTGTTGAATCAATGCCACGTAGAATTAAGGCAGTTCTGAAGGCGAAAGGGGGTCAAACACAGTATTAGTATGGTGTTCCTAATATCCTTTAGGTGAGTGTGTATATATATATATATATATATATATATATATATATATATCACACAATATATATATATATATATATATATATATACACACATATACACACACACACACACACACACATATACACATAAACACATATATATATAGCACAGATCTTTTTAAGATAGAGAGAGAGATGTGACCCTAATTACAGCTTACATGTCACCCAGCAGATGTAACTGTAGCCTGTATGTCTGACCGCACAGCTAGCATGAGCAGCTAATGGTAAAAAATAAAAAATCTATTTGTTTCCATGATAAACCAGCCTTATTGCATAAGTAATGTTTTCCAGCTTCTAGTCATGTATTGTGCATGCTACCTTATATTTACCAGTTGTTATTTTACTTTAATAAAATTGAGATATGTCATGCATGGGATTGGTACCATAGGGTTTAACCAAAATCTAAATGTAGATATCAAGCAACATTATTTTTGCAGTAAGTTAGTAAACACTTGCCAGTCAGCATTAATATTTGCAAGCCTCCAAGTTTGGTAGCAAATCTATGCATGATTCCACGGTAAACCAGAGATATTAAAGTTGTTTTCCAGATTCATTCCCAGTGTTAGCAAATGCTAGCTAGTCTGTTAACATGAATAACGTATTTGCAAGCCTCCAAGCATAGACGTCACATTTTAAATCCTACCTGTTGCCTTTCACCATCCACTTATTTAGTTGCTGTTGCATCCCCTGACATGCCATCTCCTTTTCCCTCTTTCTTTTTCTATTTTTAGCCCCCCGGATAGCTTTTTTGCTTTATCCATCTTTTTCGAGTTTCAACGACAACTCACTAACGTTACTGCTGCTCACTCAGCGCTCACGGCGCCCCGCCCACTCGCGATATTACCCTTCTATGTCTAAATTCTATGATTAATCTTATGAGGGCACCGGCGCCTACTCTAGCCTGTTAGTCCTCTAAAATTTATATAACTTTTTTTATATATAACTTTTATATAAATTTATATAACTTTTATTATTTTTAAAAAAATTTAACCATCGCTTTGGCGCCCCCCATGGTGTGGCGCCCCTATGCGCCACATATAGCGCATACCCACTTTTTGCGCCACTGGTGGTACATGTTCTGTTCTGTAAAAAACCTAGAAAAATGCTACTATAAATTTGAAAATAAGCCATGACCAAAAAAAAAAAAAAACAGGTTTGATCAAAACAAGAGAGGAATCACAGGATTCCATCATGAATAGAGTCTAGAGCAATGCTGCCAGAAAGACATCAGTTTTACCAAGATATGCTGGAGAAGATCTTGTATTCAAGAAAAGCAAGACGTATTTGCAGCAAAGTTGCAAATTCTGCATCTTGCCTCATCACTGACTGTGAGGATGTGTCTTGTGGTAGAGACCTATATAAATGACTGGTGGTCGCACCAGCATCTTATCAAGATGAGTGCAGCATATACGGCCTGTTGCTCTCAGTAGCTTTGATGAGCCTGCTATTGACTGGTTAGCAAACTAATGCTCTAATGATTATAAAATGATAACTGAACTGTTTTCTGTTATCTCAAACATGCATTTTTGCTTGCTTAGGCACATTTGGAGCTGATATCATCAATGGCAAAAAAGCCAAGAAGAACTCCATGCTGTACATGGCATCAGTGCAGACTGATGGAAAACACAGTTCTGGAGGATTCCTGATCCACCCGAGCTACGTGCTCACAGCTGCACACTGCGATAAAAGTAAAGCCTATTGTTAATCTGGAATATGTTTGGTGTTCAACAAAACTGTTTAATAATATACAATTATGTTATGAATAAAGTGGCAACATGACTGTGACTCTGGGCACCCACAACATCAGTCCAAAAGGAGCAAATCTGAAAAGATATACAGTGGAAAATAAACATAAGCAGGGGTGCACATAAGTGGTCCGCAGGTCCTCATGCACGACCAAAATAAAAAAATGTGCTATATAAATAGGTTCTGACAGTGCATTTGCGTACTGACATGCATAGCAAATTATCCAGTGTTGAAATCCTAGTGTTGAGGACTTTTAGAGTAAAGTGTTAAAGTTGTGGTGTTGAATTTTAAAGGATTAACACTAACTAGTGTAAACAGCCCCCTCTGGCCGGTGTTAATACTAATACGCAGAGTTACCTTTATTAACACTGTTGAGTGTTAATAGTCACATCCGGGACATTTGCTTGTGTGCGCGCCTGACCCGATCTGAAATATTTTTCACAGACGCCATTTTCTTTGCTCGCGATGCGGCTCATATGAGAACGGAATTCGGCGAAATAAATTGTATAATAGACGAGGACGAGGACGTCATTTACTCCAAAACTTTATTTCTACATACTCCAAAACTTTATTTCTCAAGAGAGATATTTTCTTCCACTCACAATGTTAACAAAACAACAGACGAGGACGTCATTTACTCCAAAACTTTATTTCTCAAGAGAGATATTTTCTTCCACTCACAATGGGGAGAATACAGGGAATCTGTTTCTTATCAAAGGAAAACACCATAAGTAAGTGTTTTACCTAATCTACATGTATTTTATAAGATGATTTTACTTCATGAGGATATTTAAATTATCATTTAATATGTTATTACATCATAATAACATTAATATGTTGTGCGCTCCTACACTTTTCTCATAAAGATATTTTCATTCACTCGCGAAGCGGAGCAGACGAGGAAGTTGGTTTTAACAAGGAAAACACCGAAAGTAAGTGTTTTACTTTATTTACTATATGTATTTCATAAAATAATATTATTTAGTAAAGATATTTGTATGCTGTGCGTGCCTAGATGATCTGAAACATTTCTCACAGATTAAATTTGATGTTAAATCAAACCACTGTAAACGGCCCAAATCTAGCAATATCAGTAACGTAAAAAATAAAATAAAATCAAGATTGATAAAAATGTGACACAAAAAATCTAAGCATGGAAATGCCCCCCTAAAAAACTGTGTACTCTCTTCACTGAGTTGAATCTTCTTCACTGACTCCGGACTGGAGCTTTGGTTGTTATGACTGTCAAAATGACAGCTGACAGATGAACGTGATAACTTCATGCAACGAGCACAGCAGATGTATTTACCTCAGAGAAAAAAGCACATGTATTGTATTTCATGCTATGTTTTTATTAATCTTGATTGTTCGATTAGAATTAGGTTAGATTGAATTGCTTTGCTAATAGATTCTCATGAACACACATTCATGCACAGAGACCAACACAGGATAAAATAAATGATGACATAATTTTTTTATTTTTGGGGGGCGAAATAACCCTTAAAACAAACTGTTCACCTGAATTGTTATTTACTTTAATCATGCCTTTCTACAGACACCATGTAAGACATGTATGTCATACAGGTTTGGAACCACATGAAGATAAAAAAAAAAAAAATGATGACAGAATTTTTGGGTAAATGAGTGAACTATTATTGTATTGTAATTGATACTTGTCTCTGATATTTCACCTGTTAATAATAGTTTTGATAAATGGATGTGAAACTATTCTGTTTTTTCCCCCCAATTTTACAGAAGCACTTTTGTGATGCTGCAAGTGTGAGTGGATTTCTTGCTTAGCTGGAAACTGCAGAGAACCACGTCTTGTTGTCCTGAAAAAAAGAAAGAGACCACTTTCTCCAAGGAGGTTCAAACGCCATTGGCACAGACTTTGTTCAGTGATCAGTAAACTACATTCAGCCAGGGCCGTCCTTAGAGGGGTGCAACTGGTGCGGTCGCACCGGGCCCCGCACTTGAGGGGTAAACGGACTGAATAAGCCCTCCCTCCACCAACCTGGGAACGCTCCCTACTTCGCACCGGACCCCGAATCAGCTAAGTACGGCCCTGCATTCATGGTTGATGGTGATGAATGAGATGCTTTGGTTTAAGCAGATAAATGTAAGCACTTTAAACCTGATTAAATTGAGAATACATATGGACTGATTTGCTTTGACATTGTTTTAATTGTTGTAAAGAATTTTCTTTATATGTATTGAAAACACTGAATGTGGAGACATTTTGGTGCAGGGAAAAAGAGTTACAATTTTTCAATTAAAATAAATAAATGTGTAAACATGCATTGTTTTGTGGATTAATTTATCTATTTCTCTCTCTCTCTCTCTATATATATATATATGTATATAGAAAATGTTTTTTTTGTTGTTTTGTTTAGAACACTTATTACAGTGTTGTTATTTAACTCTAATAGTCTTAAATTTTAACACAATAATAGTGCTGGCAATATCAACTACTTATTTCAGTGTTGTTATTTAACTCCAGTAGTGTTATATTTTAACACCGTATTGGTGTTGAAAACACCTTTACTTTAACACTCGTCTGGTGGTATCCATATATACACTTACAAAGTGTTAAATTTAACTCTATTGGTGTTAAATTTCCGGTTTCAAATTTGTAGTGTGGTTGACAGCTGTTAATACACAATTACCATTTTAGATCAACAAACTGTACTATATACGATTAATTTTCGAACTGAAAGCATTAAATCTAGTCTATCCAATGCTGTTTTCAAAGCACAATACAAAACTGTGACATTCCTTCACTGACGCTCTTTAATCAGCAGTGGCGCTAAATCCAGAAGCGATTATACTTACTTGACGGCAACCCACCAAAATAAAAGCCTGCTGATTTTAAGTTTGAAAATTATGAAAACACTTTTACTTATTTATTTTTAAAGGCTTTTATCCAAAGTGACTTACAGTTGGGGAATACATAAAGTGATTCTTCTTAAAGAGCCAAATAAAGAAAATAGTAGTAAATATTAGCATTTTATTTCTGAGTTTACTATAAAATATTTATTACTAAAACCACCACTTATTCTTAATAAAACCATGCTGAAATAATATTATAACTATTATTAATACATTTTTTATAGTTATATTTAATGGGACATGTTATATGCAGTGTGAGGGCCAAACCAAATCTCCACGTTTTCTTATGAGAACCAGGCTGAAAAAATGATGTGCACCCCTGAACATAAACACCCATCCTTCAAAGACACCAAAACTGTCAATAATATCATGCTCCTGAAGGTACAGAATTCATAAATAAATTTAAATGTATTATAAAAAATAACAATATTAAATTTATCATTAAATATAAATTTCTAATTAAATACATTTAATTTTAGAATTTAATAATAATGCATACATTTACATATTAATAATAAATTAAATAATTTGATTAAACATACCATTAATGGTCATCGTAAAAATCACTTTTCTTATGTGAAATGTTAGCTGTCCAAGAAACTGAAAATGGCAAAGGCATGAAAACCATCGAAACCTTGAGCAAGGACAAAGCACTGGAGCCAAAAACCAAGTGCAAGGTTGCAGGATGGGGTCAAACTGAACAGGAAAATACAGTAAACAATCTTCTGGAGACAGACGTGTTGACTATCAACTCCTCCATCTGCCAGACATTGTGGAAAGAACTGCGAGTGAAACTCCCCAACAATGTCTTGTGTGCTGGGGTTTTGAGACCAAAAGTGGTGCTTGCCAGGTATGTCTAAATCAATATTTTGAAGACTGTTCATAATTTGTGAGTCCATATTCTTTTGAACTCAATAAAAATGAGACTGCTAATTGATCTCAAACTCATTGTTATTTCAGGGTGATTCGGGTGGGCTGCTGGTGTGCAGTGGGACAGCCGTGAGGATTGTCTCTTTCAGCCTGTCACAAAACTGTGACTACCCAAACTTCCCCAATTTTTACACTGAAATTTCTAAATACAAAGAGTGGATCAATGAAGTGATCAGAGGAGGTGCTTGATGCAATGAAAATGCATTTTACTCTCGTGCAGCCAATATAAAAAAAAATAAAAATTTTAAAAGAATAGGGAACACTTTTTCAATATTAACTACTAATTTGCTGTGTATTAATAGTAAGGTAGTTGTTAAGTTCAGGTATTGGGTAGGATTAGGGCTGTAGAATAAAGTCATGTAGAATAAGGCTCTAATATGTGCTTAATCAGTACTAATAAATGGCTAATAATCTACAGTTCACCAAAAAATCCATTCAGGAAAAACTTGATAGTACAGTCTGCAATAATAAGAGGATGTGTAACGCTAGAGCCATTGTGTAAACAGGTCACATGCTGCCTTTCTCCAGTCAATTACTTTGATGTTTCACATATGCAAATAAGAACATTAACCCAGGGTTTAGGAATGTTCAGTGATAAATGCCAGCATTTGAACCCACAATTAATTGTTAACGTCAAGTAAAATATGACCATTTTGAAAAGTGAAACCACAAAACCCAGAATGACCCAGAGTTAATTTTTAGAGTTATTTCCAGTTATTTTAATTGTGAAAAGCCCAAAATCCAATTTTGATTAACTTTAAGTTTTCACTGGCCTTCTATTTCATCTGTCAGTTTTAAAATGCAAAGCACATCTTCATCATTCATATTTATGTTCATAATTCCTTCCTTAAAGGTGCAATGTGTAATATTTACAAAGATCTATTGACAGAAATGTAATATAATATACATAACTATGTTTTCAGAGGTGTATAAAGACCTTACTTACTGAACCGTTAGGTTTTTATTAGCATAGATTGAGCAATTTCTATCTACATACACTGCGGGTCCCCTTACATGGAAGTCACCACCATATATACAGTCGGCATCTAGTCATAGTTGGGGGCGTGGTCTGGCGTGGCGAGGGTGGAGTCGGCGTGGGGGAAAACACCGCGAACATCGCGTGTATTTGAATGACAAAAATATTGTATTGCGAGTCATTGACGCCTGCCGACCGGCAACGGTACATTGCAAAATTAACTGCAATAGCTTATGATTGCCCTTATTTAATTAAAAGCTGGGTCAATGACCCAACCAAATGGCCGGAGGTGTCGTTTGTGTGTGTGTGTGTGTATGTAGTGGAGAGCACATATTGAGCGCTCATTCCCAGAGACGCGTAGAACAATTGTAGTCTCTTTTAACTTTAATACTCATATAGTCCATATCGATATTTGATTCATTGTACAGCCCTACTTTAGATTTATTCATTCAAAAATAACCAAATTCCGTGATGTTCTGCTTTATATAGCAAGTTCCATTTTTGACTGGATTCCGCGATTCAATCCGTGTCGCTTCACAAACACAGACGGGGTGAATTTATGAATGAAAGTGTGAAAGTTCTGACACAAAACAAAAGTTGTTAAGTATCCTCACGCTTTTTTAAGTGGGTATATGGAAATCCTTGGCCTTTTCTAGTGGGTATACAGCGTTTACCTGCGTATCACGTAGACTACACCTCTTAGCAGACGCGTTTTCATGCGAGTTTAAGTTCGATGCTAGGCTACATAGTTTTGCTTAAGGAAGAATGATAAGGCTAATTATATATGCATGCCATTTCTAAAACAACCTTACACAGTTTTGATAACGTTAATAATGAACACAATGTTAACATAGCCTACATGTGATGAAATGCCAACTGCACACATACACATGCTTAGTCCTGGGATTCCACAACTTCCCTTGATCATCCTCACGCCTTATTGCTTGTAGCCATTTTGTCCTCCTTTCCGGTTCTTTGTGTTTATTAGAAAGGATGTAGAACTTCAATTCATAATTTGTTAGTTTATTGGCGGTACAGAAAACGACACAGCAACTCTTCAGCATGATTGTCCTGTGTATTTCAATTGGCGCCAAGGCAATGTTTTCCCCCACGGGCTAAATTCACATCACGTGACGGGGCGTTCCCAGGGGCGTTCCCAGACCAACCGTCTGTATGTATATTTCTACTGTATCCCTAAAAGAACAAACTTCTCTACAGAGTGCGTTTCGTCACTTTGTTGTTCTTGCAAATAAAACACTGACACAATGATGAACAAGTACATCAATATCCGCCATAACATCGATTTATTGAATAATCAAGTAAATGTAATTCCTTAATTTACCTTTGAAAAGAAATATCATTGCTCTTTGTTGTCTTTACCGATGACATCTTTACCTGTGTCGGCCACCGTAGCTTCTCTAAAGGGGGGTGAGCAGGGGACTGAGCCATTGGTTACAATTTGCAACCTCCGCTAGATGGTGTTAGAATTTTACACACTGCACCTTTAATTCTTATCACCCAAACCATCTGTGGCCTAAATTTGTGACCGCAAGGAGTAAAAAGAACAATGCTTTCTCATGTTACAAGATATTTTTTTAAAGAGTAGGTAGCTCAATGTCTCCGCCCACCTTTAAAGTATATTTATACATTGTTTTGTCAGTGAGAGCTCACTGATTGTCTTCATGATGACCATCATCTCTCTGCTCCTGCTGGCCTCTCTGCTGCCACACCTGACCTTCACTGGTGAGTCTGATTGTGTAAGAATTCTAAGAGTATTTCATTGGTATGTGCTGAATAATCTCACTTATAACACTATCTCTCTCTCAGCTCATGTAAATGTGGGTATAGTGAATGGAAGGGAAGCCCACTCCAGACCTTACATGGTTTCTATTCAATTGAACAAGCAACATATCTGCGGTGGATTCCTCATTTCTGCTCAGTGGGTCTTGACTGCTGCACATTGCTGGAACAGGAAAAGGTTTTGATTACTTTTAACTGAAACATTAAGTTAACAAAATGAGCTGCAACAAAATGACTGCAGTGCAGCTATACAGTGTACTGAATGTAATAAATGAGCATCATGACTAAATCAATCTTCCCAATACGCTCTTTCAGCAGATGTCAGAGTCTGACGGTTGTGGTTGGTGCGCTTGACTTAAGCAAGAGTAACATTTTGGGCCACATCGGAGTGAAGCATTGCATCCCACATCTACAATCCAGCACCAGACCTTTTCGGAATGACATCATGCTTTTGATGGTAAGCAACTGTGCTCATACTACTTGTTCAAAACAATGTCTGATCAGGACACAGAAAAAGTGCTTTTTTTAATCTGTTTCCGATTTATTGCTCATTGTACCAACAAAAAAAATGTCCAAAACTGCAGAAAAAAAAAGAAAAAGAAAAAGAAAAAAAAAAACATCACTGGAAATTTTTTTGTTGTTATACAAAGCAGATAAAAATCGGACATGTAGGAAATATACTTTTTTTAAGAGGCACATTAAATCATATAACTGAATTCACCTTAGCCTTTGAGTTTTCTGTCCTAACCTCAAGAACAGCAGTACAATCAACTGAAATTAGACTTGTAGACGGTTTCATCGGGTGCACGTGCCTGGCCCTAAGTTAACTTCCGGTCTGTGTTTGTTTATCAGTCTGGCAATGGCGCCATCTACAAACTGAAGTTAGGCTCAGTTGGTTGTGCTGTGGGACGTGTTTCCCATACATTTATTTATTCGAGGCGCTCACAATATCAAAACTGACCAATTTTCCAAAAGGCTTCGATGATTAAACATGAGCACGTACTGCATGTTTAAAAATCAAAACGTGGCGCGGATGTTTTTATATCACTGTATTTCTGAAGGAAGACTCTTTAATTAGTCTATTAAATTTTTGATGTCATTTTCATTTAATCTTGCTTGTTATATGCCTGATAAAGTAGTGTTTGTGAGCTCAGCGCTGCTTTGTGTAAGTTACAGTAGTTTCTCCCACTTTAAAGCACCTACTGCTGGCACAGAATGAATTTGCATTTTCAGTAAGTCTGATTTATGCAGCAAACATATTTTGCTTGTTATCAAAAATAATCTACTCTAGAGGGACTACTTAGCTGTTGTTTTTGATTCTATTTGGAAGTCTACTGGAAGATAAGTTAGGGCCACAAAAGTGCGCATGCGCAGTAACGTTTATGTTGTTGCCGTTGAAACCGTCTATAAAATATTATGCTTATTAATCATGGTTGTGTTTTTGAATTACAGTTATCTCAAAAGATAAATCCAAACAACCATGTTAATCTGATACGATTACCAGAGAAAGGAGAAGATGGTACAGCAAATCGTGTCTGTAGTGTTATGGGCTGGGGAAGAAAGAGGCCTAATGGTCCACTGAGTGCTCATCTACTGGAGGCAAACGTGTTCATAGAAAATCAGCAAAAGTGTCACTATGGATGGGGAGATGAGTACATAGACTCACAGATGATCTGTGTCCATGGCAGCGGTGGATCCTGCGAAGTACGTACAAAAGATGATTCACAGACTTTATGGTAATGTATGAACTTGTTTCACTAATGACATGCTGATCTGTGTTTCCTCAGTATGATTCAGGAGGTCCTCTGGTTTGTGGAGCCACTGCAGTTGGTATCACATCTTTTGGTGTACTTCCTCACTGTAATTCACACCAAAAACCTATACAAACAAATAATCCATCCTTCCATCCATCAAAAAAAAAAAAAAAAATAAATATTGAACTACATGAAAAAAAAAAAAAAAAGAAAAGGGAAGAAATGTTTTTTTTGAATTCTCCCATAAACCTTCTTTCAAGCCTCAATCAGTTGTATAGTGTCCTCATTGTCACCACATATAATTATCATATTACATGTGGGACACATCCAAAGTCATTTCACATTAGTTCACTTGGTTGCCATCCATATACATACACATATGTGCATATGTATAATAAATCTATCTATCTATAAATAAATAAATGTTTAATAGAAGACTGTAAATACTGTAATTAGTGGACCTTACTTAAAGCATGCAGATCTTACAAAAACGATTTCCTTACAAAAACAAAATAAAACACTTCTTTGTTTCAACAAATTCATTTTAAGTAAGATACAGTATACTGGTTGTACTTTAAGTTGAGCTAGCTAATGTAACATGGCAATTTCAGATTCTATGCTGTATTTACGTGAAGAACAATCTGATTTACTTGTTAAAACCATGCACACTGATTGTCTTAAAAAGATCAAGTAAGTGTTTCTCCAGTAGAGTGTACTTCAATTATCCAGCTACCGATGGCACACAGGGCATGTGGTAACATTACCAGATCCTGTATAAATTTTTAAATAAAGCAGTGTATAGTCATCTAATCACTTCTAGACCAATCCTCGACCAAAGGCTCTACTCTTCAGCACAACAGTAAAACCCTCAAAATGCAGCAATAACAGAAATCCTTTTAAAACCAACCATAACAGAACATTAAAGATTACCAGAGCACCCTCTAATTTAACCTTAGGCAAAATAACAGTACATTTCAACATTCACTTCTGAAGAAGCAAAGCATAGTGGGATTTAGAAACTATAGTGACAGAATCCTTTTATCTTAATTAGGGTTTTCTGAGCAACAAATGCATAGTATGCTAATTGTACAGATTACTATATTTTTACAATTAAAATCAACTTATTGTTTGTACATTAAGTACAGTCAACTAAAAAGTGTGAGATACGAGCCAACCAAGTATAGCATGACACTTCTAATAAATTTTTTTTTTTTTTTTTTTCAATATATCTTATTTTGTGTTCTACATAAGAAATAAAGTAATACAGGTTTGGTATGGCATGAGGGTGAGTAAATGATGACAGTTTTCATTTTTGGGTGAATTAACAGGAATCATTGTTTTAACATAATCATTTTCAGATGTTAAATTTAATTAAACAGAAGAAACATCCAGGAAATGCTGTGGTTTGCTGTGTAAAGGGAGGCTTGTCCTTTTACATTGAGTAGTTTAAAAGTCAGTGACA
Organism: Cyprinus carpio; assembly: GCF_018340385.1. Classification (NCBI taxonomy): domain Eukaryota; kingdom Metazoa; phylum Chordata; class Actinopteri; order Cypriniformes; family Cyprinidae; genus Cyprinus; species Cyprinus carpio. The sequence continues at coordinate 24,384,662 of NC_056618.1, forward strand.
CATTTTCAGTGTTCCACAAGCACAATGACTGGCTTCACTGTTATTCTGTTCGCCACAGCTGTGACCACACTGCACATCACAGGTCGCTTCTTTCATTAGTAATTCTTAACCTTCACACTTTGCACTTGTGCCATTAAAGGGACTATTGTTTGAGTTTATAGTTATTTCTTGTTTTTCTCAATAGTTGTGGTTGGAGATGACATAATCAATGGGAAAAAAGCCTTCAAAAATTCCTTGCAATACATGGTCTTAGTACAGAACAATAAAAAACATGAATGTGGAGGATTTCTGATAAATCCTCAATATGTGCTCACAGCTGCACACTGTGCAAGGTAAGTTGTTCATTTTGGTGCCATATTCATCACTAAATTGAATATCTAAGCTTTCACAAAATGTCCATGCTTTTGTGTATATTATGGGTTACAATAATAATGCATTTATACACGACCCAGTAAATCAGGGATGGATGGTATATCAGATACTTGTGACTGAATTTTGGTTTTTGAAAATAATTTTTTCACCAAAATGAGTCATTTTTCTTCCAGCATAAGGTCAGTAAAAGCAGGAGTTTAACATTCAGAAAAGGTTGATTGTGAATTTTTTTTTTCCATGATTAATTTTTGATGATACTAAAATTTGGGAATACAAATACAATTTAAAATTCACATTTGTGTGTTTTTATTTTCTAGCAAGAATATATACATGTACGGGCCATTATACAGGATTGCAGAGTTGAAAATGTCATGAAAGATACTTTTAAAAACAACACTGGAAAAAAATACAAATATTATATCAATATCAGTTTCATAAGTTGAATTTTTGGGGTTATTGTTCGGGACAGCTGCCCACCTCCCAATTGAAAGTACCCAATAAATAATGATTTTATATATACAGTATTAAGCTTATTAATATTTTAAATATGATTGTGGGTTTCAATAGAAGAATCTTAATAAACATCTATTTGAATACTTAAATGCTTTTTAAATATGTTTTTGGTTGTGGGACAGCAGTTTAGGCCAATTCTGTAGAATGGTCCATATAGTAACAGGGTCATAGTAACAGCCTGACTGTTGTAACTCAAAACTATAAAGACGGTCAAGACCACAAAGGGGCAGACCAAAAATTACCATATAAAGCAGTGATAAAGACATATGATGTGTTTACAAGCAATGTTTCATTCTAGGCGATATTTAGCAAACATATCCAATAGTTTCACAATAAAAAAAAACCAAAACAAAGGATTTGTCAAAGTCTGGGATACCCTATTCAGGAGAAGTGCCACATCCTTTTGTGGTACATGTTCTGTTCTGTAAAAAACCTAAAAAATTCTACTATACAATTGAAAATAAGCCATGACAAAAAAAAAAAAAAAAAAAAAAAAAAAACAGGCTTGATCAAACCAAGAGAGGAATCACAGGATTCCATCATGAATAGAGTCTAGAGCAATGCTGCCAGAAAGACATCAGTTTTACCAAGATATGCTAGAGAAGATCTTGTATTCAAGAAAAGCAAGACGTATTTGCAGCAAAGTTGCAAATTCTGCATCTTGCCTCATCACTGACTGTGAGGATGTGTCTTGTGGTAGAGACCTATATAAATGACTGGTGGTCGCACCAGCATCTTATCAAGATGAGTGCAGCATATACGGCCTGTTGCTCTCAGTAGCTCTGATGAGCCTGCTATTGACTGGTTAGCAAACTAATGCTCTAATGATTATAAAATGATAACTGAACTGTTTTCTGTTATCTCAAACATGCATTTTTGCTTGCTTAGGCACATTTGGAGCTGATATCGTCAATGGCCAAAAAGCCAAGAAGAACTCCATGCTGTACATGGCATCAGTGCAGACTGATGGAAAACACAGTTGCGGAGGATTCCTGATCCACCCGAGCTACGTGCTCACGGCCGCACACTGCAATAAAAGTAAAGCCTATTGTTAACCTGGAATATGTTTGGTGTTCAACTAAACTGTTTAATAATATGCAATTATGTTATGAATAAAGTGGCAACATGACATGACACCCACAACATCAGTCCAAAAGGAGCAAATCTTAAAAGATATAAAGTGCAAAATAAACATAAACACCCATCCTTCAAACATAAATAATTTTAAATGTATTATAAAATATAACAATATTAAATTTATCATTAAATATACATTTATAATTAAATACTTAAATTTCATTTTAGAATTTAATAACAATGCATACATTTACATTTTAATAATACATTTTTAATAATAATATTAATTTGATTAAACATACCATTAATGGTAATCGCAAATATCACTTTTCTTATGTGAAATTTTAGCTGTCCAAGAAGCTGAAAAATGGCAAAGGCATGAAAACCATCGAAACCTTGAGCAAGGACAAAGCACTGGAGCCAAAAACCAAGTGCAAGGTTGCAGGATGGGGTCAAACTGAACAGGAAAATATGGTGAACAATCTTCTGGAGACAGACATGTTGACTATCAACTCCTCCATCTGCCAGACATTGTGGAAAGAAGTGCGAGTGAAACTCCCCAACAATGTCTTGTGTGCTGGGGTTTCGAGACCAAAAGTGGTGCTTGCCAGGTATGTCTAAATCAATATTTTAAAGACTTTTCTTAATTTGTGAGTCCATATTCTTTTGAACTCAATAAAAATGAAACGGCTAATTGATCTCAAACTCATTGTTATTTCAGGGTGATTCGGGTGGACCGCTGGTGTGCACAAAACTGTGACTACCCAAACGTCCCCAATTTTTACGACTACCCAAACTTTCCCAATGTTTACACTGAAATTTCTAAATACAAATAGTGGATCAAGGAAGTGATCAGAGGAGGTGCTTGATGCAATGAAAATGCATTTTACTCTCGTGCAGCCAAAGTCAGCTGTTATGGTGCCATGTTTATGCTAGCTAGAAAAGAAAAGAACAACAAAAACTCTTTAAACAATGACATTGCATTTTTCCTTTCTAAAGCACCACTACAGAGAGAGCGAAACCAGCTAGGGGCCTGTTTGATTCTCAACCACTGCTAAAGTTCACCACCATCACCACATCCTAAGTTGCACAACTGTCTAGTTAAACAGAAATAGATGCAACACAGACACTTCCATGCCTTCAAAAATAATAAATGTACATTTTTGAGCTTCTTTTAAGAATTCCTGGAGACACAAGCAATTGATTTGTCAAGGTGAATAAAAAGTCTATATAACAAAGAACTCCATTCATTGAAGGACATTTAGTCTCATTTTTTTTTAAAGATTTTTTTTAGACAGTCACAAAAATGTTGTTGTTGCATGAAGCAAACAAGGTTGAAGGAAAAGAAAAAAAAGAGAGAGAGAAGGAATTGCTCCAGAAAGAACATCTGCCATCACATTAGTTACACATTAGGGGTAATGCTTTTCTATTATGATAGTTCTTTAAGATCTCCATAACCTACTTTTCAAATGAATCATAGAGATTGTGATCTTTTATGTCCTATAAACATGTCCTGTTTGTTTCTGTATGTAAATACATCCGCGGACACACAAAGTATATTTTGGGCTGTTTCTAACTTGACATACACACAAGAAAATGTGTCAAAATGCCTGACGTGGCTAATATTCTTGTCAACATAAGTAGGTTACGTCTTGGTGAATGTAAATAGCAGGGAGAAACTAAGATGTGTGACAGTATATATTTATGGGTGCGTGCGTTAGGTCCTAAAGTGACAGTAGCCTAATAAACCTGCTGCTGTCTGGTTAATGTTAATAAAAAAAAAAAAAAAAAGAAAAAGAGAAAATCAATCACTGCTCTTGATGGTATAATTTTGAACCTTTTATAGAAATTATTGTAGTCCTTAATAAGCTTGACGACTTTTTAATTTTAGTAGTTATGCTAGTAGGGACTACTGTTTTTACTTCTCAGTAACTTGCAAAACTCTCTTTAAAATCAACATGAAAATAAATTGTGATAAGATCATAGATTAAGATATGATATTTTCGCCTTATCGCCCACCCCTGGTTCTTGTCATTGTTGCATTTCCTTAGTTTACTGGACTTCTGCTTAACTATGAAGTCCACAATGCACAAAACCCACAAACCCCTAATATGTTTCCATGCACATACATCTTCTTTAATCAACATGTTCTGGTAAGACAACATGTACGGAAACTTTCAAAATGAGTCAAGACGTGCAGAAAGGAGCTGGGGTCTATCTCGACATGAATGCAGCATTAGTTTGTGGTAAAGCTGAAAAGTGTTACTAAGTAATGCTTTTATGTGGTAAGAACCTATATAGAGTCCAAGCTTAACTTCCATAAACTTGTAAGCAACAAGCAATAAAAAAATATTGTAGTTGTTAGCAAACACATTCATGCAGAAGAACTACATCCCTCAAAATATTTGACATTATTTATTTTACATCAGACAGAGCAACATGGAATTATAAACTATACAAAACTCAGTTGCAGTCCTTTAGTGCCTATATTATAAAGGGTGAATTTCAGATGATTCAAGGGGAGATCAATGCCGGAACAGAACACTTCCACAAAGAGATTTCTTAAAGGATTAGTTCACTTTCAAATTAAAATTTCCTGATAATTTACTCACCCCCATGTCATCAAAGATGTTTATGTATTTCTTTCTTCAGTCGAAAAGAAATTAAGGTTTTTGATGAAAACATTCCAGCATGAGGTAGACGTCAGGGACTCCAAACGGATGAAGGTCAAAATTACAGTTTCGGTGCAGCTTCAGGGCTATAAAAACCATACAAGACTATGAATAAGGGTCTTATCTAGCGAAACGATTGGCCATTTAAAAATAATAAATAAAAGTGTATATGCTTTATAAACACTTTTAGCTGCACTGAAACTGAAATTTTTGACCTTCAACCGTTTTGGAGTCCACTGAAGTACATTATATGGAAAAAAATCCTGGAATGTTTTCATCAAAAACCTTAATTTATTTTCGACTGAAGAAAGTAATACAGAAACATATTGGATGACATGGAGGTGAGTAAATTATCAGGAAATTTTTATTTGAAAGTGAACTAATCCTTTAAATAAATACAAGAGTTGAATAACAATATACATATAGAACACACTTATATTATTATCTTCAAATTATTTTTGACTCCTCTCAAACAACTGTTCTGTTATTTCCGTTACCAAAGGGGGGAAAAAAAACTGAACAATTTGGTTTGTACCATTATTATATTCATGTCTTTAATCATTCTACTTGTTGTTTTCCTCAAAACTTCATGGAATTTAGTCTGTGACATATATGCAAGGGAAAACACTTCTTGAAGTGAGCAAGTCTTCTCATCCACTGAAATGTTTCAATAGTAACTTTTACTCATTTTAAAGTTCTAAATGCTCATTTTGTGAGGTCATTAACGTATTGGAGGCCTTGTTTGGTGTAGTCACTAACTGTGGACGGGGCGACTGATAGAGCATGGACAGACTTCTGGACCCCTGAGTGAAAAAAAAATGGAGCGATATACATTTATATATATATTTTTTTTAAATTTACAGTATGTTTGCGGTAAAAACTGATTATATACTAACATCTTCCACCAAATACACTATCACTTACCTGAGTTCCATGCATCCAGTGGTGAGAACTCAATGTTGGGCACGGCAGGAAGCTAAAATATTTCATAAAAAAAAAAAAAAAGTATCTGGTCAGTATTACACATCAGTTACAAAACTACACATATACTACCATTCAAAAGTTTGAGGTCAGTTAAAAAAAAAAAAAATAATAATAAAATGTTTTAAAAGCTTATGCTCACCAGGGCTGCATTTATTTGATATAAAATACAGTAAAACAGAATCGTTGTGAAATATTATTAAAATTTTTCTGTTTTCTTTAAACCAGAAGCAGAGAGTGCTACACGGGTGTCTTTATACAGCCACTGGTGCTCATTGGATGTGATCACTGTAAACACCAAATTATGTAGACAAAATACTTCCAAGGCATTCACATTCAATAAACTGGGCTTAACTAAATTAATATATTTTATTGATAATATTTTTTCATTTACTGTAGTTTAAACATGTTTCGGGGGGAATCACCCAGAATTATACATATAACAGTATAGATATAAAAGTGTACATCATCAATAGTGCAAATTACTAAAATGGTAAAAATTCTACTTCTTCATTAACTCCTGGGGACTTAGGCATTATAATGAGGTGGGTCATGTCACTGAGAGTTGGATTGGAATTGAATCTATTCCATGTTCGAATATATTCCAGGTGCAAATAGACAGAGACAGCTCCTACAACGAGAGACTTTTTGGATTCATACTCTCCGGGCGATTAAGTCCCCAGGAGTTAATGAAGAAATTGATTTTTTACCATTTTTGTAGTTTGCACTATTGATGATGTACTATTTTAAAGCCACCATATATATATAAACCGAAATCTTTTGTAACATTATAAATGCTTTTACTGTCACTTTCGATTCATTTAATGCAACCTCGCTGAATAAAAGTATTAATTTCTTAAAAATAATAATTATAATAATAAAGCTTTTGAAAGATAGTGTATTCTTATACCTGCTGTCACACCTTTGATAATACATATCAGGTAAGTTCTCACTGATGACTTCAGTGCTGTGTCATCCTTCTCACTTTAAATACCCTTACACCGCATCAAAAGTCAAAGGCTCTACTTTCGGTTTCATTAATAAACTCAGTTTCAGTAGTTCTCTTACCTCGACGCTGAAATACTTCATCCACTCCTCCACAGCAGGTGGGACGGCAGCTTTAGCTCGACCCAAGGCGACAGATCCCTCTTTACCATCTCCAAGAAGTCCTGCATCGTATGCAACATAAAGGGCGCCACCTGCAATCGTAACTTTTGTTGCAAACCTGAAACATACATCAACACAAATTCATTCATTCAAAGTCACAGTGAGATAAAACAGCAGAGATGTTTGCAAGCTACTTGAGTTATTATGAAACAAACAATATTAACGATATTAGCTTAACTAAAATTCAAAACAAAAAAGTCAATATTTCATGTCTTATTGCTTTCACTGCTTATGTTTTTGCTAATAAATAGCAGACTAGCTCTCCTTAACCTACCAATAAGATAGCTACTCGAATACATGCTACTTTAATTTATAACGAACACAAATATTATAAAATATAATAAAGCACAAAATATGTCAGTCAGCAGAACTCTTATACCCAAACAGACACTTGTAAGCTAACTGCTAATTAGCTTTATATACACAACAACGCGAAAATACTAACTTGACTACAGGCAAAATCCTGGCAGCCATGGTCCTTAAAGCAACGGTATGCTATATAACACAAAACCGTGAAATAAAACCCTGCTTTAAAGGATATTTTGCTTTATCTTGACAGCAAACTCCACTGGCAAGGGCATTAGCTCCAGCAGAACGAGCTGGAAGCAATGAAGTTCGTTTTCAATGCAGTAAGACTTTCACTAGCCGCACGTTCGACAAAATAAGCATCGGGTGAATAAAAACATGTTAAAGTGGCATAAGTAATTAAAAAAATAAACGATTTTAAAAGCAGACGATTCTAAAAGTTACTTTAATAGACTTGTGGTGTTATTTATTTGATGAATGTGCCGCCATAATAACTCGCTGAACTTAATGTCAGCTGCTTTGTTTCAGTATTATTCTTTAATTGTATTATTATTAAAAATATGGCTTTAATGTGATATTGTGATTTAAAGTTAACAGGATAACGTTATTTCTATTAACTTCAACGCCAAAACAGTTAGTACTCGTTAGTTCAGCCATGTAAGTTAGTAGGCTAACCTGATTTTCGGTTTTAATTTCGTATAGCCAGTAATTTTATTCTGAATTTTAAAAACACACAAATTTAAAACAACAACTGGATTACAAATAAACATTTAAATAATAAAGAAAAACGGTTGTTAATATCCCGGTTATAGAATATACAGTGTGCATTCATTGCACAACATAAATCGTATTGTACTTTGATAAGACTCCGCCTTTTGACACACATATGATCCGGTTTTGCTAGTTCAGTTAATGCAGCTCCTGATTTTGTACAGTTGGTCGGTTCAGCTGCATACTTCTTTTAATCTTCCACAGCTTTGCTCAAATGAATCTTTATGCCAAGTTACTGCTGCTGGGCAGCATATGCGTTGCTTTCATCGCGGTTCGATGGAGTGCTCCGTCATTTAATAAGGGTGAGCTGAATGACCTTTCTGTTTATCTACGTGTAATAACATTTAATATTCGTATAACCTGTAATACCACATGAAGTCATGTGCAAGACCCGTGATTAGTCAAACCGGGATTTAGGAACAACAGTTTTTCTTTCTTTTCTTTGTGGTGGACCTAATACTGTTAAAGCTATTCTCTATTGTATGATAATTTTGAAATGGGACATTATTTTCTCTTTAAATTATGTTAATATATTCCTCAAAACCCAGATATCATAAGGTTTTATTACACAAAATAAGCAGCCATTTTTCAGAAATTGTTTACCAAATAGCCTGTGGTCAAATTCAGCATAAACATTGTGTAGAAAAATACAATACACAGTAATATTAACTAGCAAGAAAGTACATAACTCAGATAGTAGGCCAAGTCATGCCATTTATTGTTATCTATTGTGTCACTTTGAGATATTATAATCGGCTGTGTTGTGCAAGGCAGATAACAATTATGTGAATAAATAGATATGCATTATGTAACTTTGCTGGCTAACTATTGTTTTTAATGTTGTGTTGTTCACCACGCACATACATCTTCTTTAATCAACATGTTCTGGTAAGACAACATGTACGGAAACTTTCAAAATGAGTCAAGACGTGCAGAAAGGAGCTGGGGTCTATCTCGACATGAATGCAGCATTAGTTTGTGGTAAAGCTGAAAAGTGTTACTAAGTAATGCTTTTATGTGGTAAGAACCTATATAGAGTCCAAGCTTAACTTCCATAAACTTGTAAGCAACAAGCAATAAAAAAATATTGTAGTTGTTAGCAAACACATTCATGCAGAAGAACTACATCCCTCAAAATATTTGACATTATTTATTTTACATCAGACAGAGCAACATGGAATTATAAACTATACAAAACTCAGTTGCAGTCCTTTAGTGCCTATATTATAAAGGGTGAATTTCAGATGATTCAAGGGGAAGATCAATGCCGGAACAGAACACTTCCACAAAGAGATTTCTTAAAGGATTAGTTCACTTTCAAATTAAAATGTCCTGATAATTTACTCACCCTCATGTCATCCAAGATGTTTATGTATTTCTTTCTTCAGTCGAAAAGAAATTAAGGTTTTTGATGAAAACATTCCAGCATGTAGTAGACGTCATGGACTCCAAACGGTTGAAGGTTAAAATTACAGTTTCAGTGCAGCTTCAAAGGGCTATAAACCATACCAGATGATGAATTAGGGTCTTATCTAGCGAAACGATTGGTCATTTAAAAATAATAAATAAAAGTGTATATGCTTTATAAACACTTTTAGCTGCACTGAAACTGAAATTTTGACCTTCAACCGTTTGGAGTCCACTGAAGTACATTATATGGAAAAAAATCCTGGATTGTTTTCATCAAAAACCTTAATTTCTTTTCGACTGAAGAAAGTAATACAGAAACATATTGGATGACATGGAGGTGAGTAAATTATCAGGAAATTTTTATTTGAAAGTGAACTAATCCTTTAAATAAATACAAGAGTTGAATAACAATATACATATAGAACACACTTATATTATTATCTTCAAATTATTTTTGACTCCTCTCAAACAACTGTTCTGTTATTTCCGTTACCAAAGGGGGGAAAAAAACTGAACAATTTGGTTTGTACCATTATTATATTCATGTCTTTAATCATTCTACTTGTTGTTCCTCAAAACTTCATGGAATTTAGTCTGTGACATATATGCAAGGGAAAACACTTCTTGAAGTGAGCAAGTCTTCTCATCCACTGAAATGTTTCAATAGTAACTTTTACTCATTTTAAAGTTCTAAATGCTCATTTTGTGAGGTCATTAACGTATTGGAGGCCTTGTTTGGTGTAGTCACTAACTGTGGACGGGGCGACTGATAGAGCATGGACAGACTTCTGGACCCCTGAGTGAAAAAAATGGAGCGATATACATTTATATATATATTTTTTTAAATTTACAGTATGTTTGCGGTAAAAACTGATTATATACTAACATCTTCCACCAAATACACTATCACTTACCTGAGTTCCATGCATCCAGTGGTGAGAACTCAATGTTGGGCACGGCAGGAAGCTAAAATATTTCATAAAAAAAAAAAAAAAAAAGTATCTGGTCAGTATTACACATCAGTTACAAAACTACACATATACTACCATTCAAAAGTTTGAGGTCAGTTAAAAAAAAAAAAAAATAATAATAAAATGTTTTAAAAGCTTATGCTCACCAGGGCTGCATTTATTTGATATAAAATACAGTAAAACAGAATCGTTGTGAAATATTATTAAAATTTTTCTGTTTTTTCTTTAAACCAGAAGCAGAGAGTGCTACACGGGTGTCTTTATACAGCCACTGGTGCTCATTGGATGTGATCACTGTAAACACCAAATTATGTAGACAAAATACTTCCAAGGCATTCACATTCAATAAACTGGGCTTAACTATATGTGTGTGTGTGTGTGTGTATATATATATATATACATATATATATATATATAAAATCGGGGGGAATCACCCACAATTATACATATAACAGTATAGATATAAAATAGTACATCATCTATAGTGCAAATTACAAAAATGGTAAAAAATCTATTTCTTCATTAACTCCTGGGGACTTAGGCATTATAATGAGGTGGGTCATGTCACTGAGAGTTGGATTGGGAATTGAATCTATTCCATGTTCGAATATATTCCAGGTGCAAATAGACAGAGACAGCTCCTACAACGAGAGACTTTTTGGATTCATACTCTCCGGGCGATTAAGTCCCCAGGAGTTAATGAAGAAATTGATTTTTTTACCATTTTTGTAGTTTGCACTATATGATGATGTACTATTTTAAAGCCACCATATATATATAAACCGAAATCTTTTGTAACATTATAAATGCTTTTACTGTCACTTTCGATTCATTTAATGCAACCTCGCTGAATAAAAGTATTAATTTCTTAAAAATAATAATTATAATAATAAAGCTTTTGAAAGCTAGTGTATTCTTATACCTGCTGTCACACCTTTGATAATACATATCAGGTAAGTTCTCACTGATGACTTCAGTGCTGTGTCATCCTTCTCACTTTAAATACCCTTACACCGCATCAAAAGTCAAAGGCTCTACTTTCGGTTTCATTAAATAAACTCAGTTTCAGTAGTTCTCTTACCTCGACGCTGAAATACTTCATCCACTCCTCCACAGCAGGTGGGACGGCAGCTTTAGCTCGACCCAAGGCGACAGATCCCTCTTTACCATCTCCAAGAAGTCCTGCATCGTATGCAACATAAAGGGCGCCACCTGCAATCGTAACTTTTGTTGCAAACCTGAAACATACATCAACACAAATTCATTCATTCAAAGTCACAGTGAGATAAAACAGCAGAGATGTTTGCAAGCTACTTGAGTTATTATGAAACAAACAATATTAACGATATTAGCTTAACTAAAATTCAAAACAAAAAAAGTCAATATTTCATGTCTTATTGCTTTCACTGCTTATGTTTTTGCTAATAAATAGCAGACTAGCTCTCCTTAACCTACCAATAAGATAGCTACTCGAATACATGCTACTTTAATTTATAACGAACACAAATATTATAAAATATAATAAAGCACAAAATATGTCAGTCAGCAGAACTCTTATACCCAAACAGACACTTGTAAGCTAACTGCTAATTAGCTTTATACACAACAACGCGAAAATACTAACTTGACTACAGGCAAAATCCTGGCAGCCATGGTCCTTAAAGCAACGGTATGCTATATAGCACAAAACCGTGAAATAAAACCCTGCTTTAAAGGATATTTTGCTTTATCTTGACAGCAAACTCCACTGGCAAGGGCATTAGCTCCAGCAGAACGAGCTGGAAGCAATGAAGTTCGTTTTCAATGCAGTAAGACTTTCACTAGCCGCACGTTCGACAAAATAAGCATCGGGTGAATAAAAACATGTTAAATGTGGCATAAGTAATTAAAAAAATAAACGATTTAAAAGCAGACGATTCTAAAAGTTACTTTAATAGACTTGTGGTGTTATTTATTTGATGAATGTGCCGCCATAATAACTCGCTGAACTTAATGTCAGCTGCTTTGTTTCAGTATTATTCTTTAATTGTATTTATTATTAAAATATGGCTTTAATGTGATATTGTGATTTAAAGTTAACAGGATAACGTTATTTCTATTAACTTCAACGCCAAAACAGTTAGTACTCGTTAGTTCAGCCATGTAAGTTAGTAGGCTAACCTGATTTTCGGTTTTAATTTCGTATAGCCAGTAATTTTATTCTGAATTTTAAAAACACACAAATTAAAACAACAACTGGATTACAAATAAACATTTAAATAATAATAATAAAAACGGTTGTTAATATCCCGGTTATAGAATATACAGTGTGCATTCATTGCACAACATAAATCGTATTGTACTTTGATAAGACTCCGCCTTTTGACACACATATGATCCGGTTTTGCTAGTTCAGTTAATGCAGCTCCTGATTTTGTACAGTTGGTCGGTTCAGCTGCATACTTCTTTTTAATCTTCCACAGCTTTGCTCAAATGAATCTTTATGCCAAGTTACTGCTGCTGGGCAGCATATGCGTTGCTTTCATCGCGGTTCGATGGAGTGCTCCGTCATTTAATAAGGGTGAGCTGAATGACCTTTCTGTTTATCTACGTGTAATAACATTTAATATTCGTATAACCTGTAATACCACATGAAGTCATGTGCAAGACCCGTGATTAGTCAAACCGGGATTTAGGAACAACAGTTTTTCTTTCTTTTCTTTGTGGTGGACCTAATACTGTTAAAGCTATTCTCTATTGTATGATAATTTTGAAATGGGACATTATTTTCTCTTTAAATTATGTTAATATATTCCTCAAAACCCAGATATCATAAGGTTTTATTACACAAAATAAGCAGCCATTTTTCAGAAATTGTTTACCAAATAGCCTGTGGTCAAATTCAGCATAAACATTGTGTAGAAAAATACAATACACAGTAATATTAACTAGCAAGAAAGTACATAACTCAGATAGTAGGCCAAGTCATGCCATTTATTGTTATCTATTGTGTCACTTTGAGATATTATAATCGGCTGTGTTGTGCAAGGCAAGATAACAATTATGTGAATAAATAGATATGCATTATGTAACTTTGCTGGCTAACTATTGTTTTTAATGTTGTGTTGTTCACTATCACAGTGAATAGACCTGAAACATGACCTGAACTCTGCTGAACTGGCAGTCCGTAACAGTTTGAATACTTTCTTCCATTAAGATAACTGAAAATTGATTTTCTGCATAGGGGGATGTGATAGATAATCCTTGATTTCCAACATTTGATGGTCATCAACATGAACTTGCATGATGATTATAAAAGTGTCCCACAGATCACCACATATTTTCTCACGTATAAATATTGAGTATTTTTGCCAAAAACCGCCACCAAGAATCAGTCAAGGCTTTAATTTACCAGGCCACAATGACATTTATGCAGTTAAGGATGTGTGACAAGCAAAGGAACATCTCTGTCCTGCAGCGGATCTACCACCTTGTTTTACCCTCAAACTAATTACTGTTACCGCAGAGCGCTTGTTGGAGTACAGAGAGGCTATTGGAAAAGTTTAATATAACTTGCTACCCTCAATTGACGTGACTAATGGGAAAAGGCCGTACATAAAATCTTTTAACAAACTGAAAAACTGTGATAAACCGAAAGCTAGATTCATCATTGACCTTTATGGACATTAAATACACCATTATGTCATTATGAGGCATTTTTATGCAAAGACTGTCATTTTTTACACTCTCGCATAGCCACGACTTCAGATTGGCAGTAGAAGTTCTCGACTCCATTGCAGATTTCAGTGGCCAAGAATCACCCAAAACGCTGTCTAAGTGACATGTAAAGCAATGCTGGTTCTGTTCAGCAATATGTTTAGTGGTGTGAAAATGTAAAGTCGATTTTAAAGACACAGACATCTCTCTGAATCCCTGTAGAATTCAAGAATCAAATGACGACTTTGAAGCTCCCAAAGCGTTTTGCATTTTGTGTGCCTTATGGATCAGACGTTCACCCAACGATCGGTGGGCATGCAAATAGCATCACTGTTGATATAAGTAGCTCTATTGACTTTTGATGCATTGCTCATGTTCAGTGTGTTAAGGGCTGTTTCTGTTATATTTCTACATGAACGTGCTAGACAGACATGTTTGTCAAATGCACTCAATTTTCGTGCATGATACAGCATTCTAAAAATAGGGCCTTTCGCACTGCAGGGACCTTTTCATAGTACCAGAACTAATTGTGGAACTACCCACTTTTGGGCGTTTTCGCTCCGCAGGAACTGGGTGCAATTTTAGTACCGGACTGAGTTTTTCGAGAACCAAATTAGCTCCTACTCAGGAGCAGGGTCTAACCAGCACAACAGGTACTACCCGTGACGTAAGTAGACATAGATTTGCAAGATGCGTATGAAAACGCCCACACCCGCCATTAAAAAAAATGCCTCACAAAATACAAAAAACATTTCAACAAATTACTCAACAATTATCCAGAACAGCGATAGCTGGACGGACGCTGAAGTGCAGGCACTTGTAGCAAATGAAGCACTGTCAGTTGTCGTTAGAGATTCTTAGTCCTGCTTTCCATTCTTTCAATCGCTTTATGTATACGTTGTCCATTATTGTGAAACCTGCGAGACACAACAAAAACACAGATCCGATCACAGCGTTCTCCATTCTCCTGTTGTTAACGTTGTTATTCTTTGTTAACGTTGTTGAATGTTGCGCATAAATGACATCGCTGTTGACCAGCTTACATCACGTCCTAGTACACACTGTCGGTCTGAATGCAACCCTTTAAATGGTACTGGGAATAAGTTCGCGCAAAATCGTCCCAGTACTTTAGTACTGTACTTTTAGTTCTGGAACTAAAGCCGTGCGAAAGGCCCTAATGTGGCACTCAACTTGAGACCTTTTTCCCTATTCAGCTGCCTGCATCTCGCACTCCGGGCGAATGGCCCCATAGTCAACATCACACTATGTATTTTTTAGAGTCCTTGAAAGGTGCCAGGGTGCTGGTGACTGGTGCCAGTACTGGCATCGGCGAGCAGTTGGCGTACCACTATGCTCGTTTAGGAGCCCAACTCGTTATCACAGCGAGGAGAGGAAATGTCCTAGAGCAGGTCAGTTGGGTTTTCTTCTTTCATTCAGCATTTACATGATTCACGGATATCAGATTGCTTCATTCATCTCAACTCAGGTTGTGAGTAAGTGCTTGGAAATTGGGGCTCAAAGGGCCTTGTTTATCCCTGCGGACATGGCGAGCCCCTCCGATGCTGAAAGCGTGGTGCAGTACGCCATCGAAAAGCTTGGGGGTCTGGATTACCTGGTTCTGAACCACATTGGGCCCAGTCCATACAGAATGTGGGATGGAGACGTGGAGCACACACGATGGCTGCTAGAGGTGTAGAATCACAATGAAATAATTTGTATTGACAAAAGTGACTTTGTTAGTTCCCCCAAAAATGAATTTGGACCAAAAAGGACATACTGTAAAAGCAATGTAGTTTTCAAATCTCATTCACACTTCTTTATTGTAATTTTCAGGTGAAGCATACGTTACATTTGATGCCATATAACTAAAACATGTAATTGATTTGTCATTTTTTTTATACCTTCTTATAGGTGAATTTTCTTAGTTATGTACAGATGACTCAGAAAGCTTTGCCTGCTCTTGAAAAGAGTAACGGATCAATAGTTGTTGTTTCCTCCCTGCTAGGTGATTAAAATATGACATTTTTCCTCACAATTGTCAATGGTTTAACAAACAAACAGATGTTGGAATAACATTCAACTCTTTTCCACAGGAAAAATGTGCGGCCCCTTTGCTTTGCCGTATGCTGCAACAAAGTTTGCACTCAATGGTTTCTTTGGAGGCCTTCAGCATGAGCTAGCTATGCAAAAAAGCAATGTGTCCATAACCATCTGCATACTCGGCCTGATCGACACAGATAGTGCCATGGAGAAAATCAAGTAAGAACAAGATAACATCAAGATCTTTAGTTCTCTATGCTAATAAATGCAATGCAAACTTACAGCAGGAGAAATTAATAAACAAACTTCATGCCTCCAAGCCACTAGATGGCAGTATACTGCCCAAAATAAAATATATATAAAAAAAAGTGAAACATGAACAAAAAAGTTCAAATTTAAACAATGTTTAAAATGGTAGAGTTTAAGTTTTGCCTTGTGGTGCTAGCTCAGTACTACTTGCAAACAAATTGGCAGACAAAGTCTAATTTGTGGTCATATATAACACTTACTTATGCAACTCAAACATTATCACACATTACCACTTGAGTTGCTGATAAAAGGCTCATTCTTCATATCTCTTATGTGTTTAATGCAGAGGTTACATCAATATGACCGCCTACCCTGCACACGAAGCCGCCTGGCACATTATCGAAGCTGGAGCGTCTCGACAGCCTGAGACCTTCTACCCTTGGTACACCTTCTACGCCTGTCTCTTCAGGGATTGGTTCCCCTACTTAAGGGATCAGGCGATTCAAAACTCCTACACATATAATCCACAAGTTAATAAGGAACCAGTTACTGGAAGCTGACAGTTTCATCGAAATCTTTGTGTGGAGCAAAGCATTAGCCGTTAACGCATGTGCTTTGACACACCAAGCCCATGGTGCTCTTGAGGGAGAGGAGTTCTTCTCCCTGTTGTTAAAGACCAAAAATAAAGCTTTATAATGAAATAACATTAAACCTGCTGAGAAATATTTTATGATTAAAGTGATTTGTAGTACATCATCAAGAACATATTGCTGCTTTTAAGATTAAGAGTTTAAACATTGTGTATTTTGTCTGTTCATAAACTTTATGCACATTTTGGCAGAAGCTGTTTGCAAAGTCTGTTAAAAACCATATATTTCATGTAATCAGGATGTGAAATGGAAGATGCTTTGTCTGTGTAGACTAAACTACTTCACTAATGTAAAGCACTCTGAACTTACCTCATATTTTCTTATCAGTTACACACATTATCAATGTGTCTGAGGCAAATACCTTGTATAGACTCAACAATAAAGACGTTCCAATAAAAGCTTGCCGCCTGAGTTTTACTGCTGATAAAATCTAACATGCAGAGCTACAAAATTAGATAATGAGAAGTTTCAAAACATTTATTGTGTTTTAGACAAAGAATTGCGTCCATAAAATCACACGCTTTCTGCGTTTTAGTACCCGCAAATTATGCAAATCAGGTATATTTACAGACTCACACTTTTGAATGTATAGTTACAACATTAAATTGCTGTAAGGTTTTTGCACCAGAGTGCATTTGGATGTTATAACACAATATGCCCGGAAGAGGGCAGCAGTCTCTTGACAATAACGACAACAAACTCTTTTAATTCCACGTTACCCTTTCATCGTCCCAAAAGTTTGTGGTTAGATTGTATGACCGCCATTAGAGTCCTTCATTAGAGAGATGCTCCACATTAATTCCCTGCAATTATCACGGGTGGGTCATACTATATCAAATTCACAGAAGAGCTAGATGAACTGAAATGAAGTCAGGCTGTATCAATTCTCATGTACTTGACTGGGTTTAAGAGGAGAAATCAAAGCCAGAACCTCCTCCTACTCAGTGTGCTCAGCCTTACACGTTACACACACACTATCTCTTTTCACTCACACTTTCCCCTTCTCTCTCAGACACACACCCACACATGCCCACATACACGCTCATGATGGGGCCTCCAGGGGGGAAGGAACGGACCGGCTGGCTGGGATAGCAGCCAGCAACACCTGCAACAGATTAGGGCTCCTAATGCTGAGCAATAAATCCCCAACCCTCTCCAGCACTAGCATCACCATGGACATGAACTGATCTATCTATCTATCTATCTATCTATCTATCTATCTGAACAGAAAAAGCAATGACAGAGTGAAATAATTGGTCTTGAGAGTCAGATCTTTTCAATGAATCATTTGATCCAGTTAATGAAAACAGGCTGAAAGATTTATCTATCTATCTATCTATCTATCTATCTATCTATCTATCTATCTATCTATCTATCTATCTATCTATCTATCCTGACTGTCTATTTGATTCATGAAACAGTTGTTTGGATCTATTCAATAAACCGGTTGATTCAGTTCACAAACAGTTTGAATTACTGATTCTTGATTTAACATGCCGTCTGTCTAACTAGGCATTGATCTAGTCAGATTTGTTCCTCTAAAAATATATTTCCATGTTATCCAAACATTTTAAAATCTTAAGAAAAAAAGAAAACTTTAAATGCATAAGGAAAATTTTATGGCTATCTTAAAATTGAACCTCCAAAATCCAGTTTTTAAAAAGACCCCCAATGTTCCCAATTAGCAGAATCTAGAAACAGAACCGCTGTTGTTCTGGACCCAGATGTCCTGTTCCCTGCATGTGAGACAGTACTAGTCAAGCGGTGAGACGCAGGAGGGGGTATGTGCAGTTAGATGAAAAGGGTGTGTTAGCCCTCCCTCTAGCCTCATAACCTCCCTCGCTCCATGCTTTTCAAAAATCACACAATGGTTGACACCTGTGTCCTTTCAGAGCGGCCACTGTTATTGTTTACACACTCAGCGGAGCAGAGGAACAGGCCACAAGATCTGTGAAGCGGGCCAAAGCCGCAGCCCTTTACCTCCCTACTTCTAACTAGGACACTTCACCCAAACTCAAAAACACACTAGGGGTCTGTGTGAGAATCTATCTATCTATCTATCTATCTATCTATATGTCTGCCTGTCTATCTATCAGACATGTACTGTCAATGACTGATTTATAAAATAATTGTTCTAATGTGTCAGATCTTGAGACATGAGTCAAATCTTTTTCAGTTATTCATTCTGTTCACCTACACTATCTATATATGAAGAGGTCATTTGCAAAAAAAAAACAATTCAAAAATCGTGTTTTTTCATTCAGTTTTTAACCATTTTCAAAAATCGTGTTTTTTCATTGTGCATTCCAGTTAATCTTGGGTTGGGTTATTTTGATTATAAAATAACTAAAAAAGTACAGCTAACTATTACAATAAAACACAATAAAAACATAACATAATAAAAAACATGATTAAAAAAAATAAGTTTTTGCAAATAAACTCTTCATATGAGGATAACTATTGATATATGATTCATGAAAGAATTGTTCTTAGGAGTCAAATCTTTTCAGTGAATCAGTTAATCCAGTTTACAAAATCAGTCTGGAGCGCAGTGTTGCCAAGTCCATGGTTTTCCAGTGGAATTGGGCTACTTTAACACTGTTGCGGCGGGTTGTTTTTCATGTCCACAGATTGAAGCGACCCCAATAACCCTATAATTAACACTTTAAATGTGAACTAAACCCGGAAAAAATGTTGTAAATCACTTAATAACAAAAACGAAAGGCTATCGGGCTAGTTTCGGGCTAAAGTTGGGCTATAGTTTTGTTGTGAAAACCCATACAATGATGTAAATCACTGATTAACCACCATTGTATGATGCATTGTTGTAGAAATTAACTATTCTAGACTTTTTCCCGAACACAGTTGCATTTCCATCTTTTGAATCACATTAGTTCAACATACATACGGCCATTTTTAATGACGTCACATGCATGTTGTAAAGAAATAACTAATGCTTCTTAACTAATTAGAGATCTCTAACATGGTGCTGTATTGAACATGGCATCTGACGACTAATTTACTATTTTTTGTTCCCTGTCATTTTGCCTTATTTGATGTTTGATTCATCGCTGGTTCCCTCCTACGTCATACTCTGTGGTTCGATTGGTTATTTATACGCATGTGCAGTCTTCAAAAATGGCACTTATTGAGGACACGCCAAAATACATAGATTAAAATGGATTTATATTCAGATAGAATGGAATATACTGTATAGATTGTTTTGCATGTTAGCTTGCTTATTGTGCCCAAGAGCATATTTATTTAAACCCTTAGGTATGTCTTAGTAACAAGAAACTTTGCTTCTAACCACAGGTCGAGAGCTGTATTCCAACCACGGAAGTTTGTGATGCTGTTTGCGAATGATCGTTTGAACTATGGTTTCGGGAAACACTGAATTGCTGAATCATGTTGGTAATGACAGAACTTGCGACCATAGTTGGCTAATGATGCTTTTGGGAAACGCAACCTTGAATGGTTCTATCAACTTACTATACCTTTAACACAGATTTTAGGGTGAGTTTCCGGGTGGTGATTGTACTTCATTGCATGTGGTGAACAACAAAAGGATATTTGGGCTTATTTGTTGTTTTTTCATGCTTGCTACAGGAATCATTTGTGCGGTTGTCTAATGGCTTGTATTTGTGGTGAAGTATTGATTAAATAATTAGGGGGCATCTGCCGTGAGTCTGAATGTGTTTGCGGGCATTATTTGGACATGTTTTCTCCCTGTATCTGAGCTTAATGAAGTCCCATGCACAATTACGCATCTTTTTGTACCCTAGCCCTTCTCTTTCCCCCCTGTTTTGGGGGGCACATGGATGGCGGGGTGGGGGTTAGATGAATTCTTCTTTCTCTCCCTGTCTCTTTTTCTCCATAAAGGAGAGAAAGACCAATTAACAAAGAATGAGAAGTGAACCGTAAATACCCTCAACAAGGCCCAGCAAGAACAAGAACTGGCTTTCTCTCTCTATCTCTCTCTCTTTTCCCCCCATCTTCTATCCCCTCCACCTTTCACAAAGGGATGGCTCGGAGCTTACAAAGTGCCAATTAACACTGAATGTTTGGCCCTTGCGCCTCCCTCCCGGAGCCGCTGACAGCGATGGTGTTTGGGTTAATACTGAAGGCCTGCAAGGAATTATAATTCTCCTCCTTCACCCCCTCCCCCATCCCTCTCTCTCCTCCCATCCTCAATCCCTTTATTTTGTTTCCAATGGGGCGGTTTACAGTTCAATGCACGTTCAAAGGGTGATATAAGATGACTTTCCAAAGAATTTTGTATTGAGCAGAGGAAAGAGGCAGGGTAGGGGTTGCCATTGCGGTGGGTTGATTGGTTAAAGGACAGCCATCTAAAAAAAAAAAAAAAAAAAAAAAAATCAGACAAACAACTTCGAGTTCCTTTAGTTAGAGGTGTTTGGTAAGCATTTTGAACACAACCCAATCACTAAAGGGGTGAACTGACTAAACGGCTGTCCACTGTAAAGGCCTGTTCACACCAACGACGATAATGATAATTATATCACTTCAATTCAAGAGAATAACAGAGTCTACACCACAACCATAATGATAATGACACAAAGTAATGCTAATGATATCAATGCTTCAATGCTGGATTCAAAGATACAAAATATGCATTTTCTCCTCCTCTTGCATCCGTTTTTGTGTCCCGGGCTGGAATTTCCCAAGTGTGTGTCGTGTGAAGCGCTGTGTCTGCTTGTCTGGGGCCTATCTGACCTCTTCAGGAAGGTGAGGAGAAGATAGAAAGAGTCTGAGAGAAAGACAAAGCTACACAGAGAGAGAGAGGTTGGTCGACAAGTGTTGTATGGTGCAGTGACTCTTGAGACAGTATAAAGGGGTGATGTGAAGTTCAGACAGAGAAGAAAGAGGAAAAAGAGCTCATGAAGCTCTTTACATACACATATATAAACATGTATATATACACATATATAAACCCTATACAGTATAAAAAGATCACTGAACACGATCATCATGATGTCACCAACGGTCGCTATCAATCATGTGCAAGGTATTTATTTTCACTCACTTTAAACATAACTAATGTATCAAAGTATTCTAAATATTGTGTAACTGGAATAATTATACATAGCTTAATCTTTACATATGACTTAGAGACAAACATAGAGATGGTCGGTTGAAGACGGTGTGTCACCTCAAACAGTGGGAGAGCGGACCAATGGAAATGATTAAAGAAAATATCCAACATCTGGGAGCGATTCCGCCAGCAGACGAATTTCAAAGTGTATGCAAATGATAGCGTAAAAAGCAATTGCACAGGATCTACCAATTTGGTATCTTATTCACATCTTGTTCCGTGACTTTTGACCGCATGTATTCATACATTTATGCATGAAGGCACTGTGTCCCACACACATACACACTTGAACCTTTCCTAAAGATGACCCTGAAATTGTTTAGACTGCACTGCATCCCCTGCCATTGGCTTTGGACTTGTACAAAGAGCAGCTGTGAACTGATTTATGACGATTTGTGAGATAATTATGTGAATTATGTGGGAGTGAACTCTTCACATTAAAAAAGAAAACAGACAATACATAGGCTAAGTTAAGCTCTAACATGTTGTTGATTACCACCTAAAAATAATTGAGGGAAATGTTAATATGGAATAGTGTCATAAAGGGCTTACTGACCTTTTAATGCTGATATTTCCACTTAATATTCATTTTTTATCAAATATTTTAAGATTGCCCCCTATTGAAGAGAATAACGAAACATTAAAAAGCCCTTCCATGCGGAGTTCACTTCTTAAAGGGATAGTTCACCCCCTAAAAATCAAGATATTTTGAAAAATGTCTTAGGCTATGTTTATACAACAACGATGTAACAAAAACAGAAAAGATTTTCCATTGTATTTTTGAAAAGTTTTGCGTACAGAGGACAATGTTGTCACTATGATCCACATTCACACAGACACACGAAAACAACTAAAAACTTTGTATTATTCATGTCATGCCAGTAGTTGGCGATAATACTTTGTGAAGAAACACTATGCGCATGCAGCAGGGGCACTGTAATGGGGGGAAATTTTAGGACGATTCCAAGGGCCCGGAATATGTCCCCTCAATGTGCAGACTATCCCTTTAAATTTATAATAATGTCATCACAATAAAGTTTTCTGATTTATGGAGGTTTTTGACATTTAAGGGGGTAAAATGTGGAATTGCTTAACTTAAGTAAACAACTTTTAAATGGTATTTAATTCAACTGAAATTTTAACTAAATGCAACGTTTTATTTCCATGTATTTAGTTTGCATTAAAATGTGCATATTTGCTAATATATAGCAGAATTTAGGATGGCGAGACCGAATAGGCCAAAAATGGCCATCCTCATGATAAAAATTAAATTAAATAAAAATTAAAGAGTACTTTAGGGAGGACAAATTTATGTAGTCCAAATCCAGAAATTAGCACTTTAGCATTTCCAGTTCCATCGTCCTGAAGTCAATGGTTTTTTTTAATGGGTTGGTTTTAAAGGGTTAGTTCAACCAAAAATGAAAATTCTGTCATTATTTACTCACCCTCATGTCATACAAAATCTGTTAGACCATCTTCAGAAAACAATTTGAGATATTTTTGATGAAAGACCCTCTGACAGCAACTCAACTGACACGTTCAAGGCCCAGAAAGGCAGTAAGGACATTGTTAAAATAGTCTATGTGACATAAATGGTTCAACCGTAATGTTATGAAGCTAAGAGAATACTTTTTGTGTGCAAAGAAAACCAACATAATGACTTTATTCAACAATTTTTCTCTTCTGGGTCATTCTCCACTGCCATTCACGAGAGTAACTTGACTCGTGTGTGATGCTGTTGATGCAGAAACCGGCATTCTGGGGTAGAACGCGAATGCACTGTGCCTTGTTTACAAGTAGAGGAATGCACACGCATGCGTGGTACTGTTGTGAATGTGCGTCAAAGTCTGACACGGAAAAGAACAAATTGTTGAATGAAGTCATATTTTTTTCTTTGCGCACAAAAAGTATTCTCGTAGCTTAATAACATGAATATAATGGTTGAACCACTGATGTCACATGGACTATTTTATCGATGTCCTTACTACCTTTCTTGAATGTTTCAGTTGAGTTGCTGTCTATACAGGGTCAAAAGTTCTCAGATTTCATCAAAAATATCTTAAATTCTGCTCCAAAGAAGGTCTTACGGGTTTGGAAAGACATGAGGGTGAGTAATTAATGACAGAGTTTTTGGGTGAACTATCCCATTAAATACTTAAAATAAGGTCCGTGGTTCACACAAGCTCAAGATATTTTCACTTTTTTTTTCTCAATAATACCCCTTTTTGGGTGAATTATTCCTTTAGTAAGATGAACCTAATGCACTGCAAATAACCATTGCAGAATGTAAATGATCCGATCGATAACTTGTTTGCAGATGATATGGCATATATACACTCCATCTCAGCTGTGGCTTTGATGCTGGCACAGTAGCAGGGTAATCTCTCTACACAGTAGCTACTGTTACCCTCCATCCACCCCCTCTCTATGTCTCCCTCCAATGCCCCAATCTCCCCCAGCTCCGCTCTCCCCTTCACAGCTTGCTGTGACCCATCTTGCACCTCCCGGAGTCCACAACAGACGCTTGGTGTGTGAAGAGGGTCAGGAGTTCAGTGCGCGACTCCGTCCGTCCCCCCTCTCTGTGCAGTGAGCGCCTCACGAGGTTTATAATTGTCTGCTTTTGGCATCCAGGGCAGGTTCAAGCGCAGTCCAGTACTGGACAGAGAGAGAGAGATGTGTCTTATTAAACAGTCACTGATTAGATGCAACTAATTGAGAGGGCTCACAACATCACTGGGTAAAATCTGGCCATAATTGGGTTAATTGATATTGACATTAGAGAGAAGACAGGAAAAGCGGAGCGGTTACTGTTCTGAAATGGATAAAAATTTAGTTTTAAAAAAGTGACATGTTAGTAAATAAATAAATAATGAAAAGTTAAGAAATAGTAGCCTACAGCTTCAAAGACAGAATTATAAGAATTGAAAAATAAATAAATAAATAAAACTACATACATAAGGCATTCTCAAACTTATTAAGTGAACTATTTGTATCCTGCCATCTACCTAACTGAATCAGGAAATGAAAGAACGCCATGGTTCAATTCTAATCCATAGGCAAAGTGTCATTAGTGTCTTGCTAAAGCCTGAAAAAGTGTGTGCGCATGCTGCAAAAAACGAGAGCGGTAAGTGTAAAAATACAAGAGAGAGAAGTGCAACAGCAGTAGAGCAGATGTGGCTGGAGTGCAGCCAAATTCAACCTCTCTGTAGTCCATAACCCTCATCTCAGGAGAACGCTGAGGAGACAATAAGAGCGAACCAAAGGATCAGAGAGAAAGCACAAGTCTTTCATCTTCTTCCATCCTCGTTCCGTCACCCGAGCGTGTCCTAATGAACTCGGTGTTGATAAAAGTCACATATTTCTTGAACAAAACCGTTGCTGTTGTGTCCTCGGCTTTCAGCGTGACCTAGTTTTCATGTGAGCAGATGGTTCGGACTGATTGCTAAATCAATAAATCAACCAAAGAATGAGTTTCCACATTTTACGCTCTTAGATGAATGGCAAGAAGATGACAAAATTGGGCAGCTGCCACCATCCGATGTTCTGATGTGGACTTTCTCAGGCGAGTGTTTGGTCTTTGGAGAGTGGCTGTGAACATCCGTCTGCAGATGGCCAACACATTGCATTCCAGACAGGCCCTTCTGTCTGGACTGGACCAGGAATGGTGCATGGCTCTCCAGGGCCACATGGAACTGCGTCTCCCTCTTAAGAAACACCCGCAAGATCTCGTGCGCGACAATTCAAATTCACACTTATTAATTGAAAATAAGCCAAAACTCATGGCTACTTTTGTGGTCGTCAGTGGTAAAAAATACTCTTGGCCACATTTACCAGAAAACTCTGTCAGCTTTAACCAACATAGATTAACTCAGGCTAGCATGGGAGTTCATTCAGTTTCAATATGGTCTTCAGATCAGGAAAAACAATGGCTGATAATGGCCCTTCAGTTTGTCACTGAACACATATTGGATTTTTGCCATGTATATGCTGAGAACTTTGGCCTTTCGCAGTATTTCAGCCAGTTTACATGAAAAGAGACTGGGAACTTGAGATTTGCCAGTCAGAGTTACAATTTGCTCAATTCGTTCCAGATTATATTCCTGTTGAAACTGCCTCATCTCGATCCAAATGCTCTGACGATGAGACCATTTGAAGAGAAAGAGCTCATTATTACATGTGCTGTATTCTTTCAGATGGTTCGTTGAGATGGAGATGGTTCCAAGTAGCATCTGCATGACTCAAACGGACCAGATGTGTCTCTGGCTCCACGGCCAAGTCTTTAAGTAGCAGCGGGCCGTGCCTGCTGCCTCCCTGGGGTGCCTGGAATAAAAGCAAAACTGTTAACAGGTAGCCCCCTCTACTCCTGATGCCCCTTATAGACTGCACATAGGAACAGACGGAATTGTTGGGGTCTGCCGAAACAAAGAAGCACATGAGAAGAATCGCCAGCTTCTTGTCAAAAAGACTCACTCAAACCTTCTACTCCAGATGTAGACTCCCCCCAGCTTCCTCAAGCCCAGCCCCCTCAACTTTGACAAAGGCAAGCCAGAAAGTTATTTTCATAACCTCTTTTTAACGCAAATAAAACTCCTGGGGAAAAGGATCTGGGCCAAATTTGTCTTTTACACCAAGAGAGATCGCCGAAGGGGATCACCGGGATTGGAATGTTTGACTCCCATCCTCCCAAAGATCAAGGGGGGTCTTAAGCTACTCAACCAGAACTGTAAGGATTATTGGCTTTTTACAAGGAGGCCACTTGTGTTATCCGAAAGACTGAGCTTGTTAGCCTCCTTGTCTGCTTTCAAGTCCAAAAAGCCACGCTTTCCAAGCGTTCTGAAAGAATTGGGGTCACTGATGTGATGTTTTGCGATTTATTTAAAAAAGCATTTAAAAAGCATTCATACAAATGATGACTTGTATACACCTCTTCTATAATAAACATTCTTTTAAAGTTGCCATGAAATGAAAACCCACTCTTCATCTTATTATAAATGATTCATCTATATATGTGTCTTTTTAATTTTTGATCAAAATGTCAAAACTCAATCTTTTGGTGAAGTCATTTAGCTCCAGTCATTTAGTTTGTTTAAATCCCGCCCCTCCACGATCATCTCCAAGCTCACATTAATTTTTCAAGTGCAACACCCACACTTCAAATTTCAGTCTACAGCTGATGGATGAAACCAATTTTCCATTCTACACTCTTAAAAATAAACTTTGGTCACACTTTATATTAAGGTCCCGTTCTCGCTATTAACAAACCATTAACTATGACTTTTTCCACAAACAAACAATATCATGCTAATAAATACTAAACACATTGTCACATACGCAGTTGGTTTTGTGAAGACTTGAAGTTCTTGAGTCCTAAACTCTAATATACTAGTAAAAAAAAATACAATGTTAATAATAGGCATGCTAATAAGCAACTAGTTAATAGTCAGAATTAGTCCCTATTATAAAGTGTTACCCTCCATGAAGAACCTTTAACATCCATGGAATCTTTCCATTCCACAAAAGGTTATTTATAGTGTAAAATTATTCTTTAGATTATTAAAATGTTGTTTACACCAAGGAAAAAAAGGTTCTTTCAAGAACTGTTCACTGAGAGGACAACCCTCATGACTTTGTCAACGTCAATAAGTCTTAAAATATAAGATAGTTTGACCTTTTTTATATAACAAACCAATCTAGCTGTAAAACATCTAGTGGTACAACCTCTCCAAAAAACATAATGATATTTTTGAATGAATAATTCATGATATTAATTAATCTTTTATCTTGAAATAGATCAAATATATTACTTAAGAGGCAGACCCTTTGAAATGTAGCATTGCTAGCGGTAAATTAGCAATCTTCTTGCCTTTCAAATTCCAATTCCAGTTTGAGAACAAAAAGTGTCATGAAATCCAAGAGGTGAGAGGAAGCTGGGTTTAGCGTTGAAAGAACACAAGTCATCATTCAACTGTCTGTGTTTTCAAAGAACTGGCCTTTGGAAACACGTTAGAAGCTAGTGAAAGACATGCCATACCATTACAACACCAAACAGGGCTTAGACTCGCCACCTTGGCTGCTGGCGGTCAGGCTTTTATCAACTATACATACCTGCTGATGCAGAACATGTATTTTATAACTCAAAGATGACACAGCACCTTGAAAACAAAGAGCGCAAAAACAGCTGTATAGAATGTGAACGGGCATGAAAATACACATGTGTAATGAATGTGTTTTACCTCTGACGGCCAGTCATGCATTTCTGTTTTGAAAAGCCATGCCAGTGAGAGGCCAGTTTAAATGCATTGTTTTTTCTTTCCCTCCTTTTTTGTTTTGGTTTCCTCCTCCCAAGCTGCAAGTCTTTAGTCAAAGTCTTGCTTTGACAGGTGAAGATCAACCGGAGCCGTCACTATTGGCAACCATGTGGGACTGAAGGGAAAAGGTCGGAGCGGGGTCACCGGAGGCTCAGTCATTCTATACCTATTCAATAATATGCCCAACCCCCACCAGGTCAAAGGTCCCACACAACATACCTTACCCAAAGTTCTCCGATTAGCCCTGGATCACAGTCTGGAAATAAGATTCACAATGTGAGGAGGGATTAAAGAAATGCATGCTGGTATTATTCTTTATTTATCTATATAAGGAGGTTGTTATGTCACAGTTAAAGCTGTATTACTTTATTAAGCGGGTGTTTAAAATGCATTTAAAATGCATTTAAGGGCATTTAAGAAATAATATGTGATAAGCCGGAAGTTTTAATAATGTAGTAGAGCATTGTGTTAGCAGCGCAAAAGGTAGTGGGTCCAATTCCCAGGAAACACTCATACTGGTAAAAAAAATAAAAATAAAATAAAATGTATAGCCTGGATGCACTGTAAGTCCATTTGGATAAAAGCGTCTGCTAAATGCATTAAAAAAAAAAAAAATATATATATATATATATATATATATATAGAATAATAATGTCAACAAATGGAAAATTTGACAGGAAAAGCAACAGATTGGAGGCAATTTCCAGAGGAATTACAATGAAGCCCATTTCACCTGTCAAAGATGAAAAATTTCACTGGAAAAAGTAAAGTATACTTAACAAGGCTGTAGTAAACACTGGCAATTTAGCAGCAATTAACACTTAATGCCTAGCACATGGGTGAACACATCATTTTAGCAACAACTTTCTTCTTTCACTTTCACGATGCACACTAGCACACTATACTACAGTCTGAAGTGTCTATAAACTCTGGTGGACATTGTTTTTGAAAGTGTCTTGTGTAAAGAATCACGTCCAAACTAGGGAAATGATACAGTACTTCCTTACCTATGACCTCAAGAAGAAAGCTCAAATGGCAAAACAAGAGAAAAACAGCAGAAACTGTAAATCAGAATCAAATGTTTTACAGTCAAGTGAAAAGAAAAAGCTTAATATGAAAGTGATTACAAGTGTTCATCACATTAGCATAAGTGGATGGAGCTGTTCCTAACGTTTCTACAATGTATTCACAATGTTACTAGTTACTATTATTCTGCGCTGTGGTGCTCTAGTGAACATATGGCAAAGACTGACACGGAAGAAAAGAAATGTAGGTAAATAAAGGCCTTGTGTAGTGAATCAATGCATGCTGGTCGAAAAATAACCATATATTAAGTGTTATAAATACTTTTCTCACTTCTGCTGACTGTCGTAGGCGGAAGCCGTTCTGGTGAATGATGTAGGATGTATGCATCGCGCTCGTGCCAGTGATTAGAGCTGGTCACTAATCATAAAAACAAAACCGAAAGACTAAAAAGCTGGTCACGAATTAGAAGCATAAAACGAGAAGACTGGTTTTCCTTTGGTAAAGTAAGGAAACTTTGCTTTCTTTGCTCTTGTAAACAAACTTGTGAGACTATCATATCTCACAGGTGTGTGCGCGATGCCTACGTCTTACAACATCTGCCAGCAGTCAGCAGAAGTGAGAAAAAAGTATTGATAACATTAGCAGAAGTGAGAAAAAAGTATTGATAACATTTTAAATATGGTTATTTTTCTTACAAAAATGCATTGATTCACTACAGGAGACCTTCATTCAGTCCACGGCTTTGTTTGACTACTTTTGGACTGTTGAAAAAAAAACACCCACCTACTCCGATTCTAACGCTTGGAAGAGCAAGGAAAATTTTTAATATAACTCCGATTGGATTTGTCTGAAAGAAGAAAGTCATATACACCTAGGATGCTTTGAGGGTGAGTAAAACATGGGCTAATTTTCATGTTTGGGTGAACTAACCCTTTAAGGTTGAAGCACTGATGTCACATGGACTATTTTAACAATGTTACTACCTTAAACGTTTTAGTTGCATTGCTGTCTATACAGGGTCAGACAGTTCTCGGATTTCATCAAAAATATCTTAATTTGTGTTCCAAAGATGAACGAAGGTCTTACGGGTTTGGAACGACATGAGGGTGAGTAATTAATGACAGAATTTTTGGGTGAACTATCCCTTTAAGTTAGTGATATTAGTCAGGTAGTCCTTATTGAAAATATTTAGTCATATACGTCCCTATTAAAATTGGTAGGCTAAAGCATAATATAGAATTAAAGCAACATTATAGTGTCACATCAACTGAACTGAATTTAAATATATATATATTATATAGTCGCTGGTCCTATAGAGGGCGCAACAGGATAAGAAATCTTTGAAGGACTTCCACAATTACGCTCCGTTTCCAAACAGTTAAAATAACAAATAAATGTATACTCTGAAAGCTCCACAAGACATGTGTGATTATATTACTGGATGCTAGAAATTGAACGGGAGAATCTACATTCTAAACAACTTATTGTACAGTAAATTAATCGCCGTTCTAATCTAATCCGCTGCTGCACTGTCACGCACACACATATGCTACAGACAGTAGTTTGTACGTCATGTGCAGATTGCGTGCACAGAATCATTCAGCGGGGAAATGTATTGTCAACACTGTTCTGTGATTTATCAATAAAATAGCTTAGACACTGAAAAGTTCAAGCATATATTTCTTAATAACTAAATCCAACAGTGTCACTACTACTAGAGAGACGCTGCCATGTAGAATTAATTCACACACACAATCGCTCTCACTAATGCATTCATATAAATGTAATATTTACTGTGCTACTTTATCTATATCTGATTTAGAACGAGCAGAAATATGTGAGAAATAAAATGACCCAAAGGCAAAAGAACTGATAAAAATGAGCTGTTATAGGAGCAATAGCCATGTGGGCAGCGCTGTGTCATATGCCATAGCTGTGCGGAGGGTGAACCAACTCCAGGGTAAGGCTAAAAGCAGCCAAATGTATTAAACATCATAAACCCGTCTTTTTAGACAAGAACCAGACATGGGAGTCATGTCGGTTAATAAAATATGTTTAATGGGACTGAATTTGTATTTAACGTGATTACAATTTAATAAAAACATTAGAAATTGATAATTAGGCTATAACATTTTCTTTCCATGGTTATTCAAACAGCGAATAAATTTATATATAGAAAGTAACATTATCACTAACTTTGATCTATCGCGAGAAGCGATAGATTATCGTTATAATCACTGAAGCTGTATACACTGTGAAATGAATCTCTTTCTTACATTATACATGCATCTGCGCTTTGTTGTTTATGATGAGAGAATTCGCGGAATTCAGTCAGAGAACATGCGCGCACTTAAAACTGATGAGTTTCACTATGACTAATCTGAACGCCTCTGATTAGCCATTGCATTCCTAAGCTCAACAGAATTGTGTGTGATAAACGCCTAAAATTAAATACAGTGCAACGTGAGCAGATCTTAATTTGATGCCACAATCGACACTATTCATTTTCACTTTGTTGGCAACAGACGTAATCGATTTGATTTGTTTGTGCAGGGGCATTTTTGTCCAATTTGGTGGCATTTTTGCCCCAAGTCTCCATTGCCAGGGGAAGGCTTAGCCTTACACATGCTCCGCCTATGGGTTTGTCACAGTTCCAGACATATTTGTTCATTAATGACATCATCAGCCACTAGTCGACTTCGACTCGACTTTTATAACATAAAAGTCGACTTTAAAAAATCAGATGTTGTTCAACAACTAATATATATTTCAAGAATGACTTTTGAAAAATAATTTATGAGAATTTGCGACGGCAGCCACAGCACAACAAAATTATTAGAAAAAACATTACGACTTTTCGCAAAATCTTGCCACTAAACGTGGTTGTCGTAAATTAGAGATTATGTTTGTCAAAAACTAGATTCTAGACAACAGCAGACAACTTGCATTCCACAACATGTGAACTCGACCAATGCAACAAACTTTCCATCAAGGCGCAACATTGGAAAGGTGTTAAAGAAAAAGGGGGGGGTGGGGCTTCACAATCCAAGACGTTCCACCATCTGTGCTTTCCTTACGCCAAACTTTCCACCTCCCTCAATCAAAGTGACTTTCAAAAAGTCTCCAGGAATTCCACTTGAAGGAAAGACACAGATAATTGGTCGCAGATTTTTATTGGCAGGACACAAAGGGACCTCATATCCTCCTCAATGCAGCTGTCCCATTCACACCCCGCAACCGACCTCCTATGCATCTACTCCCCCGCAGGGTCCACACAAACTAGGCTTCGAACACGGCCCCTTTCATTGGCACAATGAAGGCCTTGGATGCATCCTGACCCTGACCCTCAGACCCTTCCTCTACCACCCCGTGGATCTATCAACTTCAGAGAACTGCCCTGAGCTACTATTTGTCCACTCTTTGATATCGTGAGACCCATCAATTAAGGATCCCAAGGTGCGCTTTGGAGATGCACCTGTTGGAAGAGTTGCAATTCAATCTATGACTGTTGGTGACAAGGGTCGTGTTGACTTGATTATATTTGCAGCGGAAGCATGACTTCTTTGATGAAAAGAGACCTCCTACATTTTCTGCAACCTTTGGAATGCTGCTGTCTGTTTTTCTCGAAGAACTCTGATCCAGATACTTGACATCAATTTTCAGGTCATCTAGATCACACCAAGAGTTGAGTGGCCATCTGTTGGATTAGTTGATTGATAGGACAAAGAAGTTATCAAAATCGAGAATCTGTTAAATTTGTACATCTTACAATTAGAAAATGCATTTTAGCAAGTAATTCATACTATTAGATACCACTCTAACATGAGCTGTAATAGGTGACATTGCAACGTTTTATCAGATTTTTTCTTTAAAGAAAATATAAAATTACACAGTAACATAGTTTAGAGTATAAATCGGAAGAAATGTAAAGTAGAAAAAACCTGTAAAGGTCCAGTCACATTTACTGGTGAAATGTGACCTGTGAAATTTGATATATTTCCAGTAGTTATCTGTGCGATCAATAGTTTTGGTTAAGGGCATGTTGATCGAAAGAACCCTGGTTGGTTTAAAAATGACTTCTGTATGAGTGGTGCTTCAAGCAATAGACATTTTTTGCCTGCAAAGTTGTGATAAAAATTTGCTAAGGTGAACATAATTGTTTCGAACAATTCTACAATGCATTCATGATGGTTCTGTTAAATTTTTATTTACTATTTTAGAACCATTTAGTTACACCTCAAAGGCATATTCATCATTTATATATGAAAAAATGTACTTGTACAAAAACAGTCTGTTATGCTGCTATATATTGCAAACTGGTATTTGTTATTTTAAATTCATTAATATATTCATAAACACACTGGTTGGTAGTGAAAATAGTTTGATCATTTACTGTACTTTGTTATTTACCTATAGCGGCCAACAAATTGGAAATGTCATCAATTTAGGAGGCATTTACATCATTTTTCCATTAAAAACATAAAACCTTTTATATGTTTTGGTCGTTCATTTACACGACAAGGGGAAGTCGTGGCCTAATGGTTAGACAGTTTGACTCCTAACCCTAAGGTTGTGGGTTCGAGTCTTGGGCCGGCAATACCACGACTGCTCCCCGGGCGCCGCAGCATAAATGGCTGCCCACTGTTCCGAGTTTGTGTTCACGGTGTGACAAAGAATTTGTGCTCTGCATTTAACCCATCCATAGTGCACACACTATGGATGGGTTAAATGCAGAACACAAATTCTGTGTATGGGTCACCATACTTGGCTGTATGTCACTTTCCTTTTTTTTTCACTTTCAATTGTATTTTGGGGGCAAATGCAAACTTTTGAAAAGGGGTTTTAAAGTGCTTTTTTATGATACTGTTATAGTCTATGTGTAAAGTACAAAAAACATGAATTGGAGATGTATCACATGTTCAGTCTATAGGTATGTGCACAGATGCATAGTGTTTCTTTTCAAAGTGATATCGCCAACTAGTGGCCTGGCATGCATAATACAGCGTTTTCATGTTTTGACAATGTTGTCATCTGTACATGAAACTCTTCAAAAACTGAAAGGAAAAACTTTTTTTTATTTTTAGTACAGTTGTTGTGTAAACATTGATTACTTTGGCAATGGAAAAAAAAAGGTGAATTTAGAACAGATTTCAATTCTCCATGTTCTTCACCCATTTGCCCACTATAGCTTGAAAGCAAAAGCACAGTGGTTGACCAATGCAGTGCCTGATTAAAAATAATTAAGCATGATTTGTATCACTAACAACTACAATCTAATTGACAGGCAATCTGATGGGGCTACAAAAGATTCTAGTGTAGCTCATTAGGTGCATGATAAAAATACAAGCAAAACGCATTCATCAGTTCCTGCCATTCCTTGACATCAAAACTGTGTTTGTTTATTTTTTAAATGCTTAAAAATCATATTGTGAGGAAGTAGTTGGGGGGCAGTGGGGACACTCTGCCTCTGGAAACAGTTGAAAGGAGGGTAACACGTTTGCAGAGAGACTGTTTCCTGTGCTTTCTCCTGGCTCTACCTTAATGGATCACATATGTTGAAATGATGTATTGTACAGAAAAACAAAGCATCGAAAAACTACGCAGTGACTACAAAAGGCAGAAAAAAGATCCCTCTTTGTGAAAGCCATGAAGACATTGAGTGGAATTTTCGGGGGAAAGGTGAGATGGAAAGTGATTGTTATACCAGTCACAGAGAGTCTTGCCGTGCGCAGTGATGGTAGATCTCTTATGCAGCCTGACTAGGCCGTCTCAAGAGACTTTCCAGAGGCCAGAGGTCAACCACCCCTTTCCTGACGTGCCATATGTTAAAGGAATTTGCCAGTGCATTGTGGGAGTTAGACCCCCACAACTTTAAAATTACTAACACATACAGCCCCATGCCTTCCCAGCCAATCTCTCTTTACTGCCAAAAAAATCAGTTCTTTATAGTCGTCCAGAGCTCAGCTGCTCCGAAGAGCTTAATTATTACTGACTGAATACTAATATCAGTACTAATATTAGTATGGTAGTACCAATAGTATAAAAGTGATTTATAAAATAAAACAAGGTTTTAAAAATCCACTTAAAATCCACACACACACACACACACACACACACACACACACACACATATAGTAATAAATAAATTATATTATAAAAATGTATAATGTAATGTATAATATAGTTACATATTTGATCTTAGTCCATTTCTATGTAAATATATACATAGTATATTCCCATAAATATGAATAAAATGTTTCTATTATGCTAAAGAAAATGAGAAAGTGAAGGAATCCACTGAAGTTAGATCTAGCAAAAGAGTAGAGAAGACTTCAGCCATAGTGGGTCTTTTGTTTCGGTTACTGTTCCCTCCTCCTTCCTGTTTTTCAGAGAAACTCTGACAAGCCTAATTAACTGTTATTAGTAATCATACCCTCTCGTTATAGGTGGTGGCTGTCTGTTACGCTAGTCAGCCTGAAAGGCGGAGGCCGGGAAGCTAATACAGACGCGGTGGTTGTGCTGCTAATAAGATAAATCATAGAGAAATGACATGCTAATATGTTGTTACTCAAAACAAGGCAAGTTTAGCAGTAAACTAGATTAACTGGAAAACAACATAGGCTGCTCCCCTCAAAACGTCAACATAAAACGACGAAAACCAGCCAAGCTGATATATGTCTGTCATCCAGCATGTGAGAAACAAACCTGAAGAAAAACAAACCCGTGGAGGTTGAAGAACAACCAATTCACATTAGCATTCAGGACGGCTATTTACAAAGACACGTCATTCAAGGCTGTCATTTAAAATCGTTTGCCATTTTTGAAAGTGACGACAGCCTCGAAAAACAGCCCGAGATAGGCGAAGTGGTGAATGGGATCAGTGGGTAAAAACCCCAAGCCCCCTGAGGGGCAATTAGATGGGCCTTGAAGCAACAGTGGGTGGCGAGAGTCTTACGCCACAGATGGTACAAGTCAGCTGCTCTTGGCCCTCATGGACACAGTGGTATGCAAGCATGCAAACTCAAACAAATGAAGGTTATGTTCTTCACATTTTGCCCAGCGTTTACCGCCACATACGCACGGACGCATGACCACACACATCTTATGAAGTCATGCTTGGCCAACGCATACGGACACAAGTTCTCTTGTCTCTGTAACACAAAGCCTGCCTATGCATGTCCGAGAACAACAGGACGGCCAAAACGGAGTCCTTGAGTCAGTAGTGAGCCGTGGACTCAAAGTACACCAAAAACCATACTTAATGGTATAAACATGAACAAATGTGTGGAAAATGGGCGTAAGACTTATTCCCACGCTTACTCAAGTCCCTGTACAACCTACAGCATTTACAGTGCAATGAATCCAGCGAAGGCACATATTATACAGAATATGAGGTGTAGCGCAGGGTATTTGCATTATCAGCTTTAAGGGGAGACACTGCAGGCAAAAACAGAGTTTTTTCATGCACCTGTCAATATTTAGATTTTGGGCTTTTTGGCTTTTCATAAAGTGTTTATTCAGACTTATGGAAAGAAAACATCCAAAAGACACTGTTAAGTGTTTCTTTTATAGCACTTTATCTATTTGTGTCAATAGATTTCAAGTGCAATACATATTTTTAAAGGCCGTTTTCTCAAAATGAGTTTTTTCTCCAACTCTGAGCCATAAATCTCCACTTCAGTGGCACTTACAAACACCAAACTTTACATATTTATTCCTGTCTATATTCTGAAGATTTTTACAGAGGGATTTGTTCATATATAATTTTCTTGATTATATAAAACATTTTATTCCCCCCAAAATGGTGAAAATATATTGTTTTCTAGCTGTTCAAAGTATTTTCTGAATTATGGAGTGACAAAAAGAGATACCCAGAATTCCTTCTGTAAATACATTTGACTCTAATATGTCAAAAAAATGTAACAAGAATTTTGAAACTGACTTCATCCTGTGTTCAGATTTTTGTACTAGAAATGTATGCAAATTAGCACATATTTCATTAAATAATGCCTCATTTGCGTATTTAAATATAACATTTTAGAAAACTTGTAATACAAAAAATGTTCGCAATTATCAATGTATTCAATCAACTTGGTAAGTAAGGTGATAACTATTAGTTAATTTTTTTTACCCTATTCACCTGCAGTGTCTCAACAGAAACAGAACAGAAACAGAAACTACATTTTGTATGCATATTCAAACTGCATTTATAGTACACTGTAACCACACCGCAAATTGCTACCAAAGTGAAGCACAGGTGAAACCTTGTGACTTTGAACTTGGAGGTGTTTTTA
Organism: Cyprinus carpio; assembly: GCF_018340385.1. NCBI lineage: Eukaryota > Metazoa > Chordata > Actinopteri > Cypriniformes > Cyprinidae > Cyprinus > Cyprinus carpio. The sequence continues at coordinate 24,422,278 of NC_056618.1, forward strand.
CAAACGTTTTCGGTAACACTTTAGAATATGGAAAGCTTATTTACTATTAACTGTGACTTTTCCCTCAATAAATTCCTAATTTGCTGCTTATTAATAGTTAGTAAGGTAGTTGTTAAGTTTATGTATTGGGTAGGATTAGGGATGTAGAATAATGTCATGTAGTATAATAAGGCATTAAGTAAGGGATAATGTACATCCAGCCGGTTGTTCTCGCAGAATAAACCCTGACAGGGTGATCAGGACCCCGACGCGAAGCGGAAAAAAACCTGAAGGGGTTTATTCTGTGAGAACAACCAGCTAGATGTACATTATCCCACTTATTACACAGCTACTTGCCACGTAAGTAAATAATTAGATGCAAAATATTGATTTGAGTTGAAATATTTGAACGCAAAGCTTCCGTGAAGACAGCAGTTGCGAGCAAGCGGCAAATTCAAACTGACTTTTAGGGGAAACTGTGCAGTCAAACCACACAACATTTCACCACAAAATAATTAAGACAATAAAATAATTAAGATGAAAATGTTTTAAAACCTTACCAGTTTGTTAGTTCTCTTATAATCTATTACAGCGTACAAAACAATCGTAGCAAAATGGCAGCAGCTGCATTTGTATGAAACGAGAGCGAGTCTGCGATACCAGGATGACATAATTAAACAATTGTACACCATTTTGAATCGAGTTTTAATATTTTATTAGCTAAACAAACGCAAAGCTTCCACCAAGAAAAAAATAGTTGAAGCAAGAGTACAGCGCCGACTGCTTTTACCCGGATGAGCCTGTGTTATTAGCTTTAACCGGTTGTTATCCAGGGATAACATACCTCGGAATTTCGTGACTGACCAATCAGAATCAAGTATTCCACAGAGCCGTGTAATAATATGTGCTTAATCAGTACTAATAAATGGCTAATATTTTAGTAATATGCATGTTTATAAGCAACTAGTTAAGAGACCCTAAAATAAAGTGTTACCAAGTTTTCTTTTTTTTTTCTTAAGTTACACATTTTTTAACATTGGTAACTTATGTTATTAGTTACTTATTTTGGTTGTCTTTTTTACACACTAAAATGATTTGCCATGACGCTTCCTGTAAGACAAAACAAAAATAAATAGAAAATACAAAAATACATTTTAATAGAAATAAATACAAAATAGTAACTAATAATTTAATAAACTCAAATAAAATAAAATTGAGAAAATTATTTGAATTTCACTCTTTTCACCAAAAGCTAAAGAAATATAGTGCACAAATTGTATGGACTACTTTTGTTTTATATTTCTGTTTTTGTTGGTTTTTTTATTTATTTATTTTTTATTTTTTTTAAGCTGTGCAGCTTCTGGTCCCCATTCACATTCATTGAATGGAAAAGGGCAGCTCAGACATTGTGCTAAACATCTCTTTTTGTGTTCTACAGAAGAAAGAGAGTCAATTCTGGAGAACTATTCTTTTAACCAAGCTTGCAGTGTCCTCAAAAAGAAGCTCACACACACAGATAGGAAAAAATATTTTGCTTATTCACCTGACAGTGTGAGCATTATTAAAGACTACAGCTATATTTCTTAAAAATAACTTTGTGGAGTGATTATATAAGCAGTGGAATAGTGAGTGTGTGTGGCAAAAATCCTTTCAAGGCCAAAAATTTGAGGCTGGATTTACGACGTGCCACCAGAGGGATTAACTTGCTGTCGCTCATGTTTATTTATTCCAATGTTTGTTTGGTTCAAGGCTTTTTATTTATTTATTTTTTTCGCAAATGTGCCATGTGATGGATTTAAAGCGTGTGAAGACTGTACGGATTTCAACATCTCTACTCTGCTGGAGCGCAGACCGAGGGAAACACTGATGAACGTTTTTGACTTTGTTTCAGATTACGCAGACTGAATGATTCTCTTCAGGGCCTTGTCTTGTCACCGAATGAGCAACTGGGCTGCAGATTGGCTCTCCGGGGGGTGCCGGCGTGTTTCGAATTATTGCATGGGCGTGGGGAGGATTTTATTTGTCTATCAGGTGGTATTGGGGGTGAACCCTTAAATCTGACAAATTGCTGAAAATTGCAGACATGCACTCATTCCTGTTTGGACGCTCTTGGCACATCTGGTTGTGATCTCGGCACAAAGGCTCCTCTGGAGAAGCCCCCTAAACCCCACCTTCCTCCACAGCTCGTTGCCATACTCCACCCACCCCACCCCCCTACCCTCGAGAGAAGAAAGAAGATGTTCTCCGTTTTCTCACCATTTTGAGGTGGGGGGTTCTTGCCTCGTCGATGTGGTGTTTGCAGATGTTCCACATTGAGCATTCCTCTACGTTCTTCTCAGCTTGCGAGCAGTGGGTTTTAATTGAGAACTTGGGAGATGAATGAAGCACCGTGACACCGCTGCACATTTCAAAGGGTCTCTGAATCTGGCAGCTGTAAATAAAGCAGATAAAAAGATACATTTACTTGAGCTGAGCCCATACACAAATGATTAGTTGCCTACTTCAAAAGCGCCACGTTGAGAAGCTCAGAATGCTTTGCATGGCCCATTGGGTATTAGGCTTTACCGAATGTGCTAGTTTGCTTAATTTTCTGCATTCCTACAGCTCGTATACTGTAGCTTTTAAGAGTGAACTACCCTTATGCATAGATAATGACTTTTTAAGTGCAGTTGGAATTAAACAATGAGGCTTAATAGTGGTTTCATAGGGTTTTTCTGAAGTTTCCATGGAGACAGTTTAAGTTTAATAGACTGTTCTTTCAAGAAATTGAAAAACCACCAAACCACAGCACTTTATATGGTGGTACTTATACTACTTGTTGATAAATTATTACAATTAATTCATATGGATTTCATATAAAATAATAAATAGTTAATATAAAACCTACCACAGCTCTTGTCTAATAACATCAAGAGGCAGAAAGGCTCTTCTAGCTTCACATTGTTTAGCTAAATCTTTCGAACATAGCTGCTGAGTTCCTGAGCTCTCCAATTCCTTCTTTCTCAGTTTCCTGCCCTGGAACCAGCTGACCCCCTAACAGACCCCAACAACAACCCCCTCCCGACTGAGCCCGTTTGAAAAATCATGATGTCACCACTACTCTGTTTTTCTTCATTTTTGCACTTCCATTGTTTTTAAATATTAACAGGTGCGGCGGGGTCCGTTTTCCCAGCCGTCTCGGAACCTATCACATCTGCTTCAGTTTGGACTGTCCCTTTGTGTATTTGTTAACATGCATTTGCATTTCTTCTACACACAGTTTGAGACATCAACTAGACATTAATGCCTTTGGCCCTTGCTTTGTTGCCTAAGCATTTAGATCAGATTTTTTGGGGGGGGGTTGTATATGGTTTCCTTTAGAATAAAGCAGATCAGCCATTAAATATCACTTTTTTTCTCTCAACATTGCATTTCAATGAAGTTTCTGGATGGATGGATGGATGGATGGATGGATGGAAGACAGACAGACAGACAGAGAGAGATGATAGATAGATAGATAGATAGATAGATAGATAGATAGATAGATAGATAGATAGATAGATAGATAGATAGATAGATAGATAGACAAAGAGCACCTTTTTGATTACTTTCCATTTAATGAGAGGCCATATCTATGGAAGCCACTGAAATGATCGTATTGTTGCAAAATCCAACTGATAAACTTTGGAAATCATGTTGGGGGGTTTGAATCATTCTTCTTTAATAAACTTAAAAGTGCAGAATTCCACAAGCACCGAAAAGACATGAAGCACAAACCTGCTGGACGGGCCCCAGGGGGGTTTTACAAGCCAGAAGAGACATATAAGGCATTAAACAGAATTGTTATGAACGCTTTGCTCTGCAGCTGTGCCCTAGCCTTACACAAAGCAGAATGAACATGATACAAGTTTCCAGTCACATCGTGGGACGGAGTGCATGGCTATAACAATAGCAATTCTGTTCTCCGAAAAAGCCGTGCCCACTCCCACCCTGTCCCTCAAGGTCCACCCTACACCTGCTGCATGCAGTGAGGGCGAGGAACAGCTGGGGACACGTTGGGTGTGCATGTGTGCGAATGCATATGTTTGCGCTGATGTATGTGCATGTGTTACACTTTACGTGAACATTTTCTGTTATTGCGCATAGGCATGCCCGTGTGGAGACTGGCATGGAGCGCTTGCTGTCGCCACAGAGGCTTTGGTCGGATGGATTCTTCTCATACAGAGAGACATGGAAAAAATGTGTAGCGAGTGAGAGATTACGTGGCACCTACAAGCTTCTCCATCCAAAAGAATCTCAAATCCAGTGGTGCCACGATGCTACAGTATAGGCCCCTTTGGTCTGTAGAAATGTACTGCATTTTGCTATAACATGCTTCAAATTTGGTCATTGGATTCATCAATGGATAAGGGAGCTTGAGTCTGTTTTTGTGCACAGGAACATGTGCATGAGACCAAGGATTACTTGTTGAAATAGCAATGGATCAACTCAAAGACAACACTGGCATGATTTGCAATCACTGCTATTTTGCTATTTGAATGAATGGCCTGAGCAGCTGTCTGTTTGAACAGATGCTTGTGCAAATATACAGTATATATATATATATATATATATATATATATATATATATATATATATAAAAGAAACAAAAAAATAATCTGGACAAAGTTAAAACCTTTTAAAAGTTGGACAAAGTTAAAAACAGTGGTTCAATTTTACTACAAAATACACTTTTATAGTAGCACATTGCATATAGTGGATATTTTTTATATTTTTTTTTATAAGAACTTTGATTAATCTGATCTTTTTTTAGCAATATTTACTTTTGAGAAATAAGTAGAAAAAAGAAATAGTTCAATGAGTAATCTAAAACAAAACTTTAATAGACCCCAAAATGTATTTGGACACTTAAACCAGGGTTAAAAATGTGTTCATGTCCTTCCTGTATAACAAAACATCATGCCAATCATTATTATCATTTTTAAAAGAAAACTGGTTTTAATAGCTTTTCTTACTACTTTATATTGAAATGAACTGAACCGACACTGAACTGAATAACTTTATTGTCTTCTGTATGAGATGCTTTACAGATGAAACTGAATTTGTTTCATAATTGATGAATACAGCGACATTAACATGGTTATGTTCCTGTTTATTACCATGAAACCAGTTTGAAAGAATCTGTACTGTATAAACCACTATATAAAAAAAAATAAACAAATACAACCAAATATTACATTAAAAACCATTTGGAATCTTTCAGGTTGTCAAACATTAGCAGAACATGTTCATAATTAATGTGATGAACTACATCTGTGGTCACTCTCTGTGAACTTTGGAGAAACTTTATAAAATAATGACTGATACATTTAGTTCTGCGGAAAAAAATGTCATTATTTGTTTGCAGATCCCACTTGAGTTGACATATTTAGGTGTGACTTAAGTGTCCATATAGTTTTTGGAGACGCTATGCATTTGCTGTAAGACTCTGGTCTTATTACAGACCGTGGATGACTATTGTAGAATTTGGGACGCTGGCCAAAGACGACATATGCTGTCAAATCCCTTGAATGTGTATAATTGTGTATGTGTGTGTGCATGCTAGTGTGTTCGAGATTTTTTGTCTTTTTTTCCTACCCGCCCTTCTCCGATATGTAGGAATTAGTGAACATTGCTTAACTACAAACCGACCCTAATCAAAGTGCCGATTCTTTAAAAAGACAGCTGTTGTCATGTGCTGTAATTCACAGCTATCTCCCTTTGTCAAGCAAAGCTGGACACAGTTGTCTAGTAGAGACAGCAAGGGAACAGGGGTTAACAGACTTCTCTCAGTGAAATGGTCTTTTACACATCCATGCCACATGCCCATCAGTCACAAAAATCAGAGGTAAGTTCCATTTCATCTTTCTGCTGTTCGCTTTGGGACTAGCAATGCCATTACTCATGTCATCTGATACCTACTGACCCTTAAAGTGAACCTTCAGTTGTTAAAAGTACTACAGTAAAGCTGGTTTGCCTGGTGCTGTTTTGTGGTTTTAAGCCTATCATTTCTCTATTATGCAGTTTTGAGATTACAAAACAATACATATTTGGAATGTAGAAGAGTACAGTCAGTTTTGATTCATTCTAGAGGAATCAGAAAGATGCCATAATCAGACAATGGAGTTTCTTTGGCATCTGTTTTTTTTTTTGGAGTTTATTCTATTCAAAAATATGTTGGAAATATGGCCTGCTGTTAATTCCTGTGATCTAAGAGCCAAAAATGTTTTTTGACATTTGTAATACACTTATAATTATATAATATATACACATTAGCTTTTATATTCTCACAATTAACGTAAAATTCAATTTTTATTGGATTTTTCAATACTGTATAATGCTGTCAAGCTTCAAGACATCAAAAAACATCAATGTATCATAAAAGTAGTCCATATGATGTGTGTGATATATTACAGGTCTTCTAAAGTCATATGATAATTTGTGTGCAGAACAGATTTTTGCAATTATTATTTTTTTTTGCAACGGTTTACAGCCCAATGGTTGAGTCTATTAACAGTGAATACCTACTTAAATTTCAGTCTGATTCTAAGTTTACATGCACCCAAATAATCTATTAGTAATTGGATTGATGGCTGAAATGGATTGAAAATTCTTCATATAAAAAACACCCTAATCTGAATTACATTTCTATCGGATTGAAGAAATTAAGCATGTAAATGCTTTAAAATGACTATTTCCTCAATCAGATTCAAAAATACTCTGCACAAAACAGCTTTCCTTTTAATTTTGTTAAACATCTACTCTCAAACTCTTCGATTTTGTTAGAAAACATTTGAAAAGTTGATTCTTACGCAAACCTGTGATGTAACCACAGGAGATTCAGAATATAGAGTTGTACCACTTTTTGAAGTTTGAAAAAAGAAAGGCATACAGTTTTTGAAATAACATAGGTAAATTATTTTTTGGGTGAAATGCAAGTCTACAATTTTAGGTAACAGAAGAGCAATCTGTCCATTTTCAAAACTTTGTGAGAGGAGGAGGGACACAGCTGCCATCCAATAAGATGATGCTGGTCAGGGTGTAAAACTCTGGCACTTCAGACAACTGAAAAATCATTGGCAGAGAGCAAAATTCTCAAAAGATGACTAATAAGCTTGGGGTGATGTGGGCTTTGTTGCACTCTATTGAACGGATTTTGTTCCCATGGCTTGGAACAAACTCGGACTGGCTGGACTTGGAGGTCTGGGAGCGGGAGTCACGTTTGATTCCACGGATTTATTTGGTCACAGAATGCTCCCACAGCTGAGAGGTTTGAAATGAGAGCCTGAGCAGGTGTTGTTGTGGGAGGGAGAGAGAGCGGGAGAACTTTAGGAGTTTTCATTGCTTCTCTCTCACATTCTTTCCTTCTCACATCAGTTATTGTGTTGCGTACTTCAGCAAAAATGTTTGAAAAAGACTACATGCACCTTTTTTCGTAATTCCAGCTGCATCAAATATTTGGACATTGTTTTTACTTTTAGCATTTTTTTTTCAGTCCACGTCATTTGACAACGGTAACATATTGTACAATAAATTATGAGACTTCACTATTTACTTCACTATTTACGATTACATGCACCCAAATAATCTGTTAGGAATTGATGGCTGAACTGGATTGAAAATCCTTCATATAAATACCTTATTCCGGATTAAATTTCAATCGGATTGAAAAATTTAAGCATGTAAATTTAAGCATGTAAATTTCAGATTCAAAAATACTTTGCACAAAACAAGCAACTCTTTTGACATATTTGACAGCTTTCCTTTTAATTTTGTTAAACAGACTCTTCAATTTTGTTAGAAAACATTTGAAAAGTTGACTGAAGGAAATCTGAGCTGAAGAAAATCAATGCATTCAACGTTTAGATACAGTATAGTTCACCCAAAAATGTTGTTCCAAATCTGTATGACATCCTTTCTTCTTTTGAACACATAATAAATATATTTTTTTTGGGGGGGGGGGGGGGGGGGGGGGGGGGGGGGGGGGGGGGGGGGGGGTCAGTGTGGTCCATAGTTTGTGGACATAAACAGTTCTGCAAAATATTTTCTTTAAATGGAGAGACCTTAATCTATACCATCAACAATTCTACACAAATGGATAGATATCAGACCACACCTACAATTAAGTTTCTTGAATGTACACCAAAACTTGTTTGAGTTAGATAAAACATCTTGAGTGGAGTCACCTTGAAATGTTTTACGCCGTATATGTTCCTGTTAATCGGAAGCCTAAAGTTCAACAACAAAGTCTCTTGAATTCACCTATTGTCAGGTACGGATGGCAGCAGCTCAGCGTTGATCCCACAGCTTGCCTTTGCTTAAGCTTAGCCTTTCTTAGAGAGGAGATCTTAGGCTTCTCCTCATCCTGCCTTTGTTTACTTCCACTATCTTTCTTCACCAAACTGAGAAGACCCCATGACCCTGAATCTAAGGTTACTTGTGTGTTTATCTTTTTAAAAAGGACTGAGCTTGACACTATGTCAACAGCATCTCTTGAGTAGAAGGAAACAGCTCTAAGGGGCAGTGAAGAAAAAAAGAATTTTGTGTTTGCTGAGAAAAATTACTTGAAGGAAGCAGACAGTGCTAGCATCTAAAATGAGATGTAAATGCCTAATATTTTCAGTCTGTCAAATCTATTAAGCCAATAATGACAGTTCACAAAGGCTCTTTCCAAACGCAACAACTTTTTCCAATGCAATTAAATGTACTTTTAGTGCAATTATTACATATTAATACCTAACAGCTCTCAGGGAGAAAGCAATCCACTTAGGACCCACAAAGACCTTCTCTTTCTGTACCCCCTAGAGTTCAGTTGGGCATCAATCAAGGCAGTTAAGTGGGATCCTTGAGCAGAGATGGTATCAGTGGCAGCCTCTTACAGGCACACACTTCTGTCCCTGTTATCTATGGTGATTGCTTGAGTCTCTGTCACCAGTGAAGCAAAACCCTCATCTCTGACTCAAATGCACTACTAAGAAAAGTTCAGTTTTAGCTCTGTAGTGTGGGTAAACATTTTAGGCCCTTGCTTCTCATTTCACAGTTGCACTTAAGGACTCTTTGCTTAACTTCTGGGGATGGCAAGACCGGGGCTTCTCAATTGGTGGTTTACTGACCTGTTCTAGACAGCAAAAAATAATAAAAAGTAATACAATAAAAATAAAAATAAAAACAAAACCCTACATTCAACCTATAAAATGCAAAAGATTGTATTATTAATATATTAAGGAGGGGCTTTGAAGACTTCAAGTCCAACCAAACCATTTAATATATTTTAATATAATATATAACAACAAGATAAAACAATGTTCAATAAATTTTATTATATTTTATATACACTATTTTATTAGTGCTGTCAAATGATTAATAAAAGTCTTTGTTTACATAATATGTGTGTGCTTTTATTATGTATGCATATATATATATATATATATATATATATATATATATATAAATACACACGTACAGTATATATTTTGAAAATATTTACAAGTATTTACATATATTTATTCATATAATTTATATTATATATACATATTTAATATATAAACAACATATTTTTCTTAAATATATAAATGCATGTGTGTGTATTTTTAGAAACATAATAAATATACACAGTACACACACATATATTATGTAAACAAAAACTTTTATTTTGGATGCGATTAATCATGATTAATCATTTGACAGCACTAAATATGTATTATATATTATTACAGTACTTGATGCCCATTGTTCAGAAGCAAACGCAGTGATATTTTTATACTATTAATATTTTTATTTAAAAAATTAGATTTTTTTTAAGTTTTATTTTGTACTTTTGTCATTTTTATTACATTTTTTTTCTATTACGTTTTTTTTTCTTAGCTGCCAAGGCAACATTTCAAATTTTAAGTTTAAGATTTTTCATCTAATACTGTATGTATATTTTATTTTTATTTAAATTAGTGAAAACTTTCATTTCTGTTAACGATAACAGCACTGGTTGAGAACCACTGTGCAAGACCTGTCAGTGGCCCAATATTCCAGTGCCCTCCATACCGAAATGTGATGGGCCTAATAAGAAAAACAAGCAGCGCGGTGTGGAGCTGCTCCCACAGAGTGAGCACCTTAATGAGGACCATATGGAGCTGCCCAGACATACAGTCAGTGGAAACCCAATTCCTCTTCCTCTTTTTCTTCCCTCTCCTACTCTCCTTCAGTCACTTCTCTGCTTCTCTGTCTCTTGCTCTTGTGTCCACCTTTGAATTTATAGCATAAAGCTTCAGCCGATTGTTCTCTGAAAGCTGAAGCGTGATAAAAACTTTAACTTTTTAGTTTGTCAGTTCATTCCCCCGAAGAGTGTAAACATTCCGTGGTGTTATAAAAACATTGTTTGAACATTCCGACCAGCCTGACAACAGCACCTCAACAAATGGCATGGGCTCGAGGTGTCGCCAAGCTGTTTGTTCAACCAATGACAGATGAGGGGAGTCGTCAGGAAACCTGCTCGAAAACAATCATTATTTCCACTATTCAGGTCAAGTTTTTTTTTTTTGGTCTCTTACTTGGTGTAATGGTTCATATCATTCCATTTCACTTATTTTTCTTAACTCGCGCTGAGTAGGAGTTCTGGGCTTTTAGCAAATGACCTTCTTCTCTTCCCAAAACTTCATCTCACACTTTGTCAAAAAATGTAGTCTCTTTATTTCTCTGGTTTCTCAAATGGAGACTCTCCGTCCCCTCTCACTTGCCTGGCATTCAGTCCTGCCATGAAGCGGATGGCTAATTTTACCAGACTGACCTCATTCCACTATTGTATAAGAACAAGTGAGTCAGTGTCAGGAGAAATGTACTGGCTTATCCCTTCGTTTCCGTTCCTTTCTCTTCTCTTTCTCGCTTTTATTTCTGTCTTTTTCTTCATGTTTTTTTTTTTTTTTACCTGATTCCTCTCTGTAATTGACTCGCTCCCTTCTTGTTTCGACCAGAAGAATATGTATATTCGCTGGGTCATGCAATGTAATATGCTCACAAACGTGGGGGAAAGAAAGAATCCTTTCTCCGCCCATCAGCCTTGTCAAGTCGTCTACTGGCATGAGGTGCTTGTAAGGGGCTCACTGATCCATCCACCTGAGTGAATGAGGTATTTGCTTCAGTGGCCAGATTCTGAATGATGCCTCTGTAGTATCAATACCACTACAGACCTGAGACAAGAATGACTTTATGGGGGCAGCCAGCTCTCCAGTAGTAGTATTTAGGTAATTACTATTACCACTGACTACATTAATACACATATTGTTGTGAGGGAGAATGAAACGTAATTTTAAGTCAAACTTCAAGTGATCAACCAATGTGTGATGATACAAGGACACAATATGACCATAATATAATATCAATGTCATTTACACACACACACACACACACACGCATAATATATATATAAATAAAAGTAACAAACATGTTTTAAGACACTGATGTGTATACAAATATTATATATAAATTAATGTGTACATTTTGTGTTTACTCCAAGGCTACAGTCTCAATGGATCCACAAAATCCTTTCAAACGGTAAGTAATATATTGTTCTTTTCCCACAATCACAATGTAACCTCGTATCTCAAAGCACCAACTGCAAACATGAACAAACCATAAACCAGCTCAAAGTAGTTCAACAAACCATGATATTAGACTGGAGGATGTAGGATTAGCATGCTGAAGCCCATCATAAAACTGAACCCTCTGGGCTAGGCTGAACTATTTTCATTTCTTTAGCTTTCCTCTGCTTATTACATAGATTAGAATAAGCTTTGTCGAATTTCAGCTGCCCAAAGCGAGGCAATTAATGGATGACAGTTTGTTCCCACGTTTGTTTTGGAACATATGTAGGCTAATGCATCTTTCAAAAAATATATTTTCAACAATTAAAAAAGTAGTTTATGCAGAAAACAAGTTTTAAATGATTAAAACCGTTATAGCAAGCAAGCCAACAATTAACAATAGTTGACTGACTCTGTAATGAAAAATGAACAAAACGACATTCATGCAATCTAAAAAACGTTCTTTTATAGACAGAATGGTTCATTCTTTATGTGGATGCTTTTGCACTGCACAACTCATATAAAGACGTGACTGAGCACTTGTCAGCTTTCATAGCAAGGGCTGGCGAATAGAAGCTCCTCCCAATGCGATGCTTTTCAGCACTTCTCCTGTGATTGACAGTGGCTGGGGAAGGGAATGAAAAAGTTGTGTGATTTCTCGCAGCCTCAACGCCGATGAGCAGCAGTTGGAGAACTGCAATCGACCTGAATGGATTGGCATGGGGAGAAGCGGCACTCTCAACCTGGCTAAGCGGCAGCTGTGGGACTGGATTTGTCTTTTAGTGGTTTCTATGTGCCTGTTACTCCGACCAGGTAAATAGTTTTGCTCGTATTAATCGCTCTTACGTGCATGCGCACATCCCTGAGCGAGAGCTAATGGGAAAACTTTACACTATCGTTTGGAGAGAAGCTGTTCAATCGAAATCTCTGAAAAGTATTTTAAAACTTTAAAGGGGCTACTTAATGCAACTGCACGATCGCTTATATTAACATACTTACAATTTATCTGATACGCATTTAACTTATTCTGTAGGCCAGAGTTGTGCTGCTAACTCGTTAGCAAATCAGCACCGTGTTTGCGAACAGATTTAAACCCAAGATATGCCTTTAAACGTCTGATAAACTGTTTGATAACCAAATGTTATACTTACCTTCTGAAATGATGTTTGAAGTTAATCCTCGCTATGTACCGTTCTTTACGCGTATTGTTTAGTTTAGTCAGATATTTTATTAGTTTGGCAAAACTTTCGCTAACCTGGCTAGCTTCTCGCCGTGTCGCCGTTTGAAGTTGTTTACCTCGAAAGCCCGTTACTGTGTTGAAGAAGAAAGTGTGCCTTAAAGATGAATAAATAGTCATTTGTGGACAGCAGCGGTCAAATATAGGTTATTTGCACTTTGCGTTTAATTTGCGCGTTTTAACCGCCTACGCCTCTCTGAAAAGCACGCGCAGGATGTTTTTTGTCGCTAGACTAAGTTTTAAATGTTCGCGAATGCAGCTAAAAATTAGCAGTTACTTTTCTGCGTGCTCCGAGTACGATTGAAAATGTTGTTGCTGTCGTGTCGTGTTTTCTTTGATGTTAACTAAATCATTGGCTTTAACAATATGAATAGTAACCGTTTTAATGTAGTAATTAATATTTAACAGTAGCCATATAAAGTTAAATAATATTACACTAGGCAACTTTTAATATAAATCCATTTTAAACTCAGTTTAGGAATTGTTTATAATTCTGTGTGATAACCCACAAATTCACTAAATATGCATACAGTGTGAAAAAATGCGAAATCAGAACTATTAATGTTTTCATAACGTATCACTAAATGCATACTGACAGACCGCTATACCATGTTTTTACCATGACCAGTGCATCCAGTCCAGCAGAACAATTAGTACATGGTAACCTCACACCAGTGCTCTGTCTCACAAATTTGTCTATTTAGGCCTAGTCAAAAAAGTCTCATCACAGAGATATTGCATTCATTCCCACATAGTTGTAAAATATGCATAATGATTTATCTAGAACAGTTAATGTAAAATAGTATATGTTATTTTAAAAAGTAGGCTACATGTGAATCCCATGTGAACACCTCTGCTTCCTTGCTAATGTGCAATATTTTTAGTAATTACTCATACACTACTCTGTATCATGGAATTTCATTGGTCAACATTAGGGCTGTGTATTGGGCAAGAATCTGGCGATACGATACGTATCACGATACATGGGTCACGATTCGATATATTGCAATATATTTCGATACTGTGCATAAGGGCGATATATTGGGATTTTTTTAAAGTAGGACTATAATTTTAGAAAAGTAATATTTAAAAAAGACATGATGTGCATAAAACTCAAAGAAGTTTACTTTTGGTAAACAATTCAGTACACAGAAAATCAAACAGTTTGGGATTTGTGGTTCACAGGTTCTTAGTGAGCAAATTTTTTTATATGCTCAAGTAGGCCATAATAAAAGAAATAAATACATAGCCCCTGTCACACATACATAACACATACACATTATGTGCAATCTGAAAAAAAATAAAAGACATCTGTCTGTGTCAATAAAAATAATGCTTGCACTATTCCTAGAACACAGGATACATCCAACAGACCAACACGTTTTGTGTTGTAAAAACACGAACACGATTCCTAAAGGAAACATTAAGGAACAAATGTAAATTGTCAATTAAAGAAAATACATAGCCCCTGACTGTGACAATCTAGGCTAATGCATAACACATTAGGTGCAATCTGAGGTGCAATCTGTCATTAAAAAAATGCTTGCACTAATATGGGTACATCCAAACACATAACACTTAGTGTTACAAAAAACACAATTCCTAAAGGGAAACATTTAGGAATGTAACACTAATTAAATCAATGAAAAGGGAAGCTTATTTAATCTTAAGGTTTTTGTGGAGGAAAACCAGCTGATCAACATGCTCAGGCTTTAAGACACTTCTCTGTGCATTAACAATATCTCCCGCAGAGGAGAAAACTCTCTCCGAAGAGACACTTGTACCGGGAATGCAAAGAAAGCGCTTCGCAACTTTGGATAGGTGAGGTTACTCGTGCTCATGGAACTTCCACCAACTGAGAGGATTCTCTGGAAGTGGCAAAGGGGGTTCTTCCCTAAAACGTTTAACCTCAGCTGTTGCAGTGTAATGTGCAGATTTTGGTGTTGCATTGTTTTTGGTAGAGGCAAAAAGTAGGTCCAAGCAAGTCTGCCAAAGCACATGAGCTCCTTGGTCTCTTGCTGGGGGACTGGGTGGATACAGGGCCATCCTCGTAGTTTGGCTGATCAACCTCCTCTGACCAGCCAGTTTCCTCCATTGGACTTTCTACCTCTCCTTGCTGCTGAAAAACATTAAATCAAACTAGTATTAGTTTACAGTAAATTTATGTACACCAACTAAATCTTATCTTAGCCCAAATTCATCCTTTTTTTTTTTTGTGATTCTTTATTTAAACATTTTTAAATGTATAACTATGTACAACAAAGCCCAAGATCCTCCCACAATCATAAAATATAGAGATGAAACTTAATAAATTAAAATGAAAGAAAGTGACAAGAAAAATAAAATAAAAACTATAATCAAAACATACAATAGGAGGATACATATTAATCATACTATTTTTGTATATAGATTCAAGTCCAATTAAATGGAGATTATATTACTATTTATTTACACTGTAGGCCTAATGTGATAATATATTTCCTAATAATATTTAATAATATTTAAACATAATATTTCATTTGTGTGTGTATTTGATGTATTTATTTGTTACTTACATTCTGTTGCTTGGTGAGGTCATCCACCACAGCATCAGTTATTTTGAAGTAGATATCATTGGCCTCTGCTTCAGAGAGAAATGGTAGATCCTTAAACCGAGGATCAAGAGCTGATGCCATTCGCAGTATATCCTGTTCATCACCAGCATATCTCTTTCCCAGATCTTTTGCTATAGCAGCCTTGATACTCTTCACGGTTTGTGTGTCATCCAGGTGTTCTTCTGTGCCCGTGAACGACAAGCTTTGCATAAAGTGGTGCAATGATGGAAACAGTAGGCATGCTCTCCTCTGACATCACTAAGGTAGCATCCTTCATGGGCTTGAGTGCCTTGAGTACTGCTTCAGCACATGTGATGTCAGCATCAGTCAGTGTGAATATATCCTTCTCACTCTTGCGGACCTCTGTTGAAAGGAGAGCTGCACAGATGGCTGGCTGCTGCTCTAAAAACCTGTCCACCATATCATACGAGCTGTTCCACCTTGTAACAACGTCTGTAATTAGTCTGTGCTTTGGTAGCTTGAGCAGGAGCTGATTTTGTTTAAGCTGCTGGCTAGCTATGGTGCTGCGTCTGAAAAATGCGGTGACGCGTCTGACCCTGCCGAGCAGTCGATCCACTGATGGCACTTTCAGCGCTTTCTGTGAGGCGAGGTTAAGACTGTGTGCAAAGCACCGTATGTGGCTCATGCCGGCAAGTTCAGCCGCCACATGCATATTTGCTGCATTATCTGTAACTAAGACAGGATCTTTTATGTTCAGACGCCACTCAGCAACGGCCTCTTTCAGTAGGGCAGCGATGTTCTCTCCGGTGTGGCTATCGTACATCGCTCTCGTCTGCAGTACACAGGATTCCAGCTTCCATTCGTCAGTTATGTGATGGACCGTAAGCGTCACATATGACTCGGTAGCCCTAGACGTCCAAGCGTCACACGTCAAGGCAACCTTCTCAGCTAAAGCTAGACATTCCAACACGTTTGTTTTAACCTCCTTGTAAAGATTGGGCACAGCGATATCAGTGATGTGTTGCCGGGACGGTATAGTGTAACGAGGCTCCATTGTTTGCACCATATAACGGAAACCTTCGTTTTCAACCACACTGAGCGGGCGCATGTCTTTACAAATGAAATAAACTACCGACTGGGTTATTTTGGTTGCACGAGTTGAAGTCGTTGGTAATTTGTGCGTTTGAACTTGAGCAAGGGTGAGTTGTGACGAGTCGACTCGTTTAGCTTGCTGTTCGTTTAACTGAGTGTCTGAATGGTGTCTTGCTAAATGTGCCCTCAAATTCGTGGTATTACCAGAGTACTTGACTTTTCCCTGACACAGTTTACAAACTGCATGGCTCCTGTCGATATCGGTGGTGCCCTCTTTACACTGGAAGCCAAAATGTTTCCACACTTCAGCACGGAATGCTGCGGGAGCCGGTCTTACATGTGGTTCAGCCATAACTACTACGCTGTTATTAGCTTCTAGCAAAAAGTTAAACACTGTGAGGACACTAGTGGTGCGTCTCAGCATAGCCATCTAGCGATAGGGATTTAAACATAAACATAAACGTGAACCGTCTTACCATGAATATTTTTGCACCTAAAAAAAAAAAAAAAAATAAAGCGCACCTCTTATCCAATAAATGCGTTTTTGAAAATCGATACAGTATTGCAAAAAAAAATCGCGATACTCAAGTGTATCGATTATGCTAGCCAAATCACAAGTAATTACTCATACACTACTCTGTATCATGGAATTTCATTGGTCAAAATTTGTGGAAATCTTGTAGGATACAATTACTACGTCATAGCAGTGGGAGTTTTTCATATTTTTGCTAATGCTAGCCAAATCACATCCCATTTGTTATTGTTGGGCCTGTATTCAAAGCAGTTGAAAGTCATCATATCAAATGAAGCGGTAACTATTTTCACACTTTTGTTAGACCATAACCGTAAAACACGAAAAGGAATCCAGACAAGGAATGTTTTCTTGGTTTGGAATAGCAATCACCAGCTTTAGTTATCTTTTCAGATGCTATGCTGACTCAAATGCAACCAATGAGTGTGTCAGAATGACAAAATACAGCAGTTAAACAGGTTTAGTCTATAGATTGATAGCTAGAAACCATCCAAGGCTAAGACCTTTAATCATGAACGTCTCCATCACCAACCAACCATCAAACAGTGATTGTCTCACAGTTTTAAATGCATCTCATTAATGCCTAATTCTTCTCGATTCTCACCAGTGTGCTGCCAAAAATGTCGAATTCAGCGCTGTAATGCAGAGTACGTGGCCTCATTCTCACCCTCCGGTGGCTTGCAAGAGGAGGTGCTTCCAGATGTGGACTACTGCATTGCTCTGAGGGCCTACTCGTTGTGTACGCGTCGCACAGCTCATGGCTGTAGAGGGGACTTGGTGTACCACTCCGCTGTATTCCGTATTAAAGAGCTCTTTGCACAGCACAACTGCTCCAGCGACGGCCCAACGTCGTCGGCTAAAGCACCAAGCACTTCCAAGCCACCAGTGGTGGACGTCTGCAGCTATGAAAGCAGGGTGCTTGCCTCAGGCCCGGCGGCTCAACAGAAAAAGTATGGACATTGTGGATTATTTGGCGATCCTCACTTGCGGACTTTTCGGGATGAGTTCCAGACATGTAGGGTTGAGGGAGCTTGGCCGCTCATCCACAACAGATACCTTTCGGTTCAAGTCACAAATGTACCGGTGGTGGAAGGCTCTAGTGCTACAGCAACCAACAAGGTTAGTTGTGCAAATGGCTTTTTGTTAACTTCCTGTAAGTGTGACCTGCTCCAAATTCTACTAGTCCTTTTAGTAAAGCAGAGGAACCACGATACTGGTGGTTTGATGAAATTGGGCAAAAGTTGTTTTTGAAGCCTTGTCATCAGTGCAAGTGTTGAAAATGTGTAAAAGCAATCGTTTACTCAACCACATGTTGTTCCAAACATATATGACTGACTTTTTCAGCAGAGCACAAACGAAGATATTTTGAAGAATCTTTCAGCTTTTTGTCCATACAGTCAGTCAATGGGGTCCAAAATCAATGTTTGAATCCAATGACTTTGTAAACACAAAAATTTTCCAATAATCTCTTCTTGTGTGCTTTACAGAAGAAAGAAAGTTGGTTTTGGACCCCATTAACTGTCATTATATGGACAACATGTTGAAAAATTCTTAAAAATATATTAACTTGTGCTTTGCAGAAGAAAGAGAGCCACATATGTGTGGACGACATGAGGATATTTTTGATGAAATTTTTCTTTACTATACAAACCTGTTTGGCAAAGTATATTAATTAACCATAATATAATCTCAAAATAGATTACCAAATAAATGTAACTGAATCTTTTGAGGATTTTAGGGGAAAATGGGCAATGTCTTATGTTCTCGCATGGTCCAAAGAAACCATTCAAACCCAAAGCTTGAGAGAGACAGACAGTCAGCCCAAACAATGATGTCATTAGGGGGACTTTTTTTCTCTTCTATTAAGGGACGTGGGTTTAGACTGTTGAGCCGTGGCAACAATGCAGGACCAAAAGACTTTAACAGAATCCCCCAGCTGTTCCACAAAGAGTGGGGGAGACACAAAAAGAAGGAATGGAAAATAAATTATTCAGACTCTGGTTACGGTCGGTTAGTTTCTGGAAGGTGAGCAGACATGAAGTATGACTGTAACATGGGAATGATGATGTCTGTGCATTTTTTTCAAAAGAGGGAAAGTAATATAAAACCAGAGAACATAAAACTTGTCATTTTAATAATCTTTCAGGGGACCACTGACTTTAACATGAAAAGTGTTTATGAGAAAAATTGTTTAAAGATCTTTAAGGATTTCTCAATTTATCCTTTGGCTTAAGAAGAGCTCATGATATGTTTCTAAATTGACACAAAATGTTGCATCAGTGCTATGTCTTTGGCTTTACATGTAGCAGACATTCTTGGATTAATTATGTAGAACATGACCTAATTTTATTGACAGTTAATGGCTTACAGCTCCATGACTTGATCAGAGTTTTGGTTTTTCTATTGATTAGTCATGGAGTTTGGTTTAGATTAGATACTAGTAGATTCCAAGTTAACCATTTAATTATTTTTCTCTGGTCTTCTACTGCCATCATGTGGTTACATCTGTTATTCTCTCTCTTCTCTTCTCTTCTCTTCTCTTCTCTTCTCTTCTCTTCTCTTCTCTCTTCTCTCTCTTCTTCTCTTCTCTTCTCTCCTCTTTCTCTTCTCTTCTCTTCTCTTCTCTTCTCTTCTCTCTCTCTTCTCTCTCTCTCTTCTCTTCTCTTCTCTCTCTCTCTCTCTCTCTCTCTCTCTCTCTCTCTCTCTCTCAAGTTCAATGGCACTAGCAAGCTCTCTTCCAATGTTATTTTAGTATTATTTATATACTATTATGGTTTTTATTCATACTTTGAACTTGCTGTTTTTATATTTACAGTATTCATTGTAATGTTAATTTTTTTTAGCAACATTGCTATGTGCTTTTGTCATTTTTTATTAGTTTGTGTTTAAAAAAATATTAGGTAACACTTATTTTAAGGTGTCTTTTTTACACAGATTGCATGTATGTGCTATTATAGTAACAATAAATTATGCATAATTACATGCAAGTGACCCTAAGACAAATCCTAATCCTAATGCTAACCACATAGTAAGTACATGTAGTTAATTAATATTACTCAGTAATTACACTGTAACAAGGACACCTTAAAATAAAGTGTAACAAAATATTACTGTTGTATTTAGGTTTATTTTTATTTCTGTTTTAGAAATGCTGCTTTGGTAGGTAACTAAAATAAGTTTAAGTCGAAGTACTAAAACTCAAATAAAAATCAAGCTGAAAACAAATATAAAAAAATCACAAAAGCAATATATATATATAAACAATAAAAGCTAATTCAGAAAATAAAATATTATAATAGTACATAAAAAAATTCCACATTAGAGGCTTAGTAATTATTAGCTAGTTTTAGCTCACGTATGGTAAAGATATAAACAAGTTTCCATTGCTATTTTTATATGTAAATAACATTCAGAAACTTTAATTGAAATAAACAAGGATCAGTAAATACTGAAAGAATGGAAAAAAAAACCATAAGACATGCCATTTATTTATTATTTCATATGATCTGACATGTGCAACACGGACCGAAGTGCACAGAGGCACGCTGTAAATGGGGTGTTGAAGATGCACTAAAAAATAAACAAAATACGTTTATTCACATATTGTTCTCTGTCTTAATATGTACGTGAGTGTAAATGTCAGCAGCATCATATATGCCTAAAGGATTGCAGGTTGTCAGGTAAAAGAAGAGCATATTGATGGAGTTCACTCTATTCCAACCGTTACTCCTGACCGGACGCTTCCGTAACTATTTAGTTTATACGTAGAGTTACACTTCAGCTAAGTGTAATGGTGCGCCGAAAAAGTATTTTGTTGTGTGTAAGTTGTAACTTAGTGCCCATTTACGTCAAAACTAAGCTAAGTTGTAACTTACGTAAAGCTGGTGCAACCGGCCCCTGGTGGTTAGGACATGTTCCAACATATAGTTTTCAAAGCAAAAATCAGGCTGCACAAAAACACAATGCTGAAACAATCCTCTAGTCAATTGAAAGCAATTTCATGTATTGATTTTCAGAGTGAGCTATTACTCACCATTTCCCGTTTGATCTTCCCTGTAGATAACCGTCATCTTCAAGTCCTACCACGACTGCACCGAGCAGAAGGTGTACCAGGCCACCACCGAGGACCTGCCCTCGGCGTTCCAGGACGGCACGCGAAGCGGTGGGAAAGCAGAGAGCCTGTGGATCGTGGAGGGTAGTGGAGGTCTGGGTATACGGCAAGTGAAGATCCACGCTCGCTATCTAGGCACGTCCATCATTGTGCGGCAGGTCGGCCGCTACCTGACTTTCGCCATCCGCATGCCTGAGGACTTAGCGGAGGAGAACGGCGGCCTGCAGCTGTGTCTGCACGGCTGTCCGCGCAGTGAGGTCATCAAAGCCCACGTGCTCAACCGGCAGCAGAGCCTGCGTCCACCGCGGCTTATGGGCGGCTGGTACGGGGAGAACGATGGCGGCGAGCTGCAGCCAGGCCTCTCCGCACACGTGGACATGTTAGAACGTGCGACCACAAAGTGTCGAGAGATGCTGCAGGTGGAGGACGTTTATTTCCAGTCGTGCGTGTTCGATCTTCTCACGACAGGAGATCAGGAGTTCTCCATGGCTGCGTATGGTGCCCTGGAGGACCTTAAGGCACTTCCGCCAAGCACTCTGAAACAAAGTTCACCCAGGACTCCACACATTTATAGTAGAGGAACAATAGTTACACCTTCTGTTTTCGCAGCTCTGGTTCTCATGCTGCTGTTGAACTGAAGGAGCTGGTCTAGACGCCAGCTTGAGGATGGATACCCACCAGCCAGACTGTTCTTCAACCATGAAACCCTCCTGGAAAAACAATCAAACTGACTTCAAACGGTCTGCGAGTGAGAGACTCATTCCTTTTCAACATGCAAAGTTTTACTTCTCAACACTCCAGGCTTTCCGAATGTGAAATCGACAATCGCTCGAATCTGGAAAAGACGAAGGCAGCTTATCTGCACATCTTCTAGGTTACCACCGATTAAAGAATGGAAACTCTACTACAGATGTGACGTTATTGGCTGAAATTATTGTAAAAGACAATAACACAAGTTTAGGTGCACTTCAAACTTTCTACTATAAGAAAATATGTTATCTACACGGGATCCAACAACTACATGAAATGCTACCTATCCATAAGTTTTTGGGTCTGGGTCCATACAACCACACATTAAGCTACAGTCATGGTAGGAAAAGACTTCTTCAAGCTGCTCTGCTTATTAAGGAGAAAACAAAACAAAACAAATTCTTTATATAATAATATATTGAAAGAGTGTATATATGTGTTGTATATGTGTACATTCACTTGTGTATAGATGTTAATGTTTAAAATGTGATGTTTTGAAGCAGTTTCGTCTAGGTAGATGTTTTTTTTTTTTTTAGTTTGTATAAAACAACTAATATTTGCTGTATTGTGTAATCTGTTGTTTTCCATATTAAAAAAAAAAGAGTTGTGACTATCAAGTCTTTTTTTCCCTGACTTCTGACGTTTTCTACTCCATAGAGGGTGCTATAGAGTTTGCTATAAGTTTGAATAACGACTTTTTTTTTTTTTTTTTTTGGTCTTTAAAACACTCTATTTCCTTACATCAGCAATAAAGTGTTGCAGGAACTTCGTGGTAATACCAGAATGTCTTTTTAGCTGCAGTTATGTAAGTGATAATGTACAGTCAGCCATTTGTTATAGCAAAATATACCTGACAAGGTGATTAGTGCCTCACTTATTACATGGCTCCTTGCCAAGTAAATAAATAACTTGACATGGAAAAATTATTCAATTACCCTTGTTATATCGGAAGAAAAAGCAGCAAATTAATGTGAGAGTTAACACTAGCATAGAAAATCGTACAAAATATTGCTTATGATGGTTATCAGACTGCTGAATGGCTCAATTGGCCAATCAGAATCAAGAAATAAATTAATTGACGCAGTGCAACAAGTGGCAACCAATCAGAATCAAGATTTCAGCAGTTTAAGCATAAATAGTACACTTTAATATAACGTTTGTGGACATTTTTTTTATATATAATTTACGACACAAACTGAACACAAAATCAAGGACTGCTATGAAAGACTTTTACCCTTCTTTTTTTTTCCAGCAATGCCGTTTGTGCGCCCATTGCTTCTTCCTGTTAGCGTGATGTTAAGTACTCTTAAAGCCTCGGGTGGAAGCCGGTGTGAAATGACGGGGTCGCGTGACAGAGATTGAAATGTCGTCAGTTTAACCACATTCATCATGCTAAACTGAGCATTTTCCAACGCTGCCCTTCTCTTGTACTTTGCAGCTCTCGGCACTCCATCACTCTCAAGTTTTAACTGCGTCCGGTGTGAGAAGAAGAAAAAAGGCAAGTTCTTCATGCTAAGAGCTGTCAGAAATCATCTCGTACATATAGCGCAGGCCTGTAGTTAACCTGCTGACAGCTATATGCTTCTGTTACTCCAGTACAGCTCCTGGTTTTATTGTTTTTATATCGCATTTTAAGCGTTTTTTTCCTCACTACCGTCTTCCCGCGTTCCAGTCATTAATGCTCTTCATTCTAGATATGGTAATGAGGTAAACAAATGTATATATAAAAAGGACAATCTACTTTGTTCTTTGCTCACTTTGATCTAACAAACAAGGGCAATTATTGGGCTAATGAATTGAAATAAGCCTCTAGAGTGATTAATATTCACACTGGAAAAATTAATTTGATATTTGGCAAGATAAATAGACAGCACAGGACATGTCCGCACGTTGATTGATAAATGGATAGATGGATGGCTCTCTTTAAACAAATGCCTTTTTAATTAATTAATCAATTAGAAACCATAACCGCAAGCGTTTACAGTTTTACTGGATACATTACAGCTGTAAGTGATTTTTATTTGGCATGCCTCGCATAAAATGCTGCTACTTCATGATGGATATTTGCTGAAGAAGGTGTCTGAGAAATAAAATGCTTTGCAAACAGCCAATAAGAACTTGACCGACCCACCTGGGCCAGCCAATCAGAAAATTTGTAGCTGGATCTTGGCTTGGGTTTGGGGCAAGGCTTTATGCATTTTATGCATCTTGTTGGGGAAACCATTTAAATCATTTACGCTAACTTTCAAGTCGAAATAAAATAAAAATCGACCATATTAACTGTATAAAAAAAAAAAAAGGTTCCTATTGTTATTTTCCACATTTCATGACTTAATATTATTTTTAAAGAAAATGTTTTACTTTGCATGTCTTTTTTTTTCTTTTGCTCCCTATGAAACATTTCTTTGACGATTGACATCATTTAAGGTTAATTTTCTTTCTTGTTGAAATGGCAGCGAATTCATTTGGAAACATCCATTACTTAAGTTAAATTGGCTCCAAATGCAATTATATATTGATTTATTTCTGTGTATGTCTTTTACTGCTTTTAGGAACTTCTTTACTATTTTACTCTGTAGACAAAATATGACATTCATACAGGCCATTTGTTCACTCTCAGATCTACAAGCCTGCATCTTGGATACGTAATGCTCTTCATTTAGGTTTTGTGTTGTATATTTGTTAATAAGCCTACGCTACAGAACTTTTTAACAAATGGCCCCTCTACACCTTGAGAGCCTGGAAAAACCAAGCTGGAAAATTAGGCATCTGTATCATAAATCTTGGAAAGTTATGATAATTTGCAATTCACTCCCTCATCAAAGGCAATATTACCCTAATTTATTATCTTCCCGCATGTGAGACGCTCAGAGGCCGTGGAGATAAGAGTCTATCAGGAGGAGGATTGATTTTCATTAACAGATTGTAATAAAGATGAACTGCTCGGCCCGCACACTGACCAAGAGCCACACTTTATTGTAATTGGGCCAATTTATTTCATGAGCCACTGCCTCCACTTTTTTTAGGCTCTCCCCTTTCTTTTCTCTCTCTCCCTCAGTTCATTACTGTAATGTTTCAACCACATCCTCATTTATTGTCTTCCCATATTTCAGCTGCCAGACAAACTGTATATTCACTATTTCATGTCTATGGCTTTAACTATTTAGTTCTTGACCTACATTTTATTTTGTAAAATGTAAGCTGTAACCATTTCATTTATTTATATAGTGATTACCTAAATATTATGCAAACCACTTAAATTGAATGTGCAAGGCTTCCAGTCTCATATTTTACCTGTACAGGACAAATGTCGCTGGATATTGCAAACTGGTATTTTTTTATCATATTATTAGAATTCACATGATCGTAAACACCGGTTAGTGGTGCAAATAGTTTTACTATTTACCGCAGTTTGATGTTCTTCTTGTTATTTAACTTAAGCAACTAAACAATTGGAAGTCTTGCACGTTCAAAGAAAATAGATCATTTCCATGTTGCAAAATAAAGTTGAAAAAAAAAAGCCCCAAAATTCCATGGAAGGACTGTTTACAAAAAAGATCTGATTGAACTGATTCACTAGAAGAAAATTCACTTTCCAACACTATGAAAGAACCATTCTGGATGAACCAATTTACAAAAATGAACATCTGATTGAAATGATTCTCTAGAAGAAGATTCACTTTCCAACACTATACATCAGGGATGGCGAACGTCGGTCCTCTAGAGCCGCAGCCCTGCAGAGTTTTGCTTCAACCCTAATCAAACACACCTGAACAAGCCAATCAAGGTCTGAAGGGTTATTAGAAAGCTACAGGCAGGTGAGTTTTAATTAGGGTTGGAGCTGAACTCTGCAGGGCTGTGGCTCTCCAGGACCAGAGTTCACCACCCCTGCTATACATGAACAGGAAGAACTATTCTGGATGAACCAATTCATGAAAATGCACAGACTTTGCAGTCCTACACATAACTAAATAAGATAGAGGGCCGCTTAGGGTTAACTTGATTCACCTGAATGACTCTTACCAGCACTACATGAGCGAGAACCACTGATAATGAGCTATTTAGGACGAGCCAATTAATTAGATGAATCCAATGCTAGATATAAGAGAAAGAGAACTGTTCAGATAATTAAAAAGTAGATAACTCCATAAAACAGTTTTGAAAGTTGTAAGCTGTGAAAATTAAGTGATTTAAGACCTTTCCCTTACAGCCTCGTTTTCAACCAGGTTAAAATTAAGAATTAACAAATAAAGTTTCAGTATCATGTTAAAAAAAGAGGACTTTGTGCTTGCCTTTACACAGCACTGCATGTTTTAGGCTCAATAGAGTAAGATAAGAACCAAAGACAAACAGACTTCGTATTTAAATTTAAAATTTTATTGTAAAATTGAAAAAAAGAGAGAGAAAGAGAGAAGCCCATTAAGCATTTCTTTTCGATGCATACATTTTTCTAAACATAACCAATAAATAGGCGATTCATAAACAGATTGTTGTCAGGAATAAATAAATAAATAAATAATTAAATAAACATGTTCATAAATTAATCTGCAAATCATTGGATGAGTAGGCATAACCGTAAAACAATGTAAGCAGCAAGTATTTGAGAAATGTCAACAGGATGTTTGGTTTCTCAGGCATTCATCTTGGACATATCTTCTCTGTCTCAAAAAAAGAAAGAAAAGGAAAATAAATAAACAGAAAAATTGTCCATTTCAGTTGGTCATGCCGCACCAATCACATTGCAGAGATAGATGGCGCACCTCTTGTCCTCTTTTCTCGGAAAATATCAAAAGAAAACAACAAACATTAACAAGAAAACCAAAAACAACTGTAAACAGCATTGTCTCATCCAGGCTTTTGCAGGGAGTGCCTGGCTCTCCCACTGCACATTTCACACAGCAAAATCAATACTCTTGATATATATTTCCTTACGCTTTGTGCTGAGAAAACCAGAACTTTAACATGATCTTTATAAAGCAAAAAAACCCGCCCCACCCCGAAAACCACCCTCCCACCAACTACTTTCCCCATAGAATCTGAGAAATGTGCTGCTTTTCCCTAATATACAGATTTCATATCTATAATAAGCTACTTTCCTTAGCATACAAACCATAGTTAAAGAATCATATTGTTAATATGAGTAGTACCTTCATAACACTTTAACCCCCCAAAGCTTTCCCACCCTTTCCCCCCTTGAGCATGCTCATAGATCAAAGTTCGGCATGAAGATCTGAGGAACGAAACGTGAACGTGGTTTGAATGAGAAGAAAGCAAGTATGAAATGCTGGTGGTCTGGTTTCTTCAGAAATACCTGTAGTGCAAAACACCCCCCACCCCCTCGTTTCTGGTGCAAACGCAATTTGTATTAACACCGTCGGTTCACCTTTCAACACATCAAGTTTCATTTTATATGCCTTTCCAATCTCATTTTTTTTCTTTCAAGCTCTAATGATATCATCCTTCAAACTTATTAAACTTCAGGCACTAGTTGCCATTTTTAATTTGTATTACACTTGCTTTTACATGCAGGCCAAATTTAATTTGATTTTAATAATTCACATCTGGCATGGAGAGATTCTGTGAGGAAGGCCCCTGCAACATGAGGTTATTAGAGCGCCGATGCCCGAGGGCTGCGTGTCTGTATATCACCACGTTCTGATATGCCACCACAGGACAGAGGAGGGAAGATGAAATGGAGAGAGTTCAGCAGAAAAAGGCCATTATAACCTGTGAATCGAACGCGATCCATTTCGGCGTGACCTGAGGCTAAAAAAACGGCTGTGATATACGGGCGACGTTAATGTTTCCCGGCAAAACTTATTTCTGACGTCTGCGAGATTAAACATTTAACATACAGATATATTTTTAGGTAAGACAAACAGGTCAAATATCCACAGTGGAAATCAAATGAGGTCAAAACATGTGCTTTTTCTGTCCTACCTAGATTCTAGAGCTCTGTTTTTGCATCTATTTCTGTTTATTTGTGAAATCTGGGAGGACCTGAACTTCCTGTACTTCTGTGTCACTGTATTATCTGTTGTTTTGGCATATCTATGAAGGCAGTGTGGAATTGGTGAGAGTAGCGTAACGGCAGCGTGGATAGAACGTAAAAATGTACGGAAAAGGCAACAAAGCACTTTAAATGCATAGGAAAACAACTCGTTTCAAGAATAAGGTCCATTTAATAAAGACCCTGTGAAATAATTTGATGAGTATAGCGTTTCCCTGTAAAACAGATATTTGGGGCGTCAACTTATTTTAAATAGCCAATAGCCTTTAGTTTGTCATAATGTGCTGCTTATTACACTGCAAAAACTCTACTCTTAGAAAGTACTGCATCTAAATTTTCATTTAAAATATCTAAAAATAAATCTTTGATGAGACAAAATACTCATATTGAAGATACATTTTATGAAAACAGATCTTAATCTATATATAACTAAACATCTTGCTGTGTCGTTACTTGCAGGTACAATAGTATTAGTGTAGCATCTGATTGGACAAAAATTGGTAGTGCATGATAAATCAGTACTTTTGGTCCATTTTCCAAGTGAAAAATGAGAGACGTAAAATGAAATGCATATTGCTGGTAAAACGTAATATTGTCGACTTAGTCAACTAGTCACCTTAGCACTCTAGAATTGGCATCAAAGCTAACAAATTCCATACCAATTTAGACTGCATTCTAGAGCTTTTGATTGCACAAAAATTTGTAATTTTAATTTTAGGTCCAGTTTACCAGAAATCTGTGCGTTAGTTTTGTCAGCTAGCATTAGCCACAGTGCTAACTCACAAACAGCGATTTTGATTTCACAGGGTCTTTAAGATTCTTGTCAAGTGCTTTAGAGTTGTGTTTATTTGCGACTTGTCTGAGAGCAAAGCAACAGCTGCGGTTAAGTACACCATAATGTCAGACTCGGTGGCTTTTTTATTGATGGATCAGTTTGCTCCAACTGTAACCCCCCATGGCTGCTATTTGCAAGCTGTTCGTGAGCTCTTTACAGGCTGCTCATTAGACCTTTGCAGACAGTTAGCGTCAAGCTAATCCATACCAGCCTGAGAAGCGTATTCTTAGAAATATGGGTTATTCGCCGATCCAACGAGTCGTCCCGCGGCGTTCTCTATATCTTACACTCATTTATTAGCGAAATGAACTTTGCAAACGTCAATGTGGAATTGATTGTGCAGGTTTCCGAGGCTAAATTTGATTCTTATTTTGATGTTGCAAGATGGTTCCTGTAAAATTCTGATGTGCTTCAGAAGTTGTAAGCAATAACAAGTTTGTCCGTTCAGTATAGGTACGCATTTTGTGGGCTGTGTAAGGGTTTAAGGCTTGGTATCTTTGTAACTGCTTGGTTTACTTATTAATGTGCTTTATCAGTTGATATTCAGCATTTGGCACCAACTGTTTAATGAGTATGTTCTTGAAAGATGCACAAAATGGATGATATGAAAGGTCTACAGGTCCCTTGAAATAGTAAAGTTGAGTGTTACTTCATGAAGCACAGTCATAGACCTGATGATATCAAACTAGAACCACTTCACTTGAAAAGTCACTTAAGTGGTGAACAAAAAATAAAAACTTAAGATTTCCCATCCCTATCAAGCATTAACTGTATTTTTTTTTGTATTATTTACCTGTGCAATGGTACAGCTGTTATATTGCGGATAGTTTGCGTTGAAGCCACAGGTACTTATTCTGCTCAACAAGTAAAGCTTTCATCGGATAAATATGTTTGTTTGTGTGTACTGAATATCTACCCAAGGTTTTTCTAAACCAGCAACATGCATATATAGTTATACTCAGCATTTGTTCTCTGGAATATGGGCCTATTTCTGACATGAATGGATGATGGACAGTTTCCCCCTTTGTTTTTTTTTTGTTTTGGTTTTTTTTTTTTCTTCATGGCTGAACATGCTCCTAACAATCTCCAATCCACATATTCTACTCCACTAAAATAGTATAACTTTTAAAATACTTTTTTTTCTTCATTTTTCTATTTTGTTTAAATATTCTGAAACCCAGTAGCTAGAAATGTAAAAGGAAAAGAAATCAAAATCCCTTTCCTCTTCGACCTGAAGCGAATATTTATGCTTTTTTTTTCTTTCTTTAAACTTATGTCGTTAGTAGTAGTTTGCAGTATTAGTATTGTTATTAATACCATATATTTCTGTTGAGGAATAAAAATGTTTGGTCCTTTGGTCCCTTTGGGGTGAAAGATTTATAAGTTTCACTGAGGGCATGGAAACCTCTGTGACCACAGAATGTCCTGCGTTTGCTGAAAAATGGTGACAGAAGAAAAGGTAAGAGGAAAAGAGAAAGAAAGTCCACTAGCGGGACAAGAAGAGCTTCTTTTTTTCCACTGCATTTTATCTTGGTCTTCAAGTTTAACCCTCATTTGTCCAGTGTAATAAAAGCCATAAGCGCCTCTTCCTTTAAATAGCATATGTGTGTATAATATGTATATAGAAATCAAAGTTGTTCTTGCTCATTTTTTTTCTTTTTGTTTGTTGCTTGACTGACGGTGCGAAGCTCAGCGAGAGACAGGACATGTTGAGTTCTCTGTCTTTAGAGAGATCTTCCACTTGTCTTTCGTGCGCTGTGCTGAGTGTGGTTTGTCCACGGGTGCCGGTTCACCTGCAATACCGCCTCCTCTATCCCGAACATCTTCCTAAAATAAATGCTGATATGTCTTCAAAAAAATCCATTCATGTTGCTCTCGTTTGTTTTGAAAGAAAAAAAGTTAAATTCCTTTTGAGATTTCACTCTTCAAATCCTGTAAAGAAAATGAAATTCTAAATAATATCAAGAATGTATTCCTGTTAAAAACTGTGTCTGGTGTCCAAAAGTGCTACCTGTGCTGTTGCTGAGAGCCCTGTGTGGGTTGGGCCCTGTCAGTACGGGCGGCTCGCATCCTTTGGCCGTTTTAACTGCACTTTCAACCTCTTCATGCCAATCTGAAAGCCGTTCATGGCCTGGATAGCAGCCTGTGCACTTGCTGGGTTGTCGAAGCTAACGAAGCCTGCAAGAGATCACGAGAACAGACGTGAACCAAGTCGCTCGGGTGCTAAAATTGATTACACGGCGTCATATTAAAGCAGAAAGTTTCCAACAAGTCAAAAATGGCTCTTTTATGAACTTATTTCCACTTCCAACTTAGAAAAATCACCATATATGCATCTGTGTGGGCTACTTTTGAGCATATATAAGCCACTTGTGGTATAGAATAGGGACAAATCGCCCCACAGGACTCCGAAACGGGGCCACCCACAGCATGCAAACCACATTCGTCCGTGACGTCCCCAGCTTCCCGTTCAAACCCATAGGCTTTTACAAGCCAGTGACCAAAAAGGCAAAATTAAGTGAGGATGCACTTTTGCTGGCATTGCGAGTGTCATCAGGAACCGGCAGTGAACCGTGAAAAACAGCGGGTGTTTTTGTTGGCCATCAGCCACCTGGGAGCAGAGTGGCCTAAGCGCCTAACCGTGCCTGGAACTGCCCCCATTTCGAGGCTTGTATCTACAAGACGACAAGGTCCACATGGAGGTGATGTGGGGGATGAAGCCACAAGGCTGCTTAATAGGGAATCTATGTATGTCAGTGCTCTCAGCCAAGTCCCATCGGTCTATCTCAGGCCGTGGCCCCCACCGCAGATTAATTACTTTACCGAGCGCCTGTTACCCATACCTGACATTATGCAGTAAATGCATAGTGTAGAAGTCAATACCGCAAATAGGTCCTACTTCACAAATTTATATCTTATTAACCTCCCCCAGGAGACGGGTGCTGCTATTAATTGTGGCTTGGGAAATGTCTCCCCCTGGAGCGGGAACAGATGTTGATCCATAATGGGCCTTTTTGCTTCACTTAGGACTTTTTTTCTGGCTCAGGGGTTTTTAAAAGGCAGCGCTCCGGTTTGTGGCTTGACACAGAATACAGAATGGAGTTTACACTGTGAAACGGACAGAGACCGATTATTGGTTGTTTTGGGATGGGCTGAATGCGGAAACATTGCTTAACTCGCTTACGCAATACTTGTTCTGCAGTTATTCACATTTAGCATGCTGTAATCAAATATATATATATAAAAAAAAAAAAAAAAAAAAAAAAACAACTTAAATTTTATGGCTTTTTACTGATATTTTAAGTTTAACATTGATGCTGGAATCAGGCTTGGCAGATTAATTGGCTGATATTTAGACGTTTTGAGATCACTGGCATCTATTACTGAAACGTGTTGATTTGTCTCACCAAAACATTTGCTCTGGTTGGTGGCTCTGTCCATGAAGACCTTGGAGGAGATGACTGCACCAAATGGGAGGAACATCTGCATGAGTTCGTTGTCGCCAAATTCCTGCGGTAGATGGTAGATGAAGAGGTTGCAGCCCTCTGGTCCTGCAACACAAAGATGTTACTCACTCTGGAGTCTCCATTCAAAATAAGTCATAGAGAACAGAACAGAAAGGTTTTAATATAAGAACTTATATTTAGATTATACTGTTAATTTAATGCCTTTTGTTTCAGAATACCACGCAAGCAATTTTATTTTTTTTTAAACATTTTTAAGTTTTTATCCTTATGCTAAAACAGGCCAAAAAAATTATTATGGATTCTCTGCAGTGAATGGGTGCCGTCAGAATACCGTCAGCTGATAAAAACATCACAGTAATCCACACTATTGATGGACTCTAGTCCATCAATTAACATCTGGAGTTGTGTGGATTACTTGTGGATTATGTGTTACAGCTGTTTGGACTCTCATTCTGATGGCACCCATTCACTGCAGAGGATCCATTGGTGAGAAAGTGATGCTGAATTTCTCCAAATCTGTTCCTATTAAGAAACAAACTCATCTACATCTTGGATGACCTGAGCGCAAGTAAATTTAAGCAAAATTTCATTTTTTTTACATTAACTACTCCTTTAATGGAAGATGCAATTTGCAATTATTTCAGTATAATGAACTATTCACTCATCATGCATGTAGTATTGATCCTTATGCCAAAACAAATGAAAAATCTCTCACCCTCACCTTCTCTCTGCTGCTGCTGTTGAATGACTTGCGGTGGCTGTGGCAAGCTTTGGCCAATAGGGGTCAGTGTGGTCGCTGGGTAGATGGCTGGACATGCAAAGAGAAATTTGTATGAGAACACAGCCTTGATTTATGTGATATAGCATTGAACAAAGCTACTCGAAAGAAAGAACAAAAAAAAAGACAAACTGACGCATGGTTGGTCAAAAACAACCATCCATTTTAAGTAAGCAGCACAAAAATAGAATAGTTTCATGTGGTTATATATAGAGAGAGAGAGTGAGAGTAGACTCATTGAGGTAGTGAACCTGTATACTGCTGCACCCCGGTGAAGGCCTGTTGTAGGGTGTCTGCAGCCGTGGGGCTTTGGGTGGAGTAAGGGGGCAGTCCGTTGGTGTACATGGCCTCGACCGCAGGGTGTCCGTTGGGCTGGTGAGGGATGCTGGTAAAGCCGTTGACGATAGGAGTGACAATGCTGGGGACGGCTGATGTGGTGATGTTGGCAGGCGGTGAGCTGAGGCCTGCTGAGTCAGGAAAACAAACACAGACAGCACATTGTACATTGGTACAGTTTCCAAACAAAGTGTGCAAAAAGTCTGCAATTTCATATTATAGCAGAGAAAACGTATATGTATACATATAAAGAGAATGCTGTTGATAACTAGCTAAAAGAGAATGATGTCAATTACAACAGAAAATTGTCAAAAACTCATCCCACATTAATAGAATTTAAAATGAAATACATAGAGACATATCTATCTATCTATCTATCTATCTGCTTGTTAGCTTCGAGGCTAATGCTGCTATACCACTACATGCTGACAACATTTACTTTTAACATATACACACACACACACACACACACACACCTTTATTATTTCATCATTATTTACTTATACCTTATTAATCTTTATTTTTAGTTTCATTTTCAATTAACCTTACTACTATTGTAAATATAATAAATTTACTAAATTTTATTATTTATTCATAAAGTTTAGTTTCATTATTAATACATTACAATACATTAATTAATGCATTTTAATTATTTATATATTATAGTTAAGATACTGCATTATTTATATACTATTTATATAATATTTATAAAGTTTTATTATTAATATAAAAACTCTTAAAAGTTTTTTAAAAGTCATTATAAGAATCATTATATTATATAATGCTGTTTTAACCTATTAGAAATGGCATGGCATAGAGATAAATGTAGATGAACTATTGATCGGTCAGTCATTCTATATCGTCAAAATGACAAAAAAAAAAGTGATTACAACAAAACACACACAAAAAACTTATTTTGCAACCATCTGCAAATGAATTGTTTAATAGGCCTAAAAGGTTTAAAAGTTGGTGTTTGATCCCAAGCCTAGAGCGTTTTAGAGCTGTGGCTGTGCATCGGTACAAACTAGAAAACAGTTCCAATAGGATAGCATTTCAATCTGTACCCGCAAATAATGATGGACATAGAGGACGGTTGTCATGGAAACCCCCATCATGCCTCAATTACAATGTGGCCAAAGACCCTATATAAAAGTCTTTATAAAAATATGACCGAGCCGATTGATTCAAACAGTCTGCTGTATCATCCACCCAACAAGCTTCACTTACAGCAAGACAGAGTGTGAACCAGGATTCGATTGAACGTAAAGGTTCTCAAAACTGTACTCAAGCCTCCCACTGCTGTAACCTGGGGGAATTCCAGTGGGCCGAGGAGAGCTCTTTACTCTCGTTTGTGCTATTTCCTGTTCCTAAGCTTTTTGCGATTGTTTGCTTCCCACACGGCACATTGATGAATTAGTTGACGCCTCTGCCCCATTCTTCGCAGAGCCCAGGAGACTGGGCGCGTTCGGGGATGTCCGACAGGCAGCCTCAGCCGAACCGACCACACGTGCGGGGCCGAGCGGCAGCTGCGTGCTGTTATAATGTTGAGAATCTATCATTGTGATGTGACAGTTTGGAAAAGCTGAATACTGACGGGAGGATCCAGCCCGCAGGAAGGTTAGGAAACAGACTGAGCAAGTCACGGAAACTCAGATCATGTTCTGGTTGAGGAATAAGACTTCAGTAGGCATCAAGAAAAAAAAAAACTAGTAAGACAAGACAAATGATATGACTCAGGGTACACAGTGTAGCTGGGGAAAAGAGGGTAGTTCACATATTTTTTTGCATTCCACCACACTGCTTTTCCATTGGTCTCTATGTACAGTAAATGTGCGATACGTGTCGTGAGTTTTGCGCACAAGGCGGCATTCGAAAAACATGCATCTCAAGTTAGAAGTTTTTCATTAAAAAAAAAAGGAACACGCCTCTAGACATTTTTCATTTCACGGGCCTGTGTTTTGTATACTGTATAATTGTATAACAGATTTCATTAGCATGTTGCTAATGATAACAATTTGAATTAGATTAAGCTAGTTTTACTGCTACTTTTGGTACTGAATGAAATATTTAACTAAGTTCTAAAAATGATAAATTTAATGTTTCCTAAATTATCTTGTTTTTATGAACCAGGTGCATTTTATTTTTAGGCAAGACTGTTGTCACTTGATTTCTAAAGTTTGATGTTAGCATGTGGCTAAGCTAACAATTAAAATTTGAGTTTGATTAACCTGTTTTTACTGTCTTTTTTAAAAAAAAAAAATGTTTTTTTTCAAGATCTACAAAGTAAATTATAAATAGAATGTTTCTCCTAACCTCTATATTCCAATAAAGTTTAGGGGCGTTTACATGACACCACTTTCAGTTAAACACCGAACACTTTTTATGCATTTTGGCCATTCATTTACATGCCAGAAAACTGGTTTCAAAGTGCAAGTTTTTGATATTGATACCATTAGTTTACCTGTGCATAAACGACAAAAACGCTGACATCATGCGTGTACATATTATGTGTTTGCATAGTGTTCCTTTATAACATGACATTGCCAATTCCTGGCCAGACATGCATAGTAAAATGTTTTTTTTTTGTTTGTTTGTTTGTTTGTTTGTTTGTTTGGCGTTTTTGCAGATCCGTGTGTATGTATGTAACATTTTCCAACCCTCTGTATTCTAATATATTTTAGCTTACTATATGTAATGTCATTTTGATTGATAAATAATGTTTTTCATGCAAATCTTGTCACTTCATTTCAGTAGAGCTTGATGTTATCATATGTTGTTAATTATGATCAGTCTGTCAGGCATAAATTGAGAAACTTTTCTTAAATGACAATGGTCTATAAAAATATGCAAAAAAGTTAAAAAATAATTTATTATTAATAGCTTTTTGAACTGAAAAAAAAAAAGCGAATTTAACTGACACAACTCTCATAAAGTTTCTCATAAAGGTGTTGCTTTCTTTATGAAAATGTACATAATGACTAGGTTTAAGAGCTAATGTTCATAATCTTAAAACCTGTGTTGTGAAAATCAAGTAGCATGTCAGTTTACTATGTTAGAGTGTAAACATTTTGCAGTGGTCCTGACATGCAATTCACAGATCAGAAGACTCAATAGTTGGTTCTTAGTGTAGATCCAAGTATGCATTGTATCATCCTTCCCTTTGTGGTTCGGTGTGGTCCATATCACAGCAATTTGTTCCAGCTGGGGTCTATTTTGGCATCCAATTCCAAAATTCCAAAATGAATCCATCTGTTATTAAACAAATCTTTTATCTGTCAACCCCGTTAGTATGTTGAGCACTACGAGATGTTGGGTATTCTGCAAATACTGTTATTTCAAGGGGGGAGTGTAATTGGATTTACATTACTGCAATCTGCCCTCGGTGCATCATGCTGATTTGCACCCGATGGTGACTACAATGAGGAACAGCTTACCATATGCACCAAAAGGATTTATTATGCAAATTATACACTGAAATCAACAAGGAGCTCTGGAACTGTATCGGTAAGCACTGCAGCCAAACAAATCACAATAACTAACTCCCATTACATCCATATTTTAATACAGAGTCTGGCTTGTGTTTATTCACACTTGAATTCATAAAGAGATTTGCTATGTATATATAATGTAAATCAAATGAGATTCTTTATATTCTAGTCCACAAATGCAGTTATGAATACTTTTTCAAGATTTGGCTCTACTACATTGTCCGTCTGACAACTACTCACTAGATCACAATTAACTCTCAATGCAAATTTAGTCATTTTTCACTCACCTTCAGGTTTTTCAGACCTGTATGACTTACTTTCTTCCATCTAAAGGTCATTTTTGGAGCTTAACAGCTCCAGTCCCCATTCACTTCCATTGTATGTAAAAGAGCAGTGTGAACATTCTGCTAAACGTCTAATGTTTTCTTCTACAGCTTTTTTGTTTGTTTGTTTAATATATATTTATATACATTAATGTGGTCAAATTATTACAGAAATTCAATTTTGGGGCAAACTATTACTTTAATCACAGAGACCAACTGTAGCAGCATTGTATATTTGTTTAAAGCTATTAAATGCTTATTTTTCACTAAATATGGGTTAAAACTACATTTTACAGCAGAACACAATTTAAAATGTGACATAGCATCATGTCTGGCATGAAATAATTTACAAATTCAACCTCCCAGCATGCCAATGAACACAATCTATGCCTACTGACACCACTGGGGACTGTTTTGCATCTAAGTTTGGAGACAGAAAAATGGCAACAAACCAATATAAATATAAATCAGTTTGACTATTTAGTCTCAATGCTGCAGAAATGCAACAGCAGGTCTTAGTGTTCAACCATTTTGAAGTTATTATAACAGTAAATGACAGATAAATGACTCCAAATGTTGTTCAGCATTCAAACTTTTTACATTTTACCATCTTAAACAGTCATCAATGCAGCTCTAGGCCTCTAAACATGCATTTTGAGTACTTTACAAAATAAAATAAAATAAACTTTTACAACCAGTGCAGGACACTGGCATGCGACACAATCTGTGCAGCTGCTCTGTTTGAAACGCTTTCAGGCTTTCGTACGAGCACAATCTCTATTTCGCAGCCCCGCGAGACCGGGAACAAAGTCAATGGGTTTTATGACCCTGACAGCACACAAGGTGAACTCAACCGTCCCAATCATGTTCCGCGCCTCCTGGATGGCTCGCAAATACTGCACCTGACACCTCATTAACTTCGTCCGGGGCTTTAAACACAACAGAAACATCCGACATATGCTTAACCAAAGAGCAGCCTCTCATCTGTCTGTGACACATCTCCATTTAAACAGGGCTTTGCGAAACCCATCAAGCCCATGTCAGGGTACGAACTTCAGGGTAGAGACGAATAACGCGACCAGCCTGGCTGCACAGTTTCAAGCCATTTAATCCTGCCGCTGACAATTATACTGTCATGCCATCGACTTGGAGCTCTTTGTAGCTCAAGATTCACCACCTGAACAACACTACTATAAAAAAAAAAAAAACAAAATAGGGGAAAACATCACCATGCATCATGGTAGCGATACATCCTCTAATAGAGGGCGCCATCTGGCTGAGTGTGTACGCACCATCGCGCTTAAGTGCTTTACATCTGTTAATAGAGCGGCCACGCCATTGTTTTCAGCGAGCGCTCTTAACCCCTGTGTTGCACTCCTAAACGCTGTGTGCACCGCAGGATGTCACCATGTTACCTCTCGATGACAACGTCCAGGTTTCTAGGTTACTCACATGTAATGGCACACATATTGTTGCACTAATGTGGCATCATCATCTTCCTCATTGTAAATACCATTTACTTTTTGTTCTTTTTTTTTTTGTTTTGTTTTTTGGGACAAAGTGCCATGTTTTACCTTGGGGGCCATGTAAATACTAAGTATATGAATATATAATAATTCAATACCATGGTATATATACAGATACCATCACTTTTTATAAAGATTAAATTCATTTTAAAGATTCAATATTGAAATAATAATAAGAAAATATATTAAAAATAATTTTATTATTGTTGTATTGAATTTTTTGTAAATGTAAATTATTTTAAAAGATTCAATATTTAAATAATAATAATAATAATTATTATTATTATTATTATTAAGTAATAATATATATTACAATTAATTTATTACTGTATTGAATTTTATGTAAATGTAATTTTTTCATATTTATTATTGTTTTTATTAGTATTATTATTATACTTAAACAGGGTTTATGTACAAAATTATTAATCTATTAAATTAATTAATCTATTAAAATAACTACATACTATTGTTGTTATTATTATTAACATACAAAAACAACAACAAAAATTTCGCGTCAGAATGTATGAAATTCAAACGCATTTTTAATAATAAGAAGAAGAAAAATAATTTATTATTTATTACTATATTATTCATCATATATGCTTAATATTAAACAAACAATTATACTGTTACAGCACCTTTTTAATAAGGATTTGATAAGGCTTCATGCCACATTAATAATTTATCATAAAAAATCATAAGGCTTCATGCCACATTAATAATTTATCATAAAAAATCATAAATGCTTGATAATATACCTAAAAAGTGCAGTAATATTACTAATATTGTTATTTTTGATGATACTGTAATACTTCCTGGACCTGTTGACATTGTAACTGAATCACAATCAGATAGAATCAAACTTGAATGAATCGTCTTGAATCAGTTTTACATTTGTAAGATTACAAATATAGTCAGGTTGTGTCAGACATATTAAATAATATTTTTGACTGACAACATTTTCAAATTACACAGTGTTAACACTTTTTTTATTGCAGTCAATATCTTAATAATATTTTCCAGATGTTGTCTATTTTGTAATCCAGTTTTGCAAATCTGTAACTCCACTTGAGCCCAATGAGATGTTCTGCTAATACTTTGTTACTAACACCGAGGATATTTCGCACTAATAATACTCCACGCTTGTGCATTAACTAAAAGATGGAGATCTGAAAGCAGCCTCAGATGATGTGACAGCTGTTCTGCCGTTCAATTGTGGTCTTGCCAGATGTCTTCAGATTGCAGCACAATTCCCTAAAAACCACTTCATGACAAAGGGAAGTTAGAAGGCTTCTTTGCATCACAATAGAATAGTTGTTCAGTCATTTTTAAAGCCTGATCCAAAAACATTTATTGTTTATTCAAACAGAAATTCAATATTTCTCCAGCAACATTAGCGCTTAATATCCAACCAGATTCCAGTATGGTCTGTTCTTCCACAATGCTTTATACACAAGTCACAACTAATAAGAGTGTGTGTGTGTGTGTGTGTGTGTGTGTGTATGCACAGGCAGATATATTGAATAAACCAGAGGTGCTGTGCCTGCCAGGGAGATGCAAATGAATGAATGAATGAACTAGAAAAAAAAAACACATGAATATCTTATTTATTGTAGTCCTTGGAATATTTTTTAACGCCAGCCATTCTATCTCGCCCAGGATTAATAATGCAACAGATTCCAATAGGTTCAATAATGGAAGGCAATCAGTAGAGCAGAGCTCATGCGCGCACGCAGGAGCGTGTCCAATGCTTCGCATATTTCAGCACATCTCGCGTCCACAGGAGATCCGCGCAGCTCCGCCAGTCTCTTTCAATTAAGTCAGTGTAACAGAGGCCAATTCACCCCAGCAGCTGCATTGCATGTTAATATGACATTGATCCCAGTCAAAGAGGATAAAATCCAAACATATAAATGCGGTTGTTTTATACAGAGATGGATCATTTTTGCAAGAATAATAATAATAATAAAAATAAAAAATAAAAAAAAATTAAATGGACATTAAACATGGTATTTACAGTAAGGTAATTACAAGAATACCAAGGTATACACGTCCAAAAACAAAACAACCCAAAACATGGTATTACATTACCAGTGCTATTTTAGTACCATTGGGATACGATTATATTACTTTTTTTATTATATTTAAAAAAACCTTAAATTAAAACACATTAAAAACCTTGGTACATTGTCAAAATACAATGCTAGTACCATGGTACCATTTTGTCATGAAAATACCAGGTGACTATGGTTAATTCACATTTAGTATGATACTTGCTAGGTTTCATGAACATTTACCATGGTAATACCATGTTTTTGTGACATTTAGCATGGCATTACCATGATTTCATAGCTCTCTGGCATGGCCATACTATGTGTTGTGACATTTGCCATGGTGTATCTATAGTTTTATGGAAATTTACACGGTAATACTATGTTTTGTGACATTTATTATGGTGGTAGTATAGTTTCTACAAAGGAGTAACATGTAAATACCGTTATATGTATATCAAAGTACCACAGTATTACCATCTGATGCCATAACTGTACCGTGGTACCACCACAGTACTTTTTGGCATACATAATGAAAAAAAAAAATCAACTATGCAGTAGCATCACTGTATAATTGTATAATACAAACAGTTGCAGTCTTGTAGTCCTGTGAATTTCAGGACTGCTAATATAATAGGTGCTGCTAAAACAAACATGCAGTGAGTGATGGATGATCCGGGATGGAAAAAGTGCATGTTTTGCATTGCATGTGTCTTAACAAAACATTTGACAAACCGTCCTGTCTGTCTGACTTAATATTTGAAGTAGCAAGTAAGTACATTTGCATGTAATGCCACACATGGATAGCCTCAGCCTCGCAGAAGTGAAGTGTGGCTTGACAGCTCTGGAGCTTTAATTGGACGAGGCATTTATGGGACTGGAGGGCGGCTTGTAAAAGATGGAACCGTATTAAATCTATATGTGATGCCAGGGGGAGCGTCTTGCTGTTCCAGCCCCTCAGGTAATAAAGCTTGTGTTTTAACTTTGCATAAGAACGCAAACGTTTTGTCATTCCACGGTCAGTCAATTAGCCACAAAACTAATAATGTGCTTCGAAATCAGCCGGCCAGTTTGCTGCAAGCTACTCATATGTTGCCAAAACTATGCGCTTTACCGGGAATGACAAATGATATTGTCCGGTGTCGTGGTGTATAGTGTAAATTGGTACAGCAGTGCTGTTGACAAAAGAGGAATGAGCTTTGTTAACGCTGAGCATAATTCACGTGGTGGCATGTTTTCGGAAGGGATTGGAAAAGTGCAATACTGCTGCATAAGCAAATGCTGTAAGGTGGCCATTATCCAATAAGATCTCCTGTTTGTTTAGATTGTATGATAACGGGGTGTTGGGAATGACAATCAGAGCAGTCGTGTGTCCTGATTGTCAAAGCTTCCTGAGGACGAATAAAACAATCTGGCGTGTGTGCCATTTAGGAAATGTCAGCGTGGGTGTTTTTGTAACTTGAAATGTGACATAATATAGGCTGATTTGTTTAAAATCAAGGCAAGAAATGTGCTTGTTCTGTAATGTAATAGTATATTTAAATAATTTTTCCATGTGAAGCCACAATTCCACGGCTGCCCATCCGACGGTCATCTTGGTCACGTAGGTTGATTTTTGACTACAGGAATAAAGTCTGGTTCACTTTGCAGTTCAATTATGGAAGAAATCAAATTTGGTTTGGTTACCTTGTTTAGCAGCGAATTCCTGCCAATTATCGAAATATTTGACATCACAATAAAAAAAAAAAAAGGCACAAATTTTTTTATTGTGGTAACAGAATAAAACCTCAAAGACTATTGACGCTTCTGCTAATTTTTGCGGCATATAACAGAAGGTTGTATAAAAAACCAACGAAATTTGTGAAATTACGTAGTTTTTATGCTTTCGTTCTGTTAATCCAAAAAATTGCGTAGTTGTGTATTGTTTTGTAGACTTATTTTATCCACCCAAAAGTAATGTGTACTGACATTTCAACATACAGAAAATGACACTATTCACAGTTTATCGCAAATTGTTGCAAAAGAAAACTA
The DNA here is from genome assembly GCF_018340385.1 of Cyprinus carpio. Lineage (NCBI taxonomy): Eukaryota > Metazoa > Chordata > Actinopteri > Cypriniformes > Cyprinidae > Cyprinus > Cyprinus carpio. The sequence goes on from NC_056618.1 coordinate 24,464,970, forward strand.
GAAATTATATTGTTTTGTGCTTTTGTTCTGTCAATACAAAAGTAATGGGTACTGACTTTTTAACACAGAGTAAGCTACACAAATGTACTGCAAGAATGTATACATGTGCAATTGTAATTCATATATATATATATATATATATATATATTATATATAAAAATTGTACTATCAACTATTGTTCAGAAGAAAATCTCGAAGACTATTCACATTTATGCATTTAATTAACTTTTTCTGTTTTATCGCAAACGATTGTATAAGAAATGTATGTAACTGTCTAATTGCATTTGAACACAGTTACATTTACATGCGCACTTACAATCAAGCTAAAGTGGTTTTTTGCATAGTCAAACTACAGTCCATCTAACATGACAAGTGTGCAATCGAATACATTAAATACACATCACGCTTCACCTCTTTTCAGAGCTCTTGAGTACAGAATGCAGGGCCAATTGTTGTGCAATCAACAATACATGCTAGGTGAAGCCAAGCTACAGTTGTGCTATCTAGCTCTGTTAGTCTGACTGTGCAAAAATATCTGTTTTTGATTAAGGATTTATAGCTTTAGTCCGACAGAAATCTAACTTTTAAAGCATATGTAAGCTTGAGACTGACTATGGTGGTCCGACTAACGCGACGGTAACACTTCACCTCAGACCCCAACCCGTAAGAGAGGAAATTAAGCTCTGTTGCTCACCCAGTGTCTGATGAAACTCACCCGACACCGGGGTCATGGGGGTGGGTGGCAGGCTGTTGATATTGAGCGCCCCCATCTGGTGGATCTGGGTGGTGGGAAAGGCCACGCTGGGCGCCAGGTAGCCTCCGTGACTGGCAGCCATGAGGGCCGCCTGCTGCTGCATCAGCTGCCAGATAGAGATAGAGAACAACAGAAAGCAGAGAGGGAGAAAGAGAGAGAGAAAAGTTACTAGAAGCACACAGGCTACGTGGGGGCATGATGGATAGGCAGTGCTTTGCAGAGTAGAGGAGAAAGTAGAGCGGAAAAAGAGAAAAATGTGTCAACCTATGTTTAGTGAAAGCGTCCATCTTCCCAGTCAGAGGGCTGTCACAAGCCCCCTCGAAACATTTCAATAGCTGTCGGTCTGGCTCATTCTAATGGAGGGATCGACGCACATATTATTGTAGTCCTTAAGGGAGCTGGGAGTTCGGAGCAGAAAAATTTAATTTATTCATTTTTTCCCTTTCAAACTTTAAGGTGATGCTTTCTTCATGGCCTTGACAGCGCAACTTCTTTTCCCTCCCCCGTTTTCCTTTACGATGTGAAAGCTATCAAGGCTGAATATATCATGGTTACATTGAAGCAGATCCAGCTTAGATCCAGACTAAATGACCATTAGATCCAGATCGTACCTCATGCATAAATGCTTGTTTACATGTATCGCACACGTTTTTCTAATGACGTCACTGTGCACTTGTAGACTTTTGCCAGACTATTCAGTTTGTTAGGAATGAAAATAGCTATTTAGGGATATGTAAATAAAAAACAATAACAAAAGATCATATATAAATTACTTGCAATAATACAAATTAAGTAAAAAATGTAGTTGACCACCTTTTTTCAAATCATTTTTCTTGTTAAATATACATATACGTCAGAAATACATCGCATTTCAGAGGTAAAATGGGTCGCGAATGCAGTTTCATAGGTCATATCCATTATTTTATTTATTTTTATATATATATATATATATATTTGTTTTTGCTCATTGGAAATGTGTTTGTGTATCTTGTGTTTTCTAATAATTAAATACAATAAAATAAAAAATTATTGTAGCTGGCCCGTCTAACTTTTCTTCTAATAACTTCACCGTGCAGCTGTAGACTTTTGTGAGAGCAGATGCGATATTTAACAGAGCAGATGCGATGTTCCTCTGGCTCAGTGGTAGAGCATTGCGTTAGCAGCGCAAAAGGTCGTGGGTTCAATTCCCAGGGAACACACATACTGGTAAAAAAAAAAAGAAATTATAGCCTGAATGCACTGTAAGTCGCTTTGGATAAAAGCATCTGCTAAATGCATAAATGTAAATGTAATTTGTTGGGAATTAAAGAACAATGCTTTAAAAAGTCATGGACGACATCAGACTATTCCCATCCAGTTAAACAATAATGCAACTAATCAAACAGCATTCCTGTACATCACAGCATACAGTCCCTATAGAGGAAATAAGGCCAAAAGTAATATGCTACTTCATACAATAATCATCCAGCTGCCACTCTTCATTTGAATGCAGAGGATGATATTGTTCATGTAGGCTTTGCTCTCCGCTGCTGTTTCATCTCTGGATAGTAGAAAGGCAATCATATTCTCTCATTGGCCTTGTCACTGAGCCTGAAAGATGCCGTCCACCCACAAAACAAATCTATAAACCTCGCCTGCATTACTATCTATAAACTCCTCCTTTCATTTGCATAATTCCATCAATAAACCACTGAGGATCATCTATTATCCTTCAGGTAAAATCCACAGTTTTGGGGAAACAATGAACATAAATAAGCTAAATGAATATAAATAAAATCTCAGCACAAATATGCTGAATAAATACAATGGGAACATTTAATTCAAAATTAATTGAGAGGTTTTTGCAACACTGCTTAATGTATTAATACTTTTTGCTTAATACGTTTTCAGAGAATCTACCTTTAACAAAAGTGTATTTTGTCACATTTTTCACCTATAGCTAAATTGTTACTTGGGTGAGTTTGCAAGAATTTGGCAAACTTAAAAATGGGTCACGGACCACTGGTTTAATGCATTTGTCAACCTTCAGGCAAGGGTGGGACGAGACAGTCTAGTCTCTCTCCGACATGTAATAGCCATGCCACAGTAATCAGACGCTTTTGTGCCCATCTCTCTTCCTTCGTGCTGAATGGAGCGTCAGAGTTAAGCTGGCTGGCTCTCGCCGGGTGACAGTTTGCTAATGCCCTTTAAAAGCCAGAGGGACAGGCTTTGGGCAGAGCACAGTGCGGTGAGTTGAAGACTTCCATATTGTAATTTCCCTCCCATGAACGGCTCGGATAATGTCGCCTTTCATGGCTGCCACCAGATTGCCTCAGATAACGATGTGGCATTCAGTTCTGCTCTTTAGGAATTAAAACAGAAAATTGGAGGCCCAAGCATGTAATTATGTTGGGGAGAAGTGAGCAACATCAATTTGTTCTTGGAGGAGGTGGAGGGGAGAGAAGGAAGGAAAAAAAGAATAGAAAAACAAGGTCCTTTGGCTGTCGGCGGAAAACGAGACTATTAAAAAAAAAAAAAAAAAAAAACTCTTGTGTATCTCTGTTATTCTTATTCAAAGACATAGTTCAGCCAAAAATTTGGATTTGAAACCACAAATGTGTAAGTAAATAATGTTTAAAATACAGTAAATAATATTTACTCACAAGTGTGATTCCAAACCCAAATCGCTTGTATAGAATATAAAAGGAGAAATTTAGAGGAATGTCCAAGCCGCTCTTTTCAAAACAAATAAAAGTGAATGGTGACCAAGATTTTGTTTTAATTTACTTTTTTTTTTTTTACTCAGCATACAGGTTTGGAATGATGTGAGAGTGAAATAATAATTATAAATAATTACAAAATTACAAATAATTACAACAATTAAACTGGGTGAACTATCCCTGAACATTTCTAAACCAAAACTTTACCCAGCATCTTGAATAGACAGGAAGCATTCAAGCACAGGCAAAAGGGACCAAATTGCCTTCAGTGAAGTCTTCATCACCGAGGTCTTAACCTTTTCTTCCTTCAAAATGGGAAAAAAAAAACAGAAGCGGCCATGGGAAGAAGTTGCCTGGACGACGGCATTCATTTAGTGTCAGGCATGTGGGTTTTTTTATGGCTTGCCTATGGCATAAGTCTCCCTCGGTGCCACCAGGCAATCACCTCTTTATCACTTGGCAATTATCTACCCAGAGCTGCTCTGTGTCTCTGCCCACCTCTGCCTGCACCACACATGACCCCTTACAGTCGGTCTGGCCCTGCTGCAGCGCAGGGAGAATGGCAGGATGACTGGAGAGATATTTATAGAGAGACGAGAAATGGAGTGAGCTGAATGCGAGGACCCCGTTATTAAGGTCCCTGGCCCTGTAAGATTGCCTGAAATGGCCTCGCTCATTTTTCTGCTGTTTGCTAAAGCACATCTTCAAGACTAAATATGGTTATGGTGCAAACATAGTTTTGGTTCTACCAGAACTTGTTTTAGGTCCTAAACATATGCCATAAGTATGTAAGCCCAGATATTAATGCTTGGGACTAATTAACATTCTTCCTTAAGTAGTATTTTGTCTTGTTTTTTGTCTAAATTTAAGAAGCAAAAATCTTATTTGTAATGTTGGTACCTTTTTTAAGATGATATATTTCTACTGGGAAAAAAACACAAACATTGCAGTATGGAGGCAATAAATCTCAGTAAACAAGGAAGTGGCAGAGTTACCTCCTATAAAACCAGATTTACTTTTATCCAGGAGCTAACTATAATCATGTCAACTGTTTAACTAATTAAAAATGACCTCACTCAGGATTTACTTCAAACTAGGGATAGTAAGATTCACCGATTTTCATCAGTGCATTGCCATAAAAGTTAACGATGCGATGCATCGATTTAAAGTGTGCATCGGATACAAGTTGACATTTGTATCGTGATGCATCGTTTCTAACATATTTGCATCGGTAAAAACCTATTTATTTATATATAATTATTAGCAGATGTGCTATACTTTTATTATTTAGAAAGTGACCAATAGTTTCTCATGCATGTTCTCTCATCGCCATTGCTGCTACATAAATATGACATATCACAACAGTACGTCAGAAGGCACTTAAGTTAATTTATGTTTATATTTGCTGTCTGTCTGAACCATAGCATAATTTTTTTCCCATTGCATTATATTGCATTGAATTGCATTGTGTTAAATCGAATAGAAATCGTATTGCATCGTATTCGTTTCAGCTTCATATTTATATTTTATGTTTCGTGACGTTGGCTATACATTTCTATCGCATGGGCCTCAGTTATGTAAATGCACATTCCTACTACAATCTGTTGCTCTACTATGAAAATACTTGACCTAAATAAGAAAAAAAGTATGAAGACAGCAACGTGCACTCTAGCCCCCCCTGTGGCAATGCTGAGAATGTAACATGCATTTGCATTACCCTAAAAATTATGTTTCACAATGCAACCAAAATCAAACTTGCATAGCTATAAGCATTTGCACTCACATATTTCTTTGCCATATATTTGCTTAAAGAGGGTGGTTTATACGTACAGTATATATAGTAGTCATATTTCTGTAAAGTATCCATTTATGACTAGAAAGACATTTTGAGTAAAACATACAACATTCTACTGAAGAGCGAAGGGTGAGATTGTATACTTCTCTATAATACATCAATCATGTTGCCTATTTCTAGATCCTCCATAAGAAGCACTGCTTTCAAACAATTCATAAAAACTATAAAAAAAGATGCATAAAAACCCTTCGAATAGCCAACACTGGTATATTTCTCAACAACAGGGGGCAATGTAGGTCAATAGCAGAACATGTGCCCCCTCCTCAGCGCCCTCCTCCCAAAAATACCCAGACAAACATTCCCCTCATTAATGTTGGCTTCAGAACATTCTGAAGAGCTTTCAAGCAATTTGTGCGTCATATTAATCTAATGCACCGTCTCTGGTGATTGGCATCAAGTAAAAGAGATCTTTCTGGCTTTCCATCAACATCCGCGCTTTTATTCATCTTCCAAAAAAAAGAGAGAGAGAGAGAGAGAGAAAAAAAAAGTCGAAAAGATGGCTCATCTCAGAAAAAGGAAAAAGATCAAACATGAGGCAGCGGGAGAAAAACACAGATAAAAGATGTTCGGCTTGTATTGACAAGAGCGTCTGAAAGAAAATTAATGTTTCTCGCTTTCATCGCGTGTTTATGTCACACCCCTCCATTCCACTCCAGAGATGAGGACGGGGCCGCATCTGATATTTCCAACATCTTCATGTACTACTGAATGATAAGCTGTTTGTCAGATTTAGGAGTCAGATGTACCTTTTTAAAAAAATGCATATGTCTTTTGGCACGATGTTGTCAGCACTATTACCCCTCCAATTTGCGCTCAGATGCCCCCCTCCTCTGCTCTGACTAAAATCCAATTTACTGGCTGTCAGCTCAACCCAGTAATCCTCTGCACAGCTGTGTTTGTGGAAAGAGCCTCTTAATTTGCTCGTCCTCCACATTTCTAAACGTACCATTGCCATATCTGAAGCTAAATGTTAGCTTATGCAGTTTGTTGCCTGTTTATGAAGGTGCAATGAATGCCTGTTTGAGACCGTTTCAGGTTCTGCTCAGGTGAGGAAATAAGTGAACAGAAGAGCGTAGAAAATGCTAGTGGAGCTAACTTGCTATGCTAGTTCATTGCTAAGTGGTAGCTATGCTGTTCTGGGTGTTTGCTGGATGGTTAGCCCAAGTTGTCTATGATATTTTTGTCTTTTTTTGCAAACCAGCTGAGCACAAATCCCGCCCCACAGGTGAAAAGACTTGATTTAATTTAGAGTTTAAATATCATAGATGGATCCAGTCATGACAAACAGTAATGCTAACTACAGTATCTGCCAATGTTATACTAACATAACGGTTGTGTGTTAGGGTTGCGGTTTAGCATTTATTTCAGTACTGGCAATGTGCACTTTGATTGACATGACCAATAATACCTTTATAATCAGCTGGGAGGAGGGGTTTGCACTTAAATAGTTTCAGAAGAAAAAATTGCATGATACAGTTGCTTTCATAAATGCACCGTATATTTAGCTGCCAGATGAAAATGATAAAGCAATTGCTTTGAAAAGTCAAATCCAACTTCTACTGAACAAGCTGCGTAATTTGAGGTAGGTTATCATTTGTTAAATTACATGCTAGCATTTAGCACTCAGCATTAGTCATTTGTTGAGTAAATTTATATAACCTAGCAGAAAATTGTGTATTGGGGGAAAGGTACTCAGAGAATCTTTAAAAACCCCAATCAGTACTTTTATTTTTCTGGTTATGTAGACCGGGGGTTCCCAAAGTAGGGGTCGCGAAACCATGAGGAGGGGTTGCAAGATGATTTCCAGAAATCAAATAAAAAGAATTTTAAAAATCATATTTTACCCATAAATTATATATTATGGGTAAAATATGATTTTTTTGGCAGTGGAGTGGGGTATGAGTGGTTATGAACGAACAAACGAAACGCATTTGTCCGTGTTTGTCTTGAATCGCTCTCGCGTAAAGCACTTGAGAAAATAATATTGTTGTTGTTAGACTGTTGTGTTCCTTTGTGTTGTCATATGCTATTAAGTGCATGTGCGCCGTTGTGCAAAACATTTGTATAACCTACTTTAACCACCTCAGAGGAAAGTGGGGTCCCGAGGTACTGCCACTGTTATTTTGGGGGTCGTGGGCTCAAAAGTTTGGGAACCCCTGATGTAGATGATGTCATCCCTAACTTAAAGTGACACCTAGTGGTGTAGAAGCATTACATAAAAATCAAAAGTTGCAACTGTAAAAATTTATTTTTCAGTGTTTTAACTGAAAGTATTACAAATTTTACTATTAAATATTTTCTGTAATTGAATTTTATTAAAGGGGGAATAAAATCTAAATATTAAGATGAAAATGTAAAAAAAAAAAAAAAAAGTGACTAAAAATAAGTTTATGTTGAAGTACTACAATTGCTGAAAATTAAAGCTAGAAATAAAAATAAACTAATAAAAATGTCAAAATCACTAAAACAATTAATTAAAATTAAATCTGTCCTGATTAAATTATTAAAATCAAAGCTAATTCTAAATAGTAATAAATACTCTAATAGTACACAATAATATACTGCTACTCACAGGCATGATTAATTTATTCCACAATCAATAGTGTTCAATAATAATCAAATTTAGGGTTGGATTAATATGGCAGCACTCCTGAGGTGACACATTAGGCTACTAATATGACTGGAATCATCATCACATGTGATGCACCGATAACAATAAAAAAAAAAAGTTCAATTATTTATTTTTTCACATGTAAAACTCATAAATGAGATAAAAAATAAATAAATAATGAGTGCCCCTTTAAATATGCTTCTGTGTATCTGGTTTAAAATAGCAATACCCTTGATTAGTTTAATCAAAAACAGCAAGCAAAAAAGATACCTAATAAAAAGCCGCAAACTTTGCCACAAGCTGCATGCGATATCATAAAGCAGTTGGTTTCAGCACATGTGGGTTGTGGCTTTGGCTGGAACAGAGAATTATAGAGACAGTGTCATTGCCACCATGTGGCACACTGCACCATCTCTGACACGAGAGATAAAAGTCACTGCCAACCTGTGGGATCCACAGCAACCACCCTGCCTGCCTTCCCGCACGCCGCTCTCGGACCATTTGCATTTCCTGCGGACGCTCCGCATCTCATGAATGCCAATGAGGGCATATTTTTCCCGCGTACTGGCCCGGCAGTTACTGTGAGATTGTCCGTACGCACATCTTCCGCTGACCCACGCATGTCTGTGATATGAAAATGAGTGTGAATGATAAGCCCCCGGGGGCCGGATCGACTCCAACAATTAATCCTGCCATTTACGAGAAAAATTTGCCTATGCCGGAATACATGAATATATGTATATCTATCTACTCCATACTAATCAACAAACTAAAAAACTAAACAGAAACTAAATTATCTCTTACCAAAAATCCAAAAAAATGAACCAAGATGTCCCTCATGAATGAATATTAGGTACTGACTCAACCTCTCGACTGCCTTTCAACCTCCACCGTTCCGAAGCAACCGATGCGAGCTATAAATAACCAGATGAAGATTTTCCTATGGAATATTCTGAGTCACTCTGGGAACGTGAGCGAGGATGTGTGGGCATGCAGGGATGGGGAGGGTATGTGGGCGGCAATGAGATCATCAAAACGTGTCGGGCCAAGAGTCGCCCAAGTGCCCCAGAGAGGAGGAAGGGTACTCACGGCGTGCGCGTAGGTGCTGTAGGTGCTGAAGGGCAGGGCGATAGCAGGGTTGAAGATGCCAAACTGGCCCACCATCTGCTGCATGCGGCGGACGGTGCGCTCCTTGTCCGTGTCGGCAAACTTGACCACCAGGCTGGACGACGCGCCCTGAGGGAGGAGAGAATCGGAGCCAGTCTGAGGAGAGAGGGCAGGCTGCGTTTAACCTCCCGCTTTGCAAGCGAGACCGTCAACCACCACAGGAAACACAACTCAACATGTACATGATTTAAGATATGGTCACCTTAGTGATATTTCAGGGGAAAAATAAAAAAAAGAAAGAAAAATTGTGGTAAATGTGACCACACCATTACAGTGATTCTATATAATTCAATTACATTTTAGAGCATGTTAACATGTTAAGAAATATTATTGAATAAATTTAAAGAAATAGTTCACTGAAAAAAAAGTCAATTCTGTCATCATTTAAAGCCTGGAATGTTAACGATAACTATATAAATGTATAAAGCCGGTTGCACACCGGACGAGAAGCACAGCGTCACGTCGCATCACGCCACATCTTTACATTGTTTTGAATTGTTGCTAGGTGCTGCGAACAGATGGCGAATGGAGCCGCAAGAAAGAAAGTATGTCACTCAGTATTGGAATACATTGGGAGTGAATAAAATGATGACTGAATATTTATTTTGGGGTGCACTGTCCCTTTAAGAATGATCAAAACCTTAAGTTCTTATGTGAATTGCATATGTGAATCTACTATGACTTTTTCACATCAGCTTTGCACCAAACAGAAGGTGGCTGGATGCATTTAACAATTAAAATAGAAATTAAGATTTTTCCCCTAAAAAAACTTAGTACAACAACAACATCATGATTCTGAATTACTGTCTAACAAACTCTCAACATCAAACCTGCAGGCAAACAAACAAATACATCTACAAAACTATTAGAGGCATCAGTAGATTGACATGAGCCTTGGCATTTTGACTGTTACATAACAAAATCTATTTCAGATTTCACTTCTTGATAGGTTATGATATTGCACCCGAAATATCAAATGGATTAGATGAAGAACGTGGGTTTGAGATTGACAAGGCCACCAATGATCATGGTCTGACCTTGGATGTGTGGGTTTCTAAGTCTGGCTCACTCTTTCTCTCCCGTACCGTTGTAATGAAATGCGAGAGCCGTGCTCACATTCATTATGAATCTCTCAATGATTCGATGCTACACTTGACCTTTTTCAGCATACAACATCCCTGGTCCAGCACTATACCGTCCAAAAATAAAAAACAACAACAACAACAACAACAACAACAACAACAACAAAAAACTACGAAATCGATTTTGGCAAAAAGGACAAAATATGACTGTGATCTGATGGTTGAGAAAGGTTGTACATCAGCCAAGATAAGAGGCTAGTTGAAATTGACGTGAAAATGTCAATAAGCACCCACAATATGGGAGAATATCAGGTGTGGCCACAAATGTATTTGTGGTAAGGTCCTCAAATGGTGGGTTGTGTCCCAAAAATGGGTTGCAGGTCTATATCTAGGGAGGGGAAAAAACAATGTTCAATGGTAACCTAAAAAAGCAATTAAACATATAATTGTCCATAATTTGGTCAGAACATAATGTGCTTTGTGCAGTGACTTATGTACTTTTTTTCTTTTTTTTTTTTTACTTTTTTTATATCTTTAGTTTTAATTTGAATTTTATTTAAAGTTCTAGTAAGTTTATTGTGCTTTTGTCATTTAGATTAATTGTCAAATATATATATATATATATATATATATATATATATAGTACATAATAATTGTTAAATGCATACATACACGTTTATATACTGTGTGTGTATGTATGTATGTATATATATATATATATATATATATATACTCACACATAGCTGCATAACGTTCTACTGTATACTGTACTGATACATAATTTTCAAATACTTTTTGCTTTAAATCAAATGTTCTAGTTTAAATAAGTGGCTGATTAAAAATCTTTTTTTTTATCAAAGAACTTTTCAAAAAGCCTGTAGTGAATAAGAAAAAAAAAAAAACACTGGAAATCTGGAAACAAAGCTGCTGAAAAAATGGGTGGTAACTGTTGTTCTCTGTATTGTTGTCGGAATGCTTAGCAAGGGCCAAGTACAAAGCAATCAGTTTGCACATCCAAGCTCGACAACTCTGGCTCTAGGCATACGGCACTCACGTAGGCGTTTGAAGGGGTTGCCAGAAAAGCAACGAAAGACAGTCACTGGGGAAGAGAAATTTACATTTACATTTAGTCATTTTGCAGATGCTTTTATCCAAAGCGACTTACAATTGGGGATGAAGATTTGATTTTCGATTTCACTTTGTTTGAACCTGCATGCCCTTAGCCTTTTCAGAACTGTTTTATTGTATTGTTTCCTCAACTGCTTAGTTAGGATATCATTACCAGGGACACTATCAATGCATTCAGTCACTGCTCATTAGTTGTCTTGCACAACTAAACAAAATGGGACTTTTGCAGGTCAAGAATTGTACCACAAAATGCCCGAGTGTAAGACAGCACAAGGTTGCAATCTCTAAAAAAAGGCCTTATCTTGTATCCCTTCAGGTTTTTATCACCAAAGTAGTTAAATGATTTCTGGGTAAAACCTCAAAGGAGTTAGAGACATCTGTGGACTGGAATAAAAACATTTTGTGTTTAGAAAAGACTGCTGAGATATGTTAAAAGTTTGATGGTGGACCTGAAGCATCTTTTTTTCCACTGATTGAAGTGATAGTTCGGTCAAAAATTAGAATTTTGTTATCATTTCTCACCCACATGTCATTCCAAACCTGTATGACTTACTTTCTTCAGTGGAAGACAAATGATGATGTTTTGCACAGTGTCCAAGCTGCTCTTTTCCATACAGTGAAAGGGAATGGTTACAACAATTTTCTGTTAAAAACCATGTAAATTTCAGTCTATTCCTCACACAAACTTACTGTATGTCTAAAGAAGACTTCACTTAAAAAGGTGTAGAATTTACACTGAAACAAGAAATTGCTAGTAAATTTCACAAAAACAATTTTTTACAAAATGATTTTGGTCTATATAGCTAATTTTTCCCTTCATGACAACTGTGAGGGGGGTGAATTTTGTATTTTTTTATAACTCATCCGTTTAAATTATATTAAGCCTTAAAGTCCTGCATAACTAAGGGCGTGGCCACTTGAGTGACAGGTGGATTGCCGCTGCTGACACTGCCGTCGAGCTAGGTGGGCGTGGCTTCAGCAACCAACTCCCGCCTTTTTGCCCATTTTCGATTATCTGGGAGTGAGCACAATTTATAAATCGAGGGAGCGAAATAGTAAATCATGCACACGATTTAGCCTACTATTTTTTTCCTGCATGCCATGAGCAGGTCTCCGTAGAAACCTGTTTCTACCACAGAGAATAAAACTCAGAACTGCAAGATATAAACTCAGAATTGCGAATCTGGATTCTGAAAAAGTCAGAATTGTTGTCAAAAAAAAAAAAAAAAATTCTGAATCCTGAAGTTACATTATGCAATTCTGACATTTTTTTCCCCTCAGAACTGCGTGAAACAAAGTCTGAATTATTAGATAAAAAGTAGCAATTACTTTTTAAAATGTTTTTATTGGTGGCAAAAATGGACTTCCATACCATTCACTTTTATTGTATTAAGAGTTTTTGTGTTCCCTAGAACAAAGTAGGAGTAAATGATTAAAGAACATTCATTTTTGGGTTGAACTATACCTTTAACTTCTTGAACTCGTAGTTATTAAGTTGTATGCAGACTGTCGGCACAGGCTGGCATTTTAATCTTAACCTCAAATGCGATTATCTGCAGCGCTCAGAGTATTTATTGAAAACCCAGACGTTCTGCACACCACCTTGAGCTATTACGAAGGAGAACAAAATATTTACTGTGTGTTATGAAAGTTCTTGGGCAAAGCCAATAAAAGAAGAAATTCAATGTTCCTTTAGTCCTAAGTTTGGAGCTTTCAGAATTCTCCAAATGTGTTGATGGTATTTGTCCAATTCTTTCTTGACTGTTTGTTTGCTTCAGCTCAGAGACATCCGGCGAATATCAGGGCCGAGGGCTTGTTGGTCCAGCAAGATATAGGCTATGCGTTTGTAAGAGAAAGTGATAGAGAGAGGGAGGAAAAGGGAGAGAGAGAGAATGGTGGTTGATCTGTGAAGTAAAACTCTCATTAAATTTTAAGCCGCCAAGCACCTGGAGGAATTCCCATAGGTCCAGGACCCAGCGAAATGGATTCAGGAGAAAGAGTAAAACTGTGGGAATAAAAAGTGCAGCTGTTCTACAGAGGAAAACGAGGAGGAAAACGAGGCCCTGGAATCAAAGTGCGGGCTGCATCTTTACGAGAAGCTGCAACGCAGGGGGCATCCTTGGTGGTTTCCCGATTCTTGAGGTTTCTGTGTGAACGTGGACCATAAAGGCACTAACTAAGCCATATATCGGATGTACTGTAACTCTAACTATACACATCTGTCTCTGTGCATTAACTGTGAATAAGATAATAGAAACAGATAATCTTGCACAAAGAGCAGCCGAGTATGCTGCTGCTTCTTGTAGCTTAAAAAAAATGTTTACCAATTTCAGTGGTCTTTTTAATGTTCAATGACATTTAATCACTGCATTCATATATAATTCATTCAATATTACAGTATAATTGAGAGCTATCAATTTTAACATTTATTAGACTTTAAGAAAATAACTTCTAATTTAAGTGAACTTAAACCCATCTTCACATAAACCCATTCTAATAAATGTCATATTTACTTGTGCCCTTCAGCAGAAATGTTCAGTAATTGAAGCTATCAGTGTTTGAAGTTATCAAACACTTAATTCTAAATTAAATATAGTTGAATCCTTAAAGCTTAAAAAGTTATTGATTTCCTCGTTTTTCTTTTTTCTCTTTGACGAACAGACATTACAGCAGCTGGTTATTAGGTTGTTTTGGCTGCTATTTCTTGTGACGCAGATCTGACACGCATCATATTTTCTCTCAACTCTCTTTACCTTTTCAGGCCTTAAAATCTCTACTAATGAACTTGAATCGAGTGTGTTAGATGGGGGAGGCTCAGAACAGTTTTGAAAACCATTTCAGAGACATGTTCTTAAATGTGACTCATATGAAATATATTACATGCATGCACCGCTTTATGGCAGCTTTAATCGCCTTTTTGGTATCCTCATGACTTAACTGACCACGACATTGCATGCACATAGTTTATTTCACGCATTTATATGAAATGAAACATGTGCGCTGGTGCATTTGTGTGTAAATGGAAGAGCACAAACAGCAAGCCCATTACCGTTTCCGCAATTGTTTGACTCGCGCCTGCCGTTGAAGTGAAGTTGGAGCACGCGTCTGAAACCTCTCCCATTTGATGCAGTCATAAAGATGTTCTGCAACTAAATAAATTCACTTCTTGTCAAGAGAAAAAGTGACAGAAACAGCAGTTGTGAGAGGGGTGACCAACCCTAGCTCCGCCCCTGCGTTAATTGTGTTTTTTTTTAACGCATTAAATTGAAAAAAATAATTGCCTGCATTAACGGGCTATATTTTTTTTTTTATATATATATACACACACACACGCGCGCGCGCACACACACACACACACACATATACACACAGTTAATAACTGTAATGTGAAATCTCTATTATATTCCTATATTCTATACTATATATATATATATATATATATATATATATATATATATATGCATTTATATGCATTTATAATTTTTAAAGTATATAAAAATCTATACTGTATTTACTAGAGCTGTCAGTTTAACACGTTAACTTAATTATTTAGTTATGAAAAATAACCCGATTAAAATATATTAATGCAATTAATGCATTGGCTCCACCCCCATAACTCTCTGTACGTTATCTTACATTTCATACAGTTGACAAATATGATGCTGGGCAACAACTCCATAAATGCAGTTATGCCCTAAAGTTCAAGATATTGGGGCAAAAATGCTCTTGTATGAGTTTTTGTCTCATATTTATATCATATTATAAGCAATATCCCACTAGCAGTGAAAGCAATATCACATGAGTGCTGTTTATATGTCCGAATAATGACTGCAAATGTGATTTCATACACCAGTTCAGTAAATAAGAAGTTAATATTGTTTTATATTTTAAACACAATATTGTCTGTTTTTGTCAACAAAAATGTTACCTAAAGTCACAGCAGAACTGTTGCGTATCTCCGAGCAACACAGCAATGTTTAGTTTTTGAATGAATCCACGTTTTGAACGAATCGAGTGAACCAATTATTCAAAGGCCCATTCATAAAGTGGGGTGTACTTTAAAAGGTAATTCACCCAAATATGTCATCATTTACTTGTTGTTGTTGTTGTTTTTTTTTTTGGTGGAACATAAAAAAAAAGGTATTTTGGTAACAAAGCTGTTATGGTTACCAGGGACTTCCTTTGCATGAACAAAATTTTTGTTTCTTAAATTATGTGTAATAAATTTTATGCTGAATCAAATAAAATATTTCTTTCTAAAGCTACTGTTTGTACTTAATACTTTCTCATTTAACACAAAAATAGCTTTAAATAATATTTAGGGGAATTTTCATAGCAAAATATAACTTGCAATTAATTCGATTAATTAATCGACACATCGTGTATTTAATTAGATTCAAAATTTTAATTGATTGACAGCCCTAATATTTACACATTCATATTTATAACTACATATGCAAATGTACATGCATATATTCTGATTTAACAACTAAAGAGAAATACAGAGTGAAAATAATTAACTCATTAAAATCAGGTATTCCAAGAAATAACTATAAATGTAAGTTTTATATTGCTAATATTTCAGTTATGACATTTTTATTTTTATAAATATGAAGAATTGTATTTATTTATTATTTACTTAAAATGTGTATCATTATAGCTATAAATCTGAATATTTAAATGTAAATAAGAATATGCAGTTATTAACTTGAATATTTAAAATATAAATATGTATAAACAGTAACAGATCTAAATATATAATCTAAAAATATACTAGTAAACTATAGAATATATAGTTCTAAATCCAAATATATAATAATAATTCTTGTAATATATTCAGATATATTCTTAGGGCTACTAACAGCTTGTGCCAGTGTAAACAGCCTTTTAGCGTTAATAATAGTAGTCCATTAGGATTTACTAAATAGTGTATATATTCCAAAAATAACTATACTCAAGCAGCTAATATTTCAAATAAGACAGCTTTATTTGAAAATAAATAGATATTATATAAAAGAGTTACAAAAATGCATGTAACCCGCTAGAATCATGTTTGAGCTCAGGTTGTGCGAACCCAAACATTACGGTCTGACCACGTCTGCAATTTTGGGCCAGTATTTCTCCCGTAGTTGTTGCTCAGATATCCACACAGTCATGAGGAAATGAAAATCCAGCTGAACGCATTGCCATTCAACCATAGACAGTTACAATCGGTCGGCAGCGCAAACTCTCCTAAACAAGGAGATTGTAATATCAGATAGCAGCGGCAGTTTCATTTTCCACTATCAATCCAAATATTATAAATCCCTGTCGAAAAAAACCGAAACGGAGTAAATCCAAAGCGGAGGGGCTAGAGTTCCTTGACCCCTCCCAACCTTCGCCGGGTGTGATTTCGTCCCTGGTCTTCCGTAGTACAAGGCCTTCCTGAAATCTGTCAATTTGCTTTACCGCACAACAGTGTAAATTTTTAATTGCCCCACGTCCGAATCAAGGGGTGGTGGGAGGCACAGGGGGCGGCTGTGCAAGGAATAAAGCACGTCAAAACCCTTCCTCAAACCTACACACTCTGACCTGATGTGTGTATGTATATTCTCTTCGTATTTATGCATCGTTCAGTAAGGAAACATGCAAACACATTCAGCACGAGCCATGAGCCGGGGGGATTTGAGCCAAATATAAGATTGGACAGACTATAAGTGTCAAGTAGTTCTGCAATAAGGACAGTTTCTTGCTGCCCACGAGCACATCATTAGCAGACTGCTTTATGCATGCATATTCAAAAAGAACTAGCACTCGTTTCTTCACTGAACTCCTTAGTGTAATAACTATAAGCTGCATTTGGTTCTTTGAGGGCAAACTGAGGTTGTGAGAGGCTTCTTGGTGTATTTATGCAACCCAGTAAAGAAGCAAATGATAATCTTTCACACGTTTGTGAGTTTGGTCATTATCTGCCACAATTGCGAAAGGCAACTAAACATTTTGTCAGGTTTTTTTTTTTTTTTTTTTGGTTTCTATTTCTATACACTGAAATCTCACTTGTCCAAATAATTTCAAATGGCTGTATATAAAATATCAAGTTCATTTAGCTGTGATTTTTGTTATTTAACACAGCATTTTGCGTTCAAAAAAAAAAAAAATTAGAGATCACTTTTTTTTCTTAACATTAAAACATCAAGTGATGCTATTTTTTGCCATGTTATTCAAGTTTTTAATTTCTATTTGTTGCATTACGCACCAATTTCCCACCCACACTATAATTGCATTTGTCGAAAATACACTTTGATTTATATTTGACTAAAACAAGTTTGAGTGTATATAAAGCATCAAATAAATTCTGATTGGATGGGTTTTTATTTTGCACAGTATTTCACTTTCATTGGGTACAAAAAAGTTACATTTGCTTTTGTTAACTTTTCCTAACCAGGCAGAACATAAAGTGACAAGAGATAAAAGGTATTTCTGCCAGGACCACTATCGTCAAAGATGACTGACAATTAGCATACAGTTTGGATTTGCGGTATGGTTCTGGGTAAGAACTCCCTGCATAAACAGAACTAAACCAACAAAAATGTATTGCAGACATTGTTAAAGTTCAATAATTGTATTTACACATTTTAGAATTAGTCTGATTCAAAGGAGAATTAGAAGGCTGAATCCTGACTGACAGAGGAGGAGCTGGGGATGGAGGAGGGTAATTAGCTATTGAGCAATGCGAAAAATGTTGATGATACTGAGGGACCTTATTTATAAATGCTTAGATAAGTGTCGTATTCCTATCCACTTGTTAAGTCTGACATCACGTGTCACCGCTTCGTGTCCAAACGCTCTGATACCACTAGAAAACAACAAAAGGTGCTAATATACACTCACAATGTGATATAATACTACCGAAAAAAGTATAATCCTAACCTTTAACTCCATACCAAAATCCCAGATAGACAGACAATGAAAATATAAATATAAATAAATAAATATAAAAATTATTTGTGTTTGGAACGCTGTAAGCATGGAGACTGTGGTGTACACCGTAAGTTTGAAAACGTTTAGCTTAATGTTTAATATGAATAAACAGTGCTCATAAAAGGCTGCTGAGGTAGTATCCTCAAGTGAAGCGAGTTGAGGCTTGGACCCGCAAACAGTGGTTCTTACGTCACCACTTAACAACCGAATAGGTAGATGAGGGTCAGCTAAGAGTCAGCTGATGCGTGCTTGACTAATGTGACCTGCCAGAACTAACGCTACACTTGATTTTTTCCATTTTAATTAAAGTTTTGTTGTTTTATGCTGCATTGTTATGAAAATTCTTTTCAAATATACTTGTCAAGTCACACCTATTTCTGCTGCAATTTCTATTTCAGTCACTTTAAGCAACATAGCCCCGCCCACAGTGAAATCTCATTTAGTCTAAAGTCTTGTTTTTCATAAATACAAATAAACGATTGATTGTCTTTTTGGACACACAAATTACTCGATGCTGTAAATTTGTTATATCATACCTATTTCTGACGCAATTTCTTTTCCAATCACCTTGTGCAGTGTAGCCCCAGTGTTCTGATTGGTTGTCATTTTGTTCGGTATTGTACTCTAGTCCAGACAAACAAATTACTTGTCGCATCACATCTATTCATGTTGCGTTTTCTGTTCCAATCACTTCACGCAATGTTTGTCTTGAATGAAAAATCAAATATGTTCTGACTGGTTGCCATTTTGTCACTTCGCAGAACATTTTACTTCGGCAGAAAAATAAGTGTATTACTTATAAAAAATATACTTGTCAAATCGTCTGGTGCTAGTGTTACTTTAATAACTGCAAGCTGCTGGTGGACCGAGGGCGTGAGAGGCTGGTGGGTGTTCGGTAAGTTCACCATCGCTTCTTTTGAAGAGTTTGCAGATGGATGAGTGCTTCATCAAGCCCTGCCTTGAGAAGAACTCCATTATCTCAGCTAAACATCTCACTTTGGCACCTGGGAGCCACGCGAGTCGTGACCCCTCCCTCTACAACTTCAGACTCAAGAGAATGGAGGCCGGTAAGGTTTTCCATAATCAATTTACCTTCCGAGATGACTATAAACCTTTTCTATCCCTCCCCCATGAGCTCCCTCCACTCTTCCCCGGTCTCTCCACCTCTCTCTTTCTACTTTTCTATCTCGCGTTCCTTCTCGCTCTCTCTCTCTTTTTCTCTCCTCCACTCCCACCTCAGTACATGCCAATGAATAATTCACCAGTCAATGTGGTGAAAGGTGAGGTAAACAAGTCTATTGCCTAATGTCCCGGGAGAATGTCGGAAAGGAGAGAGGGGAGAGAGAGGAAAGGATGTCTGAGCGCGTGTGTGAGGTGAAGATTTTAGGACTGTGGTTTACATTTCAATATCCCTTAATCATTCTCACCTACGCATACCCTAAACTTAAAAAAAAAATCAACCAAAAAAACATATATTTCTCTTGTGCAGCTTCTCTGTGCATTTCTATCTCTTAAAGTGACAGTCCACCTAAACACTGCATTTTATGTGCATTTTTTTAAAAAATAAAAGACTAGAACATCTTCAAAACATCTCATTTTGTGTTCCAAAGTCATAACAGGTTTGGGATCACACTGTGGTGAATTAAAAAAAAAAAAAAAAAAAAAGACTTTTGAGATCGATGCATAAAAAAAAAAAAGGCATAAGCTAAAATGCATTTTTACAGTTCATACTGTAGCTTGTCTGTATCCAGCCGGATTCTTTTAGCAAATACAACAGCAGCGTGTGAGCTACTTCTGATGCGTGTGTGACTGAATAGCTGTGTGATTCAGACAAACTGTGCTGAATAGCCAGTTTTTTTATGGCTCAGCGTCCAGTCCTCAAGATTGAAACGGCCGGACAAAGGCCACGTGCTGATATGCTGGCAATGCAGCTATTCAACAAAACAATATGGCCAAATATGCAGTTCATAAGTTGAAGTGACTGATTTGTTCTTATTTGTTTGGAATTGATTTGATTGCCTTTTTAAATACTAAAAACACACACACAAAAAAAATTAAAGAAAAAAAACCAACTAAACAAAAAAACATAAAAATATTAAAAACCTTTGCCCATCACCAAAACAAGTTCATCAACCAACAAACAAACAAACTAACAATCATTATTCAACCTCATAACACAAACTCATACACACTCACACAAAATCTAACCTCATAACTGCTAATACTAGGGATGTAATGATTAATCGCGAGCCGGTTGAAAATCGATTCAAATATGTGACGATTCAAATCCGTTGTGATGCTAAACAAATCACGATTCATTTAGGGGTAGGAGTTTATATGAATCCATGTCTGAGGGGAACTTACTGTCTTTAGAAAAGTTTAGATGGTATTTATTATTTTCATCTTGCCTCTGTATAATGCATATTAAAGTTCATAAGTGCAGCGCTGCTTTGTTTACAGAGGAAACCAAGGAAACGCTTTAAGTGCAACCTGCTGGCAGAGAGTGAATCGGCATCTCCTTCAGCTCATCTGCTGTTTCTGTTTCATGCAGATATTTTTTATGCATAATTTCACAAAACTGAAGTCAAACCATTCTGTTTTTGCTTCAAATTTCTAAATTATACAATCTAATTTAGATTAAAAACTTATCATGTTGCATGTATGCAGCATCTTTGTTTGGATCATGATTAAAATGCAGTGTTTGCCTCTAATTTTAAATGGAAAGAGCACAGACAAAGACTTATTTTGTTTTTATGAAGAGTTTTTTTTTATTTGTGTTATTTATTTATTGGATTTGGGGCTTGTTTTAAAATGTCAATTAGTTTTGTTATTACATTTACATCATATTAAATTTTGTCATTTAACAGACACTTTTATCCAAAGTGACTTACAAATGAGGACAAGAGAAGCAATCAAAACAAAGCAAAATATCAATAACACAAACATGTGCTATATTAGTTTATTATTATAGTGTTATATTTCAATTTCACAAAGAAACGTGCAGCATTTTGTCCAGGCAATATTAAAAGCACACATTTAATTTAATAAATAAATCGTGAATCGAATCAAATCGTGAAATCAAAATCGTGAATTGAATCGTGAGTTGAGTGAATCGTTACATCCCTAGCTAATTCTACAAAAACATTGTTGGTCACACCACATGACTTGACTTGGTGGACAAATGTGTGTGTGTGTGTGTGTGTATATATATATATATATATAAAATTGCATCCCTGCAATTTCACTGATAATGGTTTGTTACGCTTTTTTAAGGAATAGTTCACCCAAAAATTATAATTTTGTCATCATTTACTCACCCTCATGTCGTTCCAAACCTGTATTAGTGTCTTTATTATGCAGAACATAAAACAAGATATTCTGAAGAATTTTGAAGAAACAAACAGTTGATGGTCCCCATTGACTTCCATACTAGAGTAAGAAATACTATGGAAGTCAATGGGGACCATCAACTGTTTGATTTACCAGCATTCCTTCTTATGTTCAACATAAGAAAGAAACTTTACCGGTTTGGAATGACATGAGGGTAAGTAAATGATGACAACATTTTGGGTGAATTATTTCTTAAAAATCTCATGTGGTGTAAATGTCAAGTCAATAAATAGAAGCTTTAAAATTAAACTTTTTAATTTGAAGTTTTTTTTTTTCAAAACCACGTGAAACCTAAAGAATACAACAAATACATTTCTAAAAAGTAAAAAAAAGACCCCAAAATGAACATAATAAAAATACGAATAATATACAATTTAAAGTTATAAGAAAGTCATTGCAACCTTTGATTGCAGGGGGAACATCAAAGTAGAAAGAAAGTACAAAGAAAAGGTGCAACACTGAAAATAAGAGGTTGTGTGTGTGTGTGTGTGTGTGTGTCTGTGTCTGTGTGTGTGTGTGTGTGTGTGTGTTTGTGTTATAGAGGAGTGTGTACTCACTGGCATGGTTTGACTGCCATGCAGGGCACTGATTGCAGACTGTGCTTCAGCGTGTGTGGAGAACTTTACAAAGGCGCAGCCTGAAAGAAAAAAGACACACATACAAAGGCACACAAACGATTTAACCACAGTGTAGAGAAGCACATTAAAACACTGGAGAGGCAGAAAGCTCTCCAACAGTAAGCAAGCAGCTCCTCTAGAGACTGTACTGATGTGAAAAGCGTGCTATTTACTGCCACATGCCCATCTACGCAAACAAAACACAAAATACAGGATAATTGATATCTATTTAAACACTGCCACAGATATTCATCACAAGAATTCAAACCCATTTGAGATTCAAGAGCAGTCGTGTTGCAAGCCGTTGAAGAAGCTGTCAAAATATTAAGGATAGGTCTTAATGTGCCTTATACAAGCGTAACATGTTTTATTCAGTTTTATTAAAGAATTAAGCTCTATTTTTGTCAGAAACAGGGTTTGAAATAAACACATTAGGAGCTAAATGAAATGTAGTTTTTTCTTTTTTTTTCATTGTACAGGGAATGTTTTGACATCTATCTTTTTCTTCTCTTCTATAAGACAGGATATATTCAGAGATCCACCCCCTAAGTAGCAGAAATAATCCTACAGCAATTTTCGTAACACTGGCAAGGGGAAAACTTGCACTCCCACAGTGCTTTTCCGAATGCCAGGCTGTATTAGCGTCTTACAGTGTCCCTAAAGCCTCGGTGGGCAAGCAATGAAGTCTATAAAAAGTTTAATGCCCAAATATGTGCTTTTTCTCCGTCTCTTATGAGTCTTTAATGTTGAATGGCAACTACTCAGAACAAACTGTTGGTTCTTGGACAGTATAAAATGTTAATATAACATTTTAACATTGTATTTAAGAATACACAAAAAATGTGTATTTATCTGCCAGAAATGACTGTGAAAAGTAAATAATATATCATATTGTTTAATGTTTTAAAAGAAGTCTCATGCTCACCAAGGCTGCATTTAGTTGATAAAAAAAATAATAGTACAATTTTAAAGGGGTCATATGATGCGAATGAAGAACAGCATTTTCATTTAAAAAATAAATCTTGTATGTGTAAAATTATCAATAAAAATATAATTATAGATTGACCAATTTAATGTATCCTTGCTAAAAATATTATTATTATTATATTATTATTATTATTATTATTATTTAATCAAAACTAAACCAAAATCATTCCTAAAAAATCTTGTGACAACAAATATTCCACCAAAGAATAATAAAAAAGCAAAAAAGTGTAGCATTGGTGAGCAGATTTTTGTGATAAGATATTTTGGATGCGATTAATCGATTTGACAGCACTAGACACAATATGACCAGAAGTGTTTATAAGAAAGCAAAAAGCCTAATTTTATGTTGACTGCTAATACAGCACCATACCATAAAAAGTGACATAACCTCACCTTTACTATTTCCATCCGGACCTCTTAGCACAGTGCACTCCTCGATGACTCCATAGGGCTCGAAAAGACGGTACACGTCCTCCTCCGTCTGCTGTTTGTTTAGCATCCCGACGAACAGCTTCCTGTCTTCTGAAGCAAAGAAAAACAGAGCGAATGGAATGACTGGCGTAACCTCTCACCTACCAATTACCCACATACATTACTATTGTAAGCACAGCCCAAATACTACTCAGACTTTTGGTCCTTGGCCAGCATGGGCAAAAAGGGACTGCTTTTGCTTGGCCCATTTAGCATGTGGAATGGAGTCGCAGCAGTAATTGTTCCCCGTGCCAAGTCTGTTCATTTTAATTTGGGGGATAATTGGGTTCAACCCCATGTTGGAAATGGTGGGTAGGCCTGAGGTGATAGCACTAAGCTGTCGTGCTTAGAGGCCTGGTTTAATAGGAAGAAGCAGACTGCAAAGAGACGACACTTTCTACAAAACTCTGGAAGGTGTAGATAGACCGAGAGCGCAGCTCCAGTGACCTGGAGTTTTTTTTTTATATATAACTAAATCATGCAAATTAAAAACTTCAGAATACATACAGGAATAAAACTGTAAAAACTCATGTAGCCTCATCAGATTGAGCTCCAGCAGTGTGATTCAACTAAACCTCCAACTTTATCATTGCATTGATCTTTTTGAATATATGTCAATGGGATGGATGTGTCTACTGAGTCTCCCTCAGTCCTCGGATGCCGCGATGACTCCGACCCGCTCGTATTGATATTCCTTGATTCGCTCTGGAACATGGCCGGCTCTGTGTCTCGCCACAATCGTGACGCGCTCTAAAATAATCACGAGTGTCAGCACGTTGTCTGGGCCCCGTGCGCTCTTTATCATTTGTGGCAGGATCAGAGGGTATGTATCAAAACAGAGGCGATGCATTGTGACATCTGTCACGTTACATCGGAGAGCATTTATCTGCAAAAAAAAAGAAAGCCCTGAACTGGAAAATAAAAGGGCAGGATGGGCCTTTCGACAAAGCCTAAAGGGAAATCTTGCGATCTGGAGGTGGGCTGGTAATGTTCCTGGATGAATTCACATAGATGTGGCCTTGAGGTCTCGCCGTGCTTCTTGTGATGTCTCAGCTCAGGGAAATGGGTGATTGGACTCTGTCCGGGCTGGATTAATGTACGAAGGTGACCTGTATGAATTTAATACCGCGTGTGCTTCACCTCAATATTTATGCCACAAGCGCTGCTGTGTAGCATGCTTTAAAATACACCCTTGCGGCTATCCCGACGGCTGACAGCTGAATGGAATATTACCTATGGGTGGAAAGAGTGTAACAGTAACACACACTGTAAATCAGAATATAGCATGGGGACGATGGAGGGGATACAACTTTAAAGTCCATTTAAAAATTTTAATTCTCATGTTTGTTTGTTTTTTTTGTTTTTTTTTTTGTAGAAAACAAAGACGATCTTTGTGAGACTGTACAGAGTAACTGGAAACAGACACGTTACTGACATTACACATTTAGAGAAAGGAAAACCGTCCACACATTTCTTTCTAAAACGCACACAATCCGTTTAGAAAATATTGGAATACAATACAGACTGCATTACATTATACTTCATATAAAGGAACATATGAAATACAACATTCAACTTTTTCTGTTTACTCAGACGACAAAAGCTCATGAGAATCGACTGCAGTCAATAATGCAGTTGCAGTCCATAAATAAGCAAGCAAAGTGAGTTTATCGACAGCATGACCTCAACAGATTCATTAAAAGGCATCGGACTAGAACACATGCTGCACAGTATCTTATTTATTTGAAATATAATGTGCTCTTTGATAGACTGTTCAATCACTACAGTGCCATTAAGGTGCTTCTCATCGCACGTTTAATTGATTAGCGCTCTTGATATTTGCATACTTTACTCCCCCATGTCCTTCACACCGGGTCCGGCCCCACCAGCTGTGATGCTGCCTCAAAAAATGACTCCTGTCAAGCTTCATCAACTTCAGCGGCTGGAAAGAGTTTTGTTTAATACATCACAAATTAAGCCGCACAACGACAAGCGGAAAACAAGATTGCTAGCTCCACGTCTAAGGAAATTTATGCCCTTGTGATATGACTGAGAGCAAATTCTTATTTGTTTAATATCATGACTGATATTTGTTATCTTTATTATAGGAGAGACGCCGCTAGACTGCAGAGTCGAAGCTATTAGGCCTTGACTATAGCCGGGTGTTTATTTGTAATTATTACACGGCTCTGTGGAATACTTGATTCTGATTGTTCAATATAGACACTAATAATCCTGAAAACCCTAGTATATTCCATCTACAAAGGCCCAAAATTTAACAGGACACTCGAGGTACACCTAAACTACAAAAATAATTAGCATATTTCACAACAATGAATTATATAGATATTGATCTTTCTGAATAAAAGATATGAATGCTACACTAAGTAGGCTACAGGTTATTATCCTAAGGGCACTGATCTTCCACGAAACCCTAAAAGCGATAAGCCTAACGTTAAACTGCAATCGCGTTTTTACAATGTAGCATCCGCGGAGGCTCTCTAAACATGCAAACGGTGTGCTGGCTCGCAGGAGGAGATCCTGCAGCCTCCGATAAGCCGTGATGAGTGCGGGAGGTGAGCGGTCGAGTTTGTAAATCACTGTCCTGAGAGAGCCGGACAATAGTGAATCATCACTTTTGGCGCTCTTTTGCTTCCGTGCAGGAAAGAGAGCCTGTGGAAGTTGCCATGACAACCGGCTGTCAATCAAGCCTAAATGGGCCTGGCAAAAAGCGGAGGGTCATTCCTAAATCTGCTGTCGGTCACGCAGTGTAAATTCCATTGTCTGAGGCAGCGATAAGGAGAAATGATGAACAATATTAGCATCTTGATAAAAAGCAACATACGAATAAACAAACACATTAACTGAGAATTACCGGGTGGGCGATTATTCAACCGTAGACTGAGCAAACCGAGAGAAAAGTGTTCGGGTTTGCCGTGCAGATAAGTGATGCAGACAGATAGGATGGGCTGAGATAGATTTTGCTGCCATTTCCACTTGGCACACCAGAATCGAGTCTTTGAAAGCGGCGCACGGCCCAGAACACTAATTAAAAACAACACAACAATTACCGCGTGTAACAAAACACAACCTCAACAAACAGACAGAGAGGGTTAAAGTAATTAACCTACAGAACAAACCCGGTAGATTTCGATCCAATTCATTATATATAACACATCTTGATTTGAACGAACGCTGATGGAGTATCCGCATCCATCGGGACCTCGATCTGGCAGCGATTATCGGGGCCTTCTAGGTCTTTTGGCTGCTGTCAAACTTGAGACAGTTCTAGGAGTTTTACCTCCCGTGAGTTAATCTGAAACAATCAGCCTCGGATTAGTTCACTGCGGGTTTGGCCTAAAAGATTAATCTACATACAGCCACAGACGTTTGGCAGTTTCTATTAAACAGACGGGCATGAAAATTTGGTCAAGGGAAGTAAAAAAGAAGTCAACAACTTCATTTCCATAACATTGTGTGCCAGAGTTACATAAACTTAAACCGTTTATGTAACTTTGGCACACAAAACATTGCAAAGAGTTTGTTTATGCTGCAAAGCAGGCCTGCTTGTACAGTTTATGACAAAGTTGAGCAAATATTGAGTTTTTTTCTTTTTTTTCTTAGTTTTATATATAGAGGCTAGTTATCACATGGGATTTTGTTATAAGGTTTTAATGTTCATACTTCAACTTGGTTTAAGTCAAAAAGTCTAAATACAAAAAAATGTAAATGTTAAATGTTGTATAGAAATATAATTAAATATCTATCAACTATATAAATAACTATAATTTGAATTTATAAACGTTAAGGTGGGTTTTTATATACATTTTCATGAATTGCTTTATTGTGAATGATTACAGATGTACAAATTATTGTATAAATATATATATAGAACTTTACAAATATTTAATTTAACTATTTAATTAACAATTTAAATAATACTAAAAAGGTGTTCAAGACCTTAAGGTCTCTACACGTAAACTGACTTTCAAAAATAAATCAAACCTGAAGAATAATCACATAAAATTATAACAATGTTGTAATTAAATCAATATTTACATATTCATAATATATACTATTTAAAATAAATATTTAATTAAAATAATGATTAAAATAGTAGGCTAATACTAAAAAGGTGTAGGCTGTTCACATTTAGGTCCACAAATAATTTTACATTAACTAGATTAACAGCAGGTCACTTATAAAATGAACACTAAAGTAAAAAGACCAATGTTTAAACCAACTGTTCACCAAGTATTTGACTGAAAGCTGCAGTAAATCCTCCGAGTTGTAACTATAAGTGAACCGAAACACCACATAGCGTAATCTAAATAGATCTGCGGTATTCCGGTTGCGACTGCAGTTAACTGCTAGGTCAACACATAAAATAAAAACAGCCGGCTGCAGAGATGGCCTTCAGACAGCGTGTATAAATCACAGGGAGACTTGAAGCAAATGGCCAACACATTTTCCATGTCACCATTCGATCACAAACAGCGTTAAAATGTGGAAAAGTTATCTGTGCGCTCTAATAGCGCTCTCCGATGGCTTATGGCTGTCCTGTAAGATCCTATTTTAACACCGGTGCTTTCATTCAGAAAAGTGAGGGAGGTATAAGACGTGGTTGTTTAAAATACAGTGTTTAGAAAATTCTGAAGGTGTAACTAAAATGAGTTTGCCCCTGGTTGACGCGTTGCTCGCGTTCAGATGTGGCAGGAAACCTTGAACATATTATAAATGACCATGTGCATATAAAACCTCTCACGTGTAGGAGTCTCGATGCTAATATTCAGTCTCGTACGAGGACGCAGGGGAGGATACAGTAGAAGAAACTGCTTAAAATATTTTATCTCCACCATATACTTCACGGCAAATTTACACTCGATATGATAACACACGTGAAATATGACCTGCTACCTTGCGTCGGCTTCAACGTATTACAGCAGCGCCCATAAATCTCCAGACCGGCGCCACACGATGTCCACGAGAGCTATAGTATATAAACATTTACAATATTGCAGGGCCATTTATACTGTCTGCCTCCATAATGCCATTTGCTGGGCTCTTTGGAGTCAGTTATGATATGGAATTCGTTTTGTTTCATTACATTTATGGCTGTTTCTATTACATATACACATACAACTGCATTCTTTCATACAGTAGCAGTCAGTTGACGGTACATAACACAGTTCCCAACCGGCTTCTTAATTATTTTCAAACCATCCCACGAACCTAAAAACAAACCACACACACATGAAACCCCTTCATTCTTTCCAACCACACACACACTTTTCCTCACAAGCCCCTCAACCACTGTATTTTCAGTTGGCTAATGAGGTAGCCACATGTTGTAGTGCACTCAAATCATTAACCTGTCCTTTCTTCCTTTTTGGAGGACGCAATAGACTACAGGCATGGGACAACAAACTTCATTAAGAGGTTAAAAGCAAGCAGGCATGATTCTCAACATCACTCATAAAAGCGACAGAGTGAAGAGGTCGCTCAGGCCTTCTGGGATTCTTCAAGGAGCAAAGTGAAGCTGATATAGAGGACAAGAGGTGAGTGAACGAGAGTGCTAACTGATAAATAATGGGGAAAGACAGCATGGAAAGCAGATGCTGGACAACCTGAAAGCAATTTGCTAATTATCTTTCTTTTTTAGTCTGACTAAAAACCTGTTTGAAAACAGTCATTATTTTTGAAACAGCAAAAGAATTACACACTACCCCTTTAAGAAATTTTACCTCACATAATTGGTATTAATGACTGTACAAATTATGACATGCATAGTGCATATTTTTAGGCCTAATTATTCAACTTTTATGACAAATTGTGGTATTATCATCTATTTTCAATCATGTCTCCATTACATTTTACAGTCTTATTTATGTGAACTAAAATTATATGCAAATCAGTCAGCGTAACATAGACTGAAATGAATGTAAATGACATGACGACACACTGACTAAAATTAAAAGACATTTTTGTTAAAAAATATGACTGAGAAAACTGTACAAGTTTGCACTGATAACAAAAATGCTTTTCATTTCTGTTAAATGTCATTTTTATGCTTTCGAATGCATCTGGGATATCTGTATCAATTTCCAACAACAAATTTCAAACTTCTCAGAATATGCCTATTTCTTACAGCTTGTGAAAATTGGTCAAATGAGATACTATACTATACCTGTGTCCAAATATGTCTACTTCCCTTCTATATAGTAGGGGGAAAATGTGAAAGTAGTAGTATGTCTGAATTCGGAAAGTGTTTGAATTACCTACTAATTTTGTTGAGATTCTGAAATCTCAAGAGCGATTCACGAGAGCGATTTTGGTCACAAAGTTCTTTTTTTCTTATTAAATGTAGTAGCTACTCAGTATGCAAATTTGTTGCAAATTTCATTCTTTATCAAATGTAGTAGCTACTCAGTATGCAATTTTGTTGCAAAGTTTCTTCTTCATCAAATGTAGTAGCTACTCAGTATGCAAATTTGTTGCAAAGTTCATTCATCATCAGATGAACCTATACACACAGTATGCAATTTTGTTGCGAATTTCATTTTTCATCAAAAGTAGTAGCTACTCGGTATGCAAATTTGTTGCAAAGTTCGTTCATCATCAGATGAACCTATACAGACAGTTTGCAATTTTGGCTAAGTTCTTTCCTCATTAGTAGCTACTCGGAAAGTATATGATTTTGGTCACAAAGTTTGTTCCTCTTTAAATGTAGTAGCTACTCAGAAAGATTACAATTTCAGTCACGAAAATCGTTCCACATTAAATGTAGTAGCTATTCAGAAAGTATGTGATTTTGTTCATGAAGTTTGTTCCTAATCAAACATAGCATGTGATTTCGATTGCGAAGTTCATTCATCATCAAATGTAGTAGCTACTCAGTATGCGATTTTGTTGCAAAGTTCGTTTATCATCAGATGAAACTATACCTATACAGACAGTTTGCAATTTCGGCTGCAAAGTTCTTTCCTCATTAGTACCTACTCAGAAAGTATATGATTTCTATCACAAAGCTTGTTCCTCATTAAATGTAGTAGCTACTCAGAAAGTTTACAATCTCTGTGTGTGTTCGCGAGCTGCTCTGTGCAGTGCTTTGACTTCCAAATCTGCAGAGTTAACAGTTACAGATGGGAAAAATGCTGGATAAGGTAAAGTGGCAAATACATAAATAAAAACATAAGCCCCCTAAAGCTAGTCCCATATCTCGGTGATTTCATAATAATGCAAGTTGATTTCCTCCGTACAGTATACAGGCAAAAATTACAGTGTGCTGCAAACTGATAAACCTTGAACTCCTCACCTCGTCTCTCATTGTCATGCTGTTTAATGCAGTCCAGAGAAGACTGTAGGAAATTGGCTTGGGATAGTGCAGTAGCTGAGAGACCTGTAGGCCTGCCATTGACTTTGAGCAGATACATCTTCACTCTCCGTGTGGGGTGTGTAATATAGAAGTAAATAGGATAGCTCAGCTTGACAGAAACATGCTGACTCGGTTATGCCATTTAAAGCTTATTAGGATCAAGTCAAAAATAGAAGATGAACATATCTGGATGGTCAGACAGACATCTAACATAACCTGAGTGAATTTCAACCATATTAGATGAATCAAGCACTGAATGTTCAGTGGACAAGACAATTACAGGTGGCTTCATCTCAGTCTGCATAAGATTAAATTTATGTTTGTAACTTAAACATGAAAAAAACTTGACAACATGAGTAATGCAGCATCCAATGCTGATAACTGATAAACCAATAAAATTATGATATATATGTAATATTTAAGCAATGCCACACAAGCAAGAGTCTTTGACAAATGTGATGTTGCTTTTAATACAACAATTTAATATACAAAGAGTTATTTATGTTACATATTAGAAAAATACTGTCAATTATGTTTTCTCCACTAATGAAAATTGTTCAAAAAAACGAAAGCAGAACAGCAACACACGATGGCATTCCTAAATGAATTTGTGTTTTTGAACAAATCAGTAGAGTAAATGATTCATTGACTTACTCAAAGACACTTGTTTATTATTATTATTATTATTATTATTAAAACAGTGTTTTTTAATAGATCTGTTGACTGAATATTATCTAAGACAGACAACTGTTTAGTTCCTGAATGAATCTGTTTTTAATGAATAAGTTGAGTGAATGATTCAATGACTCACTCAAGAGATTTGTTGTGTTTATGAATGAACCAGTTGATTGAATGATTCATCCACTCACTCAAAAAAAAAGCCAACTATTAAGTTCTTGAATGAATCAGTGTTTTTTTAACAAATTGGTTGAGTGAATGATTCAATGGCTCACTCAAAAATACTCATTTTGTTACTGAATGGTTCAGTTAAATTAATGGCTCAGTGACTCATTCATAATGCCACCTACCAACAATATACCACCCCTATGTTTCTATATTCATTTGGTTTCATATTTTATGGAATGCAAAGTCTTTCCTATACTTTTAACTTTGCCTTAAGTGTCCAAATATGTTTTGGTCCATGAAAATGCAGAAGTGGCCATCATCATTACGTCAAGTCACATAATCTGTGCATTTCCCACAAAAATTATGCCACCCGTCACAACTTCGGATTTCAAACAACTTGACCCCTGGTTTCACACACACACACACACACACACACACACACACACACACACGCACACACACACACACACACACACACACACACACACACACACACACACACACACACACACACACACACACACACACACATACTTTCAACCACTGGTCTTTACAGCAGCTAGGTTAGGGTGGAGAGGTTCTTTGCTGCCTCAGTCTTGTGGGGTTTTAACTAGGAAGACTGGAGCTTCAATCCCAATGCTCCAGGCTTGCCCTTCCCCTAACACTTATTAAAAATAGATTTGAGAGACAGACTCTCTCTCCCCCTTTTCTTCCTAGGCTTTATCTGCAAGCTTTTACAGGCCCATTTGTTTTGATTTTAGGATGATCTGCTTGATACTTAATGAAATACTGTAACTATCTATACATTGACCGAGATGTTGGGCAAGGTGGCTATAATTGGTCACTGGCTGTCATTTCCCACCACTGCTTTGCCTGTGTTAGCTTAATTACATCTTTGGTCACAGTATGAGAAAGTACTTTCTTATAACCAACTGTCATTATGATTTTCATTGTAGACCTACCTGAAAGTTTTAAATCTATAATAATTAAATATAAGAGTATGTATTTTTCTCTATGGTTAAAAGAGCAATTGTATTTCAAATGACCTTTAAATTATCATCTATATTACCATAACTTTTGTTCATGAGGATAAATGCAGTATTAAATCAACTTCTGTGATCCATCACAATCCAAAAAACACAATCCAGTATTTCCTGTTGCTGAATCTATAGCACCACCGCAAAAGAAAGTTTCTGGCTTTGAGACAAAGGCAGAAGAATTCACATTGGCTTAGAGAATCTGTGCTAGTGTCCTCCAAAACATTGACAAAATTACTTTTTAAGCATATACACTTCTATTCAAAAGTTTGGGATTGGTAGGATTTTTTCAAAGACTCCACAGCCAATAAACTAATCTTCAGTCTTACATGATCCTTCAAATATCATTCTAATATGCTGATTTGCTGCTCAAGAAACATTTATCATTATCATTATTATTATTAATGTGGAAAATGTGGTAAGATTTGCTGTTGCTCGTGGCAAGCTCAGCTGATTCCCATGATAGCACTCTGCAGGTCATTACGAGTAGCCCTCAAAGAGCTTATGATGAAATAGCAGGGAAATTCTCAGAATGTAGCATATTTCAGGATGAGAAACTGTGATTATGTATCTGCCTAGTGGATACTTTTCATCTAATTTTACATATTTGCCTGAGATTTTCAACCACTGAGCCTCTAGGGCCTCTTTTTTTTATTGATATTGTCCTTCAGTGTTCCCAGAAATTCTGATTAAAGTCCTAATATCCAATAAAAGTAAGACATTCAACATCTCTGCACCGTGAAGCCGGCTAAATTGGACTAGAAGAATCTCTCTCTGTCCAATAGCTCATTGCCCATTAGCCTCTGGGGAGAAAAATTCACCTTATTAGTGCTGTAGGATTTAAAAATGCTAAACTACTGTATAAATACAAATAATTATGTGGATAGGCTCAAGTAAAAAAAACAAACACTTAAACTTGCCCTTTAACAATGATCTATTACTTTCTAAGTGTGTGCGAATGTGTGGAGGTTTGTTGCATGGTAATGGCTTGCGGAAAGTTTTAATCTTTGCAGCGCACAGTCAGCGGCTCATTACGAACTGCACCTCTTTAGCTGCAGAAGCGATACTGAGATGACTGACAGGGAGCAGAACGAGGGGCGTCTTGTATTGCAAATATCAATTGGCGGCGTTGCTGGGTAACGTGAGGGATTATCTGAAATTAGTTCAGCCAATTCATCATTACAAAGGGCAGTCCCTCCACTGCTGATTAGTTATTGTACACACTTGTCAATTAAAGCTCCCTGGAGAGCACCACATAGAACAGGCTGTCATAAAACACAGAGAAAGGATGGAGACAGAGAGAGAGAGGGCACATGAATAGTAAAGAATTTTTTCTTATTTACATTCTGTTTTTTAAAGGTGAAGAGAAACTCTTTTGGCAACGTTTACACAAATTCAAATTAGAATGTGTACACATACTGTACTATATTATATTCTGTGTATACACATGCTTTAGCATTTTACAGTTACAAGTGCATGTTTAACATCCACATGTACTGGTGAGAAACTATATCAATGTTACTATTAATTTAACTAATTTTTTTTTTCTTTTAGTAGCATGACAACAGCTAACACAACAACAAACAAAACAAACAACAAGTCGTCTAGCACAAAAAAAAAAAAAAAAAGCGAGTAGATTAAATAATCAAACATTTTAAATCCTTAAAAGATATTTCCCCCCTGCGTAGTTTAAATGTACTTAGCTACTCTGCAAGGCTAGTAGCGAAAATTAGCTAACTACATTGAAACTACGCAAGGGGGAGATATCTTTTTAAGTATTTAACTAGACAATTATATAATTTACAATTCAAGCAAATCCCAAAAATATTCTCTAAAAAGATATTGACCATGTATGTAGCTTTAATATACTGTTTATAGCTAAACAGCAAGTTACACAAACAAGTGGGAAATATCTTTTTAATGAAAACTAAATCTTAAAAATAAAAATATATTTCAAAAGAGAACTTTAAAGGAAGGAGATTAAAGGGTAGGTAATTTCATTTTTTTTTTTTTTTTTTTATGCTGGCTGAAAGTCTCTTCACATCCCGAAAACAATACATTAAGTGGTCTAAATGTATATATTTATATCATCTAGCGTAGGACCATAAAATGTTCAACCAATAAGATTATTCGGTCTGAACATTACAATACGCTGCCCTACCTGCCTGTCAATTTGCATACCCCCATGCACCCTGTTTGCAAAAACATGATACGTCATCAGTGCATTCCATTATGCTATTGCAGACCGAGCAAGAATGGAAGGCATTATTATTGTAATATTATGCGCTTTGTACTGTAATGTTTTCTCTCCGGTAAATGATCTTGCGTTCTGCAAGTGAATGTCGCTTGATTGTGCCATCCCAAAGAAGCACAAAGTCACTTTTACGGACTTTTAGATTGAATGTTCCCTCCTGGTGGAATGACCTGCCCAACTCAATCCGAGCAGCGGAGTCCTTAGCCATCTTCAAGAATCGGCTTAAAACACATCTCTTCCATCTTTATTTGACCCTCTAACTTTTTCACTCACTATTCTAATTCTATTTAAAAAAAAAAAAAATATTTTGTATTCTATCTATTTTCTTTTATATATATATATATATATAAATAACTACCTTTCTAATCTTTTTGTATTCTATCTATTTTCTTTTCATTTATTATACAATTATAAAAAAGACCTCTAACACTAGCTTGCTCTATTCTTTTTCTATTCTATCTGTTTTCTTTTTATTTATTATATTATTTAAAAGCCCTTGCTACGTATACTGTGTTTAGGCTAACTGAGACTTGTTATAGCACTTATATATCATTGCTCTTTTGTTGTTTTTGATTGCTTCCATTGTCCTCATTTGTAAGTCACTTTGGATAAAAGCGTCTGCTAAATGACTAAATGTAAATGTAAATGTAAATTAGACATGAGGTAATCAGACAGCATTGCATTCAGCCCTCAACCTCTGGTCGGCCTGTGCACATTCATGTGTTTTGGAGGAAGCGTGGTTTTGCAGAATGATTATGCAGGGAAGGTGGTATCGGGCTTTCAAAGCTAGCTTGCTATTGATAGCTTTTCCGAAATCGTCTACCCTACCTTTAAGGTATAGTTACTTGTTCCTTAAACTACTCTTTTGAAAGTTACTTCTTTTTAACTTTTGCTGTAGCAAGCTGCGATTTTAAAATAGCACCCCCGACTCTGGTATCCACCATACTGGAAGAGTTTCACGATAATGAATGTGAGATAAAAAAAGACGTCACCCTTCAGAATTAGTGAAGGCAGCATGGTCATTCATTCTTGCATTCAATGCTCCCACCTCCTTGGTAAGCAATGGATGCCCCTTTCTCTATATTTGCTCTAAAGCTCAGCAAGCCGCTCAACTCAATATCACCAATATTTTTTTCACCCTTCACTCAGAAGTGGTGATGCTCCCATGAGGGGGAGAGGGGAGAGAAGCTAGACTTCTATAAAGGCATAATGATGTGCTCTAAAACCACAGGGGTGAGCGTAACCTTTCGCTTCGGAGGACGGCATTATTAGACGAGGCAAAGTCAGCGCAGTCATTTAAGTGTGTCCTGATGGTAACTGCTATTCCCATTAGTTCCTCTGCTGTCTGTTGAAATGCTGGTGCTGGGAGTCTTTGGGGGGGGGTGCATGGGTTGTAGTTGGGGCAGGGGGGATTTGTAAAAGTATTGGATGAAAAAAAAATAAATGCCAACAGAACAAGAAATAATAGAGCTCTGTTTCCTACTATTTCCAATTCAATTTCCAGCCAGTGACCTGAAGTAAGGAGAGGAAATCAATGCGAGTTGGAAGGGGGTGAAGGATTGAGCGTAAGAGGGAAGAAGCAGGCCCTTCTCTTTAAGCCACAGCACATCCATCAGCCCGCAATGTCAAAGTGACAATCCTGCTTGTCTGATCCCAATGCACCACATCCTCTTTGAGCGTAAATTAAACCTTTGAACCGTGGAGTTACCTGTGATTAATATATGCTCCATGAGAGCAAGAGGTGTGAAAGCCTTGATTGATCCCATACTGCTGCAGTTCAGATGGGAACAAAAGGGTGGGGTGATTCCCGACTGACCCTTCTTGACAGGGGCTAGAAGAGCAGATCTTCCTGCCCTTCAGAAGAAAACGAAGACTGACTAGCAGGACTCCAATCCACACTTTAATCAGTTCAATAAATGCCCCCGTCTGACGAGTAGCCTGGTTTATGGGCCGCAAGAGTGCAGACTGGCTAGAGATGTAGCAATAAGCTGAAAGTATGAGGCAAGAAAGCAAGACGTTGCTCTTAAATCTACACACCCTGGGTTGATGAGATGAAACTTGAAGCCCAGGGCGTCTGCGAATCAGTGCAGGAGATGGTTGAGGTACATCAACTAATGATGAGAGCATCTACGGAGCAAGCTAGCCTAATGGGGCCTTGTTCATGAAAACGTAGACCACTGTTGCGAAAGCAGTCTGCGGGATGCATGCGGCAAGACTCCATAAGTTTCAGAGTAGTGTGCTTACCTTGAAAAGTTTCACACTATCCAAAGGGGATATATGAAGGTCGTCACTGCATCTACATGCTCAAACTCTCGGTGTATATACATTTATCACTGGGCCAGGTGACAGAGACATTAAAACCCTTGGGGGCATTTGAGGGGCCTCAGCAGTGGAAAAGAAAAAAGAGATGGCTTGGAGGCTGCGTAGTGTGGAAGCAGTGGCTCAGTCTAAATATGGATTCTTCTGTCTGTCACTTTTATCTTCAAACAAGGCTTTCAAACGTCTGTTGTTTGAGGCGGTCAGAGTCGAGAGACCCCTGGCTCTAAAGTGGCAGTAAAGAAAAATGGAGGGAAATTCACAAGAAGGCATGAGATTGGGAAAGAATAGCAGAAGGGCCAAACTTCTAAAGCATAAAAGGCTTGGGATTTGCTTCCTTTTATAAAAAAGACTTTAAAAAAGAAAGCAAATGAAAGGCTCTGGATTGTGCATTGTTATTTATTGTGTGTTTTTAATACTCGTTCTTTCTAAAGTCGCCGGCAACCTTACTAGAGTAACCAGACCTTCTCTAGTCTGAGGTTTGTAGAGTTGTCTGCTCTGACTCAAGACCTAGAAAGAGTGTAACTTGCCATTGGCTGCAGAATGTCTTTGTTGTCCTCTCCCTCTGTACAACTATTCTAGGTCTTGGAAACTAACTTTGAGGAGTTTGTATTCCCCTAGATGCCCTTTCTGCATAACGGAGAGCAAGAACGTGTCTAAGTAGACTTGAGATTTAGCACATGTGTGTGCATGCTTGCATTAGCTGGATCCCTGCTGTTACTAATCGGCAGTGTCTTGGCCTTGAGAGGCACACCGCTGTTTCAGATACCAGAGAAACTGTAAAGAATAACTGTTGAAGGGATATGGCAGCAGACTGAAGTTGAGAACACACTCTA
This sequence comes from Cyprinus carpio, assembly GCF_018340385.1. Lineage (NCBI taxonomy): Eukaryota > Metazoa > Chordata > Actinopteri > Cypriniformes > Cyprinidae > Cyprinus > Cyprinus carpio. The sequence continues at coordinate 24,503,355 of NC_056618.1, forward strand.
AGACCAAAACCAAATGGCCCATAGAGACAGCTGTAAGAGCCATCTCCTGATTGGTTTTTGAAACACTTCCTTTCACAGCACCAACCCTGTTAAGCAAGTTGAGCATGCTCAAGATGTTTTGCTTCCCTGTAACTCTAATAATCCCCATTCCTGAAATGAATCCTGCTGTGCTTGCTCATCAATGAACAGTCACAGACCTTTTGCCAATCAAGATAATATCCATTGCTCATGTGCTTATTTAAGATCTCAGACCAGATGTGAGATGCTTCTGATACTTGCCGAAAGATGATATATTTGATATTTAAATCAAAGGCTCTGACCTGGTATTCCTCCTTACCATGAGATAATTAAGGCTTGTCCTTGGCTCATGGGCAGCAATACTTTAAATGCATTTAGATTTGGCGCAAACATCAAAGAGACCCACTGCTTACTTTCAAGTAGTTTGCACCCGGAGGCGAAAACATGGGTTCTGAGGCTGCTGCTCCCTGTAAATAGTTTGGCTTTCAGGGCTCAGGCACCGTGCGAATTTCATTCCAGCCTCCTCCTCTCCTGCCTGCTCGATGCGATCACCCAGAGGTGCCACGGGAAAATCGCCTCACATAATAGACCTGACGATTACTTTGCAACGGCGTCGATCAGTAGCCTAGAATCCAAAGTGTTGCTACTTCAAAGCACAGCAGAGATTGGGCTGAAACAGATCAAGACTCTGAACAACAAGTGAATAGTATGTATACATATTTGATTTTACAAAGTCAAACATATGCCATGTGATTAGCAATGATAAGGCTAGAAAGCTGTGTAGCTAAAACTACACTTGAATTGTCATTGTATTACTAGTCCACTGTCAAATAAATACTCATTATATTTGTGCCGAAAGCACCAATCATAACTTAAAATAACGCAAATAGCACAATATTACTGAGCCATAAATATAATTACTTCTACTGCATCTGAACAATAACAAACTGTCCTAATATATTAATATTGACTTGGGGCAGCTAAATTAAGTCATTCTGTTCATCCATTTAGAAAAGGGTCCATTTAGCTTTCATGTCATTAAAGATAATACAAAATTAAATAAATACCAACATGAAGGAGTAGCTAATTCCTCCCACAGGCATGCACACACAGACTCGGTCCATCGATAAGCGTGCCCTTTCAAGGAAATGTTTTTTTCTCTTCATATTCCCACATATCACACTGCATTAGTGCTGAACAAATTTTCTTAATTACAAAGCAAAATATTCGAAATGCTCCCTAAACCTTTTCAATCCCATTTAGCATGCTCAGCAGGGACCTGAATATTTACTAGAGTAGCACAACTACATCATCAAGGTTTCATGCATTTTTGTCCCACAAACCCTAAGCAACACTTGTTTCTCCTATCTTGACTTTGACCAATACTAAGGCGGCATACTATTCCAGCCATGGAACTTTAATGAAAGCTTTTGCAATGATGCATCCTCTGCTTGGTTGGTCTAATGAGATCCCTAACTGTTCCTGCCATCTGCCAAGCTGAAGTCATGACATTAGCGATGCAGCCAGACTGGATTCATCCATTTTTATACATTCTTTTCTCTTAAGTCAACAAAAGCCAAGGAACAGACTTAGCAGTCTGTGTGCCAAACAAAAGAGCAGAATTTTTGCTTATATATCATTGCAACATAAGGTCATCGGTTCTGTAGACAAACGAACATTCTTTCCTTCCCAGCGTTGACTTTTCACATTTCAAAAAGGTTTGTACCCCCCAGAAAACATCCTAGTGTACAAGAAGATGCATTTCTGTGTTTAGCAAGTGTGTGGATATACAGAGAGCTCTAAATTTCAGCTTTATGGGGTCTCATTACATCAGCATTGTCAACCATAAGACAGGATTCCCTTTAGGAGTGCAACTTAGGGCCCTATGAAATGTGTTTTAATTTTCCCAAATTCAGTTTTTTTTTTTTTTTCCTGTTTTAATTTTTCTAGACACAGTTTTAATGGTTAAGTTAAATTGTATTCCTCAAAGAACATGTCTAATTAATTGAAATCATAAAAACTTACAATATTAAACAGCAATTTATCACAAGTTTAACAAAACGTTTAACATTTTTAGGGTGCTATGAAATGTGATTTTTTTAAATTCAGTTTTATTTTTGCCAAATTCTGTTTTTTACATAAATTTTTATAGATTCAATTTTAATACTTTCATTAAATATTAATAATCAAAAGAGCATCTCCAATTGATTTTATGTCAAAAAGAAATATTTATTTATTTATTTAGAAATGCTGTGTCATGTATTTACATTTTTCTGTTAAATAAATTCTGGTACATATTTTTTCTGGTAAATATTCCTTTAAAAATAATGTTTTAATAATAATTTTAGTAGTAGTACTATCATTAAATTAAGTAATATTTATGTCACAGTTTCTTCAAGTTAAACTGAACTTTTATTTTGACAGGTTGCTGTGAAGACCTTTAGGTTTCTGTTTAAATATGATATGACAACAGTTCTAGAGATTATGTTTATGTGTTCCTGTACTCATATATTGAGGCGTCAGAGGCTGAAATCATCAAAGAGGCCAAAAAGAAGCGATTCTCCAGGAGCAGGTAAGAAGTCTGTTCCTCCTAGCTCTAAATAAACATCATGTCCTTCGTAAGAATAGAGCTGACCAAGGCCATGAAAGATCAGATATTGTCTATCCATTAGCATTATAACTTTCCATAATGCTTACCTCATACACTTTAATGGCGTCCCTTAGCTCGGGATTACCTGTTTCTTTTGTCTCTGTTTATTCATATGTTTGGTTGGTTGCATTTTTTGGATTGGCACTCTCAAAATCCTTTTATCAAACAGTTCTCAAATGAATGCTTAAGGTAGTACATGCTAAAGTTTCCACCCCTCCCCCATAAGACTCAGATCCCTGTTCCCACTGGAGAGAATATTGAAAAAAAAGCAGTACACCCATCGGAGACATGATTAGGCCCTTTTCTCACAACATGCTTAAATTGCTGTAATCTCCTATGCAGATCACATCTGCGGCTAATTGATGGATTTGCTAGAGGATCTGAGAGCGGCTCGTTCCACTGTGTACTTTGTGTTTATTTAGCCCATAGAGAGGCGGTTTGATAGCGGGGAGTGTTCTTCATCTGTAGACCGCTCTTTTGAGGAAAGGGGCTGATCAGCAGTGACCTGCTTGTCAAAGTATCTCCAGACACTTCCCCAGGCCTGTACATAATTACAATGTTTGTGTGTGCTCTTCAGTGTGCATGTTGGTTTTGCATGAATAATGCAACGGATGCTGGAGTACAGTGGGCATATTGTTGTCAACCGTATAGAGCGGATTGCCGGCCACCTTAGAGTGCACCCGTAGGTGAAATGCAGAACGAGGCATGGCAGCCGGTGAAATGGGTCCAATATACCTCCGCTCTTATGAAATAGTTACTAGCTGACAACTGCATTTTTACATGCGCTGTGTTTGCTATTATACAGTGATATGGGATCATGGTTCAAAATGAACGGATCGGGTATAACAGACAGCAAAATTTCCCTCAAAGCAGAACACTCTCAACATAACAAAGCTTTTAGGCACCAGAGCTGGTGGTTATTGAGCCAGTTGGTGGGAGAAATTTCGAGCAAGTAACATATAAAAATAAGTTGTTCTCATGGGATTGTGAGTTTTAGACTGGCTTGAGTATGTTCCAATCAACCCTGTCAGTTCTATACTGTCATATGTATTGCAAAAAGAGTTTTTATTCAGTATTCATGACTAGTTTTGCAGCAGAAAAGAATTATCTAAAAATCTTTAAAACAATATAAATTTGCTTGGAAAGATGTATAACACCATCACAGAAAATTAAAGGAACAGTTCTTTAAAAAAAAAGAAAATTCTGTCATTAATTACTCACCCTCATGTTGTTCCAAACCCATTAGACCTTTATTCAAATTCGGAACACAAATTAAGATAATTTTAATGAACTTCGAGAGCTTTGTGACCCTGCATAGACAGCATTGCGTTGTGATACTCTCTGTCTGGTGGCAGACAGTGGTGCAGAGGAGAAGAATTGTTGAATAAAATCATTATTTTTGTTTTCTTTGCACACAAAAAGTATTCTCGTAGCTTCGTAAAATTAAAGTCGAACCACTGATGTCACATGGACTATTTTAACGATGTCCTTACTATCGTCGGGCCTTGAAAGTATAATTTGTGTTGCTGCCTATAGGAATGTCAGAGAGCTCTCGGATTTCATCGGGTTTGGATCCCGGGTTTAAACCATAGACTGTACAAAAATATCATTTTTGTGTGAACTATCTCTTTAAGGCAGATACAAGTGTTAATTCTAAAATCTATTAAAATGAGGTAAAGAGGGTTGATTCCTCAAATGACACTTAATAAAGACTGTACTTGTCGTTTAATGGCAAAAATGTACACCAAGAGGGTTGGTGTTTGTGTACAAGGAGTATTTGTTGAAAAAGTACAAATGTGAGATGGGGAGGGGCTTGTGTTTGCGGGCAATGATCTATTTTTTCCCCATTATCCGGGCTGCATACGTGGGGCTCATTTACATTCATGGTTATCCAGATAATGAAGCTTTCAATCCAGGGGATCCTGTGGTGAGAACAATGAACCCAATTACCTCCTGCCGCCTGCGAGATGGGATGGCAGACTCTCAAACAAACCAAACACACTTATCTCACCCTCCAGCCACCCAATCACATTTATCTCACTCCCCTGATTCTCTCCCTCCATACCCTCCCCAACCTTCCTCCATTCGTGCTCACATCGCAACTTATCAACAGGCCAAGGCCAAAGCCCCAGGATCAGTATGTAGAACCAGCCACCTCCCTATTGCCGAAAACCTACACCCTCGCGGAAATGCCAGGTCAAGCCTCTATACTGTTCACTATTACCCCCGGGACAATTATTTGACTTCAAATATTTGTTGATATACAGAAAGTTAACATCATATAAAAACTGAGTCTACTTACATTCTTAAAAACCATTCCTGGATGTATTCTGAATAATTCATTGGTGCAGTTTACTTTACTTAAAAAAAATGTTCCTCTGATATAATTTGACATCACAGAGCCCTCCCTTTTTTAACCCCTCCCCTCCAACCAGCTGTCAAAGAAAGACCATTCTTCACAATACAGTCGAATCCCAACAGGTAAAATGTTTTTTTTGTTTTTTTTTTGGCCATTTAAGATGTAACCTATAACGTAACCATTTTACGTTTCACTCTAAAAATTGCATATTACAGAATATGGACTGTTAATTTGTTTTCTTTAATACTTTTGCATATTTCCCATTCATGCAATGACAACATTAAAGAATGTGAGTGGTTAGATCAGTTATACACTTCAGAAAATCCTATTCTTTTTTAAATAGTATTTTTGACTATTTTCCAGTAAAAATATCGAAAAAAAATCCTTAAAACAAAGGTTTATTTGAAAAGCAACACTGCATAAGAAATTAAAGGGATAGTTTACCCGAAAATTTAAATTTTGTCATTAATAATTAATCACCCTTATCTCGTTCCAAATCTGTAAGACCATCGTTCTTCTTTGGAACACAAATTAAGATATTTTTGATGAATTCTGAGAGCTCTCTGACCCTCCCATAGACAGCAAGGATCCTAACACGATCAAGGCTCAGAAACGTAGCAAGCACATTGTTAAATTAATCCAAGTGACATCAGTGGTTCAACCGTTATTTTACGAAGCTATGAGAATACTTTTTGTGCGCAAAGAAAACAAAAATAAGGAATTTATCAAACAATTTCTCTCCTCCGCGTCACCCTATAGAGCCATTTCGGAGAGTATCAGATACGGAAACAAAGTATAAAAGTGTAAGGATCCTTGCTGTCTATGGGAGGGTCAGAGAGCTCTCGGAATTCATAAAAAATATCTTAATTTGTGTTCTGAAGATGAACAAAGTTCTTACAGGTTTGGAACAACATGAGAATGAGTTATTACTGACATAATTTTCATTTTTGGGTGAACTATCCCTTTAAGGCTTGTTTTCATAGATTGTAATTTGTTTTACTTTTGTTTTAAGAATAAGTGGAAAATATATGAAAATATAAACTATAAATATAAAAACTTTAGACAAATAGGTAACACTTTATTTTACAATGTCCTTGTTACACGTTAATTGTACTTACTATTATAATAACAATAGATTATGCATAATTACACGCAAGTAACCCTAAAACAATCCTTAATCCTAAGTATATAGTAAGTACATGTAGTTAATTAACATTACTCAGTACTTAATTACATTGTAACAAGGATTTAAAATAAAGTGTAACCGAAAAATTCTATGATGCATTTTTCTATACTAGTAAAATACATGAAAGCTTGACCTTGTATTACAAGCCTCCCAAATTCTCTATCGGTAACTTTTCACCATTTTTGACAAACCATTTATAGCACTGACAAATATTGGCACAAAAAAGCAACAAATCATGTTACAACACAAATATTTCATAACAAACACCACCTATTTACGTTAAACACTCCATCAAACCTTCCAAGCGGATCGTTAAAACCTCTTAAGTCTCCTCCGTATTATTACAGCGTCCCACGTGAGCTCCTAATGTCTGACTAGAACTGTTACCGGCTTCAGCTGTTATTTAATCACAAAAGCATTGTTTATTACATTACACTTATTCTCCTCGGCTGATGACAGCTGACTGGAACAAAGAATAAATATAGCTGAAAGAGTGGATGGAAAAGGGCCCAAACAGCAGTTTCCTGGCAGCACCAGTAGGCAACCGAGGCTCGGAGGAGATGACAGAAGCCAAAGGATTAATGGTCCCATGGGAAGCCAAGGTAAAGCACGCCGCTCCATCCTGACATCTTTGTACTTGTAAGAGCACACAAATTAACCAGGCGACACGATGAATAATGGTCAGGCTGCTTCCATCAGTCCTATTTAACAATGCATGCAAAAGCTCTGAATGTGTTTTGGGAGGGCGGCGGTGGGGCAATGCAGGAATGAAAATATAGAACAGCGAGAGGTTGAAAAGATCACATTGATGTACGTGAGTCCCATGTCGAGTTGTAAAATCACTGGGCCTATAAACACTGAGCACTCTCTATATAGCCCATTAGTGGCCACAAACAATTTGCTCTATTTGGTAGTTTATTTAAAAAAAAAAAAAAGTTTTTTTAAATGACTAAATCTTGCTTTTTCATGTGCCTGTAAACACAGCAAATTATTATGGCCGTAATAATATTTTTAATGCGAGTACTCCGAATGCAAGCCATTAGTGAGCGAGGCAGTTTACCACAAAGAAAACACATCAGATGTGTGATGTGCTCCGCTGTCTGATGCATTTAAGCAATATATGAACTGTGCTAAAGTGAAAAAGACAGCTAGGATAGGTTAATTTAGCTTCTAGCCCATGTAAAAGCCTTGGGTCTTCTGTCGGGTTGCCAAGTACTGGTCTCCTGGAAAACGCTAGGCTGATTTGCATATTCGGTGTCCTTAAATTTAAGGTTAGGTCTCTCGTTGTCCTTTATGTTCTGATCATAATAATTGTCTGATAATATTTACTCTAAATAGCAAATCTTGAGCAACCAAATCATACAAGTTTACACAAGCTAATCAACAATCTCATCCAAGAAAAGCAAATAAATAAAAAACTAAATAAATAAACAGTACTTCTTATGCTTTTAAAAAATGGTGTATTTGCAGAAAGTGCCAATTCTCCAAATCTTTCTTTAGTTTCTGTGGTTTTCTTTTCTCACCAAGTGTACAAAAACAACATGGCTAACTACCAGTGCTCAAAGTAGAGTCTGGCTAGGCGCAAACGATTGGAAGAGAAACTTCACCAAGGGTTCGCAGCTGTTTGCAGATGTGTCATTCTTATGCAGCTTGTTGCTTCACTCACTGTGTCTCCCACTAATGACCAGGAGGTCTGAATCCACCAGCTCCCTATGGGGAGACAGCTGCCGCCCCACACCATTCCTCTCCGGGCGTCTGTCGAGCTGCACCGCTGAATGTGATCCTGCCTGAACGAACTGCCGATCTGCTATATTGTGCCAGCATGGTGGCTAAACCCACCGAAAGCCTGTCCAACCAATTTATTCCTCCCAGAATGCCAAGCAGGCTGTAATGGGGACACTGGGGACCAGAAACACTGGGGTCTTCTCACAGACAGGGGCCAACGCATTACGAAATGAGCACAGCCCACCCCCCAGGGACAGCACTTCAGCTTTGTTAGGTTACAGTATGGACTGTACGAAACTGAACAAACACATTGACGCCAATTTTGTTGCTGGAAGTTGTCAGGCCACTGAAATTTTGGTCGCGTTCTTGCCACTAGATTCACCCACCTTAATGTTGTTGCAAACCTGTTTCTTTCTTCGATGGAACATAAAAGAACACATTCTGAAGAATGTTTCAACTGTTTTTTGGTCCATAAAACTAGGGATGTAGTTCTAGGGATTATAATGAATTCTATAGCATTTTGTTGCGCTGCTCGCGTCCGGTGTAGACACGGTGTTAGGCAAGATGAAAAGAAGATACCATCTAAGGTTTTCTCAAGACAGTCAAGACATTCATATAAACCCCCAGCTCCAACTGTATTGCGATTCTTTAAACATCTCAACCGACTAGAATCGTCTCTTTTTTTTTTTTTTATCGATTTTCAGCTGACTCTGGGTGCTTCGTTACATCCCTACAGTACATATAATGGAAGTCAATAGGGTCCAAAACAAAAACCTTTGGATCCCACTGACTTTCACTGTGTTGAAAAAAACACATTAACATTTTTCATTTTCTTTATTTTTCTTCTTAAAGTGAGTCATACAAGCTGGAATGACATGGGGATGAGTAAATAATGGCAAAATTAAAAAAATTACATTTTTGAGTGGACGCTTCCTCACGTTAATATATATAACGCAACATAACTCACTCAAAATGGCACAATTTTATGCTTCACTGACTTCACTCTCATTGGTAGTTGACTTGGTCCTCATTTGCATAAAATATTTTATTAACTTTGTTGAAAATATCAGGTTGTCATCGACTTCTGGTTGCTGTAATACTGCAAAACACTGCTTCGACAGAATATATATACATATATATATATATATATATATATATATATATATATATAGAATATATATATATATATATATAAAACGAATAAATAATATTATGAGGAATACTACAAAGAAGAAATCCAGTACAATTAAATAGTGTAGAATTAAATATTTACTGCCAAATAAATAAAAAAGAGCTAAATTAATTTCACGTACCACCTAAAAAACCACATACTGTATAAGAAAAACAAAGCACCTCCTGATGCTACTTTTCTTTCTTAAAAATCCAAAAGTATCCTTGCCTATCTTCATGGAAAATAAACAAATAAAACAAACAAGCCAGCTTTGTTTGCTGTTCTTAGCTGGTCTCCCAGCCTGATTTTTTCTAAACGGTAATGCTAATATACACTCTTAAAAACAAAGGTTTCAAAAGGGTTTTTTTTTCACAGCGATACCATAGACTAACCAGTTTTGGTTCACCAATGAAACTTTCAGTGAACAGTTCTTAAAAGAACCATTTTTTCTTAATGTGAAGAACAAATTAATCATCTAAAGAACCTTCCTCCACTGTAAAGAACCTTTTCTAGAATGAAAAGTTTCCATGGATGATTCTTTGTGAAACCACTGATGCCAATAAAGAACCTTTATTTTTAAGAGTGTACAATGAATTCAAAGAAATGATACTGCACAAAAGGATTAATTTCACATGAGAAAGTGTGATCTAGACTAAAACTGATGTTGGTATTTTTTACATAAAGCTCTTATTTTACCTTCGCAGTGCAGCTGCATAAGTACAGTCGCCCTATGCCCAAACTTCTTTTGTTGAACTAACGAATCATGCAAGTCACGTACAGGCTTCTGATAAGCAAAGTGCCTTCAGAAATGTTTGGGCCAATGGCGAACGCGCTTTAAATGTGCTAATTTGCAGCAGACTGGCAGTGCTTTCACACCAGTTAGAGACGCACTTTAGATTTCACCAGCAAGGTGAGACTGTTTTTATGGGCTGCAATAGTTTCATGCTTTGCCTGATGACTTTTTTATTTGCTTAGAGAAATCGCCAGGGAACAGAAAATACAAGAAAATCATAATTAATGCCAGCCTGATAAATTGAAACAAATAAGCACGCCTTAAAAAATAAGAGTTTGTTTTCAGATGCATTTATCATCGCAAGTGTTTTCGTATTCATTTCCTGCGCACCTTCGAATCATAAAACAGGCTAAAATACATTATCTGAGCTTTGCTTATGACCCCGTTTGACGTTTAAACCTTGCAGATGGTCTTAAAGGCTCTACATCTGTGTATTCGGCATGTTAACACGCGACTTGTAAGTGTATCTGTGCCCGTGCCAATCTCAGGTTGGCACAGGTTTGTGCCAGAAAGCTGTTTTGTGGCATGTCTGGCACACCTAATCAAGCTGGTTTTTCCAGAGCAGGCCAACATCTCCCGTTTCCAAACACGCTTCTGATAGGTGGACAAAACCCCAGGCGGACACCTGGCTAGCTAGCGTACATGCTAGTGCAATGTGCAAATGAAGTTGTTGTTGTAATTAAATTTGTTGCCATATCAGCTTTACAAACTATTTACGTGGCATATACATATATAAGGTAAGAAAAAACGATTCAACTGTTTTATTAATACAGTACAACTCTATAAAAGGTTCTTTAAATGTACTTGTGGGAATTTTTTTTTTAAATGCTATTTACACATATAATGTGCTTTAAAAGTTGTATGTATATATATATAAGTAGTTGAATAAATATAAAGGCTTTATTAAATAAATACTCATATATTCTAATCAAATAATCATAAAAATAGAATTCTAATTCAAATTTCTAATACATTCAATATTTGTTTATTTATTAAAATGTATTTGCAATATAAAATGTATAACATTTATATATTTGATTATTTTGTAATCATATATGTCTAATAATATAATTTATATTACATATACACATATAAAAAAAATTAAAATTATTTTTTTAAATGTATTTGTGGTCAAAATTTAAATATTAAAATGTCATTAAATATATATATATATATATATATATATATATATATATATATATATATATATATATATATATATATATATATATATATATATATATATATATATATATATATATATATTTTAAGTCAATATTTAATATTTAATCTTTTATCAAAATGTAATTTGGATAAAATATTAACTTCCATTTCATATGACATCACAAATCTCTCTTATTTTTCCATCCTGATATGTAATAACCAGATTTACAAACCATAAAGGAAATTTACAAAATATCTTCATGGAACATGATCTTTACTTAACGTCCTAATGATTTTTGGCATAAAAGAAAAATCAATAATTCTGACCCATACAGTGTATTTTTGGCTATTGCTACAAATATAACCCAGCGACTTAAGACTGGTTTTGTGATCCAGGGTCACATTTTTTCTCATTCATTATTGGATTTAAATATCGAAATATTGAAAGTACATCAGTTTATGAACGTTAAATGGGTTCGGAGTCGCTGCATGTGGCTTAAACAAGGTCACATAAGGTTTATTAAAGAAAGGTGCATCTTTTATTTTCACCCTGTAGCTGCATGTCTTCGTTAGCTTTAGCTGGTGTGAAAGTGAGATGAATGTAGACTGAACACTGGCGGCGACTGAGGAACATCCTGTGTGGAGGATGTATCTACAGCAAGTGCAAAATATTGTGATCTGTGATTACCCCCCTTTCACGTTTCATTAATGTCATCCAGATAGGGGCCGAACAGCGAGCCACATCCCCCCTACAGAGGGAACGTGCCAAAGCTCTGTCGTGAAACATCTCAAATGATCCTTTGTGATATCAGAGAGCGAGGAAAATCAAAGACTCTGTTAGAACTTTTATAATTTAATGAGGAGACAGGGTTTGATTTTAGTTTATGCAAAACAGGTTATTGTCGGCATACTGAGACAAAAACACACTTGTAAATGTGTCACTTCACACTATGGAGAAGCTGTTTTGCACCTGACTTGTCTGTCAATCAGCAGAGCTGTTTTTGCTAGAGTTGCTCTGTAAATAGAAGCACTTACGAAGTAAGATAAAGATGAATAAATGCTCTGTTTACTCTCCTATATGGAAATTTGAAAAACATTTAAGACAGTGGTTATCATTTACTATCAAAACCTGAAGGTCACATTTATTTATTTAATTTTATTTTTTAATTTAAATAATTTATTACATATCTATCTATCTATCTATCTATCTATCTATCTATCTATCTATCTATCTATCTATCTATCTATCTATTGTGCAAGTATAATATGCCTATAATGTAGAAAGAATAATATAAATCTAAAAAAAAATATTATTGTAATTACAAAATAATCTACATATAATTGTATAATATAAAGCATAATATATAAATAAACTAATTAGTAAATAATAAATATACAGAATTTATAAAACACTAAAACTATAAATAGAATACATGATTAATAAAAATATAAATCATAACATTTTATGATATTTATAATATATTTTAATACAATTTTGTAATCATTGTATAATTACTATAATTCATATTATTATTTATTTTATTATTATTATTATTAATAAACTTTAATATACTTGCACTATGTAGAATATAAAAATAAAGAATGAAATTATAATTATTTATAAGAAAGAATTATAATTATTTATAATTAAATAAATAGAATTTAAATATTAAAAATAAATTAAACATTTTTAAAACATACTTATGACTTTGGTAAGCATATTATGCAGATACAAAGCATATAAAATTATAAATATATAGAAAAATGCATACATAATAAAATATTAAAATATAATTCTTAAAATGTATGATATTTTATAATGTATCTTTTTTATAACAATAATTTATTAAAAATTCTAAAATTAACATATGAACAAAATAAATGACAAAATCCATGTTTTTAAGGCCAGTAGAATTTTGTAAATGTCTGGTGTGTGCTAAAATGTGTCTTACATTTAAAAAAAAAAAAAATGAAAAATTATTAATAATTATTTATTTATTTTCTGCATGAAAACATTCATACAGATGTGTTTATGCACAAATAAGTGTGTGTGCACAGTTAAACCCAATGGAGGAGATCCCACAGTGCAAAATCAAAACTGGAGATTGTATAAAGAAAAGCAGTGGACACATGACCTGACAGCAGCCAAAGGGAACTGCCATTAAATTTTAGGGTGGCAACTGGAAAGACACAAAGCTTTTAGCATTGCCTAAGAGTTTTAAAGCAGCCAGGACTTTCATGCCTCCCTTACAAACTTTCAGCATTGCCTTGGAGTTTTAAAGCGACCAGGACTTTTCAGTCCTCCGGAGCTTGATTTGATATATCGCGGTTTGATGCTTGTTGTCAGTAGCTGTGAGTTACAGCAGGCATGCGGCGTGGATTAAAAAGCCTCTCCAGATTGCATTGGCCTTGCCCATTCCCACTCCAGCAGAGACTTCAAGGTTCTGTATTAACATTCTGAATCAGTCCCTGCATTCCCCTAAATTAATTCTCCTTTAAGCATATTTTGCTTCTCCCTTATTCCCTCGCAATATTAATAGGAGACAGATGTCCATAATGGAGTCCAAGTTTTTTTTTTTTTTTTTTGTCCATGCGTTGCATTAAAGAGATTTTTTGGCTTTTTTTTTTTCCTTCAAAATCCCAGGTGAAAATAAAACAAAGTACTACTGAACTGCTTTATCCATGTGAATGATAGACGTGATGGACTGGCAAATGCAATTCTGTTTCTCTTAAATGCACAGGAGAAAAACATGATTGATTGTTTCAAACAACTTTCAAACCAATTTATTACAGAATAATGTTATGCCATCTGTTGGAAAAAACAGACATGGATATTTATTTAATCCGTAACCCTCTTAATTATGCAACAATATGGTGTTTCTTTAAACTACTTGAAACTAGGGCTGGGAATTCAGAATCGGTTCTGTTTTAAATATTTAAACAGTAAATAAATGTTCAGCATGAAATCAAAATTGCCCATGTTTATCTTGTAAATGCACATTTGCGGTCTTATTGACAGTGATTTTAATGTACAAAAAGAAAAAAGGAAAAACCTCTTTGTTTTCTTTTTTTTTGTTTTAATGATTAATTTTTTTTTTTTTTATAAAAATAAAAAAAAATCTGAATTGCAGGATAAAAAGTTGCAATTACATTTTTAGCAAAAAAACAATAGCGAAACGTAAACTCATAATTCAGAGAAAAAAAGTCAGAATTCTGAATTTGCCTCATGCAATTCTGAATATTTGTCAGAATTGCAAGGAATAAATCCAAATTGTGAGATATAAACTCAGAATTGTGATACAAAAAAAATCTGAATTGTGAGATAAAAGTCCAATTACATTTTTATCAAAAAACTAAATTGTGAGATGTAAGAAAGTCTGGCTTTTTTTCTTTTTTGTCAGAATTGTCAAAAAAAAAGTCCAAATTGTGAGACGTAAAAAAACATAAGTTGTGACAACTTGCGAGAATAAAAGTTTGAATTGTGAGATAAAAATTCGCAATTACCATTTTTAATTTTTTATTCTGTGGCAGAAACAGCCCTCTATAGATTCCTCAATGAATGATTTCATCTGTCAACGAATCATTTAAAAAGATTCACAAGTCAGTCTCAAATGTGGTGTTTGTATAGCATATTAGTTTCACTGTTTTTGCCATTACTACACTGTAAAAAAGATTTTTGGTGTATGTTTTACAGGAAAATACACTATTTCAGTCATTCTGCGTTAATTCAATGTTTTACTTGCCGTTTCTTTGTCTTTTTTCTTTTTTTGTGAAATTCGCTTGCAATTTCTGAGTGAAAATTGTACTGTACTGTACATCACACACCAAATTTTGCTTTGTGTGTATAAACAGCAGAAATAGTAAGAATAATATGCTAGTATGCTATTTAGACTGAGATCGAATCAGTCTACAACTCACTGAATCAGACAGAGAGGATACTGAATCTGATTCACTCATTAAAACCACAAGTGATTCTCCAGACATAAATCAAAATATTTAACTTCCATAAATATACTAAAAGAATCATTAACACACTGGAGATGTTAAATCGAATCAGAAACAGATTCATTCAATTCCCATCCCATTTGTAATGCATGCATGCAATCGCTGCATCTCCTAAACTTTACATTACATGAGAAGATATAATAGAATGGCGCGCTTCTTATTTCAGACACTGATTCTTCAACCGATCACGTATACCACGTCCTTTCCAAGACTGAGATCCTTGGTTCCTTTTTATGATAGTGCATCTCTGTTATTAGTCATGAGCTCATGTCAGGGAAGCTAATCTGAAGTGAAAAGCCATTACCAATAAGCCTTCCCTGCCATCAAAGTGCTCTTTGTAGTTCATGCTCTCCAGACAGATTGATTCAGGTTTCAGGTCAGAGTTCCTGTAGCCAAAGGTAACGGCAGGCATTTGAAGCCTTATTCCAATACCTTTATGTTCTTATTGTCCCATCATGTTTATTACAAGGGGCAATAAGAACAAGATGTTTCTTCATTTGCACAAGATTTAAGAGACTTTGTTGTCGGATCAAGTAGAAAAACATTAGTTTGGATTAGGTGGTGTTTCAAATCACAAATTCAACTTAATGCTATTTTTGTCCTATGAAATGTCAAAAGGTTTCTGAACTTTAGCTTGTTTTATATTAGCATTTTAGGTTATGTACACATCTTTTTATTCCTAGCAGATGTGAAAACAAAAGGTTTCTGTTACATATTGAACATTAAAATGTCACCAAAGTCACTAAAATTGGAAGCATCAAATGGGTTGGACAAAATAATAATAATGGCAATATGGAATATTAAAACTGTATAATTTCAGCTATTGTTGAGGGGAAAAAACATAGATATAAACATATACATATATAAGCAAATATATACAAATATTAATGTAATTATTTATAAATACATAGAATTTGATAAATAGAATAAAAACTAATAAAAAAAATAAAATGTGATTATAAAATAATAATTGTTTTGTTATAAATGTAGTTTATAAATAAGCTGATAAAGACAATTTTGAATTTGAAGAATTATATTTATAAATATATAGAATTTATTAATAATGCAAAACATACCAAAATACATCATAAGATGTTTTTATTATTATTATTATTATTATTGTATAAATAAATCAATGAATAAATAAATAAAAGTGTGTAGAAACGGTTAGTGAATCAATTATTTAAAAACCCAATAAATTATTGTAACTATTAATGAAATATCTATTTTAAAAAAATTAAAAAATATTAATGTAATTATAAATAAATACATAGAATTTATAAATAAATATTATTTTTATTTTAAAGAATTTATAGAATTTTGTTGATAAATATATAGAATTTATTAATAATACAAAAACAATATATGTGTGTGTGTGTGTGTGTTTGTGTCTTTTGATTAAAATATAAAAAATATGTTGCTGAAAATAAAACGTATGCCTTTTAATGCCCATACTACAATAAAATATAACCACATAACTATAGACAAAAAAAGTGAGTACAAGTGTAATAAAAAGTATAATATAATATACATATAATAAAAATAGAGTAATTTAAATATATATATGTTGATAAAAATAAAATACTTTTTTATTTATTTGATTCCACTGAAAACACTTTTAATACAAGTAATAAATCTGAATTACCGGCCCAAATGTATCAAGCATAAAAATCCTCACTGTTGAGGCCCGGTAATTGTGACAAACTCTCTTCACAGCACGCCAGTATTAAAAAATCCACTGGTACATAACGCGAGAGCACAGTTATCGATGCTAATGTGCTGGACGTTTTGTTCACGCTTCACAGCAAAGGTTACAGATCTTCTAACTGCGAGGCTTTTACAACCAACTAGTGAGCACTTCTTTCTCCATTACCTGCACTCTCATTTGCCTTGCCTGGCGGGGTAATCAGCAGCCCATGCTGGACAACATGACACACACACAAACACAGCTCTCGGTCCTAGCAAGCAGCCGTCGTTTAAAGGCTTTTTGCTGTGCCCTCTGAAGCAGCATGGGCTCTCTTTAATGGTGCATTGCTCCTGGAGTCCCCACCGTACCCATGTGTATCTGCCAAGGTCTGCTGTCTGTCTGCTGCTGGGGTATTTTTGGAGGTGTGGTGAGCATCATAAATAATGTAGCTGTAAATGATACGCGTCTGGTCTCACTGACAAATGGAGCAAAAAGGAGGGGAAGCAATTTGAGAGGGCAAGCCCCATCAAGACATTTTCGCCCTTTAGTGGGAAGAAGAATTGCACCGACTTGCACCCAGGATTTCGTAATTGAGCTTGATTGACAGGCGATCTGACAAATCATAATGACGAATCCACCATCTTCTCCGACAAACAAATTAGACAGGAGAATAGGTTAACTTCAGTGGACTTTAAAAAATTGTGTGTATTGATGTCTTTCCGCGGTTTAAATAATTCATGTTTATTTCATGACAATCGGTTCATGTGTTGCTGCTTGAACTGAGGCAATACAGCCATCTGTCACGACACATTAAAGAGCCACAAAACAATATTTATTCTTTGAATTTCTTTAAAAAAGACCAAATTTGAAAGCTGAGACCCTGCTCTGTATTGTCTGTCTGCGTGTTGTCAGTTTTCTCTTTGCTCAGCGATGTATTTTTTACTGCGTGGGAACATGATGTGTAAAGTGAGAGCGGCTTGGCTTGTCGGACATAGCAACAGTAACTAAGGAGGGCGGGATTTTGCAAACCCCCCACCCCCTTAGTTACTGTTGTTGTCTCTGATAAACAATGCCGCTCTCACATTACACATCATGTTCTCACGCAGTGACAGATGGCTGTATTGCCTCAGTTCAAGCGGCACACATGAACCGATCGTCTTTTCATATGTACTTAAAGCATGAAATATACATAAATATACATCAGATCATTTTATTTCATCCGCAGAACACACCATTTTTCAAGTTTAAGTTCACTGAATTTAATCTATTCTCCTGTCTGATTTGTGGTTTAGGCTAGATAGGATACAGCTGCGGCTACTGGGCATGTGGACATTAATATAGCGCAATTTTTGTAACACTGTACAGCAATAATTACATTATTATGTTTTTTTCATTATTGTTTAGGGTTGGGGTAGGTGTAGACTAGGGGTTGCACCGACTAATCGACTAGTCGACCTTAATGCTCTGCCATGACGCTTTAAGCTTTACGTCAACTAGTCGCTGGTCCTATAGAGGGCGCAACAGGATAAGAAATCTTTGAAGGACTTCCACATTTATGCTCTATTTCTGAACAGTTAAAATGACAAATAAATGCATGCTCTGAAAGCGCTCCACAAGACGTGTGATTATATTACTGGATACTCGAAATTGAATGGGAGAATACACGTTTTAAACAGCCATTGTACAATAAATTAATCGCCGTTCTAATCTAATGCGCTGCTGTACTGTAACGCAAAAATAGCTTAGAAACTGAAAAGTTCAAGCATATTTCTTAATAATTAAATCCCACAGCTTCACTAATACTAGAGAGACGCTGGCAGGTAGAATTAATTCGTACACGCAATCGCTTTCACTAATGCATTCATATGAATGTAATCTTTACTGTGCTACTTTATTTGTATCTGATTTAGAATGACCAGAAATCTGTGAGAAATATAACGACCCAAAGACAAAAGAACTGCTAAAAATTAGTTATAGTTATAGGAGCAATAGCCACCAGGGCAGCGCTGTGTCATATGCCATAGCTGTGCACAAAATGTTTGAGTCTCAGCTCCAGAATTATTTGTTCATTAATGAGGACATCATCAGCGACTAGTCGACTTCGACTCGACTTTCAAAACATAAAAGTCGACTTTAAAAAATCAGAAGTCGTTTAAACTCTAGTGTAGACATTAAAAAAACACAATCTAAACACCCTTATTCTGAACATGGAAGTCTCGCCTGACTGGAACGGTGCTTAACATTTCTGGTCTCTGGCATTTCTAGTCACAAAGGGAATCCTATGAAGATGGTTTAAAAAGCACATGGCGCCATAGTTTCATCACTTTAGAGTGTCACAGTGACTGTCTTTTTGCAGTTTAATGAGTGGGAAGAGGACATGAAGTGACGCGAGGTAAGCTGCATTGAAAACAGATGAGCGCGCATGTGCATATACAGCTCCCGATCGGGCGAAGTTCACAGGATTTTGTCCACAGAATGATAAAAGCATGTTTTAACATATAATTTTATTATTTCACACTCAGTATTTTAACTTAAGTGCTGCAAGCCATTCATACAGCGCCGGACATGACAGATTTTCTGGAGCACCAAACAAGTACTTTAAAGGAATTCCTTAGCTTATTGCTGTTACTGTGGCAGCCAACAACAGCACAGCTTAACCCTCCGAACATATTTAGATTTAGTAAATATAAGACAATAGAATACCCAAAACATGTCACTCGTATTGTTTTGAATGGGGAAAAATGCAATCACAGGAAGCTCCGCCTTCTGAATGAAAGAGCCGATCGCTAAATGGTAAAGTTAGCACGTCACTGCAGCTGCCGTTAGAAGTCCCGGTTGCTACAGAAACAGTCAACGCTCTGAGACGTGCTCTTAGGACTGCGCATGCACATTGTAAGATTTAATAAGATTTAATAACACTATTTGAGCAAAAGTAACAACATTTATAACACAGTTGTTGTCAGATTTCTTTGGTGATTTCAAATATGATATTTAATCATAAGCTTAGTGAACAGTTTTGGAGAATTTGATGTTTCCCCATTCAAAGAGATAGGAGTTGCTCTTGGATGCCCGAGAGGCGTTTCAAAGATGGCCGCTGAGTGACATGACTTGTCTTAAAAGGACTTTGGTTATATTGAAAAAGTTTCAATTCAGTCAAGGTTTTAACATGGATTTCTATGGAGCTGTCGGACAAGATGGTGGATAGCAATGGCGGCACATGATTGGTCTGATCACCTGTCAATCAAGCTCCCTGCGAACAGTCAATTACAGCATAAAACTGCACAGAAGATCGGCGAGCGTCTATTCCCTAGCGCTCAGTTTGAAGATGCTGCTGATGAATCACATTATAACAGTGGGACCGGTGCCAATTCCAGAGATGACGGTGGATGAATTTTTACTAGCGAATGACATGTATATATACATTATATACACACACACTGTACGGATGCACATGAAGAGGAACAAATGCTCATCTTTTCATACCAGCAGTGTTCTCCAGATATCCATTAGTCTCATTTTCACACAGTTTTTAAGTATCTCTCTTTAGAAGCAGACAGCATATGTTGTCATTTGACTTTGTCTGAACTGTCACACATTTCGTTTCCATCAGCCTAACTTCCTTAAGAGTGTTTCAGAGGCTTTTTTCTAGCTAAAGAAAAGAGCGGTAGAGTGTTAAATTATAGAATAAAAGAAATATGGGAAAAAAAATTAAAATCTTTCTTACTGATAGATAGGGCGGCCCCTCAGACTATGCTTGAAAACTCAGAAACAAGGTCGTTTGCTAGTTCAAAACGATTGGGCGCTTGCAAAAAACATTGAGAATGTAAATATTATACATACTTGATGTTTCTAGTATGTGGCGCTTGTGTGGTTAGTTTGTAGTTAGTGTTTATACCATGATGAACTTGTGCATTTAGATCATGGTGTGCAAGGTTGAAAATAATCTCTGCGTTTAATGTTGTTTTTCATGGTATTTGATATGTATTGCAATATTTATTCCAAAGAACTATAATTTTAGCCAGATATCCAACTGTAGCAAATTAGATGAAAAATCTTGTAATAAATAAGTAATAATATATTAATAATCATATTAATAAAAACAACAATAATCAATAATATATTATATATAAATCAAAACAGAGTTATGTTATCTATCTATGATGCCATTTATACTACTGAACTTTAATTCAGAGATTATTAAATGAATCTTTCATATAAGTCATGAAATAGAGAGATCACAAAAATGTATCTAATAAAAAGTTTAGGAAACCTAATGGGCAGCATAATAATTGTGAAAATATTGTGTATAATTATTCAATACAGTGTGACATCATCTCAAGGTTTGAAAAAAAGTCAGAAATGGTACAGCGATGGCAAATACAGAAAAAACTTTGGTTTATAAAAGCAACACTAAATCTAAATTCTGACTCGTATTATGTCTAAGGATGCTTATGCTGTAATCCATCCTTGGATTTTACATGTAATATTCATCAGGCTGAGTTTGCTCACTTGCCACGAGAAAAACCTTGAGGTATTTTCTGGCCTGCCAAAAAGTGTGTCTGCGCGCGTGATGTAAGACTCGCAGGCAGTGTGTTAGGATGAGCTGGGTCTCAAAGCAGTTCTGGATGTAGTCTGTCGTAATCTCCTCCCATCTGCTAAAGGAGCTGCTCTCCCCGCACAGCGCCCGGCTCTGGCCCACCCCATCTGGGCTTTTCGGACACTCCAACGCACTACCCTGACCTGTGCAAACTTGTGTTGGCATTACTGTGTCTGTTATATTATTATACAAAGAACGTTTCTCAATTTTGTAAGTTTGTGTCTAGGTCAGGTTTTACCTACATTGTGGGGATCAAATGCAACTACAAGGATCATAAAATTTACACAGAGCAAAGCCAATTCTACCCATGAGAGATTGGTTTAATAAACATTATAAATGTACCCTAATGAAAATAAAAATGCAGAAAGGTTTCTGAGAGGGTTATGTATATGGATAGGGCACAGAAAATATTAGATGTTACCTAAAAGTGACATTACCTCCCTCTGGGGACATCCTAGCTTGGAAAACTGCTGATAAATAATTGTAATTAAAATTAATAAAATGATAACTAATAATAACTCATTAATCAACTATGAAATTACAATTAACAAAATGTATTGTTTTTCATTTTTACAATGTACTATTTTAAAATAAATGTACCATTTTAATTTTATGATAAGGACTGTCCAATAGATTAATCGTGATTAATCGCATCCAAAATAAAAGTATATATATATATATATATATATATACACACACACACACACACAAACAAAATTTTTTGTAGTAGTAGTAGTAATAATAATAATCAAATTATATCAATAATAATATATCTATTATCACTTTGGATTAATAATGCAACCAAATCTTTCCATCATGGTTCACAGTTGTGAATCAATTTACTGAATCAGACATTTTGAATTGATCCACAGGAATTAATAGAATCTACCTGAAATTAACTACATGATAAATGTATAACTAATATAAAAAAAAGAAAAATCATAATAAAATTATAATTAACAAATAAAATGTATTGATTTTAATGTTTGCAATTTATCACTTGTAAATCTATTAATTAGATAAATAATAATATAAATACTTAATAAATCATATATATGCAATTATCAACCAATATTTGCCGTAAAAAGAACCCCAAATTAATAATTTCATTCTGGCAGATAAAACATTGACTAAACGTTACAAAAAGTGGTTTTAGATGTTAATATGTTGTTTATTTCAACAGAGCAACACTAAATAAACACAATTTAAAAATAAATAAACATAACTAAATTAACACAATTTGAAAATGCATAGCACTATTATTATATTTTTTATTAAAAAAGCAAAATTTTCTGTCAGTATCTATCGTTACAGTAGCTATATATAGAAGCAGAATAGTACGTCCACAAATAGAAGCCAAGTAAACATATGTGTGTCTGTGTATCCACAAATCTATCTTGTCCTTCATGTGTAAGAAGGGGAGACTGACAGTTTTTTGTGGCATGCACGCACATGTAAGATGAAATATGTCCTCATGTGTCCTGAATATGACAGAGGTATTGTGTGAGTGCATGAGTGTGTGTGGCACTGGAGAACATGATAGCTTTAATGAGATGGCCACATATGAAGGACTATCATTAGTACTGAGAGAGGCAGCAGCCTGGTGATTGCAGTGATTTGGCTCCGCTCTTTTTGGCCTGTCCGACCAATCAGAACACCTCAAGAGCTCGCTTCAAAGCCCATGCAATCAGCCACCACATTGGCCCACTTAGCAACAGCCACCCAGTAAAACCGAGTATACATGTAAGAACAACGTTGTCCAGTAATCACATGCAACAGATGCAGTAAATATACAGTAAGTCAGCATTTAGTCACCCTCATCTCTTTCCTAACCTGTAGACTTGTATTTATTATGAAGATCACAAAAGGAGATGTTTAGTTGTATGTTTATGCTGCACTTTTCCACACAACGACAGTCAATGGAGTGAAACATGAAACATTGCCAATCAGAATCAACTTGATTTTAAAACACGCGACTTTAAATTTGGCATAACACAATCATTAATGACACATTCGTCAACCAATCATTTACGCCAAACTTGGCATGACTATTTATGGAGAAGCGCAGCTTAAAAATTCTTCTAAATATTTCCTTTTGCGTTCCACAGGGGAAATGGGTTTGAGCACATGAAGGTGAGTAATCATGACAGAATCATCAATTCTGAAAAAAAAAAAGTCAATTGAAAAACTCACAATTACCTTTTTTTTCTTCTTTTTTTTTATTCAGTTGTGGAAACGGGCTTCCATAGTAAACTCTTGTTTTAAACAACCTGGAAGCAACACCAGTGATTCTATGTATGGTTAATGGTAGGTGTGATACGAGTCTTGAAAGAGAAAACACAAATAGCAACATCTAAGCTATTCAATCTGACTTGTATTTTCCAAACTCTTTAGTCTGAGATAGAGGAAAACAAGTTTCATCAACCTATCTTCAGTCTTCCCGCTTGATAGAAGCAGATAAACCATTATGAGAATGGCAGGCTGAAACCCTGTCACCTTTGTCCATGCATTTCTCTAAGGAAAAAGCAAGAAGAGCTTGTTTCTCAAGGTGATTGTAGCAGTGATAAGGGAGCAGTTCTTATTAGGGGTGACAGCAAAGGGGCTGTGGCGGCAGTACTGACTGGATAACCTTGTGCCTGCTCACCCTTCTGCGCCAGGCTCCTCTGCCTTGCCTCGGTGGGGATACAATCTGCTGGCTGGAATTACCTCGCAGCTGGAGGAAAACTAAACATGATTTCTGACCTTTACTTCTTGTGTTCAACAGTAACCTTTGGTGGTCTGCTTGCACAGGCGGGCTGAAATGAATTTCCGGCCGCTGCACGTGCGATTACGTGCATGTTGAGGCTGAGAATGATGAGAAAATCAGCGGTTGAAAGATGTTCCTTCAGTCGTCGTCCTCTGTCTGGGAACCTGCTAGCTTGAAATGTTAATTGAAGTCAAATTGCTTCTACAGAGTTTGGAAACCTTAAGATACAAGATACCTAGTCTCAGCCCCCTCATGAAAGAAGAAAGTTGTAGTGTTTACAACTGTGACAACTAAACACTGGATTTTCAAAAGTATGTGAAAAATTTAAAGTTTGTGGCATAGAATCTTTAAAATACATCCGAGAGTTTTACATTTCCATGCCCGAAACATGATGCTGAATGAAATGAATTGTCGGTCAAACGGCCTCATGGGCGGGCCTTGGCCAAAGAAAGCTGCCATGGATTCCAAACCTTCAGCCGTCAGTATGAAGATCTGGTTATGCAAGACTACTAGGTACCTTATTTCTGCTCCCCCAAATGTAGCTGCTAAAGCTAACACAAATTTTGCAATGATATATTCATAGGGCAGATGGCATGATATGAGCTACTTTATTTCTGCTACGCCAAATGTAGCTGGTGATGCTACTGCAAACATTGATACTCTGATAGAAATGATATGTGAATATATCTTCAAGCAAACCTTTATTCTTAGTCCAGGTGTATAGATGACTCACAGAATACTCAAAGCTAGGTGGATGGGTTTTTAAATATTCAAACTAGCCTATGGTTATGTGTGACAAGGATTAGCATATATTTTTCAGATATTTGGACCAGCCAAGTGTAATTGAAAGGAGTAATCTGGACCCCTTTTTACCCTATCTGAGGAAAAACTACAATTACTTCTGCCGTACTCATTCTCTTTTGCTTATTGCATGCTTATTCCGCCAACAACTTCTTTTAGCATGCAAGCTAGCACACATGTGCATGTTGAAAGAGGGTTCCTTCCGATGAACTCATTATTCCGCAGCGCTCACCCCACTCAATGACACACTCCACATCTACCCCTGACTGTCACATCAGAGCAAATTCGTGCAATCGTGCCCACAATCCTTTAGACTGGAGATTATGCAGGCATGGTGAAGTGCGGCTAAATCTTAACCACAAGTGGAACCTACAGTAGCAGTTAGTCAAGGCACTGAGGGGAAAATTGACCTGTTCCATTTTAGTTGAGAGGTTGAGTATGTGCATGTTTTTCAATACGTGTTGAAGCACAAGATTGTGGCAGAATTTTCATTTGACTCAAATTTGAATTTAATTCCAAATGCAAGGATGGGTTCCATTTTTTGGAAGATCGTAAACATGTCCATGAAACATGCACAGAAAATTCAGCAAGTAAATGTCACATTACATACAAATTCAAACAAGCAACAATAACTCAAAAAACAATATAATATCAACACCAAAAGGGGAACAGGTGTATCACCAACACATTTCAAACAACTTCTTACATGGACTGAGTTTTGGAAAATCCATATACTGTACTGACTGGCGTATGATTATAAATTATATCTAATCTCTAGGCTAGGGGATTAAGACATGAAACCAAACACTTAAATGATACCACTAAACTAAAGAAGACTAGAAGATCAAAGTTACTAAATCCTACTCAACCTGTGTTAGGGCTCAAATGCCTCTGAGATGCATATTTGGGGGGTAGAAGATCAAAGTGACTAAAGCTGATTTATCCTGTGTTAGACCTCAAATGCCTCTGAGAGGCATTGAACAGCCCTTCAAAAAGCAATAGCAGCCACCTTTATATCCAGCCTGTGCCAGTCATCAGGCCTGCCTGTGAAGCAAAATCAATCTGTTTCATATCAGAGATACCAGGGGAGAGGGAGTGTGTATGTGAGTGTACAATCTGTCCCCAAAGCTCTTTTTAATGACACATGCTGCATAACAGAGCAAGGATAGAAAAGTGTTCAATAAGGCAAACATGCTGTTATCTGGAGATGAGGACTAATATAAAAAGGCTCAGATGGTACAGAGGGAGTTGTCAGTCAAACATATTTTAATTTCTATTTTCAAATTCCCTTCCTTTTCTGCTCAGCGTGGACACCCTTGCTTGGGCAGAAGTCCTCGCTAACAAAACAGCCGTGGTTCAAGAACCACCCAAACAGCAATCCAAAGAATAGTAGCACACAGCCAAAATCGTGTGGTTGGCAATGGTTACAAGCACTTACCAACCACTCAAAAAATCACAAATTCACCATTCATCACACAGCACACTTAACAATAAACCACAACACTAATTAAAAAATTAACTAGCCATCATGTCAATCAGCTGCCCTGTCCAGGAGATTCCTTCTAATCCATGACTGCATGCAGATTGAAATGATAAAAAAGAGCATCTAGAAGAACAATTTAATCACATTAGCTCTATAGACTTAATAACCACTGACTGAAAGCCCTTGTGGAGAAGGTTCCATGAGGTTTAGAAGGTCTCTTCCTTTGTTTTTCTTTGAACAGGTGTGGTGACCTTTCAACCACTTAATGAGATTATGAGCATAATTAGAACTGGAGCCACTGAGGGTCCCAACAGTCAACCCACTTGAACTCGAGAGAATAACCAGTGTCCATCTGGGTGGCACCTCGGAATTAGAGAAAGTAACGTAATTAAGTCCTGACGCATGGATCTTCCGCTACCTTAGGGACTAGAGGACGTTCCCATGAAGAAAAAGCAGCATTAGCGCATATAGCTAGCAAGCACTGCCTAAATCAGGAGCAAGTCTGTCAAAGCAGGACACTCTACGTTAGGATTGGCCTAGGGTTGACAAAGAAATCCCCGGCAACCATTAAAGTCACAATGGTGTTGGATTGCTCCTGGGGTGCTACTTTGAACAGTTCATTTAGGATGATGTGCAACTATTGGGCCTGACCTAAGTACACTTTCCATCTCCAACATGGCCACCGAGAGGAAGGCAATAAGGGACCCAAGGAAACCCAATGGGTGCCTAGGGAGCGCTAAGGCTGGCCACTCACAGGGAAGTCCAAAGACAGCAAAGTGTCAGAGTCAATGCGAACACACACCTCTACAATTGCAAAATCAATGGGATTTTATGATGCATCAATCTCCTCTACAAAGGCCTGCTTGTCTACTTCTGGGATGGACCACTGGATGTGAGACTTTGACATTCACCATTTTCCAAAAATTGCCAAGGAAGGCTTTTAGAGATTTTGTTGACCCGTGCCTGATGGTTTCTCTCATTCCCTTAAAGATTCTTATGTCTGCAAGTTGGTCATATTGGGGGCATTTTTTTTTTAAAGCGAGTAAAGGTTCATTGATTTTTATAGTTCCTTTGGAATGACAAAAGAAGTTGTCCATTTAGATCAAGGAGAGGCATCTCCACTCTTGGAGGGCCACTGCAAATTTTAGTTCCAAATCTAATCAAACACACTGAATTTTCAAATACTGAAGACTAAATTCAGGTGTGTTTGATTAGGGATGAAACTAAAATCTGCGGGGCAGTAGTTTCCCTGCTGCCAATGCCCGGTTAGGACCATCAAATGAAATAAAAAAGAGGTAGAAAAATACCCATTTTGCTCCCTATTACACATTTTCAAGATCAATAAATCCTCCACCACAGGATGTTTGCGTGGGTGATAGACAGATCTATTTACAGTAAACAGCAGATCACATGCTAGAGACCCAGAGTTAAGGGTTTTGGCAAGTGTCCTGCAATATAATTGATTGTTAGGCAAGTTGTGTATCCTTGGCCAACCTCACTCTACTTTCCCCCCAACATCTATCCCTATGGCATTTACACCTTTTGTTTACAATATGCCCCTTGATTTGACCAGACATCAAGTTGGGGGTCTGGGGCTCAGGGCTCCCGTTTCAATATCTAAGCTAATTACTTTTTAATTTACAGTGTGTTGTTAATGGGTTTGGCAGGGGGAGCAAGGTTAGACAGGCAGCAGAAGCCACTTCCCTTCCGTTCCGTTCACTAGCACCATGGCCTCTTTAATTAAAATGAATAATCTGGGCATCCATCAGATAGACGGAGAGAGAGTCAGAGAAAGAGAATTGTAAAGATAGGAAGGTAGGTGAGTAAAAGGCCTGCTGAAAACACCCCATGCAAAGTTATGATAATTTAGCAGATGTATCTGTTTTCAACCAACACGGTCCTTCTGGAACTAACTGATTGAAAAAGTTTAAATGCCTTTTGGGTTCATCAGTACACCAAGATCTCATATTGGGTACCAGCAACCAAAACACAACACAACACTGGTGGGCAGTTTTGCTGATATATTCAGAAGGGAGAAAGGCGAGTAAAGTTCATGTACGTTCATACAAAATATACATCAAGAAAAAATAAAAGAACAAGACAACCTACCTCCACGACTCTCGCTGTCAGCTGGCTTCACCTGGATGGGGCGAGTCATCTGGAAGAAGAAAAACAGTACAGACAAGACAAGGGGTTAGTTCAGGCACAGTCAACCGCTGTCACCACAATAAGCCATCAGCCTCAAACTTTTGAGCCTATGTCCGACACAAAAAAATCCTAAGTTTTGATCAGTTGCAAAGATCCACATGTCGGTTTGCAGGGCACATGGCCTCCCTTAAACATACAAAATACAAGAGTGGTGACTTGTACCATCATGTCTTCAGTTTACCTACACACTGTTTCTATTTTTGACATGCTACTGTAGGCACAACTCTTGTTTCCCTCATCTGAAATAGAAGCATTTACAAATAACCTGTGTTTGCATTGACTACAATTGTATTTAAGCATTCAATCTGTGTCAGGGCCTATGGGGACATGGGCAGGTTTCTAATCGTACCTCCAGACAAAACCCTAAAGGCACCCCTAATTTCTTTTACCTGGTCTCTTGTCAGGTAAGTCAGTTCACTCAGAAACCACATTGCTAATGATCTGAGCTACTGCAGGTGCAACTCTCATTTACTTCTGTAGGTAAAGACTGACATTTCTAAAACCTATAGCCAAAATTACACTTCCATGATGAGGAATCTAATATGAGAGTCATAAAATTAGCTTCTTTAGCTTAAAGTCCCTCTCCATCTCTGAAAAATCTCTGGTCTCATCAGCAAGCTTTTTTTTGTGTGTGTGTGTTTGCTTCGCAGTGCTCACTTAGTTACAGTCTCTAGCGATGGTGGCAAGGAGGAAATGAAATGCAACTACAATTAAAGTGGAGGCAGTCACAAAAAAAGAGAGATCAATGAAGCCCTATTGATCCCTGCCCCTAAGGCTGTGGAGAGTGTCTGGCAAGGAGGGATTCTGTGGGTAGAAGGCTCACGGTAATCTACTAAAGCCTGATAAGAATGGCATTTGTTGGATTAGATGCCTCTGTCATCACAGTTTTTGTGCTCCGTATTTCGCTCAACAATTTTTCCCCCGTTATCCCTGTAAAGGTTGAAGTTTGACTGATTCTTATTCTACAAACTTGAGCAAAACAGAAAGAAAATATATATTGTTTGTTTGTTTTTCCTTCCTTTGCCCATCATTCAAGGATTCAAACGGATTTTGCTGGACAAACAAATTATATATATATTGTTTGTTTGTTTTTCCTTCCTTTGCCCATCATTCAAGGATTCAAACGGATTTTGCTGGAGGATCAAAGGATGTTCAAAGGGTTTTTCTATTCTCCCATTTATTCCTACCTGGGGATGTAAAGTAGAAAGGAATACTATAAGTGTGGACTATTGGAGCAGTAAAGCAACTTTATAAAGTGTAATATATATTATTTAGAATATTTTAGGGATTAATTGTTATTATTTTTAATAATCAAATTAATATAGAGTTTTAGAAATATGGTTGCATTAAAGAGTACTTTCTTTAATTGTTGAAAAACAGGACAGATTCTGTCCTAAAGGCCTATTTTATACTATAACATCCATTCCCAAGCATTGCAATCCGATGGGAGCTTTATATCGATCCAAAACAAACTGCTAATAGCAACACAGCAGGACCAGTTTGTATGAAAAGGGGCCAAGAGCTGTGCAGAGATTTGTGACAAGATTACCCAAATTTGCGAAGTGCCCTTTGCAGGCTCCCCAGCCATCTGTAACCTGAAATTAAGCCTTTTCGAATGCTGCAGCAACTTTCATCTCATGTCGACACCAACTCAAGAGCCAGGAAAACGTTTCAGAGATGACAGGATCAACATTTTCTCTTTCTCCTTAACATATTTTCTTTTACTGTCCAATTGTGTGTGTGTGTGTTTTGGGGGGGGCAAACTGAAAAAGGTCAGTTTTAAAGACAGGCCAGTCCCATAAAAGCATGACTTGCTCAAGGAGAAACACCATAATGGGATTTTAAAATGCCTTAATAACATGCTGATATATGAGGAAGAGGGCCAGGCCAGATTCATTAAGTGTTAAACGTATCCATTTTCACCTTGAGGAACCGAATAACCTTCCTCTGAGAAATTATTCCATAAATTTATCCATCGTAAATAATAACTAGCAGGGTCTTCGCGCGAAGGGGAAAAGGCAAAAGATGTAATTTTTCTGAAGGTCGGAGTTCAGTAGCTTTGTCTTACACTTCGGTTAAAGGAAAAGTTAAAAAAATAAATAAATTTGTCTATTTGAAATACATTATGACAACTCAGACGTTTTCAAGCGTAAAGACAAAAACAATCCAGCAGGCATAATTGTGAGACATAACCATTCCAAACAAATCATCTGACAAACAAAGTGGCCCACATTAGACAAAACACAGACACTTTTATAAACATCGCAGTATATGCATGCAACGCTGTGGATGCAATGCCTGGTAATAAAGGAGATTCTGTTATTTGAGGGAATGCATTCAGAACAACCTCATACCTGTAAAAGCCATCAGTGAGATGTATTCCTATAACACATTGGACTTTCGTGTAAGGTTTATGGATTCACCTCTCTAACTAGTCACTGTCCTGGTCATAAAATGCTGGTGTAATGGTACATTTGTTTTCCAAAGAGCAATGTGTTTCTCCCTTGTACATTTAGTATCGACGGAACTAAGTTTATTGCAGTTTTCTCACCTCTAATGGGATGGTGTACACTTCAGGTACACACATTTACACACACACACACACACACACACTCACTCACACACACACACACACACACACACACACACACACATTTGATCATCACTGACTTCAATAGTATAGACTTCTATGGTGTGTGTGAATATATACTAAAACAACTAAAACTAAACCTGAATTAAAAATAAGTTAAAGCTAAATGGAAATATTTACAAAAACTGAAAGCTAATATAAATAACAAAAGAGCATAAAACTTAAACATTAACATGAAAACTGAAAATACTGTATAAAAATAAATAATACTATGCAGGTAAATAAATAATATTAAAAAAAAATACTGATATTAACATAACTACTTGAGACAACATTTATTTCTGTCCGAGTATAAATAATAAGTAAATAAAAAACTCATTAAATCAAAAACATTTTTAAACTACATTTTGAATGTGGTTGCATCACTGCTGCAAACAAATTAAAAAGTGGTGAGGACATAATTGACAAAGGCCATCCTAACCATAAATGACTTCTATGTTGTAAACACAGTCATTTCACACACATTTACATGCGCCAGAAACAAAACGACGGGCAGCTGACAAACTTGTGCTGTCATCAGGGAAAGCATTCATTTAGCTTCAGTCCTGAGAGAGTTCACTGCGCCTCTCTGCTGCTTTTGTGCCTTTATTGCCCAAGCGTTCTTTACTCATAAGATAAAAAGAATGAGTTTGCCTTATACTGCGTTCCTTGCAAAAAACAACAACAACATGTTCTAATTGTGATAGATTCAAGAAGGTTTTTACACTCTGAATAGTGAATGCACTGAGGTCCAGGACAAAAATTGAGGGATGGAGGGGGCTGTAGAGGATGGAAGGCCAAGAAGAACTGCCTGCAACTGCCAGATAAGATTGCTTCTCAGTTGAGTGGCATTTCCAGAGCCATGACTCCACCCTATCGCTCCCCCACATATGCTGATAGACTCATGCTGGAGGAAACGCACACTTATACGTTTCCCGCCTGCAGCAAAAGCACCGGCGTCCCTGTGTTTGCCAATCTGTTGTTTAAACTCAGCGGAACAATTCAAATCCCCACGTCCCAACAGGACTGTGTCAGTTGCACCTCGTTTGGGATGATGCACACCATCCTCCGGTCCCCAGCAATCCCGACCGGCGCTTATGGGAAGGCATTCTTCGGGATTTCTGATGTAGCTATGGGAGCAACTGTCTCTTTGTCCTTGTCATCTGTTTCTTCAAGCACACAATACTCGATAATCATGTTGTTTGCTGTGCTGCAGTCTTTCAAAAGGGGGAGCTATCAAACAGGGTAAACAAAATACAGTGGGGGATATGAAACAGCCATTCTCCTGAGAGACAGTCTGTTCTCCTGTAGTGATGTTTGATTAGGCACCGCTGTGCTGGGGTAGATAGAAATTCAGAACAAGCTGCTCCGAGAAAATCGGGACTGTGCCTTGTTGCCTCCGTCTATGATGAATGTGAAATAATTCCCATATTTGTTTTACGCCTTTCTGTCATAAATTGCATGCAGGACAAACAGTCAACATGGATCAAATTCATGGTTTGCTTTGGTTTTTACAAACTGTGAATGAGAAAAATACACTGTTTTCCATAGCAGCCAAACTGGAATGTTTATTGTACACTATTTTTTTTCCAGGTCAGTGGCGTCGTAGAGTCACGGCTTGCAGAATCCTGTTAAAAACAGGCTTTGAGCTTTGCTTACCTGCTGGGTTGTATGTTCAAAAGATGTTTCGCACCACATCCTTTTTTCCGTTCACATGCATTATTAAAATGGTTCACAACTTGTAACAGTTCAGTGCTGTGCTTTAAAGGGGTCATATGATGGGATTTAAAATTTTTCTCTCTCTTTGGTGTGTTACAAGCTCTTCGTGAATAAAGAAGATCTGTGAAGTTGCAAAGACTAAAGTCTCAAATGCAAAGAGTTATTCTTTATAAAAGTTAACACTCGTCCACGCCCTCCTGAAACGGCTCGTTCTAACACGCCCCCAACATCTAAACGTCAGTATGGGGTAAGATTTGCACAACGTCACCCAGATGTTCACGCAAAGAAAGAAGGCGTACCTTTTATTCTTGTTGTAGTATTGTTGTTGCCACCGCCATGTCGTATAGACGCTGTGTTTCACTGTGAAAGCGAAACTACTTTGTTTGGCCTTCCAAAAGAGGACGATATCCGCTTTGTCATGCCTTGGGCTGATCCTTGCTGGTCGCTGAGGAAATACATCAGCTTTGCACTGTGGATTGCCGAATCGGCTTTCACCGTGGACGAAGCAGAGTCCAGCCAGGGGTCGTCACATGTGGTTGCTACAAGCCCAAGGTACGCTCCTTTGTAGAATCCGCCTGCTGCACCGTTCTCAAGCCGCCCGCCTCTGCTCACTCAAGCTGGCCGCGGTTCACTCTAGGCCTCTGGCCTCTGCTCATTCAAGGCCGCGGTGTGTGACGTTGTTCCATTGAGAATGTGAAACTACTTTGTTTTTGCCTTCCAAAAGAAAACACCACTAGAAATCATGTTTATATCACGTTTATAATGGGTTTTATGTTTTTGTCTCGTCGCTTCGGCCGGACAAGGCATCACAATATGTTAAGAGGTGTAATATTTCCGTCTCCTGCTTGAGGCATTTGGCCAATCACAACGCGCTGGATAGTTGGCCAATCACAGCACACCTCGTTTTTCAGAGAGATGAGCCTTGTGAAAATCGACACGTTTCAGAAGGCTGGGCATAGAGGAGAAATAATAATGTACAGTATGTGGAAAATAATGTTTTTTTTTTTTACCTTAAACCACATAAACACATTTCATTACACCAAATACAAAAAATAATGTTCTTTTTTAGCAGCATCATATAACCCCTTTAAAAAAAATTATAAATCGGAG
The DNA here is from genome assembly GCF_018340385.1 of Cyprinus carpio. Classification (NCBI taxonomy): domain Eukaryota; kingdom Metazoa; phylum Chordata; class Actinopteri; order Cypriniformes; family Cyprinidae; genus Cyprinus; species Cyprinus carpio. The sequence continues at coordinate 24,537,406 of NC_056618.1, forward strand.
AGTATATTAAGCACATAAATAGTATATTTTAAGTTTTAATGTTATAAAGCATGGTATAAAGCATATAACTGAAATATATTAACATTCAAAAGTTTTTGGTCAGTAAGATTTCTTCTTCTTTCAAAAACATAGAAAACTTTACCAAAATTTACAAATAGTTAACTAAAAAATGCTGTAAAAATACATATTTTTGTTGAATAAAAAATTTAACTTTGCAAAAACTGAAACTAAAAGCTGTAAATGCTCCCTAAAAAACTCAAAAATAGACAATGCAAATGTTTGTTTGTTTGTTTGTTTTTAAACAACTATTATAAACAACAAACAAATAAATAAAACCTAGTGATCATTTTAAACCTTTAGCAACCCTGCTGTCAAACAAGCTTGACTGATTAAGATTCAGGGATCCTTTGTCTGTGTGTGTGTGTGTGTGTGTGTGAGGGAGAGTGTGCCGGCGGTTTGGCTGGAGTTTAACAGTGAGATAACAGCCTATTCCCTGATCATTATTTAGCATTAGCAGGCCATCAAAACCCCTTCTCCTCTGTTATTCCTAATAGGGAAATAAACACCTTTTGACTGGAGCATCCCAGCTGCGATAATTAATATTTCCAATTATTGATTTGAAAGTACGCTGTCTGGTGACAGCCTTGGGCCTCAGTTCAACTAATAAATCTACCGTACAGGATGGTGAGAGCGGAAGAGAGAGGGATGGCAAGAGGGAGAATTATTCTTCCATCTTCAGCAGTTAGTCTGCTTCCAACACAAAGCTACAAAGTAAAAGTTTTAATATAGCATACAAATAATATGGGCTACATTTATGAAGCATTTAGAAGCTTGACAGGCCGAGTACTCATTCAATTTAACCTTCTATGGAAAAGAGCGGTTAAGATATCCCTAAAAAAAAATTCGTTTAGTCCTCCGCAAAAGTAAAAAGGAGTTTCAAACAACACAAGGGTAAATAAATGACAAAATATGCATTTTTGTGTAAACCACTCCTTTAAAATGTAAGTCATTTGTTTGCCAGAGTCTCTCAGAGGAAGAAAATGAGACAGAAAATGGATGAGGGAGAACGAGGTGAAGAAGTATCTGCCAGCATGTGTACGTGAAAGGTATTTTGCTCCCAGCACCTCTGTGAAAGCCCTGATAAGAGTATCGACTGCACCGACCTGTCAATCGCAAGCGTCTGAAGTCGAAAACTCCAATAGCTTCTCTCCAGTTTGAACAATACTGGAGGTCAGATGTAGCTCCAGTACTTTGACTACTGACACCACACTTTCTGAGCAATCTGGAACATCTGCGGTGCTCTGAAAATGTCTAACGGTGCGGTCCAGCTAACGTTGAGTTATCTTACACCACATCAAGCGTGAGCTTTCAGCCTGACGTCCCTCAAAAGGTCAGCGGTCTAGATTAAATCTTTTCCACCTTAACGTTCCTCTGCCTTCTAAGTTTGCACCACAAGACGTAGCTGCTGACCTTTCACAGTGCTACAACCAGGATCCCACCGAAGACCATCAGAAAAACAGTGTCTGTATGAGTGTGAACAATGGTTCCTGGAGTGAACCCAGTTTTAACACAGGTTTACCTGGAAGTGGATAAAAATAAGAAACATAAAAACACAAAAAAAAAACAAAAAAACGCTCAAACAAAGACACAGAAAGAGAGAAAGTTACAAACACAGTGTCAAAGCGAGATAAAGAGAGAAAGGTAGTGCACAAGAGAGATTCCCTGACTTCACAGCTGCCGTGGTCTTTTATCAGGGGAAGGGCATCTTTCCCAGACATCTCTGGTAAAGGCGTTTGCAGCACAAAGAAAGCCATCACTTTCTGGAAAGAGACATGAGGTTTGTTGGAGGAAAAAAAACTCTGTCAACAAATTCCTAAGAAGTACAATGGTGTTTGTTTTGATATCTTTTTATTCTCAATTTCGTTTCCAACCCTGTCTCGTTGAACCTATTTGAAGAGCAATTGGTGCCGTTTCATGTCAAAATGTCGGCAATCATGTTTAGCGACTCTTATGTATTCAAAGTTACAAAAAGACCTCAAAAAAAGCAAAACAAATCAAAAAAAACAATTCCAATCCAAGAAAAAACTCATCCACTGATGATTAGGCCACACCTTCTCATGAACAACGAATGTATCTAAATACTATTGTACTCATCTACACACATCTAAGGAATCCATGAGAGTGCATGATTGTTGTTTTTGTTTTGTCATGAATTTCCTTGTGATCTCAATCTAACAAAGGTAGTGTTGTCCAAATCTCATTCTAATTTTTCAACATCTCACCAAACCAAGTTGTTCAAGTGATCTCAACACAAACCGTAAGCAGATTTTCTTGATTGAGCTTTCAATTTCAGAGTAACAAGATTGCTTTATCAAGATTTGCATTTGTTTCATGACATCTCAGCAAAACAAAAGTTTTTTCAATTTCATAATAACTTGATTGCAATTTTCATTTAATTTTTCTAAAACAATTAGTAAAACAAAAGTAATATTACAAAAACAATTACTTAATTTTCTTGTAATCTTTCAATAACAATTAGTTGTTTTCTCCAGTTTTTGTCTTAATTTTATCATGAGATACCATGCTTAACATGTTATAAAATAAAAAATGTAAAAATATAATAAAACACCAAATACAGTAACTCAAAACACATCAAAATAATAAATTAAAAACACCACCAAAAAACACCACCCAATATAGATATCTAGAGGAAAATGTTTTCTTGAGATCTCTTGACCTAAATTACACACAAAACTATTTAAACACTAACGACCTAAATTACTCATGAAACTTTTTACGCTTTAATACTTTTGCTTTATTTATCAGAACTACATTTCTGCTTAGAAACACGCCAAGTCCAAATATATACACAACTATGTGAACACACTGGTAACCTTAGCATTTCGACTGCCGGATCTCTTTAGGATGTGCTAATACAGCATTCACGGTGCTTCACGGTATTGAGCTCTGTGCTTGCTTTGCCCTGCCATGGCAGAACAAGGGGGAAGCTCCCCTTGCTGTCACTGCCGCTACAGGATTGTGACAGATTACAGGGCTCTCCTCTGACCAATGGGTGGTCAACACCGCTTCCCGGTCAGTGACCCATAATTCCCGGCATACCTATGCCTAGTTGACGTTTCTTTAATGGGTTACAGACCTCCGGCGAGCCAACGCCTTCTCAGCGCTATGATAGCCTATTAGCAATTCACCACAGCTTGCAGTTTTTTGTCTTTTTTTAAGCCACCATACACCCTTCCATGCCACATCTAACCCATTTCAACCTTGTGGTCCTAAGGGGATCACAACGGCAGAACTGAAAGGAAAGAGGCAAAGGAGAGAGAGAGGCAGTGATGCAAGTCGACCAAGTGTCAGGTGTGGACAGAAAAAAAGCCGGGGGGAACAACTAGGAGATGGGACTATAGACAGATGGAAAGGGAAAGAGAGAAAGACCTGAAGCCAGAAGTGGCATTTGCTCAAAGCCATTCACCTATCTGCCATGAGAGATAATGCAATAATGGTAATGTGCCTGACTGCAGCGGTTCCCAAACAGTGGGTTGCAACTCTTCTAACAGGAAAACTTCTAACAGGGTTTGGACAGCATGAAAAAAAATAAAAATAAAAAACGGTGCTAAATGCAAATTGCAGCTAACCAGATAATCTTGCAAAATAAATGGAGGACTTTTCTTGTTGACCTAAAAAGCTGTGTCCAATTAAACCAGTCTTATTTTTCAACCCATTGTCCATTTCTTACAATGATTCAGCTCACTTATCTCACACATGATCTAAATCGCAGTTGCCTTGACGATTGATAGTGAAACAACAGATCTTTGTGTGTTCAGTGTTTTACAGACGAGGCAGTGTGGCATTGTGAGTGTGTTTGTACAGACTAGAACTCAATGAGGATCCAGCATGCTTAGTCCATCTGTCTGCAGTGGCAGTCCAAGTCAACTCCAATAACAACTCCACTCAGGCATAGATAAAGAGTATATGATTTAAATAAGGCCCTCATTATCTGCTGCTATTATCAAACACATACAAACACACACACTTTTTCAAGTTTTATTGAAAAACTTCAGAGGACGTTAACTGCATTTGCTTTCAGCCTTGTCAGTTTTTCTGTTACAAAAACTGTTTTATTACATTTTTCTGTAAAAAAAACCGTTTTTTTACATTTCACTGCTTTATTAAATAATGAACATACATCTAAACTTAACTAACATAAATGCATAACATTTTGTTAGCCTACATTTGTTAGATAAAACATAAAAGTACAATTAAAATGGAAAAATTACAAAAATGGACCAAATCTTAGTAAAATTACATATGAAAAAACCTCATAAACAGTATTTCACTCAAAACGAAAAATTCTGTTATCATGTTTTGTTGATAATGACAACTTTCTGTAATCCCATATGATTTTCTATATCAGTGACACACAAAAAAAAAAAAAATTATATTGATCTGTAATACCAAAAAATAATCCATATAACATACACAAAAAAGGAAAAATGTCTTATGGGATTACAGAACAACATGAGAGTGAGCTGTTTTAGTCAAAAATGAGTTAGATGAAGAATAAAATCAAAATGTGACTTTGCTACAAACTACATACATTTTCTCCTTGGTTCATCACTTACAACAAAACAAGACACAAGCTAAATTCCTCCTTATGCCATAAATAGATTTAAATCTTTCATGAAACATCTTCATGAAAGCTGCTTTGTTATAGTTTCTCATTCCAGTGAACCATTCCCTGCATCCTCCTATACATCGTGTATACTGTACAAACAAGCCAAATAAAACACACGCGGCAGTTTAGACCTTGAACTAGCATGACCTCGGTGCTGACAGGCAGATGAACTCCAGCATTTTCATATCCTGCCCCGAAGGACTCCAACTACGTGAAAACACGGTGCAGTTATGCAGAAAACATGATGTAAGTGTCTGTCCATCTCAGAGTACATCTATTTTGAATTTAATAGAGGGAACGTGAGTTTACAAGCATTTGACAAGGTGCTCATAGCGTTTTAATTTCTAGATTGCGATGAAAAGGCAATCATTAAACCTTTTTAAAGAATATTTTCACTTATTTTATGGGAAAGTATGCATAATTTAAAGGAGCTTTAGGAGCTAAGTGTACTACATTACTCTTATTTGTACCTGAAATCATAATCATTAGACAAAATATTTAATAAACGCACCTAATAAACACCTGGGATAGAGAACGTGTTGAACTCCACTGTTGAAATTCAGATTCCTATAGTCATATGTTACATACACACATGGGGATACAGTATTCAAGGAAGCCCTTAATGTATATTGGGACATCTTCTCTTACACTTGGGATCTCACTAAGACACATCCCAAGGGTTGTGGGTTGATTTACCTCTCTCGACTTCCTTCCTTTCTTTAAGCCATATCCCACAGAGAGACAAGTCCCTTCCATAAACATTTCCATAATCATTTCCGCCACCTGTGTCCATCCCACCACGTTGACAGATGCTCGCTTCCCATCATCCTATGCGCACAACCATCCAGGGACATTTATTTTACCCCAGCATTAATTCAACGAGGAGCATTGCATTTAAAGGTGTCAACGTTGATGTCCGTGACTCTGGAAGAAAGACGGCAAGACAGAAAGAAAGAGTGATGCAGCGACTCTCTCGAATGCCCTGCACTCTGCATGAACTCTAGCCTCCTGCCACGAGGTTTGCTTTCTTTAATAATTTATTCATTTTTTTTAAGTTTACACGCTCTTCATATTCCAGCTACTGAAAAATCATAAATCATTCACAATTTACAAATTAAAAACTCAACCCTCTTTGCTAGCCTTCTAGCCAATGCTTGAGCAATCTTGCGCGCACACATTGCGCTTGATATTTTAACCCACCGCCTGCAAAGGAGTGCTTACACATGCTGGTAGTTCACATAAACCAACTCGAACGTGACAGATGATGTATCCATCCTGGTGCTAAGAAGTTAAATGCAAAAAAAGTGTCTTTTTCTGAAACTCCGCCTTGGCTGCACTCCACTGGAAACATGACAGCAGAGAATTATGGGAAAGGGTGGGGGGATTTCAAGCGAAAGGGAGAGCGAGTGAAAAAAGAGGCCAAAGAAAAGTGATTTAGCCTCCTAGTTCATCTTCATCTGTGTCCTGTCCCAAAGACCTGGTTCATGAAATAAGTCCTGCTGAAAATCAATGCAGGGCCTGAGACTTATAAAGGTGACCCATTCAGAACAGGTGGCTTTTGTGGAATGCTAAACTCTAGGCTTGTACCGTTAAAACCAAGCTAAGAAGAATTAATGGGGGGCATTGATAATAAACAGCAAAACATATTAAACACTAAACAGTGACTTATCACAGATGCCTATTAAGAAACCACCAAAAATGACAAAAAAAAAACCAATTAAATAAAAAAAAAATAAAAACTGATCCTCAAATAAAGTTAATTTCTGTTCCTCCCTCTCTCTCTACAACCCGTTTTTTCAAGTGTGGTTAGGGTTATGTACAAGCATTCACAGATACTACCACACTTGTATCTTTTTTATACAAACTTCTATTAACAAAATTCCATTATACACAAAAATCATGCACAAAAAAAAGAACATAAAAACAACACTTACTTTTAACTCTCAACTTTTAACTTTCTGCCTAAGTAGGTAGAAAAAGATGCAATGATGCCAGATTTATGAGATAGTCCTGTGATGTGATTGCTATGTGATTGGCCAAAATTCTAAATTCAGAATGGAATCTGAAAAGATGGTTGTAACATCAAAAAATGCAAAAAAAACATAAAATTCCAAACTATAAAAAAAAAATTAAATAAAATTTTAAACAAAAAAAACTTATTAAAAATATCAAAAAATACAACATAATGATATTTGTATAACTTTTAATAGTAAACTTGTCACCTCAGGCCAATAAAAAAACCATGATATACGAATCAACCACACATGAAACCTTTTCTTGTCACCTCAGGCTTCTCATTTCTCAAGTATTTTTAAAACAAATCAAAAAAAAAACCAATAAAAACTAAACAACGACACATACGAACCAACGACACAAGTGGCAGCCCGACATGAGGTCCAACATATTCCTACCATGATCACTTGCTCCACCACTGAACACTTTATATCGCAACTGTGTGTGTGTGAATTGAGGGAAAGATGGTGACACATAAAAATTTCTGCTCTTTGACACGCGTGCCGAATCGGATGCCTCATTTATAATGTATATCGTGGATTTGTGAGTGATTTTCCATGCATACTAAAGTGGCACCAGGAAGAGTCTCTCCTGCAGAGAGAGAGAGGAAAAACAAAACAAAAACGTGAGGCATGGAAAAGTAAGACCAAAATATAGAACAAGAATGAGTAATTACCTACAGGGGCCAATTTCAGTATTCAGTGCCATTTGTACTTTCACACTAGTACGTCATGTGTTCAAGTGAGCGCCCCTTATAGTGTGAATCACAGGGATTAGGCATCTCACCACCTATAAACAGTTAAGATTATTCAAATTGGGATCAGACATAGCGGCTTTAACATCGGCATGTTTTCAAGTTAGGCCAGGATGAGTTTTCGGCGGATTTGCAGCATTTTACTGACACCGGCAGGTAATCTAATGACGACTTAGCAGGATTACGCTGCTGTGCGTATGGCAACACCTTCACCTGTTCTCTATCCTTTAGCTGTTTAAAATTGTGGTTCTCAACTTGTGGGTCGTGACCATAAAAATATCTGCAGGTCTGTTCTGATAGGGTTGTGGACAGCAGTGAAAAACAATGCTAAATACAACAACAATGCTAAACTAGTCATTTAGCAAAATAAACACGTTTTTTCAACTTTCAAAAGGCAGGATAAAATACTTCTTGTATCTATAGTATTGGTGTCGACAACTAAAGTTGTGTATCAAATCAAACGGGTTTTGGCGCTAATTCATTTCTCATGTAGGAAAAGGAAGCCAAATTAGCAAGATGCTAACAGAGATAGATCAAACACCCTGAGGGAAACTGAACAAGGTACAAGAAAATAAATACTGATAGTAAAATTCCGGGCAATACAAATATTGAAATTTAATACTATTTAGTTTTTTTTATTTATAGTAAAATTCTAGCTAATACCAGTAATCATTGAATAAACATCCAATATCAAAAGTCTATTCCATTTAAAATAAATTCAATTAAATATTATTTTAAAATGTTGCAAGTAAACATAAGCAACACAGCATTGCAATGTGAAAAATGTATATTGAAATTCTTTTTTAAAGATTACATTTAACAGTGTTACTAAATTATTCATATTTTTAAAGATTTTACGTGAGTGATAGATGAAGGCAAAGGCAAATAGTGATACATTTCAAGGAAAAAAAAATATCTATCTGCCGATAACCGATATGGTTGAGACATATTGTATTACATTAAATACGGGTTCCAACAATGCAAAACTCTTTCTGCACCAGAAATCCAATCCCAAATTAAAAAAATAAAAAAAAATGAAAAACAACAAAACAAAAAAAAAAAAAGAGAAAGAATGAAATAAATAAACATGACAAGCGGGCACTTAACCGCAGACTCCCAGGCTGAAACCTGATGAGGCCCGCACCCCGGCGAAACTTCAACAAATGCTAAGTGACACGCTTAAGTGGGTTCAGGTTGTGCAACCAGAATAATTCACTAAAAATACAAATGAGGTCACACAACGGCTGCAGGGAAGAGGGAACCAATAACTATTCGCCCATTCAAATGAGCCTCGGGGTGGAGGGTCCCCTCGGGTTCCCAGGTGCCGCACAGCGGTATTGACCGGCCTGCAGTCATCGAGCAGACACGTAAAAGGCCTGTATAGACATCATGGATTCCCCTCATTGAGAATCAATATCAAATAACCCCACTGTTCACTGGCAATTATGGTCAGTATCCAACATCTCAGGCCTCTTTATTTTCCACCTCCATCATTAAATTTGACCTTCGGGCCAATTTATGGCATCATTTTCCAGGTAGAGATGGAGACACAGGGAGCAGGCTTTTGGGGGATTCAGCTGGGGCCACAAGGGAGGTTGCAGGGGCATCTTCTATGACAGATCAATTATGGTTGTACCGCTGGGCATTGGGCCAGCTCCTCTTCCAAGGCCACTAATAGAATCCCAAAGTCACCAATGACATTAATGACTATATAGGTTAGCCTCAAGTTCTAGAGGTCTCAAGTCACAATCCTGGTCCTGTCATGCGGTGACCGCTTGACCTATTCCTACTGGAGACGGGTAACCATCATTTGACAGGCTGCATCGCGATAGCACGGACATATACGTCCAGTTAACCTCCACGCTCACTCATAATTGTCCTCGCCATTGATTTCATGGTGCTACTGATTGCTTCTTGCTCTGAAGAGACCCGAGATTATAGATACGCTAGGTGCGCGGAATATCAAATAAATGGTATTTGGGAGGTCTTGCTGCAGAGATTTCTCTTCATCATGGTTTGACAAGGTAAGGGAACAACTTCAATATTTCTGTATCCCAGCTTCTCAGCTCACAAACTAATACAGAAAATATTACTCCAAAAAATAACAACCGGGATAACAAAAAATATAATCCAACACCAACAACAAAGACCGATCGCCTTAAAGGGAGAGTTGCATTAATGATCTACTATTTGGCGTACCTAGTCTGCTATTAGTAATGTAAAGTGTGCACCAACACCAAATTAAAGAAAGATGACTGTTAATGCTTCAAATATGAAAGAGAGCTACAAATTCTCATTTAGAAAGAAGCCGTCTAACGAGATATTAGCTGGATGAAGAATCGTGAGAGCTAAATTACAAAAGTCTTTCGCTATTCCAATTCTAAATCCCCGATGGACTATAATCTCTGAGGTATTTCCTACACTGTCTCAGTTTCACACCCAACACAAAACACCTCTCTCTCTAATTCAATATGGTGGGTTGCTGTCTGGGTGCCTAGCACAGGTAATGACAGCCCTTTTAAATTCTCCATTACCAATTAGACTTATTCTTTCTGGTGGAGAAAGGGTTGGAGGGGAGAAAGAGGAAAAAAGGAAGAGAAAATGTGGTGACGATGAGCACTTGTTTGACAGGGCTGATGTGGAGAGGGAAATGTGGTAATTTGGAGTAATTCGGCAGTGTGTCGATGCTAGCCAGGCCTGCCTGTCCGTCCGCCAGAATAAATGGGGTCAGCCGTGTGTGATCGGCAACTTTCATTTATATGTAAATGACCCCGTCACCATAAACCCAGCATGCAGCCGCACAAACACACACATACACATACACTCAAATAGCACATTAGCTTCCACCCAGCCTGCCTTAGCTCTCTGCGCTATGCTTGTAAAGCATAAATGTGCACATACCTCATATATATAGTCAGTATGTCACGCGATACTTACGCATGTCTGTCATATTCGTCAATGCTAAGCTACAGGTTAAAAAAAAAAAGCTTGCAGTTTCAATGCCAGCATATGCTAACTAGCCTTTAGCTTAGCATTCTTACATTGCATATTTGACATAAAACTGAAATGTTACTCAAAGTTTACTTGAGTTTTTCTGAAAGTTTAGTTAAGTTTACAATACATTTTGCTGAAAGTACTACATAATCAGGTGCTCCACATTTGTTGTCCCCGGACATTCTGAAGTTAAATTATTAAAAAAGCTAGATGAACTACTTTTATCAGATATGCTACACATGACACACAGTCGAAGCCAAGCAATAGTTTTTAATGTCAACGTTTCAGATAGACAATTAATGATACATGATTCTGTAAGAGCTACAACTTCCCATACATTTTGCATGCTGACATATTATTTTTATTTACTATGACTTATTTATGAGCCTGGGCCCTTTAAGATGTATCGATTCCAATTTCAAATCTTTAGACGATTTTAGTATCAATTAATTCATGTCCAACCTATCACTGGAATATGTAAAAATTGCATAATTCAGCTCTCTGGGTCATGAATTTTTGGGATTTAAAAGTAGTAAATTATTTATAGTGCTGAGATAAATCTGTCTGCTATATATCTGGGCAAACATGGCAGCAAAACAGATTTTCCTCACCAATAAAAGGTCCCTGTTGTGAATATGAATGACATCTTTTAATAAGGGCAGTTTTTCTTACATTCATGGCTGTGTTGTTTCTCCTTTAAATTTAAAATTAAGCATTTCATGTTTATCTGGAGCATTAAATAATGTGGAAGGATATAGAAACACATTCCTTTCAAAGTTCTCCAAGGCATTCTTGTCTTAATTTTTCAGACTCTTGCTGCGTAGCTCGGCATCTAAATTCCTGCTGCAGCTGATAAGGTGGAAAGCTGCATCCACACTGCATGCTGGGAATGCATGGCCAAAGAGATGCTTTCCTGCTGAGCTCAGGCCCTAAATAACAGAAGCTGACTCAATGTCTGTCACATCGTATCGCAGCCCACTTCCCAGCATAACATTAACTTAACGCTATAGTTCTTCTCTAACTTTGCTACTTTTGCTTCTCTACCCAGAATCCTCACAATACACAATTCTTGTCAACAAGGTGATATGTGTGCCATTCATTTTAGGACATTAAAGGTTAATATTGTATTTTTCCTAATCACTGGAAGCAGAGGATTCATGAGAGCACCTCATTCATGAAGCTAACTCACCCTCTGCCTCATAAATTCTTCAATAAATTATTTGAACTTGGAATAAGGTGGTCGAAAAAAACAAGATATTTCAAGTTTTGACATCTGCATATGACTCAAAGGCTAATCAGAGTAAATCAAATTAGAGGAATAGCTTCAGAAGACAGTGTATAAGTCATACTGAACACATTTACAAAATTTTAAGTGCACTCAACAGCAGGTGAATCAGTCTCACACAAAATACTAAACAAAATCAGATTCTACCTAACAATTGTCATCAAGTTGATTCAATCTCAGACATTTTACTGAACTGATTGAGATTCTTTCTAGTACTTGTCATCTCTTCTTTTTGTCATCCTGTCTTTAAAGTCATTTTCAATTCACACAGGATGATGTGGGTGTACCCAAATCATTTGCACGATTAACAAACCTGCTGTGTCAAATAACTACGCATAAGAAACATGCAAAGAGATTTTTTTTATCATTTGAAAGTCATGCTGATGTTTGAATGTCTGTTATTATGTGAGTCATCCTCTGTCAAAACTAAACGCTTAATCCCAGACAGTAGGTACTTGAAAGAATTTTCAATCCGTTGGAGACAAGATTTACCTCAGAGGACACCTTGGCTTTCAGTATTATGAGGCTGCCGCCTCTCAGAAATTCACAAGATGTTGTATTTTGTATAACCTTGTGGTATTTACTAATGTCTAAAATCAGTGTATAACTATAAATGGTCTACTGCCATTGCTGTAATATGCTCTCACGTTTATACAGTATTACCATGTATTTTGGATGCATTTTTTTTCAACATTTACTATGGTAATATCACGGTATTTATTGAAGTTCTTTACTGTGTACTGTGTAAATACTGTATCTTGGTATATGATTAGGGTAAGAATTTAGTGCCATATGCCAAAAAAGTACATTTCACCACAGCACATTTGTAGGGAAGAATATATTAAAGAAGGAGAATTTGACAAAGACAAGCAAAAATTAAATGCACTAAAATTAATTTGCAAAACACCCTAAACTGACTTTTTGTTAAAGTCTAATGTCACCAAGCTATCTCATTTTAAAAAGGGTTAGTTCACCCAAACATGAAGATTCACCATCATGTTATTCCAAACCCATCAGACTTTCATTCACCTTCAAAACACAAATTAAGATATTTTTGATTAAATTTGAGAGCTTTCTGACCCTCCACTGACAGCAACGCAACTACCATGTTCAACGACCTGAAAGCTAGTGAGGACATCATTATGTGACTACAGTGGTTCAACCCTAATTTTATGAAGCTACGAGAATACTTTTTGTGTGCAAAGAAAACAAAAATAACTTCATTCATCAATTTCTTTTCTTCCGTGTCAGTCTCCCACTTCCATGTCAGCAGAACCACACACATGCATTGTGGTAATTTCTTCTCTTAAAAGAGAAGAAAACATAAAATAAACTCATAGCTTCATAACATCATGGTTTAACCACTCATCATCGTATAACCACAAAAATAGGGTTGGACCACTGTAGTCACATGGAGTATTTTAACAATGTCCTTTCTGGGTCTTGAACGTGTCAGTTGTGTTGCTGTCTATGCAGGGTCAAAAAGCTCTTGGATTTCATCAAAAATATTGTAATTTGTGTTCTGAAGATAAACAAAGGTCTTACAGGTTTGGAACTACATGAGTTTGAGTAAATGGGGTGAACTATCCCTTAACTGCTGCCCTCTAACCATCAGTTATATCTAAGGCCCCAATATTTTTGATATGTAAATGGGGTTCCACAACAAAAAAAACACAAAAAACAAGAACAGTGTACTAGACAGCCCCACCAACACTGAAATCTCATTGTTCTAAATTCCTGATGTATTAATTTTCAGTGTGGAAAGACGGGTAAATTACTATGTACCACATTTTGCCTGATTAGGACGCAGTGTAACTCTCAAAGTGGCTTAAATCCCTTGAAGTTGGGTTGTGCTGACTGTGTCTTCATTTGGATCTCCATTTCCCTGTCTCCCAAGCCCCTCCTCTCCTGCACTTTTCCCACCTCCAGCCTCTCTCTCTCTCTCTTGTTCCGTCAGGGTTGGTGAATGAAGACTTCAGGGCCAAGCAAACAAATTCTAATAAATTGCTGTACCGTGACTGGAAAGCTCAAGTTCTAATCCTCCTGGTTTCTCCCACCTCTCTGCATATCGGCCGCTGCATTAATTCTCATCAATGGGCCTTTGGTGGTGGTACGGGGGAGTCTGGTCGCGTCCGTCCTGCCTGTTGCACCTTCACTTAAGCCCCCACGTTCACAACTAATACTTTTAATAAAAACGTCAGCCACCGTATCGGAGGCCAAACATTGAAGAAAAACATCCTGTAATCTGTCAGGACAAGGGAAGGCGAGAAGGTTCAGAGAGAAAGAAAGAGAGAGAGTGAGAGATAGCGAGATACAGAGGTGAAAACAAGTGGGAAACCAAAAGGAAGCTGACACAGATTGGTTGGTTTGAAGGGGGGTTGGGGGGGGGTGCAGTTGTCACCATGGCAACACCTGACCTTTAAAGGTGAAGCAAAGTTGGGCAAAGTTGTCTCTCTTTCTCACTTAAAGGGGAGTGACATTTAATAGTCCCCACAGGTCAAAGGAGGATAACAAACACCAAATAAAGGCTGCCAGTTGATTAAATAAGGGACCAGTATATCATCAAAATCTCCTAGGCTTTGGGCAGCGAGCCTATCTTTAGGAAGCAGGGTCATATCTTCAAGGACTAGGCTATAGGGAAGGTCCCACAATGCATGTTAGCAGCATCCAATGATCCTTTCAGACTTACGAGTCATCTGACATTCCACTCGGGATTCAAGCTGATGCACTTTCCGTTTTATGGTTTGACTTCTCATGCATAAAACTTACTACAGATGTAAAAGGTTGGAGACAGGTGGGGCAATCACCCCAACCCCAATTAACTACTCCTTCAGTACCAGCAAACCTGGCACGATAAAGATCAGTTCTTCCAATACCATCCATCTTTACCACTCCTTTCTATATATGCCTCTGTCTCCGTCTATCTCTGTGTCTCTGGACTCACCGTCTTGTGTCCGTTAATTAAGCAGCACTGCGGGTCATTGCCATGCATTCAACTCTAGCATGCAATTGGGCACTGGAATAGATCCGATTCCCTTGAGTTTTAAATGATTCAAACATTTGCCCTTCAATGTTCCCGTGGCGAAGCGTGTGAGCGTGTATGTGTGTGAGGGGATTAGACCCTCACCTCCATCTGCCTCAGCCCACTCACTCCTCTACAGAAATTCTAGCTCCTCTCTCATGGAAATTTCCACCGCTGTTTCAATCACTTCTTTTCCTGACTCATTTGCTCCAAATGTGTTTCACTTAGCCGATCAGACAAATGACTCAGCACTTTTAACATTCTCCATCACGATTTCGAAACGGCACCATGAAGACGAAAGGAGTGAGAGAGAAAGTCTACCAGACGATCTACACTTTACATCACAAACCAAAATAAGTTTACGCTATTTGGCTGTCAAAATGACCAACATTAATGGTGTAGCTGTTGTGACACACATCACATAAGAAAGAGGTAAAAAGCAGTGGAGAGAGCGAGGGCCAGGAAAACTGGAGCAGCTGTAACCTTGTGCCCCTATTAGCTCCCAGTCGTAAATGCCCTCTAACTGAAGAGGAGCCGAGCAGGCCAGCGGTACATACAGTAAATACATTAATTACACACTCAATGTGGCTCCGAGCGCCACTGTGGCAGCCGTCGAGTTGAGTGGGGGTGGTACACAGAACACTCTCTGGGGAGCATTGTCCACAATCCCCTTAGCTAATTACAGATGCTGCAAGGGTCCATTTCCCATCACCTTTGTGCTTTCATGCCTTTTATTTCGAGCATAATCTCTTAGTAGATATTTCTTACATCCCATAATGAGCCGGTTATTACCTTAGACAACGAAGAGGGCAGCGGTAAGGAGGGAGGGGAAAAGGGGTCTAGGTTGTTAACAACTCAAACTGTTATTACGACCCTGCCAAAATCAAATAACTTGTCAAGTTGGCTGTCGGTCTGTAGCGCAACCTTCCCCGGAGGTAGACTGGGCGGTATAAAAACACATAAATAAAATCAAACAAAAACATAAAAAAACACACAAACAAAAAATCCAACAGAATAACCAGAGCAAAAATAACAAAATACAGAAAGAGCACAAAACACATACATACAGTAAACTGCCTGCTCCATTGGCCGAGGAGATGCCTGCCTCCAATGATCGATCTGGAGAAGCAAGATCAAACAGCAGCATTCATCCAGACGATGAGCGGAAGAGGGGATTCAGTCTGTCAGTCAAGCCAGAGTTGACCCTCTGTGCCGGGGCCAGACTTGAGGCCCATGCCTGGGTAACTTCCATGCATTGGAGTGCATCTGGTTCGCTTGGATCCTGGGGAATAGGGCAGCTTATCTAAGCTCCATTAAGCACCTATCTTAATGTGGTAGGGTTACAAATTACTGAAGAGAAATGTGCGAAATGAACTAATATCAGATCTGGATTCACCCTCAATACAAACCCATTCCCAAAGATGCTTAAGAAAATGCGAGTAAGAGGGAGTCAGAGGCAAGGGGGTTGAAGTGGCACACAAGCATCACAAAATAATCCCTAAAAACAACCTGCTATCAAGGGGTTACAAGCAAGGGCACACACAACACATAAAAACCTGGAACTGCAGAGTTGGGAGTTAATGAGTAGGGTTTTCAATTGCTCCTTAACACATGTGCGCACACGCACACACTCTCAAAAAAAAGTAGGGTTTTTAATCAATTGCCCCTTAACATGGGTGCCTCTCACCCTCACACCAATACCTGTGTCATACCCATGTCATTAGCAACTGCTTTTATGTTATTTTGGCGTGTTGCTGTCGATCGATGCAATGTTATTTTGGCGTGTTGCTGTCGATCGATGCTTCTGACATTTGTTAGCACAGAAGATTCACAATGCAGTTGGACCTTAACAGTCCTATTGGACACTTCATGTACATCTGCACAAGAACAAAAAGGTCAGAACAAATATGGGACCTGGTTATTTATCTACAAATGCATAAAAGAACAAAGAGCTTGGAGGGGCGATGAAACCCTCGATGAGCACAGGCAGTAATGGAGAGTAATGCTGGCACATCTTTTCGACACTCTGGGGTCGGGTCGTTTGCTCTCTGCTGGCAAACTGGTAGCGGCAATGCAGGGGGCCAAGCACGAGATGGAATACATGAGCCGTGGAAGCTGTCAAGCTCAGCAGAAAATACTAACAACAAAATAATCATGATAACGAATAAAATTACAACACTAAAAAGGTTACCATTTGTTCCTGAAAATATGATGATGATGACACCTTAGGTTCAGACTTTTCTACTTGATTGTGTTACTACTGTGGAACGATTAAGTGTAAGACTTAATGAAAGGATTCTGAAACATAACGTGTTTAATGCTACATATTTCTAGCACAGTTAATGCGACAAGCAGACTTCTGTACTCTTCTTCTGAGTGGTGACCAGAGTAGTGTAACTACTGCATGAATTAATCACATTTAGCATAGCCATGAAACTTAGACTAGGCCAGCTGAGTCCTCAGCAATAAAACCAATGAGAGAAAAAGGAAGGTTTTACTTCCTGCACTGATTTCTTGAATTCCTTTATTTAGCTGCACAACAGCTTCCCTGCACATTTTCACAACCTTCTGCTTAAAAAAAAAAAAAAAAAACATAATTTAAAGCAATATTCCGAGTTCAGTACAAGTTATGGTGAATCAGTAGCATGTGCGACATATTGTTCCTTACCACATGCACACACACAAAACTGACTCGTGTAAAAGAGAGAGAGAGAGAGAGAGAGGGAAAAAAGTGGTAGTTACAGTGAGCCACTTACAATTGACAAGAATGGGGCCAATAATTTGGAGTGTCTAAAAGCAGAAATCTGAAGCATATTATTTTAGAAAAGCACTTTAATTCTTCTGTTAAAAGCAGTGTATTATTATTTATTTAGCTGAACAACTGTTTAAAATCATGCAGTCATTTTAGAGTTAATGGCAGTGTGTCGTCATGGCAACAAAGCTGTAAAATTGGACATAACTTTACATAAAAAGGTTAACATGCATATGGTTTTTGTATTGTGGCTATACTATTAAAACATCAAGAAACGTGGTAGAAATAGATTTTTTTATTTTATTTATTTATGGCAACAAATGCTGGCAAATTGTTAAAATAGTTAGCTGGTCTAAGTAAGTTTAAACTGGTCAGGCTGGTCTATAGTTGGTTTAGCCAGTCTCCAAGAGTTCAAAACTCTAAAATACTAACAAAACATACTAGTCAGACTAGGTCAGGAAACAAAACTAGGTTTATTTTCCATCCAGGCCACATCAGAAACTACTGGATTCCAAGGTAGAACAGTTTGTCAGAATATTTCTGCAGCAAGCTAGCTATAACTACAAATCAATTAACCATATATCATTTTGGATAAGACAGAATGTGCTGCAGCATGCTTGCTAGAATTAGCACTTCATTATCCAAAGACCAAGGGCAGGGAAAGTTAATCTCAGCACAGTGGAAATGCTCCATCACACAAAAAAAAAAAGAAAATCCAAGCCCTTAAGTCAGGCGCAACACTGCTAAGTCTGCCTGTGCCACTCGTGGGGGGGGGTTTCTCCACAGCTAATTTCCTAATTCCCCCTAGGCTTTCCTCAGAGTGTAAATCAAATGAGATTCAAGACCCTGCTCTCACCCCTTTTTCCTCTCCTCTTTCTCTTCCTCATCCCTTCATACAGTCTTTTGTTTTAGTGCCGTTTTCAAGGAGGGGTCCTGGTTATTCCGAGAAAGAGACGGCACTATGAAAAAAATACAAATAAAGCCTCATCCCATGACAGGGAGTGTAAATCAGCACCCGCTGAGCAATCTAATAGCACTGTATGGACCTTATATACCGCAGGGCTCTGCCAGTCATGCATGGCTATTGTGCACATGTGCAGATGTGATCATCTGAAAAGATATTCTAAAAGTAACACCCACTTTGTTTACCTCATGTAAAGTCGATGAAGAACAATGAGCAAAGAACCCATAAGATCAAACTCATTGTCCCGAGAAGTCGTAAAAAAAAAAGTCCAGTCGGGTTTCTAAATGGTCTTGGTCATTATCTCTGACAAAAAAAAGCCAGTTTATCCATTCCAACAGGCTTTTCAGGAAGTTTCCTGCTTTGGTTGGTGTTGACGATGTGGCACAATATCAGCGGGCTGGCAGGGGAGGGGCAAGGATTGGGCTCTCAGTATGTGGCCCTCAATCCATCAGAATGCCATCCAACCGGCTCGTCACATCAGGGTGTGTTGGAGATATGCCATCAGCACGCTGCGAGGCTCCGAGCCTAGGAAAGAGATCGAGAGATTTCTCTGCACAGCCCGGGAGCCTCAGATAGCAGAATGGCGGACAGGCATGAAAGCCTCTGAATAGGAGTTATTTGCTTCGTCAAATTCGTTCCGACTGTGTGTGTCAATGTTTCTTCTGCTGCTGCTCTGGGTGTGTGTCCCTTTTGACGTGCCCTTTTATTGTTACGTGACTTCGGCTATACAAGCAGATACGCCATATTTGATTGCACTATGAATCTCAGTTATTACTAGTTAAGCATATTAAGAATTTGTAGGCACATTGGATTCGTAACAACGGAAGGTGGGGTGGTTGCTTTCAGATGACATGGCAAGCATGGCTTTCTCTAAAATTTGATAGGATATGAAATTACATTTATAAATTATATATCTACATGTACAAATTGTAAATGTATGATGTTATGAGCCGGTTGGATGACAGCCCAAATGTTCTCTCCCAAGTTGCCAGGTTGCAGATACTGTGCCACATTATCACCACCAAGCGATGCAGGGAACGTCATGAAAAGCCAGTTTATTTTTTAAGCAATTAAGATGATATATAGATTTTAATATTCATTTTGAGACTTGCTAAAGATGACATTTAAGTGTTTTAAATGATTGTTTTGAAAAATTAATTTTAAGTGAGCATAAGGCAATCCAAATGTAAAAATTGGGGAAATGAGCATGTACACTTAAATACTGTCTAATGCGATAAAATATATTAAACAAATTTCATCATAACAATATTGTTTGAGATATATTAACGCAATCTACTTTACATAAATATGTGCATATGATTTAATGAATGCATGGGCCGTAACACAGTATGCAGGCATATTTCATGAAACATTTAGTTCAGCGTTCATAATCTTATCTCTAAGCTGCCACTTAAGTCACTGCAGGAGAGAATGTGCAGATAGTAGCGCGTAAGGGTGAAAGTGCTTCTTATGAAGCAGAGCTTTACTGAGATACCCATGATTCATAGACCCGTATACATGACTCATAGTCCTACTACTGACTCACCCTGGAGCGAAGTGTGTGTGTGCATGTGTGCGTATCTGCAGGAGATCCTCGGCCTTCAGTTCATCAGCTGAAATGACAGCGAGGGTCAGTGCTGATGCTGAAACATACGAGCAGGCCTCTGGCTCTGAGCACTTCCCCTCTGGCAGGAGGTCATCACTGTCACTCCCTCTCTGACTCAATAAGCCCCCCCCCAACACACACACACACACAAAACACAACATATATCCCAAGTAGTGTTGGATGGTATATTATATATTCAAGATATATTCATGGTGAAAGGCTGATGTAAGCAATGCTGTGAATATTGCAATGATTTTATCATGCATTTAGTCACCAAACATCTAATCAGATTAGTTTTACAATGTGCATGTGACAAGTGAACATAAAGTCAGAGATGACACTGTTGGAACAGTTATATTGTGCAAGTAGAAATTTACTAGAAATTTTGCCTTGGCAACTAACTAGAAATAAATAACTAAAGTGAAGTTTATATATATATATATATATAGTGATTCTCCGATGAAAGGTTAGATTTTTGTGATTTTTTTTAAATAAAAGATCAAAAGGATTAACAATGCAGGTTTATTTTCACAGCCTTCTTTGATCATATTTACGAAGGGTACCAACAATTCTGACCGTGTGTGTGTTTTTTCCATGTGTGTATATTCTGTATATATGTGCATGTATGTATGTATGTATGTATGTATATGTATAAAAAAAATGCCATTTAAGTGCAAATACATAAATATATTTAGTTTTAGTGCTTCAAATTAGTTAAACTCATATTCATATTTCAAGAAAATCTATTTGACAACATATCAGTGGTTGTTTGGTCAAACTGATTAAAAACTAAAATACAAAATCACAATTTAAAGGCATTTTAGTACAAATATATAACATATCAATATATATTTTGAGTATATAAAGTCTTTCAGTTATATCCCACATACAGGCTTGTACCCTAACATGCATACATTAACGCACAAACCTTAACACACTTCCATAAACGCCTGCGGGCAGCTTGCCCTAAAATTAGTCACCCACAGACACATCTCCAACGAATCCATATGATCTATAAATCACTCAAGAACCTTGTGACCTTGCTCTGGTTCACCAATGTCTCATACCCACAGATTTTCTTGTCCTAAACACCACAGACTCCTCATCCCTGTGCCTCATCTATATGGGTGCACGCACTGGACGATTAATGCACAATTATCAGGGTGATATTTTATCCGAACGGCACCGGCTGCCACAGACCCAGAGTCATTTGGCACCATTGGCACCCTGGCCACCACCCAGTGGGAGATTTATATCAATTTACCAAGTTTGCAATGAATGATTTTGGGGGGAGAGAGTTGGGGGGAGGTGTAAGAAGAAAAGAAAGAAAGAAAGAAAGCAAGAAAAAGAAAGAAAGAAAAAACTTCGCTCGCGTAAACTCACACAAGCAAGCAACCACCATCCGCGGCTTTGTGTGTAATTAAATTCAATAAATAAGCAAAGTCGAAGAAATAAATCAAGTGGAAACTGATGAACAACAGGAGATTAAATGCCATTGAGGCGTGCAAACAAATATTTCAATAGCGTTTTTAATAGAGGACACGCACACACATGCGCGCACACACTCCACCCTCTCGCCACAGCTGTTGAGCACTGCTGCAATGCACATTCACCCAAAATAATAATCACCATCATCATCATCCACAGCACCAGAGGCACAACACACACACAGTCAGCCTTCCATAGTAAGTGCGTCATCTCCTCCAAAGGAAGAACACAAGTCTTTATTAATGACTATCGAAGTTGCAATTAACACTGAATAATACATGAACTACAGCTGTGCAAAGCTGAATAAAGCCGGTAATTAGGAGCTAAAGAGGAGGGGGGAAATGGTTCCAGTGAATATTAATGAGCTCATTAAAAGCAACAGGAATTAGTAAACTAAAGTAAGGACCGCCCACTTGCACTGTCCACCAGTCGCAGATCTTTCTACATATAACCTGGGGCTGGATTGACGGGGGAATTAAAAAAAAAATCCCATATTTTTTTTTTTTTTTTTCAAATAAAATTTGTTTATATATGTTATCTGATTGTATGGTGAAGATACGCTGATTATCTCAATGAAAAACTAGGGCTGCCCTCGGCTAAGGATTTTTCTGGTCGACTAGTAGTCGTTCATTTGAAGCATTAGTCGACTAATCGCACGTTTATTAATAAACCATTTAAATCACTATAATGAGCCTTTAATTGCACACTGTATATAGCCTAACCCCTTAGCCGTCAAAGATCGCAGACGGCCCCAGATTATTATTGTTTCACTTTCACAGCACGTTAAACATCACTCTCTTACTTGATCTGGAGAAACTGTGCATCAGATGAAAGTTTAAAGACTCTAGCTTCGATATTTGACCACTGTTTTGATAAAACATTGTTGCAGTGACAGTTATTTATTAATTTATGTCATGAGTGCAAAATAATAAATCCGTATTATGCCAAATTTTGAATAGAAATTCACCACTCATTCATATTCAGTCACGTCAGCAGTGGTTTCATTTGTGTTCACATAGACTCACTGAACAGCGTCAAAAAGGGTTTATAGACCAAAGATGCATATCTACGGAGATATATTGATATATTTACTGATGTTTACTTCATATTTCTTCAGACAGAATAATCATTTCCTATTCATTTTCCACTGATTTACGCGATCTGATGATAAATAGCCTCTCCCAGCGCTGTATGTGTGTGTGTGCCGAGCTTCGTGCACGCGCTGTGTCTCACACAGACTCTGATTCGTCCTTCGCCTTGTCAATCTTAGAGTCCCATAACAAGACAACGTCACATCGTGTCACATGCCTCATGTACACTTCCGCATTGATATCTGACCACAACAACACAGATACACCTCTGTACCCACGACATATCCAAACAATAAACACGCGATTACGATAGTAAAGCTTGGTATGCGATTTTCTTGAGATTTGGGGCATTTTTATAGAAAATATTGAAAATGTACATCTGAAATGCTAACTTGTGCAGCGATGTAAAAGGATATAAATAGCATATTTTTACAACAGTAAACGACCACAATTCCACTTGTGCTCGCAAAAGGAAGTTATTACAAACACTCGATCGGGGTTTAAAGTGAGTTTTGAGTAAAAGTGTACTAATAATTTCATAAATAGTCTGATATAGCTTGGATGCTAACGTTAGCTCTAATGCTGCTAGATAACAGGTGCGGTTTCTTCTTCATAATGCATTTTTTCATAAATAATTCACGTAAGGTCGTAATAGAAAATGTTTTGATTGTATTTTTATAGTAAGGATTTTAATAAAAGTGGGGCAAATGAATACTGGAACTGAAGATTTGTGTCTTTGTAGACCTTAAAATACCACAACAAAGGCTAATAATGGCGGAATAAAAACAAAAGAATAATGATAAAAAGAATAATGCGGATAATGTGTCATACCTGGCGGAGGTGTGAAAGGATCGTTTCGTGAGAACAATAGAATCATGAATGGAGGATCGTTCAGAGCCAAATAAACATGAGAAAGCATAAATGAGAGCTTTACATGTCAGTTTACAGAAGATGACAGGGGTCATAAATCAATCCGATTAGCCTTCTATAAAAACACACGACATGGCCTTAGAAAATATTTCATAAAATTCACAGTTTTACAGATTATATTATGAAATTTCAAATGAAGCATTGGTAGACTTGTGGCTTTAGCTACACTATGTTTTCTAAACACATATCCTACATCAACAATTTTTTAAATACATTTAAAAAATATGTTTTTTCATATTTCTATTTTTGTTTTTATGTTTGAGGTTTATATATCTTTATTATCATAACAGTCTGAGTAATTCTGATTCCTGAACAGTAAACTTTGAAGTGTCAGCTTTGTGAACATATGTTGATTATGTATCTAATCAGAAAGAATCATGAGCAGAAACCTTTTTATTTTGGGTATGTCATTTCTGTCTCTATGCTGAAAATGGGGGGTAACTGGTAAGGGGCTAATAAGCGCTCAAGCACATGCATAAAGCTTGCCTCAGCGCACCAGCAGAAGTAATGATTATGAATGTTTCAGGGGAAAACCGTAAGGAGACTGCATTAACAATTTAATAATTCGATAAACTAGTGCTTTATGTTTTCGGATTAAAGAGATGAAGTCGGCAACACTGACTCCGCAGTAGTGATGCGCCTGTATTCATGTTTCATATGGATTATATAATCTGAGAATTTGTTTTCCATTTGAAATGGTTCACTTGAAAGTAGACATTTCACTATCTATAGATATATTTTTAATGTCTGTAAGGCAAAGATATATACAGAGTTTCGCGTTCAAGTTCACAGACAGAGACGGCAGAAAGCGCATCATGTTTGCATTCATTATTTTACAAAAGTGTGGAGTCTTTACAGATTTGAAAGATGTATTACTCTTATCTGTATGAGCAAAAATGAGGGATTTTTTAAGAGCAAGTGAGCGCACCGTTGCCTCTATCTGTCCTGCAGTGAGCGAGCTGCTGTTCTGCTTCTACACTCCGCACAGACACTTGAATAGCAGACATTTCTCTAGGTTAACATTAGATTGAGCGGCCATGTAAAGTTGCTAATACTTACATATTTCAGATGATAAGTCATATTTGAGAGGTCGATGAATGATAGGCGAGCGTTTGGATGTCCTGCCTGTCGATGTATTACTATAGAACAGACGTTAACGATCTGTCCATCACGGACTGCATGACTTCGCCCGTGGATTTTTCTTTTTTTTTCTGAGACTATGCGACTAATAAAATTTAGGCGATTAAACGATTAGACGACTATTAGGGGGCAGCCCTATAGAAAAACATCTACTTGTTTTGCACTGTCTGCAGATTACTGTAATAATCGTAAATATATGCGCACACTAATTATGTTACACTTACGTCCTACACCATCCACTGGAGCACCACTCTCTCATCAATGCGCATATATGACAGTATAGAGAGAAGCTAGAGATTTTGGTTGATAAAGTTTTTAAATATGGATATTTTTCTTACACAAATGCATCGCTTCACTTCAGAAGGCCTTTATTTCCCCCGAATTATTGCCTCAGAAACATTTGTCCGTCATTAAAAAAGTTAGATCAGGTTTGATTTTCTGCGTTTTCATATCCGTAGCAAGCATTCTGATAGGAAAGGATGATGAATGTGAAAAAAACGCTTTACGAAAATTTTGTAACTTTGTTCTTAAGTTAGAAAGTTACAAATGTTTTATTAATCCAGACCATTAATTCGAAAAGTGCCCCTTGAAACTTGAAAGTTTTTCTCCTATTCACCTTAATTTTTACACAAGTCATACCAGGTTTAACTGAAATGACATGAGGGTGAGGAAATAACAGAATTTTATTTTTGAGTGAACTATCCCTTTATGAAATTTGATAGGGTACATTTTAAATTCATGTTGTCTGCAAGTAAACCTTAAAAGTTAAAAACTACCAAATTTGGTTGAACTTTAGTTTTGGATAGCACACTGAATGTAGGATGCTTTATTCATGTCAACCTGTGGTAGGTTCTTACTGAATGATCTTTTGACACTGACAAAAATTTCTTCTAAGGGTCAGAAAATCTTTTGCTATGCTGTTTCTTTCATAAAACAGATCTGTCCTCCTACATGCACGTGTAGAACCATTTAAAGGTTCCTAGTGAAAGGTTTCCAAAGAGAAATAAAAGTGAATACAAGGTAATAGTGGGCTGCTTCTAAAGGAATTTCATACAAGGCTTGATGATTTGTGGTGCTCTTATAAACTGAAAAGGTTTTTGGTTACTTGTGGTTGGAATTTCATAAGGTCGCCATAACAGTCCTTTTAAAAGTATAAATAGCCTGTAAATGACTTCAAATGGCAAGCTGAAGCTTAGGAGTGTATAATTTTACCAAATGGTTTCTTAAATCTGCCACTGATTGGTCCAAAAATTATAGTCCCGCCCTGAAACTCACACTCTTGGTTGAGCCACTGTTGCTCTTTCAGGCAAACCAATAATTGGTCATATATTATAACACTTTTAAAAGTATAAGCAACCCATAAATTACCAAAACTGGTTATCTATATATCTGTCTATCTATCTGTCTGTCTGTCTGTCTGTCTGTCTGTCTGTCTGTCTGTGTGTGTGTGTGTGTGTGTGTGTGTCTGTCTGTCTGTCTGTCTGTCTGTCTGTCTGTCCGTCTGTCTCTGTCTATCTATCTGTCTATCTGCCTGTCTGTCTGTCTGTCTGTCTGTCTGTCTCTGTCTGTCTATCTATCTATTCTATCTATCTACCTATATATCTATCTGTCTGTCCATCTGTGTCTGTCTGTATATCTGTCTGTCTATCTATCAATCAATCTATCTATCTATCTATCTATCTATATATCTGTCTGTCTGTCTGTCTGTCTGTCTGTCTGTCTGTGTGTGTGTGTGTGTGTGTGTGTGTGTGTGTGTGTGTGTGTGTGTGTGTGTGTGTGTGTGTGTGTGTGTGTGTGTGTGTGTCTGTGTGTGTGTGTGTGTGTGTGTGTGTGTGTGTGTGTGTGTGTGTGTGTGTGTGTAAGATGAAGTGTGTAATTTCACTGAATGGAACAGAAACAGTTCTTCTATTGGTTTGTCAAACACTAAATTCTGCCCCAAAATGCACATGATTGGCAGAGCCGCTATTGCTATGTCAGGCTGGTTGGAATCCAGAACCAAACAGCAATGTTTTGATAACAGTCACTCTGAGTCACAGCATTTACACTTTTCGAAAAAACTACAAATTACTTACATACAGCTGTTACCACAAACTGAGAAAGGAGAAAGTGTTAAAAGCCAACATACTTACTTATATAAAACATATTCACAGTTTTATTGTGAAAGCATGGAATGAAAATTCACCTTATCTATTATATAAATTCTTTTCATATTATGAATATCTACTTTAGTAATTTTACTGTGAATGATTCATCCATACACAACATACCTTTAAACGGACTACTTTTTGTCTATTTAAACTTCATTTTTTAGTCAACTTCGAGCACACAGAATTCAGATCTGACTCCATCCAATCAAAAACCAATGGATTGAATCAAGAACCCACCCTAAGTTGTTTTTTGATAGTCAATTTCCCTCAGTTTGTCTTCGTAATCTTAAATTAAAATGCAATGAGTTTCTTTTCTTCTAAAAACAATGTTTGTTTTTTTTTTTTCTCCTGACGTTATTTAGTTGGCACAGACTATTTGATAATGTCAACCAATAGCTATTTCTTTGCGCACTTCATACCTAATACACTACAAAAAAAATAAAAAGTAACACACACTTTACTCGAAAAAAATCATTAAACAAAAATTAACAAAAACTTACTCGTATACAAGAAAAAGACTGCAGGCTGCTTATTGCAGTCCTCTACAATAAAAATTCACCTCACGTTCAAAAGTGCCAATGCGCAACTGCACTGAGGTCTTCCTCAGCAACAAACTTGGACTCTGCCACTCTTGAGTGCGGCCGTTGCAAAACTTCCCCATTCATTTATTACTTTCTATTACTCCCCAAAGACCCCGCAATGAAACTGCAATGAAAAAACAACTACCAAATCACCCTCCCCTCCCACCCGACAACAAACAGACAACCACCCCTCCCCTTCTCCCCCCCCCCCACTCCCCACTTTTTTCTCTCCAGTCTCACAACAGCTGCTCTCTCCACACTATCTATCCCCCCTTCGTTTGCCTGCCCTTTTCTTCTAATCCTCGTTCCCGCATGTTATAAGTTTCCCTTCGAAGCTCCGCCCACTTTGGCAGCTTCCAAGTTGTCGTTTTTCTGCTGGCTGGCATTTATCTATTGTTCCACTAAGTTTTCAACTCCCTCAATACATAAAGATGGATTTTGACTTTGCGTGCCAGTTTGTTCGAAAGGAGGCTGAAGGCCGCATCAACAGTTTGGATTGGTTATTGGCTTGTCCTCTAAATTGTGCCATTTGGAGCCACTTTCCAGCATCAAAAGCATTAAAGACACAGTTCACCCAAAAATGAAAATTCAGCCCAGATTAGGGGTGGGGGCGATACGACCAAAATCTTACATCACGATATATGCATTTTATTTTTATTTTTTCACACTAATGATATATATCATGATATAGTTATTCTTACTTTACATAAAGTCTTTGATATAATTTTTTTTGATACCATAGAAATTTCATAATTTTTTTCACTGTCAAAAAAAACTAATACCAGCCTAAATAAAAATAAAAAAAAAAATCAAGCTCACTGAAGACAAGTAAACAGTCAGCGAATAAATAAGAATAATAAACTAATTGCATGCAATAGGATAAAAAGTAGAACAAATAAATAATAAATTCTACATACACTGTATAAAGTAATCAAAGGTATAAAAAAACACTGCATATTATTCACTGTGTAAATTAAATATATATTTCTTCTTATTAAAGTTGATAAGTGATTTATTCAAGAGCAGTGAGTTTTTCTTTTTTCTCTTTTGTTGTTTGATTAACATGAATGACAGACAGCAGGAATATTAGACTGCTGTCACTTTAAGAGCTGCCTGGATCCAATGTACTGTTACACATGTGTTTTCTTTCTCAGCTGTTTGTTTTCACTTAAGACATAAATTACTGTGTTTATGAGGCTACTTTTGACACATATGAGAGTATGTATTGACTGTTCACAGCCTATAAAGTGGCAAAAAATAACAGAAACAGCCTCTCAGACAGTGCACACATATAGCAAAATGAGTTTTCTTTCACTGCTGATTGCATTTCAATGCCTTAAAATCACTTGTTTTTAAACAGCAATGCTTAAAAACACATGCAAACTGTAAGTTTTTGTGACCACGTAGCAGAACGTCACGTGAGCATGTAACCGCAATATTCTCTACCAGTTGACAAATTTCTACCGGTATATCGCCAACCCATATAAATTATAAAAAAGGTAATTTTTAAGCTATAGTGAAGACAATGTTTCTCATTTTCATTTAGTTTAACTTGAAGTATTAAATGAACTCAAATTAAATTAACTAAAATAATAAATTAAAAATACATAGACATAAAACTTATATTTAAAAAAATACTAAAACTTGAAAAGTAAAAATCTAAACGAATAAAATTATATATATATATTTTTATTATTATAATAATAATAATAATACATCAACAATACTAAAATAATAATGATTCGGTCAGCATTTACTAACTCTCATGCTACCTCAAACCATAAAACTAACTTTTTTACTCTTTTTTTTTTTTCAAGAACACCCCGAGATGAATTTTCCAAAATAGAATCAAGTCAAAGCAATGGAGAACGTGACACGAAAGTTACAGCTTGCATGTTCCTCCCACTTATTGCATTAATGAAGTGCACTCTGACCTCTAACACAATGGCACAGAGCCTGGTAGTCTATCAGCTTTTATTGGACTGTGGTAAATCATGTCTTGCACTGGGCCCTTGGCTGATCTAAATCATTGTAATGAAATGCATGATGTCAGCTGAGGGCTAAAGTTCGCATGGACAGTCAATGCCCTGGCCAGATCTAGGTACGAAGTAACTAAACTAATGCCAAATCCATTTGAAAGATCAGAAAACATCTATATCTTCAAAGTAAGAATTTGAAAGTGCAGCAGAAATTTCCAGAAGAAATCAGTGTTAGACAGAAATCAGAAATAATTGACCATTTTGTTCCATTACTTGAGAGCAATTAAAACCAGTTGGAGTTAGCTAGCTAAGCCAACAACGTTCTTGCTTGCAAATTCTGCGTTTACAGATTTAGCATTAGCTGGCTTTCAAAACCCAGCAAAAAGGTCTGAGGAAAATGAAAAAATACTGATCAAAATACTTGAAAATATGGCAAATGTTTTTGCTAATTTCTTGCGTGTAATTGAACACAGTGCCATGTTTCACTCTGAAACATGAAGTGCATATATTTATTTAAATCACAGCTTTTGCGATTTGATAGCCACACTAAGCCATATCACAATTTCACTTGTATTTTCATTTATTATGTGAAACCTGGCTTTGAAGACACGTATCTTATTTTTTTTTGTTGTTGAAATACCATCAAGCAGGGCCTCATTTGTCTTCTTTCACTCTCACAGTCTCTCTAAAGCTCTCTATGGACTCTGATCACTAATCAATACAAGTGTGGCGGCCCTTCGCCTCTAGCAGCAGTTGATGATTCAGAGCTTCATTATGTAAAATCCATTAAACACCTCAGTTTCAGCAACATGGCCTCCAAAGAACATGGTTCTCAAGGCCTTATTTATATGATTATAGAAAAAAAAAAAACATAACGTGAGGCTTGTCCAATCTACTCAAGCTGCCATGGTCAGCAACATCTGGAAAAGCCGTGAACCAACACAACATATCTTGTTTGGTTTTGCCTTCGTTTAATAACCCTGATCAGTTGGGGCATCAGCATGGTGGGCTCCAGGCTCATCCAAGGCTTTTCCCACAGGGAGTTGTTCACCTGCTTACAGACTTTCATGCAGGGTTTTCCTGCTGCTGCATCATGGCTCTAATTTGCCTGATTAGCTAAAACAAACTCCACGCTTCCTCGTGTGTGCCACCGATTTATCACGGTCAATGTCCATGTCATGTACTTTACGGGAGTAATCCAGTATGAAGAATGTAAGGGAATCGTTCCATACACTGCACATCAGTAAGAAACAAGATACATCTGCGATAGAGGAGTCATTCACGTGAAAAGACCAGGCAAGAAATCATTTGAGTATCTATGTACAAAACATCTCTGATCACATTTTTATCTTTAAGAGAAATATTCCATATTAAAAAGTGAAAATAAAATGAAATGACAAACTGCTTTGAACAACATAAAATAATGTTTACTCGAGAAAAAAAAAAAAAAAAAAAAAAAGTTACATTTTGAAAGAAGTTAGGAGTTAAAAAGTTAAAAACAACTAACACACAAATAATTATGACAAACAATCTGGACCCCAAAACCAGTCAAAAGGTAAAATGTTGAGAATTTTTTTAAATTGAGATTCATACATCATCTGAAAGTTTAATGAATAAGCATCCCAGTGATGTATGGTTTGTTAGGATAGGACAATATTTGGCTGAGATACAACTATTTGAATATCTGGAATCTGATGGGTGCAAAAAAATAAAAATAAAAAAATTGCGAAAATCGCCTTTAAAGTTGTCCAAATGAAGTCCTTAGCATTATATATTACTAATCAAAAATTTAATTTTAATATATTTATGGTAGGAAATTTACAAAACATCTTCTGATCTTTACTTAATACCCTAATTTTTATTTTTTTTTTTGGCATAAAAAATGTACAATTTTGACCCATACAATGTATTTTTGGCTATTACTACAAATATACTCAGGCTACTTAAGACTGGTTTTGTGGTCCAGGGTCAAAATTTTTAAATATAATAATAATAATAATAATAATAATAAATTATTATTATTATTCTAGTAGTACTAGTAGTAGTAGTAGTACTATTAATATTATTATTACTATTATTACCATTTTAAAAAAATTTAAGATGATAATATTATTATTATTATTATTATTATTATTATTATTATTATTATTATTATTATTATTATAACAACTCCATTTATTAAAAAACTTGTCAAACATATTTTTAAACAATTCTTAAATATAATAATAACAATAATAACAGTTATGATTATTATAATGATATTTAATAATAATAATAATAATAATAATAATCATCATCATCATTTTTCTTTTCTTTTTTGACCAGTTACAATTCTTTTTCAA
This sequence comes from Cyprinus carpio, assembly GCF_018340385.1. Taxonomy (NCBI): domain Eukaryota; kingdom Metazoa; phylum Chordata; class Actinopteri; order Cypriniformes; family Cyprinidae; genus Cyprinus; species Cyprinus carpio. The sequence continues at coordinate 24,569,184 of NC_056618.1, forward strand.
CTGCAGCACTAAAGTTGCATGTAAACCTGTAGTATTCCTTTAAAAAAAAAAAGCATGAATAAAAATGTCAGTGAGTAAGATGTATAAATGTGACTAAATACTGATAAAAAAAGAACAGACTAGGTGTATTATTATCAACATAAAGATTTCAAACACAAAGCCCGATTACTAGACATGTAAACTGTCTTTGACAAACAAAGGCCATAATCGTTCTTTGGCTTGCTGATTTGCATTATAGTTGTCATAAGTCATTATGAGTTTATAAAAGACACGTGACAGAACAAGAACTGTGTTTCTACTTTGTTCAATAAGATGGGGAATAAACAAAAGATAGAGGCTAGACACCTTAAATAACATGTCACATTCTTCACAAGAAGAAACATCGCTAGTATACAAGGGAGAGTCTCGCTGCAAAATATCATCAAAACAAAGAGATTCAGAGAATCCCTCGCTAGCCCTCTTTGAGGAGGGAGAGAAATCTCACATCTCTGACAGCCTCTGTGAGGGCAGCCTGTCTGTTTGTCGAACGCAGGGGGTTGGGGGAGGTGGGCTGATTTACGTCAGCCGGCACGTGCGCACTGCTGCTGCTAGCATCTCTGAACTCGGCTTCAAAGGCATGTTTTGGCAGCAGCTTTCATACCGTTACACGCTGGCCCACTGCTGCTCTCCCGAGAGGAAAAACAGAGAAGGAATAGGAGGAATAGAGAGAGATGGGCCGTAACGCCTCATCTACGAGCAAGTTTGAAAGTGTCGGCGTCTTGAGTTGAAATAAATATTAGTTTATTTCCATTTGTTTGCAAAGAACCTACATTCATCTTCAAACATCATGGGAATCAAAACAGTTCCGGTTCTTATTTCCAGCATAATTCCATTAGCGACTCAATTAACGATTCTTTTAGTACTGGAAGAATGCTACTGAATCTTCAATTAAAAAGATTAAAAAGACATATATTGTGTAGAGTAAAATGATGAAAGAGATAAAAATAGTCTGTAGTGTAAAACAATGTCCTCGCTGGCTGCATGCAAAAAAAAATATAAAACGCGACCGGCATTATCCAATTTACAGTACTTTTAGTCAATAAAATCCAAATTTACAAAATAAATGACTCTTATGAGCCAGGTCTGTTAACGAATAGTTTAAAAAGAAATATGTTATCTTAGCTCTCAACCTGATGCAATAAAAAGACTGTATATCATAAACAATGCCCAGAAATGTCTTCTGTACTGAGTCCTTGTGAGCTGCATGCAAAATCAAACATAAAACGTGACTAATGTAATCATCGTCACTTTTTGTGAATCAATTTTTAGTGAATCAAAAACATAAAGCACTGGCAGTGAAGTGCGATTCCTGCAACAAATGACGAGTCGGGTTCATGAATAGTTCAAAAAGTTACTAGTTTGAATCAGTCTGCTTAGTATAATTCACTGTAGTAGCTGAGAGATCATCTTTTTTTGCATGCAGACAAAATGCATATTATAACTGAAATACAACTGAATGAATCAGAATCAAATGAAAAGGTTATGAATCACAAATCGGGAAACCAGTATGGATATCAAGAGTTGCTTTGATCTGCACGTCAGTGTGATACTCTCAATAATGCCGCTAAGGTGATGCAGAGGAGAAGAATATTTGAATAAAGTCATTCTTTGCACACAAAAAGTATTCTTATTGCGTCATAAAATTGTGAGTAAACCACTGAGGTCACATGGATTGTTTTAAAGATGTCCTTGTTGCATTTCTGTGCCTGACCGAATTTTCATTTTTGGGTGAACTATATCTTTAATTATTCATTAATCATTTCGTTTGTTGAACATTATGAAAAATCACATGCTTCCTGTATGTTTTTACAAAACGGAATCGGTTCTAAATAAGAAAAATCTCACTGATCTGGAACCTATCAAGTATACTTCTCAAATTTTCAATATTAATCTACAAACCCACAGCTGATACAAAATGATTCTTTGCGAAACTCTTTCTTTTAGATCACGGCACTCAATACATTTTCCTGCACAGTTCCATGCGAAAAGCTGCAGGTTTGCGTTGTTGGGTGGATGTTTAAGGGGGTCACGTAGGAGTGATGGATTAAAATTTCTGTACCAAATGAACCCTGTGTGGACACAGCTGTCTCGGCCAGAATGAAAGTCATTGCTCAGAGGGCCAGCGATTGGGCAGCACAGTGCCGAAAAGTCTAAATGAAACCAGCAATCCCTTTGGACCCAGCAAGCTGCCCTTTGGCCTCCTTTTCTTCTCTGACTACTCAACTGTTAATCATCATGCAAGTTCCTACAAGATAGAATAATGATGAAAGGATGATTTTTTAAATTTTAAAACTGAGAGGTTTTGAGAATAGCAAAGGTGCTAGATGTAACGCCTCAGTCATCTTGTGTGTATTTCGGAGATTTCAATAGAGTAATTCACAAAGAATGAACTGTGCCTGCTGATAGAGCCTTTTTTGCACACACTGTTCTTACACAGCTCAGATACTATTTATGTAGTTAAAAAAAAAAAGAAAGAAAGAAAGAAAAGAACCCCCCCCCCACAAAAAAACAACAAACAAAAGTTAAAACAAAATCAATAAACAAAACACAAAACAAAACAAGTTCGACAAGCCCCCCAAACCCCTCCCCGCCCCCCCAAAAAAAATCAAAGAAGCAAAACAAAAATACAACACAAAATATAATCAACAAAGCAAAATAAAAACAAAAAATATAATCACAAAACAATTAAACTAAACTAAATCAAGCAAAACAAAAATCAACACACAAAAAACTAAATCAACCCCAAAACAACAAACAAATAAATAAGTAAATAAATAAATACAGAAAATACATTAATAAAATGAAAATAAATAAATAAATAACAACAAATAAATCAAAACACAAAACAAGATAAACAAAACAAAACCTAAATCACACAAAACGAAATCAACAAAGTGAAATAAAAACAAAAAAATGCATAATCACTAAACAAAACTTAAACAAAATCAAATACAATAAAACAACAAAACACACACACATAAACACTCAAAGAAGAAAAAATTAAAATAAAATAAAAAACAAAACTATATACTCTCCAAAAGGCCAGCGACCATGGGGTGACCCATCCACCATTAGTGGTTAGCGAATAAGATGCAGGTTTTTGCACTGAAATGTCACGCAAAAGTGGCACAACTGTTTATTGAATTCATCCATAAAGATATGATTATAAAATACAACTAGCAAATCAGATACAAAACACTGGAAGACCCCCCGTGCATCTTCCATTGCTTTCAACACCAGTTGGAAGCCACAACAAAAGAACGACAGACCCAGCTGAGTCTTCATCTCGCATATTTCATTTTCTTTCTCTCCTTCGAGACGCACATGATGCCGTCCTCCCCCTCCTAATTTGTTCCTGTTTCCTTTCTTCTTCCACATCTCTTCTCTTTCAAGCTTTCTCTTCCCCTCCCTCCACCTCTCTCTTTCTTTTTATTTTTCTCCTTGCTCTCAGCTTTTCTTTTCCCTCTTTATCTCCGCTTCATACGGAATAACTGTGCGCTGGGGTGAGGATAATGAGGTTGTTCATCCAGAACTTCAAACCCAAGTCTCTCCGCCTGATTCTAAAACAAACCTAATCCCGGAACAAATATTTTGACATACAGACGCAGAGCCGAGAGAAGGTGTGTGCTATTCCTTGTGTTACATTTTCCAATTCACGCATCAACAAAACCAATGTAAAAAGCAGAGAATAAATGGCCAAGATGTATTTTGTGACTAGTGTTGCGTATTTGATTGTCAGTTTACTCAAAAATGAAAATACTGTCAGCATTTGACTCACTTACTTAAAACAGTATTGTCTTGAATTTTATATACAGCTCATAGTGAGCATGTTCGAATATGCAGAAATGGCGAAGTTTTCTGCATGTGTAAATGATTACAGAACTTGTATTTTTGATTGAACTCTTCATTTAAAGTTTGCTGTGAGTGGAGCAGATGTAAATATCTATACATAAAAAGGAAAAATAATTAAAAAGACAGACAGATAGAAATAGAGGGATTTCCCATCATGCTAAATTGGCCCGGGCCAACATATTGTACACACATGCCCAGTAATAGTGGCAGGTTGGTAATTGAAAATCTGGCTAAATTTGGAAAATAACCTCTAAACATTATTTAAAGCTATTATTGTGTTAAATGTTTAGGCTAAAATGGCCTTACATAAAGTATAGAATATAAAAGAAGAAGATTTTTGAAACATCTCTTGGTGAACTATCCCTTTAATGTTTTTATTTATTTATTATTTAATTAAATGATACTCTAAAGAAGAAACTATAACTACCAGCAGGTGGCGGTAAATGTCTTTATGAGTCGACTGGTTCAAACGACTGATTCATTCAGTAATGAAGTCAATGGCTCACTTTACCAATGGACCTTTGAATCATTAGTTCACACGATTCGTTCAAAACGCGGATTCATTCAGAAACTGAACACCTCTGTGTTGCTCACAGACACACAACAGTTCTGCTGTGGATTTATAGGTAATATTTTCATTGGCAAAACTGAACAAAAACACACAATATTATGTTTAAAATATAACAAAATATTAACTTCTTATTTACTATAAAATCACATTTGCACCTTATTCAGTCTATGATTTGCACTCGTGCTCTTCCTGACAAAAACAGCACTCATGTGATAGGCTATTGCTCTCGCTGCTGGCGTGACATCGCTTACCATATGATATAAATGAGACAAAAACTCATACAGGGGCATTTTTGCCCCAATATCTTGAATTTTAGGGTATAGCTTCATTTATGGGGTTGCTGCCCTGCATCATATTTGTCAACAGTCAGCTTCTGTATGAAATATAAGATGATGTACAGGTTTGGAGGCGGGGCCAGTGCGTTAACTGCATTAAAATGAGTACTGTCAAACGATTAATCGGAATTAATCGCATCCAAAATAAAACATTTTGATTACATAATATATGTGTATGTACTGTGTATATTTATTATGTTTATATAAATACACACACATGCATGTATATTTAAGAAAAATATGTTATATGTTTATATATTAAATATATTTATATGTGATTTAATTTATATGAATATAAATATATACATGAAAAAACATGTAAATATTTTCAAAATATATACTGTATGTGTGTGTATTTATATAAACATAACAATCACGATTAATCATTTGACAGCACTAATATATATCTATGTATGTATATACTCACACACACACACATGTATAACCTGTCAGAGTTGCCACCATGGCAAGTGAAAAAAACTAATTATTATTATTATTTATATACTGTATCCATATATTACTTGTGTCTATATCGCACACAATTCATATTACATAATGTAATAAGAAAAATGAATCACTAAATGAATATATTGTGTGCAAAACAATACATTTTTTGCTGACAAATCTTGACCCTCTTGTAACACCTTGACTCTTCTTTGTTTTAAGAGAAAAGCCGATTTCAGTTGGCGACAGTTTAAGACAGTCGGGATCAGGAAGGGTGAAATGAAACAGACAGCTCTCTCTCCTTGTCATCACGTCCATAATCACAACTCTTGTTTGGCTATCGACCGCGGGGGCCGCTGTAATTCTGCCGCGTGTTTGCCGCGCGCGTCCAGGGCAGGTGGAGGCAAGCGTAAGTCTGCCGTAGACACGGCCTTCTGCTGTAATGGGAAAGCTGTAGAAATGAGCCTGTGTGCTGTTGTACTTTAGTGCAGTTCATCTTTGCAATGAATAGTCCCCTATGGGCCGGATGCTTAATGGCATTTATTAATAGAAGCATGAAGCCAGTAGTTTGGGCCAGAGCCCTCTGAGAGCCCTTTATTAAAGTGTCTGGACATAAAGGGAGGTAGAGAAAGACAGAAAGCGAGAGAGAGAGAGAGAGAGAGAAAGAGAGAAACTGCAAATGTGCAAGTATATTGATTGTTCAGCAGAGGAGAGAGTGTGTAGATCGCTGTGTGTGTATCGGTGTGTGAGACGGCAAGAAAAAGAGACAGGAAGGACAGCCCCAAGCATTGGTAGTGACATAGATTAAGGTAAACTAAAGCCTGACTGTCATTCTCACTGCTTTTACTAAATGCCTTTGGGCTAACGGTCCAAAAGTTCAAATGTTAAAGGGTTATGTAACCCTTTCAGACAAAATTGAAAATTCTGTTTTTTTTGAAAAAAAAAAATATATATATAATAATAATTCTGTAAACACAGCGTCGTCTCAAGAAATATCTGCGTACACACGAAACCACTGAAACTAACTCAAAACGATGTAGTATGCATGCCAGACCAGTAAGTGGCGCTGTAATTCTACCACAGAGATACATTAAAATGAAGAAGAAGACTTGGAGCATGCATAAACCTTGCGCACTGTATACAAACCCAACACAACAACAAAGACAAACATGAAACAATACACTTATTACACTATTTATTAATCTGTGTTAATGTTTGTTAATAAAAAATACAGACGTTCGGTGTATGTTCATGTTGTTGTTGCTGTTACTTGACGTAGTGATGTTTGTCTAGGGTTGAGACATGGGGTGATAACATCATCGTATCACAAAATATATGGATTGGCTGTACACACAAAAACGCCGGATCCGACTGAACAAAACACCGATACGATACAAAATTTTTACGTACACATAAAAACGCCTCTCTGTATATATACACATATAGAATAAGATCATAAAAAAAACTACCATCATGTATTGTTTCTTTTTTTTTGTTGTTGTTTGTTAATTTTGCCATCTCCAGTCCCCATCCACTTTCATTTCTGAAGGATAGGCTCCTTTTGTACTTCTTGGAAGTCATAAAGTATTGGAACAACATGAAAGTGAGTAAATTATGAAAGAAATTTCATTTTTGTGAGAACTTTTTAGTAGTTTAATTTATACATGATGACTGAGGTAAATCACTACAAAACTTAAAAAAATATACAAAAGATTGAAAAGTAAAAACTCTAAAACCATCGGAAAAAATAAATAAAAAAAAAAAAAAAAAAAGAAAGAAAAAAAAATAAAGAAAGAAAGAAAGAAAGAAAGTCAAACATAAAACAGAAAAACTTGACCAGACCAAAACAAACATACAAAACCAAAACAAATTTAAAAAATTTTTTTTGTAAATAAATAAATCGCATTTGTATATTTGAAAAGTCATAATTTTTGCAATTCTGTTGGTGCCACTAGCAGCAGAACTTAAGCTTCATCCAAGTATACCTCCCTACTGTGCAGCAAGTAAAAAACAGTATGAGCAAATTTACAGTATTCATAAAACAGTAGGGGAAAATACCCATATGCCCAAAATACCAAAAATACCCATAATACCCAAACACACATACCCTACTACTGACACCTTAAGTCATGTGACAGTGATAACAAGGTGTATGAAGTATGTCCGTTTTTATGCAAATTACCTACTTATCCAAAAGAAGTACCAACTCAGAGAGTGTGCGATTTCTGATGCAGCATGTAGTGATGCAAACCCAAATGTTTGGACTACACATCCAACACCAAACATACTTAATGATAATTCTGTTACTGTAGTGGTAACAAACCTTCATACTTATAGGGGGCGACAGAGATACAGTCTATTGTCTGTGCCATTAAAATGCAAGATGTCGATGGTGTAAAACTTTCTGAGAAAGAATATCTTTAAACTGCTCCACTATAACAGTAATCGACCTGAAAGAAAAAACTTTCCACCTAAACGCTACTAAACATTTTACTGATGTAAAAAACATCGACTTTTGTAAACTGAAAACACATCTTACCTGATTTGAAGAACATGGGAGTAATTTTGTTGAAAACATGGAAAAGAGAGAAAGAGAAAAAAAAGGAGTTAGTGATAAGCTCAAAACAGTTAAAAGCATTTGCAGACCGCTTCATACCTCTGGCAAGAAATCACAGAGCAAATAACGGTATTTACACAGAGGATGAATCCTCATTGGTAATGCTGGCAGTGACATCACTTTGCATTTCTTTCATAGATGCCAAATTCGATGCCTTTGTTGGTTGCGAAGATCTAAGCGTGAAACACAGTAAGCCCTGGAACAGATAACTGTTTGATGTACGGACTCCAAATAGACAATCTAAACTGGAATGACATGAAATTAGACAGCTTGTGCATGTGTGCGCATGCGTTTTTGTGATGTACGTGCTAATATTGCTTTCAAATGAAGGCTTACGCTCCTGACCTCTAATCAGGGGCACTCGCATTCAATTGGTGCACTTGAAACAATAAATATTCATGGACACTTCGCTTGACCCTCCCACCCACATAAGCCCCGCCCACCTACCAGCGTTTATACCATCCGAAGCCATCTGCATTAGACCGAGTCAAGCTGTGCGCTCTCTCTCACCTCCTTCAAACCCTTCCATACTTCCAGCACAGAGCCAGTTCCCCGTACTCTCATCCAAGGCAACCTACACTTGGCACGCCAGGCGGAGAAAACACACAGCTTGCGTCTCGGTGCTCAATCTCGCTCTCTCCCACCACCAGTGCAGAAAATAATGCATGCCAGAGATGATTTTCATACCCCTCGCCCATGCTTAATGTTATGGAAACTGAGAGGAGATTGTATAAGACTGGGTAATACACTGGGAAGTTTTTATAAAATATAGACACAGTGGTACAGTTTTTGATATATGCTATTGTATTTAAAAAATGGTGGAACTGTTGAAATATACTTGGTATTATAAATGTTCATTTTCCCCCCCATTATTTTTCAGTAAACAAACTTACAACAATGTTCAAATAAATAAATACATCTGTTATTGTTATTATTATTATTAAAATTGCCATCATGAAATATGACATTTTGTTTTCATTATATTTTCCAAAACAAAAATAAATAATTCAATAATTCACTAATCATCAAATAAATAAGTGTATTAGTAGTAGTAGTAGTAGTAGTAGTATGTACCTGTTAAAATATGTTGGCATCATAAAATAACATCAGATTTTTTTTTTCAACAAAAACCTATCAACTCATCAAATAAATAAGTAAACAAACAAATAAATACTAATATTTTTATAATGTAAAAACATTTTATGTACCATTATATCAACATTACTGTTGAACAAATGTAAGCCTACACCAATCATCAAATAAATAAAATATATTATTACTATTAGTATTGTACAACTATATATTATATGATGTCAAACTATTAATCACGATTAATCACATCCAAGATAAAAGTTTTTTGTTTACATAGTATATGAGTGTGTACTGTGAATATTTAATATACATAAATATATACACATAAATACATGTATATAAACATGTATATAATAATAAATAAACAGTACACACTCACATATTATATAAACACAAACTTTTATTTTGGATGCGATAAATTGCAATTAATCATTTGATAGCACTTCTGAAGGATATATATATTATTTCAAAATAAATAGGTCTAACATCTGCAAATGATTTCAAATAAACCAAGATAGATGCTTTTTAGCACTGGACAGCGGCCTGTATTCCATTCATGTGAAGTGCACAATAATCAGCATTTTCCCCAAACTCTCTTGCGACATCTGCCATTGGTTGGCTGAACACCACCCCCAACACACCCTACTAGTTAAGCCGGTGTTGCTCTGATAGGCTGGTAGAGATGTTCAAACAAAATAAGTACCAAAAAAACAAAACATCCACACCCACACTCTTAAACAAAATAAAAATACAAAATTTATAGTTGTCTCTGCATATTAAACTCTGCATATTAAGCCAGGACACAAAAAAGTATTTTAACACAGTACAAAATTACACAAACCACCTTGAACGAACAAAGCAGTTTGCGTTTCAGCACCGGACAGCTCCCAAAGAGCCTCAACTGGGAAATGCAAGGGAGTGGCAACTGGGACAAGCTTACCGAAAAAATAAAGGGTTTAGCCAACAGCGCTTCACTCAACTCGACCATGCTGCAACGTGCCAGGCCTGGAGCGAGAGTGTGCTAGAATGATAAACAAACAAGCATTTTCTATTTTTTGACAAAGTAAAGCATGAGAGGAGCTTGTAAGGAGGGGGAGGGGGGGTGTGAAAAAAAAAGACTAACTGACATCAGAACATCACAAAAATCCAGAAGCGCCAAAACTTTGAACAAAGGATGAGCGCGGAGTGTCAGATATTTGAATAGGGCTGACGCAAGAGGGAGAGGATGAAGCCGCTACTGGCGACGTGACGCCTCTGGAAACTTCCACATGAGACGAGCGGAACGCATGCGGGCAAGAGCAGGAAAGGCTTAAGTTAAAGGATTAGTTTGTCCAAAAAATTAGAACTCAGTTGTCATTTACACACCCTCATGTCATTCCAAACACTCATAGGTTTAGTTTTCTGTGGGGTACAAAATGAAACATTTCAAATAATGTGCTGGTCAGATAGTTTCCATACAATGAACAGGGACTGAGCTTTCAAGCTTATAAAGAAGACAAAAAAGACCATAAAGTTTCATAAAAATGTCCATATGACTTGTGCACCTTGTTTCAAGTCTTGAAATTTTGAAAACACCTTCCCCTCAAATAAGATGTTCACTGTCCGGAACAAACCATCGAGAATCAGATCACTTAAGGTCCGTTCACACCAAGGACAAATACTATGAAGATAAAGATATAGTTCTATAAATCATTCACAACATTAAAGAATAGCAGAGTCCACACCACTACTACAACGACAAAGGCACAGAGAAACAATATTGTTGGAGACAATTTCAGAACAAATTTTTCAAGCTGATGAATGATAAAACATTGACAGCCAATCAGAATCAACCCTGCTATTATGAACTTGACAATTTAAAGATATGGTCCACTGGTGTGGATGCTAATATAGTTATCTTTATAGTTATCGTTCTTGGTGTGAACAGGCCTTTAAGGTGTGTCACATTAGCAAAATTCGGGGGAAATTTCACAAATCCAGGAAGTTACTGGATTTTGTCCAATTCACCAAACACCGGTAAACGTTGACCACAACTTTAGATTCATTAACAAATCCTTCAGATTAGGTTTGTAAACTGAATCAAATTATTCACTGCAAAGATTTCAAAAGAAAATTTCATTCACAAATTAGTCTCTACCAAGAATTTTTTTTTTTTTTTTTTTTTTTTTTGTGAATGCCTTTAGTCTTCACTCGCTACAATTGTAGAGCACATTTGTCCAAATATCTGTAATCGTGGTTTGCAGAAGTCGTACTGATTTGAAGAGTGAGATTGAAAAAATGACAACTTTCATTTTGGTCCTGTGGATCTGAAAACACTTTTAGATTTATTAATGGATAATTCAGACAGTGTTAGTGAAATGAATCAAATGATTCACTGAATAGATCCAGTTCAAAAGAAAATTATGTTTGCAAATGCAACATTTCTACCCAAGATTTTTGGTGAATAACGTCATACCAACTCTATTTGTGGTATGCACATGAAATAAAACTCATGTGGATTTGAAAAAAATGTTAATTTTTGGCAAACTAAATTAGTTAGGGATAGTTTCAAAGGACTTAAAAGGAAGTAAAAAACAAAAGAGGAAAATGACAGAGCACTTAAGTGTTTTCCATCAATCCTGACCTCTCAACGGCTATGCGAACATTTGGGGCCATTTCTGTCCTTTGTCTTGTCTCTTCAAGCAATTTAATATTCATCCTCTGCTCAGAAAACAGGGATACACAGTCCTCACACAAATAGGGATTCACACACACACCTCTGACATTTTAATCATAGACAGGAGCACTCAGAGTTCAAGACAAAGCCCAATCACTCGCAAGATAATTTGGGTCTCCACTTCAATCAGTGGCCTTGGTAATCGCATCAGCCCCTCTTACAGTCTCTTTTCTCTTTCTCTCTCCGTCTCTATCCCTCACTTTTGTCTCAGGCTTGCAGGAAAGACAATGGGCTTTTTCATTCTGAAGACATGTTTAAAAAACGGCCCATTGTCCACAAGAGCAAGCACCAAATCAGGGCCATCAGGATCACCTGTAATTAGTGTAACTGCAATCAGTCTTAATCAAGCCTGCTCAGCTTGTATAAACTTTAGCCATGAAAATTAACACCTTTTAAAATGTCAGCGTAATTGCAATAGGAGGCAACAAGTGCATGCAGTAATAATAATAATAATAATGAATAACCATGTTATTGTAATAAGAGTTTGGCAAACTTTGGTTGGAATGTCATTATCAGAGGTATCAGTAAAGAAAAACTTTTACAGTTATTTATTTATTTATGCTAAAATAATAGCGTATTAAATGTAAGCAGTGTATATGGTGGATCTGTAAACTTTTTTGTTTTTGGAGTCTTTTTTTTTTATGAATTGTTCTGCATTAAATGATTCATTTGCATTTAATCCCAAACATTTATTATTTTTTTTCTTTAATTTTTAAATTTATTTCTTCTTTTCGCAAATACGTTTTGAAATGCACAGCTTTAATTTTTCATTAAAAATAATAATAACAATAAAATTATGTTTAATTCACATTTAAATTACACAAGCCATCAAACAAACACACACATTTAATTATATTATAACACATTAAATTAAATTATATTTTAATTTACATGTGCAATTTTATTTATTGCACAGGTATTATTTTAAGAATATTATTTATTTTTATTACTTGTTAACTATTTAACTGTTCTAGGCGTGTTAATTATTTAATTTATTTTCAATGTGTAATATATAATTAAAATATTTCTGATTCTTAAGTAAATGTAATATCTGTTATTTTTAAAACTTAAAAAAAAATCCTGGAATGGAAGAAAAATGGAGGGATATAAAAGGAAAGATTGGAAGGGAGGGATGAGATGGAGTGATAAGTAACTTTTTTGACAGGCAGGAGCGGAGGAATAGAAGTCTTCTGTGATGCCTCGTGAAGTGACACCTTGCTGACACGCAAGCTGCACGTGTGTGTACACACTCACACACACACACACACACCTAAACACTCTTCCACATCTCTCTCCTTTTCTATCTGACAGATCCGAGTGGAGCGACTGGGAATAACACCAGACAGAAGGATCAATTTAAATGATCTATGAAAGATATTAGTAATGGCATTTATGAATACTTTATGGAACCTAGAGAATGTCATCATGAATTTTTATATAGGGAAATGAGTCAAGAATATAAAACAAACAGCATTAAATTTTGAGCGAGACATCCATGTCAGACTGAGCGTGCCCAGAGAACGTGAGAAATGTGGCATGGGGAAGGAAAAAAAACGAGAAAGACAGAAGGAAGGAGACGGCACTTTGTCATCCACAAGCTATTCTGGGCCTCTGAGACTCTGAGACTCGGACGATACTGAGGCTCTGTCGGGCTCACGGCAGCCTGTGGGGAAGGAAACTCCAAGAAAACATTCAGCCATCAATACGCTTATCAGCCTATTGATCGCTCTCTGCAGGAATAAGCTAAGTTGATTTTCCTGTATTAGACAAAAAAAAAAAAAACAATGAATCTTGTAATTACAGAATCAGCAATCTCTCCGGATTCCAAAAAAACCTATGGATTGTTCAACCAAACAAAAGCACCCAAGAGATAAAAGAAGAAAAATGTTAATAAAAATAATATATATATATATGAATTAGCATTTTCATCTTATTCATCTATTAATATATATATATATATATATATATATATATATATATATATATATATATATATATAAATGTAACAGGAAAAAAAACAATAAATTACAAAAAAGTTCACATTAAAATTGTAATTGTTAATATTTAAAAAAAAAAATGTTTCAAGCACAAACCTTGAAAGTATGCAAGTACCAAAGATGAAAAATTAAAAAAAAAAAAATTAAAGTAAAATATTTATTTTATTTTATTCAGTATTTTAATTATATTCCCCAGTAAAAATAACTACAGAAAAGTTAAAACGTTAATATATATAAAACATTTTAAATTTATAAAATAACAAGGAAACAAATAATTAAATAAATAAACTCCTTTGTTCATTTAAATTTACTTAAGAGGCAAAAGTTCATTAAAAATAGTTCGTTTCAATCATAAACATTACAAAATTTTCTTAAATTGAATGTTCTTAAAGTTTACTGGAATACAACAAAATGCTGATTAGTAAATGTTTGTTTTGGCAATATCACACGTACATTTAACACACAGCATTCCAATTTGACCATATTTGTGAGGAATACTCATACGCCGTGAGTTTTGGCAGTTTGTGTGTTCCATATGCCGCAAAACATCCCGTGCACCTTTAATTTTACATACAGTATGGCACAAAGTCTCTCCCGACATGCTCTTCTTAAACTGAAAAGAACGCTCTCTAGGGAACCGAATAAACAAAAAATTCCTCAGCCTCTCAAATCTACAAACCATTGAAAATCTACACACTGACGGCAATAAAAACCCCTGTTTTTCTACACACTGATGGCATGACAGGTGAGAGACTATAAAAAGCCCAACTCAACCCTGCGCAGATGGTTCAGCAGAAACTAAAATCACAGAGAGACAGGGAGCAAAGTTGTATCATCCCTCATCCTAATTAAAGTTATCGATTGGCTTTTTTAGGTGTGGGGTGCGAGATGTCAAATGCGCTACATCTCGAGATTTTCAGTCAAAAGTCCAATTATACAAATGTTCCTTTTCTGTAGCAATGGCTTTGAATGTTGATTTCAAACACTTTAAAAGTCTTTTATAAGAATAAACTAATGTTAAGGTTTTACTAATGTTTATATACTAAATAAACAAATGTTTTGGAACTTAAAATGTTTTACAATCTCTGTTACAGTAAAATATGTATATTCTAGTTTTTTGACTATTTACTGTAATTTTTTATGTAAAAAAAACATTACAAATGACTAAATCAATAATGCATACATAAAACAAAACATAAAATACAACAACAACACTACAACTACTACTACTAATAATAATAATTTCAAACATCTAGTTCAAAACTTTCTTAAAAAAGAATAGTCAAAACTAAAAAAAGATTTACTGATTCAATTAAAGTTTTTTTTTTATTACAAATAATAAACAAACCAAAATAACTATTAGTAGTAGTAGTAGTATTCTGTACTGTGATATTAGTGCGGCTATTTTCAAAATAGTTGAGTAATAATTAATAGTATTAGTAAATAATAAATGCATAATAATAATAATTATTATTATTATTATATCAAAAATAATATATGATTAATATCTTATTATGAATTAATAATATTATTAATAATATTAATTATTCAATATTATATTAAAATGTTTTTATGTCTGAAATCCAGTAATACAAATGTTTTTTTTTTTTTTTTAAGCAATTGTGAATTTTGATTTCAAACATCCAGTTCAAAAAATTCTTAAACAAGCATAATTTAAAAAAAAAAATTAACACCAATTATACTATTATAACTATATATACTACTATATTGAGAAATAAAAAAGTTGAATACTTCACAAACTGTATCTTCTTTTCAGAAATAGCGGCAAAAATGTTCACTGTGTGTTCTGTAGCCAAGACTTTAACGCTTGTGTCTATACCAAAACTGACTTTCAAAAATAAACCAACCATGACTAAATATTCACTAGAGTAAAAAGTGTGACAACTTGCCCCACACACCCATTTTCCATTTAAATGCAGTCTGGCTAGATTCCTGGAGGTTTAAAACTAAACACAAAAATCAGCAACTCTGCCCAATAACTTGAATATTCTGTATCCTCCGGGTCACGAGGAGCTTTGTATTCAAATAGCACCTGTTGGAAATAAGCACATCCAAACGGAGAATAACTACAGTGATTTGCATAAACGGGAGGAGAGTGCGGTAATTGCAGTGTATTGCGCAAGCGGGGAGAACCCGCGCTTGCAATCTCGCCCCACGGAGTTCAGAACGCAGGAGCCGCGGCCAAACTGAGCTCCATCAAAAGAGGCCACGGATAGCAGCGGTAATTAACACGGCAGCACATAAGCCAACCGAGAGCGCGCGTTTGACACGGGCCTGGTTCCGCTACTTATAGCTCTGGCTGAGACCAATGCAAATATTTTGATAATAAGCAGGTGTTAACGACTCTGATGTAATGGTGCCGCGGATATAACCTTCAAGCTGTAACACTGCAGACCAAATAAGGCTGTAGACCTCCAACACTAGAGGTTACGCTACATCATTTAACATTAACATTTATGCATTTAGCAGACGCTTTTATCCAAAGCGACTTAGAGTGAATTCAGGCTAACATTTTTTTTGGCTAACATGTGTTCCCCTGGGAATCGAACCCACAACCTTTTGCGCTGCTTAACGCAATGCTCTACCACTGAGCCACAGGAAAACCACTGAGAAAACAGTGACAGTGTTAGCAAAGGAGTAACTAGCTGAAAGTAGCAATGTAACTAACTTCATTTTTTCAGTACTGTGATATTAGTGCTGCTGTATCTAAAATAGTTCATAATTAATACAAATAGCTAAAAATAGCTTTTTACAGTTACTATTATGAAACGCAACCAAATGCTACTGTTGTGTTTGTCTCGTTCTTAATACCTGCAACTTTACTATTGACTGACATGAGGAAATAATTTCTGGTATGAAGTGTTGGAAGTCTGATTCATTCAAGTGAATTGGCTCGTTGTGGTGGTGTATGTAAAAGAACAGGTTCAAATTAATGATTTTTCTGATTCAGCTTTTTTATAGTAGAATATTTAGTTGAATACAGTTTTTAAAACTACTATTACAATGATTTCAAAAAAAAAAAAACTGCTGATAAAAAAATGTTTGTTAACTGTACTTACTGTCAATTTATATTTCCTGTAAAGTTCAAATATGGTAAAGCTAAAATGCTAAATCAGATACATTTAAACCAAATGTTCTTATTTTTAATAATAATAATAACAATAATAATACATTTAATAATTAATACATGGAATGGTATTAATAAAATAATCAATTGGATGTTTTTTAAATAATACAGACAACAACAACAAATAATAATAATAATAATAATAATTACAATTATTATTATTAATATTCAACATTTCAAATCAACATTTATACAGCCCTTTACAAGACTCAAGGTGAACCAAAGTGTTTTCCAATAAAAATAAAACAATAAAAACAAAAAAATAAAAGCCAACAATAAAAAAATACATAAAATACACAAAAATGTCACAACAATTGCTAGATATTAAAAGCCAGTCTAAATAAATAAGTTTTAAGTTTAGCTTTAAAAAGGCCCAGGTCAGTAATGGTGCGCATATCAGTGGGAAGCTTATTCCAGAGTCTGGGCCCAGCTACAGAAAAAGCCCGGTCACCCCAGTGTTTGTACCGGGACCTTGGGACTTCCAGCAAAAGTTGATTTGTTGACCTAAGAGCCCTGTTTGGCTGACGTAAAGCCAGCATCTCAGTTACATAAGGTGGGGCAAGGCCATTGAGAGCTTTAAAAACAAACAATAAAATTTTAAAATCAACTCTAAAAGAAACTGGAAGCCAGTGGAGTGAATAAAGAATTGGGGTTATGTGCTCATGTTTGCGTGTGTTAGTTAAAAGACGGGCTGCAGCATTCTGCACCAGCTGAAGGCGCTTGAGGGACGACTGTGAGACACCAGCATAAAGCGCATTACAATAATCTAATCTTGAACTGGTAAAAGCATGAATATCTTTCTCAAGGTCAGAGCGATTCAAAAATTATTTGACCTTGGCCAAAAGACGTAGCTGAAAAAAAAAAATAGCTTTAACCACGCTGTCAATTTGTTTATCAAATTTCAGGCTACTATCAAAAGTCACACCGAGATTTCTGACAGTTGGTCTAAGCTTTGAAGTCAACGCATCAAAGTCAGAAGTTACAGACTTTCCAGATATAATATATTCAGTCTTTTCTTCATTTAGATGAAGGAAATTTTGCTCTGGCCATAGTTTAATGTCATAAATGCAATCAATTAGTGACCCAACTGCGTCAGCATTTTTTGGACTCATAGGCAAATAATTTTGCAAATCATCAGCATAGCAGTGAAAAGCTATATTATGCCTGGCTATAATGGACCCGAGAGGCAGCATGTAAAGTGAAAAAAAAAAAAAAAAAAAAACGGGCCCGAGAACAGAGCCTTGTAGCACCCCGCAAGAGAGATTATTATTATTATTATTATTATTATTATTATTCTGTACTGTGATATTAGTTTAGATTTTTTTCCAAATAGCTGATCAAAATGGTAAATTATATATTTAATATCAGTAAATAATAGATTATTAATAATAATAATAATAATAATAATAATACATTTAATAAATAATACATCAAATGGTATTATTAAATAATCAACTGGATGTTTTTAAATAATACAGACAACAACAAATAATAATAATAATAATAACAATAATAACAATAACAATAATAACAATTATTTCTATTATTATTCTGTACTGTGATATTAGTATTATAATAATATTATTCTGTATTCTGTACTGTGATATTAGTTCAGATATTTTTCAAAATAGCTGATCAAAATATTAAATAATATATTTAATATCAGTAAATAATAGATTAATGATTATAATAATAATAATAATAATAATAATTATTATTATTATTATTATTATTATTATTATTATTATTATTATTATTATTATTATTATTATTATTAATTTCCAGTACTGTGATATTATTGCAGCTTTGTTAGAAATAATAATAATAATAATAATAATAATAATAATAATAATGATGATGATGATGATGATTTTAGTACCATGATATTAGTGCAGCTATTTTGATAATAGTTTATCAATAATATATATGTTTATAAATAATAATAACAATATAAAACAAACAAATAGGTACAGTAGGTAGTTACCCCTTTAAGTAGCTTTGCTAGTTTTTGTTAGGCTGTAGTGTAGCTAACTACTTTTTCAAATGCATTAACTTATACGTAGATTGACGGTTATGGTCCAGAATGCTTATGGAAATCCAATTCACAGTGTTCCCATTTGATTTCAAACTGACCTAGCTCTTTCTACACTCTCAAATGCACACATTTAACGGCATTATCCGTAAAACTCTCTGAGCTTAAAAACCCGTACAGCACCCTCTTCTCACGCACTCTCTCGCTTTGCCTATTACAAATGATGTTATTTAGCAAACGTCTAAACCCACACCCGCGGGATGCGGCGGTTGATGGGAGAGAATGTATAATATTGCATAAAGCATTAGCACGCTGTAAAGGCCCCAATGATTGGTGTTAAGGTTTTCATTACATGAAGTGAGTAATTGCTTGTCACTTGGAGCTGGCACGTCCCACAATCATCCTCACTTCTGTGTCATCAATCAGCCATTAAACTGCTGACGAGCCGGGCGCCCCGTTTAAGAGCAGTGGCGGAGACCCTTTGTTCGCTCCGTAACCTTTGCAGGAGAACGCGAAGGAAATGTGCTGTTGTTGAGGACATTGACAGGCAGGACATCAACTTTGGATCTGTTTGTCCAACCAACAGAAAATCAAATCAGTGGGAACTCAGCTGCTATTGTCTGTCCATCTAAATATCTGTCTGCATTTTTCTATCTATCTGTACATCTATCTATCTACATCTCTGTTCTTTTTTGTTGTTGTTGTTATTGTTTTAAGATTTTTATTTTTGGCATTTTGCCTTTATAACAATAGGACAGTGTAGTGTAGACAGGAAGCAATGTAGGAGAGAGAGAAGTCCCTGTATCCATCTGCCTTTCTTTCGCTCTATATATCCATCTGTCTCTCTATCTATATAATCATCCATCTGTCTGTCTATCCACTGTTGTCGAGGAAAATGACGTTGAGGACAAGATATAGCTTTGATCTGTTTGTTCAAGCAGTGGAAGAAAAAAAATCATTGGAAAATCTGCGGCAGCGCAAAAACAAAACGTTTCAAACTTTAAGATGTCAAATGTGCTTGTCTAAGGAACAAAGAAGTGCTAAACTGAAGTCTCTTGGCAAGTCTGAATTGTAATAAAGTAAAAAACACAGGCCTGTCTAAGCTAAGATCATAATCATCAATAAAAGTCATTATCTGCCTATCTTTTCAATTTCTCCAGCAGTGTTTACTTAGAAAACCAAGTATGAATCCAAATTCCTCCCTGTTACACGTGGCCAGTCGCCTAGATCTCTTGCACATCAAACCGAATGTTGAGGCAGAGAGTGCAAGACAAGCTTTTTCATTCTTTTTTCCTCATTATTAATTTCTTTTTTATGTAATGAAGTCTCCCCTGTGAGAACGGAGGGTCATGTACACACTATTACTGATGTAAGTGCAATCAGGATAAAATGCCAGAGTGCCGCAAATGATGATGGCTGGGATAAAGCGTGTGTACTCTTGCATGTGATGTATGAGTGCAGGCATGCGTGACATTAGTATTAACCTACATGTTTGATCTGGAGATTAACTACTAACACAACCTGCAATCATTTTATCTATCCGTCAATCTGTCTGTCTGTCAGTCTATCCATTTATCTAACCATCTATTTCTACTGTATCTGTTTGTCTTTCTGTCTGTCTGTCTGTCTGTCTGTCTGTCTACCCATTCCAACTATCTGTCTGACTATCTAACCATCTGGCTACCTATCTATCCATCATTCACCTTTGTCTAACCATCCAACAATTTATCTGACCATCTCTCCAAATATCTTTCAGACTATCTATCTACATGTCTGTCCATCCATCTGTTTGTCTATCTATCTATCTATCTATCTATCTATCTATCTATCTATCTATCTATCTATCTATCTATCTATCTATCTATCTATCTTCCTGTACACTCATCCATCCATCTATCTCTGTCTGTCTGTCTGTCTGTCTGCCTTTGTCTATCCATCCGACTATTTATCTGACTATCTATCCAACTATCTATATATCCCTCATTCTATCCATCCATTCATCCATAAATCCACCTGTCTATCCATCCAACTATTCATCCAACTGTCTATCCAACTATCTTTCAGACTATCTATCTACATGTCTGTCCATCCATCTGTTTGTCAATCCATCTGTCTATCTATCTATCTATCTAGATATCTATCTAGCTATCTATTTAGCTAGCTATCTTTCAGACTATCTATCTTCCTGTCCGCTCATCCATCCATCATCTTTCCAACTATCTATATATCCATCATTCTATCCATCATTCTATCACCCATCCATCCATACATACATCCACCTGTCTATCCATCCAACTATTCATCCAATTGTCTATCCACCTATCTTTCAGACTATCTATCTTCCTGTCTGTTCATCCATCCACCCATCTGTCTGTCTGTCTATCCAACTATATTTCAGATTCAGATTTCAGATTCTATCTATCTATCTATCTATCTATCTATCTATCTATCTATCTGTCTGTCTGTCTGTCTGTCTGTCCGTTTATTTGTCTATCTATTTGTCCATCTACAAATTTATCTATATATTTTATTAAGTCGGCTAAATCTTACAGCTGGTTTGTTTACTGGCTCCACACCGGCATCACACTCTGAGATTTCTGAAAACGTAATATCCATCATGAAAGAACCAACAGGGTCCAGAGGCGGGGCTCAGTCTGCTGCTCTTGCCGGAGTAAACACTGGTCGGTCGGGCAGGCAGGCAGAGAGAAGGGCGGCAGCGAGGAGCGATGGGAGATCAATAGCTTAATGGAATTAGCCCGGCTTTGAAAACACCTCTGCCAATCATATTTACCAAGGATTGCTTTTCAGCGGCAAGCCTGCTCAATATTTAAAGCCAGAGCCTATGAATCGCTATCAGTACCTTAACACGGCAGCTGCTGTCCTGGGTAGTTTACCTCTAAGGCTGAAAAATGCAAATCAAGGTCTTGTTAAAGTTGGGATGCATCTACAGGAGGCTGATTTCTTTTCACTTTTTAATATGGACCAGGGTGCAATGTTGCCCATGCACAGACGTACTTGGAAGAAAATGCGATTTGCGGTACCCATGTACACATATACTTGCACAAACACACTTATGGATTCCCATTGCACCCACATAACTTAATTCAAACTGTAGCTGCTCGGCTTGACATTTTAAGCCATTCTACTAAATTGTCTCTGCATGGCACATGCTCAAATCTATTTCCTGTCTGGTTAGTGGGCAAGAGTTGTTTACCTTCCATCTTTCACCCAAACCTGACATCCTCTCTAACTAAGTTAGTGGATCCACCTAACTTACTCAATTTTGGTGTAGGGTCAAAGCCATCAAAGCCCCTGGAGATCAAGTGAGTCCAAATGCCCGGGCACGCCAAACGCACAGCCTCAGAGTCATGTGGCTGGGCCCGATTACGGACGCAGAACAGATGCCCACCTGCTCCCGCTGAACCTGGCCTACAGACGGGCACCCGGGGTCGCCCTGGGGCGCCTTAATACGCCCGCTCCATCTGTCACCTCCAGAAATGAAGGGCAGAGGCGGCCAAGAGCACCAGCATTCCTCCAGATTCCATGCCATTCCATCCCATCCCGAGTCTGACCAGGTTGGATGACGGAGGCATGATTAAACTGCCGTTCTTCTGAAATTTCTCCGTTATCACCCACACGCAGTGGTTCCTTGTGTCTCGGCTGACAAACTTGACATTGAACACACTAATGTAACAAGGGAACGAGAGCGGAGAGGAAAAGTTGACAAAGCCTTCTTGTCTACTCCGATGCAGCTCAATCTTTCTATTAAACAAAGACAGCTCGTCGGGAAATGCTGTTTTCTGCAACCGCAAATACTCTACATGGTACAACAGAGAAGGTAGGATGAGAGAAGTCAGCAGGGTGTATGAGGTTTGCATAGTAAATAAATGAAAGCCATGTCTAGTTTGACAGAGTTGCATGGGCCACGGAAAGCATTTGGAAAATCTGTCACATCAAAAAAAGATAGAAGAATAAATTAAAAAAATATATAAATAAGAGTAAAAAAAAAACTATATATAAAATACATAAAAATATATACACATATTTATATAAAAATAAATAAATTCGAAATAAATACAAAACATATATAAAAAGTAAATATTTATACAATATTTCCTAAGTACATTTAATATTTACATTTAAAGTTCCCCTATTATGAGTAATGAAATTTATGGTTTTGGGAGTCCCCAACAACAGGTTGACATGCACGCAAGGTCAAAAAACACTTTCGTTGTCTTATAATATGCATTTGTTTTTACCTTACAATCCGCTCAACGATTAATTTTTCCATTAGTCCGATTGGTCTCATTTTAATTTCATCATGGCTGTAATGCCTGATAAAGCAATGTTTGTGAGCGCAGTGCTGCTTTGTGGACAGCGTAACCGGGGAAACCGCTATTTTTACCACTCCAAAAGCCGCACCTAGTGGCAAAAAATTAATTTGCATTTTCATTCAGACCAACGCAAAAAGACCAACAAGTAGGCAGGCAATATGCTAATATTCCATGTTGACGTCAACATGAAACGGCTTGGGATTCGTTTTAAAAACGATTTGTTTCAATGATTCAGAGTCAACTCTTTCTTTTGAGAGACAATAACCTTATACATGGTGCACTTTCAGATTTAAAACCTTGCAGGATGTTTTCATTCACTTAGAACTGTTACACACTGCATGAAATGTCTTTTTCAAAAATCCATAATAGGATCACTTTAAAAAAAAAAAAAAAATATATATATATATATATATATATATATATATATATATATATATATATATATATATATATATATATATATATATATATATATATATAATACATAAAAATACATGCACACATTTATATTAAAACAATTAAAATAATAAAGATGTTACAAAATGTTACATTTGGTGTCCTCAATAAATAAATAAGCTTCAGTTATATATAAATAGTACATACAAATATAAACATTTATATTAAAACATTTAAAACTATTAAAGATATCACTACAATCTCTCAACCCTGTAAATAAATCATACATGGCCCTGTAAGGCCACAGTTCTCTCACTCTTTCTCTCGCTCATCTCTCACTCCTGGTCATAAATGATTATTATCAGTTCAAAGGCTCCCTTTATTCTAATTGCCTTGTAAATAAACTTGCTTGTCATTATTTCTCAAGCCAATTACATGCTGTCTAATAGCAATGCTTAATTAGCACACACTCTGCCGGAAAAGATTGCAGGCGAGAAAGACAAAGAGAAGAAATGAATGGAAGCACAAGACGAATGTTCGTGGGGAGGGAGGGTGGCATTCTGCGCCTAATTATATAGTCGTCAGTTCTTCTCAGCAAGCACAAAGCCCGCTAGTCATTCCCTCCCCTCCCCTGCGTCTCTCGGGTACTGTTCAATGGCCCCATACAATGGCCCTCTCCATGGGGTCTGGACCCACAGGCCTTAACAGCAGGTTGGAAAGCCTGGCATTACAGAAAAGAGTGGAAAAAAGACAGTTTGTATAGGAATTACTCTCCATTTTCTTTCTGTAAAGGACAGGGATTGACAGCGGTAATCTCTCTATGTCTCTCAGCACTGACGTTGGTGTATCTGCTCTGCACTTCAAGTCATTTTCCACTGAAGCAAGAATCCCAGCTGAATGTTTTATTTGTGATGACAAATGGACCCCTTAATTTTTCTACAGCTATATGGTGATCAGAGTATGATGACTGAACTCTTTTGTCATAATGTCATATAATGAAGACATACGAAGTCCAAACAAAAAGTTTAGAATAACTGGCTATTATCTTAATAATAATATTCTATGTACTGTATACATATTCCCAATTCAATAATAGATTTAGAATATAATTATTTTAGTGTTTATGTATTAGTACTGTACATAGTTAGTTAGCTTTTTTCATATTTTCATTATACAAGTTATTATTAAATTTATATAAAGTTATATAAATTTCATTTTAGTAGCATTTCTATTGAGCTTTTAAATGTTTCTATTTACTTCAGTTTAAGTTTTTAGTATATAGTATGTTTTTTATTTGAAACTTCTTTCACATTTCTAATTTCAAGTTTCTTAAGTTTTTCATCTAATAATTCTATTTGGTTTCAGCTTTATTTCAAATATTGAAAGCTAGTTTTAATCATTTTAGTTTTAGTTAACAATAACAACACTGAAATTCAATGAAAATGTTTGCTATCTAAATGTGTATTTGTCCATCTTTATGCATGTATAATATAACAATATGTGCGTGTCCAGTTTCACTTTCAAAGAAGAATTAAAAACTTATTTTTCAACATTTATTTAAGATTTATGGTTTACTAAGAATAAACGTGAACACAACAAATCCAGGCAAATAGACTTTCAGGCCATAAACTCAACACTGAGTGGAACTGCAGTTTTTTTCTTATTTTTGTTTACTCATTCTAGACCTTTTAAACAGTCCACATCATGTAGTATTTATATCTGTACATTAGTATTTACGTTTCCATGAATAATGAATTAATTCCAAATAAAAATGTGTGTTTATAATGCTCTTGAGGATGTTGTCAGGATCACATTTAACACTGTATATAAACCTGTCAATATCCGCACTCATTCTGGCTTAAAGTCTCGATGAATTACTGTCATTTTACAGAGTCTCTTGTAAACAGTCGCTGTAACCTTGTTTCCGATCGGCGAGCTGTGCAGCAGCCAATATTATCTGCACCTGATCCGCCCCCTACCCGTCTAATGCCAAACTGATAACTGAACAGAGCCAGAAATTTCCGATTAGAGCAAAAAAAAAAGAGCATCAGGCGTGAAATACCAAATAAAAATAAATAAATTAGCCTGTGCGAGTCTGGCTCTTATCAGCCCGCCGTGTCCCTCCCCTCCGCACCGCCAGCTTCGCCGTGACAAATTTGATTGGCCGGGATAGAAGCAGAGTGGCAGCTGATAACGGGGTGAAAGTGTAGCAATGGTCTGATGCAGAATGAGGAGAAACACTAACACAGCATTAAAATTCCTATATTAAAACATTCGCATGCACACAAACACAAACAAACCCTCAAATAGCCAGAAAATCTAAAGAGTCTAATCTTGGCTTGTACAGATCTGTGTCGGCTCTTAACACAGTTGTAATCACCACACCTCCACCACAGGCTGCTTCAAATGCCTCGATAACAGACACTAGAGAAAGGCACAGTACTGCATTTTTTCGACTTGTTTGTTGGTTCCTGTTTGCTTTGCTCTGAGTGAGAATGTATATACAATAATAATAATAATAATTATTTTTATTATTATTATCAAGACAACAATCAGCTATTGTGATTTCTGTATCAATAAATTATTATTATTATATTTATTATTACTTATATAAATTTGTTTATTATATACTTATATATATATATATAAGTAGAAAATTTGAAAGTCTAACATTCCAAGTTGGAATTCTACACAAGAATCACATTTTTTTCCATATTCCTGCCATCCTGCACAGCAGTCATTTTAACACCGTCTTCATTTTAGCATCTCTTACATTTGCAACTTTCCTTCTTACAATCACTGTTCTTTGTTTCTCATCATTTGAAAAGCAGACTGAGGAGCAATAGAACAACGCCCCTTTACTTGTGTCCTTCTGACCAGTGTAAACTACAAATACATTGCTTTTCATTTTGTTATATACAGCTATATTCGCAGTGAGGCGCTTACGTTGTGCGAAGAGGAATGGGGATATTTACAGTGCAGAGAGTGCTTGCTGAAACAGATGTAAAATAACAATGTGCCTTGTTTGTTTTCCTTCCAGCTCCAAATAAAATAGAACACAGATAACAGGGCGCAATGATCGCTGGCACTACAAGACCGGCACCAGGCGAACATGATGGACTCGGTTTGAAAATAAGAGTTGACTACTAGAGGTATTTTTGAAGCTCATATTCCACAAACGCATTCGGGCAGAAGAAACACTTGCTGCATCCCTAATGATTAAATAAAAAAAATAACCATCCAAATTAAAAAAAAAAAAAAAAATAAAAAAAAAAAAAAAATGCACAAAAAGTTAAATCTTAGCTGTAATCGAGCAACATTCTGTTAAGTGTCTAAAAAAACTAAAAATGAAAATAATTAATTTGCTAATATGAATGTAGTTTTATATATTTTTTGCAAACAGTCTAAAATGTACAATATGGAAATAATAATTTTAAAATTTGCTATAGAAAAAAAGTACCTGTTTGAATAGAAAAATAAGTAATTTTAGTGATGTCTATTGAAAAAGGAAACAAATTAAATCTTAGCCCTTGTAACAGGGGTTTTTGGGTTTTGTTTCATGTTCATGTCTTCATGTCTTTTATTTTGGAGTTTAGTCATGGTCCCTGTCTAGTCATGTGATTCTGCTGCCCTCATGTTATCCTGCTATTGGTTCTTTGGTTCATGTGTCATGTTCTCACTGAATGTCTCAGTCATGTGTCTTGTCTCTCATTGGTTGGTTCTTGTCATGTGACCTGTATTGTTTGATATAAATAGCCCTCGTGTTGCCTTTGTCCTTGGTCGAGTATTGATGTTGTAACCTGCTATCGGTGAGTCAAGTCTGTTCATGACAAGTCAAGTAACGTCAAGTCAAGTAAAGTCTTTGTTTTGTATTTGTTTGTATTTTGGGGTTATTTTTGAATAAACTGCACATGGGTCCTTAACTCGCCTTTAGTGGACTGTTTGTTACGGCCATAATCTAGCACCAAATACATATTAAAGTATCCACAGTTAAATATCTGTTGATACCAGTTTTTTTTTTTTTTTTTTTATTAATAAAAATATTCTAATATTAGCTAATAAATTATACTCAACATATATTATGCATCCCTAGTTTTGGGGGGTTTAGGAGGAGGATTGAAATTGCTTGTTTATTTCCACAGGGGCAAAGACACCAGATACCTTCACACATGGCAACATAAGAAGCCTTTGTGCCAGCCAATCAAGCTATGCCTCAAAATATTTACCGACAACGCCTCTGGGGGACGCACAGCAATTTGTTAGGAAAATAAATGACAAGATGGGTTACAGTAAATGAGGAGGAAAGGAGGACATGGAACATCAAGCCTGGCAGATATAAAAGGAAATTGTTATTTCAGTTTGCAGGTTGAGAATACATAACTCAAGGTAGTAGCTGTTAAAACAGAAGATGAGTAGAGCCTGCATGCGAAGAACGTGGGATGAGGTTAAATTTAGACATGATTAGCATTTTGTCAGGGTTCTTGTGATGAGTGATTAGCATTTGCAAAAACTGTCTCTTAACATACAAGCAAAATCTGAACACTAGATGCAACCTAGTTATGGCACTAATGCTGGGTACACATCACAAGATAATCGGACTGATTTTGGGCTGAATTCTCCCTTTCTGACAATCCTAGATAATGTCCCGATTATCTTGGTGGTTCTAAAAATTATCTTATCAGATTTTCCTGTGGTGTGAGGTTTGTTAAGAGTGACTGAATCTGCTTGGAAGAACGACGGAGGCGCCCCAATCGCGAATCGTAAATTATACACTATAGGAGAAAAACAGTTAAAGGGGTCATATGATGCGATTTCAATTTTTCCTTTCTCTTTGGAGTGTTATAGCTCTTGGTGCATAAAGAAGATCTGTAATGTTGCAAAGACTAAAGTCTCAAATCCAAAGAGATATTCTTTATGAAAGTTAAGAGTCAACCACACCCCTCTAAAATGGCTCGTTCTAACACGCCCCCACATCTCTATGTCACGATGTGGAAAGATTTACATAACACCGCCCAAATGTTCATACAAAGAAAGAAGGCGTAACTTTTATTCTCACTGTAGTATTGTTGTGCCGCGCCACCATGTTGGCTTCCAAAAGAGGACGATATTCGCTTCATCATGCTTAGAGCTGATCCGTGCTGGTCGCTGAGGAAATACATCAACTTTGCACTGTGGATCACCGAATCGGCCTTCCCCATGGGAGAAGCGGAGTCCAGCCTGGGGTCGTCACATGTGGTTGCCCGCTGGCCGCACCGTTTTCAAGCTGGCCTCTGCTCACTCTGGGCCGTGGCTCACTCTAGGCCTCCAGCATCCGCGCACTCTATCCGGCCGCCACTCACTCTAGCTGGCCATGTGTGCAATGCATTTTATGGAGGACTGTTTTCTGATCTGCCAGCCGTTTTAACTCACAGACTGTAAGTACGCTTTTTATATTTAAAGAATATGCCACTGATGATTCAAACGCGAGTTTTGAGCAGTGTAGAGTAGGCTTGTTGTTAGTCAGTTCTCTAATCACAAATGCAGTTTTATGTTTACGCGGTGTGATGCAACGCGTCAAAAGACAGTATAAGTCATTATAATCAGTAATTATGTCCCCACTGGATGCAACAAATGCTTCGTTTGTAATGGGTTTTATTGGTTTTGTCTCATCGTGCCAGGCGATGGCATCACAGTATGGTGAGGGTCGTAACATTTCCGTCACACGCTTGAGGTATTCAGCCAATCACAATGCACTGGATAGCTGGCCAATCACAGCACACCTCACTTTTCAAAACGATGAGCTTTGTAAAAAAATTTTCAGAAAGGCGGGGAATAGAGGAGAGACAATAATGTACAGTATGTGAAAAATAATGTGTTTTTTGAACCTTAACCCTCTGGGGCCGACTAACGCAAATATGTGTTTTGAGGCATCTTCTCCTGATAACACCAAAAAGAACTTAAATTACACTTTCAGTTTTGATCGTACAGACAAGAGCATTACATCAATCAAATCTGTAAAGGGTCTACTTTTATTTGTATACACACATAATAACAACAAAACTTTGTGCATTTATAAAATAAAGAAAAAAAACAGGGTGCGCTGTCTGCAGCCTTGGTCTGAGGTGATCTTCATTTAGAAACACGTAATTAAAACGAACTGTAACTCAGTGAATACTCAACGAAGAGACATGAGAGATAGATCTATAGAAAGCTTGACATGTCTACTTTTAAACTGAGCAAGTGCTACCAAAAACAAATATTTTTGGATAAAGTAATCAATATGAAACCAACGCAATGTCCAGTCTTTCACGTCTCCCTTCATTATATCTAATGCGACCACACCCACGCGCCGAGCACGCTACTGGCATTATAATGATCCACGTGAAGCTCGCGCCGGGTAAACGCCCCATAACAACAAACAAAGCAGCGAGTTTTTTACATTTTATTTTTCGCTTCGCTCTGAGAGGAATGAGACTGAATTCACAGCAGAAAATACTTGCTGTGACAAATAAGAAAGAATTCCCCTCAAGAAGCTTTGGATTACCTTTGGATTATTGATGCAGCAGCTTGACCAAGCAGAGATCCTAAACATGAGCAAGTCTTTTTTTTTATTAACCTACTTTTATTAGTTTTCACATAACCTGTACACATTTTACTAGTTAGACTTTTTTCAAACTATAATTCCTGCCTAAATGTATAATCAAGTGAAACATTATAAAGTTTCATTCACAGCATCTAAATGTCTCACCATGCCAGGATGGGTTTTTTTTTTGTTTGTTTGCTTGTTTTTTATGTTATATAACATAAACAGTAATACGATATTAAAAAATATTGTTGCTAGCCTAATGTCAGTAAGAATGGTTAGACAAAACTTTACTGAGATGGGCTATTCTTTGTTCACGAATATAGCCAACTATGTTTATAACTATATATATATTGTATAGGCCTACATACAAAGCATGCTTGTGTTTATATATGTAACTAAGCTTCTGTTCATAAATATCTACTCTGGTGTAAGTATTTTGAATGTGTTTTACCCGGGATCCTCTGAGGTGTAAATGTATCAAGTACGCTGTAAATATCACTCATAATATGTGTGCTATGTGGTAATTGTGTTCTTTTTGTACTAGTATCAGTGACCATCACAATAATGTTAATAATGTAGTTTAAAAAAAAATGTATTTTGTCCTCAGAGTCTTTCTTGTAACTCTTTTCTCTCATTCACACACCTGGCTGAAAGGCTCATTATGCAGCTCATTATGCGGGCCTTTGTCTTCTCAGGTGTGAATCACAGCATTATGCAGGATAGTTGACGCCTTCTCGCATATACCTTTCCTACACAAAAAGTGTCTTAAAAAATGTAAATCAATATATTGTTTTCTGTGAGCGAGTAATCGATGATTTTCAGATAATTTTGAAGCAAAAACTCTAGGCTTCAAAATCTGCTCTCAAAAGTCTTGTGAACAAATGTTCTTTAGGTGTTATATTGTCTTATTTCAGTGACTTCAAAATTGTAGTTTTTCACTAACCACGCATAAACGTCGCTTTCTCAAAAACACAATCATGTACATACATGCTGCTCACATATTATTGTAGCCCAGTTTGTGCTGATTACAGTGAGATTAGACTTTAGCCATTTATGTGTTTATAAGCAACTGAAAAAAAAACACAAATATCAGGGCATGTCAAAACTTCTCTAGGCCCCCAAAACACCCTCAGGCCCCAGAGGGTTAAACCGCATGAACACATTTCATTACATCAAATACACAAAATAATGTCATTTTTAGCAACATCATATGACCCCTTTAATTTTAGGATTTTTTTGTCCTCATGTTTATGGTCTCTCACATTTTGAAAATCTTATAAGATTTAAAACATCTTTTAGTGTGTACCCAGCTTATGCACTACAACACTACATTTAAAAACAACAACAAATCAATTAGGTATTATATAATTAAAAATGCAAATAATACAATAAATTATATATTATTTATTTTAGTCCAGCTTTCAACAGCCACAGAATAATAATATTAATAATAAATATAAATATTGTTTTACATATATCATATAAACATTATATAAACATTGTTTGACATACAATTAAATTAATTTTTTTGTAGTTAAGTTAATTTAATTAAAATATATATATTACAAAATTATAATGGTCCAAGAATAAAGCCCTGTGGGACCCCATAGCTAAAAAGTTTTTATGTGGATGTATACGGTGACATTATAAAACAAAGAAAGAATAGCATAATAAACATTTAAAGCCGGGCTCACACTGTGTGATTTTTTTTTTTTTTTTTTTTTTTTTTTTTTTTTAAAGTCCTTTAGGATTGTATTTGTCAAACTGTATGAACATGATGATCATGTCACACTGTGGGATCTCAGTTGTCATTAATGTCAGACTGTATGACAGTCAAGACGCGTTAAAAACAGGTGCGCACAAGAAAACTTGTCCAGAGTTTTAACCTTATCAATCCATAAACGCGGAGCTGTAATGTTGGCTATCATTAAAAGTATATGAATGTCGACAATACCGACATTTTTAAGAAGAATAGTGTAAGCAAAGGTAAAATTTGATCGCAGTGGCCATTAATCGGCTGTCGTGAACATGTCAAACTAACGATCAAAGACTACAGATTTTAGCCTAGGATTATAGGAATCTTTTAGGATTTTCAAAATTTGTCTCAGATGACCAAATCATGGCCAAAATCGCACAGTGTGAGCTGGGCTTAAGATATAAAATATTTCTAAGCTAATCAAAAAACAAATATTTCTATATAATAAGCACACATTCACAGTTACGTAAAAATGGAGTAGCATTTTAGCATTTGTATGCCATCAAAGTCACAATCACAAAACATCAACAAACAATTTGTTCACAAAAAACCACCATTATAACAACAAGTCTACAACACATTCCTAAATTAAAAGACACAAAGCACATAAAAACACCCGAAAACACAAGAATCTCTTTCAGCACTGCTGCAGCTCTTCTGTAATCTACTTCAATGGACATCAGACTAGCAGTATTCAGGCCAGAGCCTGCATCAATGCACAGATTCCTTTTTGGCCTTAGACTCTGGCAAGCACCTTCCATCACACATTTTCCAGCACGGAGGAGAAACGGGCAAGATTTCCTATGCCGAGCCTCCTTCTTTCCTATGCCTTTCATCAGCCGCCAATGTTCCCCACGCTTGAAACAAACAAAAAGGACGAGCGAGAGAGAGGGAGAGAGAGTGAGGGGGGTGAACAGGAGATACAGCTGATGCTGTAATCACCCTGGATATATGCAATACATTTTTCTGCTGGAGCGAAGCTGCCATCTTTCCTGAGACCAGATGGCGACATTACTACACTAAGGTTGAGTGATTACACCTTACAGACCGAGAGGTTCAGGAATGGGGGTGAAAGCAAGATACTGCTACAGTGAATTATTTTCTACACTCACTTTTAGGTATTCTATTCTGAAGTACCTTATACTAAAATGTAATTTGATATATGATATTCCTTATATTCAAATCTTTGAGAGAAAAAAAAGCGTAAATTAAAAAAACAAAATAAATAACCTCTTAAATAAAAAAAATCATTACACTTTACCTTTTACATTGAAAAAGGCCAAACTCTATAAAAAAAAAAAAAAAAAAACTTTAAATACTTAAATAATAAATTAATTAATTATATGATATAAACAAAACAATGCATAATCTTTTAGATTTCTCCAAAATTTTTCTACAAAATTATTTAAAAAAAATTAAATTTTTTTCACTTAATTAATAAAAAAAAAATAATAACAAAAAAATAAAAAAAAAATTTTAAAATTCTACTTCACAAAAATAATAATCTAAAATTTTAATTGAAAATAAAAATCATACTAGGAGGCTAAAAAAACCGAAGACGGATCATTTTTTGTGGTTAATTGTACTGAAATTCCTACAAGCAGGGTCCAAAAGTCTGCGGTCTGAGAAAATGCTTTAATTTTCTAATTTCATTCCAAATTATAAACCCAGAAATTTGAAGTTAAAATTAGATTTTGAGTCTCATTTTTTCAGTGTGATCTCAGATCCCCATTGTTTATGGATATGGCAATTGAAAATACTAATCAAACAGTGCCATTGTATTACCATCTGATACCTTCACTAAACCATGGTACTCTTTTGTAAGGCACAGTAAGAAGCCATCTGTCCCGTCCCACTCTAAAAAGAACTAATTTGGAATTGTGATAATGTTTGTGCTCTCAAACCCATCCGTATAAGAGATACACATGGGATGTGTGTCGACAGACAAGTGTAAGCTAACCTGGGTGGCGTGGTCACACCAGAGAAACATATCCTATCAGAGCCAGGCAATCTTGTTGCTCTGTGGTGGGAACCAGGTATCCGTGAGCCAGACTAATCTTGGAGACAGAGGTCAACAAGTTTGGAGAGTGATGTGGAGAAGCATGACACACCTGTCACATCGCAGCTCCGCCGTGAAATCCAGGCATTACCCATTCAGTGGAATGAAATGGAAAAATAAAAAAAAAAAAAGCTACAAAAACAACACCTCTAGATATAGAGAGTGGAGATGAAAAAATCATATGAAAAAAAGGAGAAAAGAAAAGAAGAATAAGAGCGAGGACATGTCACAGTTACAAGAAAGAGGAAAGAGTGTGTACAAGGACAACATCCAATTCTCAACAGTAAATTACCAAGAAAAATATACAAAGAGCGGATGATATATTTGCTTTCCTTCTTATTATTCTCAGTGTGGTTTGGATACAATTAAGAACACCTAAAATTAAATGACATAATAGTTTCTTCAACATTTAATGAAACTCTTTAAAGACAATGAGATTATTAAACTACTGACATGTATTTATATGAAATAAAATTTAAAAAAAAACAATAAAAAAATAAAAAAAAAAAAATAAAAATTAAAAAAGAATAAAGCCCTGTGGGACCCCATAGTTTAAATTAAAAAACTTCATAAAAACAAAAATACTTCATAAAAAACAAAGAAAATTCTAATATTCATAAAAATAAAATACTGCACAAAATAAATAAATGTGACAACATTTAGCTCTTTAATAATAAACTACAAATATACAATATTCTTTGTAATTCAAAAATATATAATAAAAAACAAAATTTTGTATTTGAATATTTTGTAGTAATGAACTATATTTATTTTTTATTCTTTGTAATTCACAAATATATAATTCAATTTACAATTAAAAAAAAAAAGTTAAACATTATAATTTTCACAATAGTTTATAATAATCAGCAAAACAAGCTGGCATTCACTCACATTTAAAATAAACCAAAATCACGCCAAAAAGAGAAAATGGAGAGGAAAAATAAATCCTGAAAGGCAGCAAAACAAGCTGGCATTCACTCACTGTTGCACTATATTAAAATTAGAGTAACACTAATTGAAGATAAGCCAACCTCACGGCAACATCACTTCAGTAAGACAAACAAGCAACAGACCAAAAAAAATTAAAAAATTTTTGTTAAAAAAAGACAAGCTTTCAAAGAATCAGGTCATCCTGACAAGTAATAAGAGCTGCAACTTTAAATTCACAACCAGGAACTCTCATTGGGCGAGCTTCAGATGATTAAGAACCACAGGGAAGGGGCGAGTACATATTTGCCCAACAGCGCGCCACAGCAAATACAACGACACACATGCAAGACACACCTCTGGAGTCTCTCACCGGCATCATTATTTTCGCTTTCTTTATCCTTACATCCCTCTCTCCCTCTCTCAATTTCTTAAAGTAATTCACTCACTTCCTCCCCTCTTCTAACATTCACCATCTCTCTCTCCGCTCTCAGCCACCCCTGGCAGGCTGACAGCCGCAACCCCTCCCTGTCTCCCCAAACCCCTCAGGCGCTCTCTCTCGCACACACACTCTCCCTTTCTTTCTATCTTTCCCTCCCCCCCTTCAACCTAGTGACAGGGAGTCTTACTCATCTCCAGCCAGAGCCCACAGCGCTCCGCCAACATCTGCTTATATAACTTGGTTTAATTTGAAGTATCTATGCCTGAACTGTCAGGCATCTCTCTCTACTCTCCTTTTGTCCATCAACATCTCTTCTGTCCTTTAGTTCTGTTCAGATGGGATCCAACAATAATATGTTTCGGATACGTCCCTAACATTGTGCTAAAAAATGGCAAGGTTATGGGTTCGGATACTACCAGAAAGTATAACAAGTAATATGGCTTTAAAATTGGCTTTAGATGTCAACAGAGCAATATCACGTGAAAAAGTGTTACGTCAAGTTCATCTTAGTAATTAACTTTTTAATATTAACAGATACTTTGTCTGTTTTTGTTGATGAAAACAAATCCAAAGATAAAATAGAACCATGGCGTGTCTCTAAGCAACACATGTGGTGTTGCATTCCTGAATGAATTGGCTTAACTAATTGATTAATTGAATTATTCAGTGACTCATTTAAATAAGTTTTGTTTCTGAATAACACAGTGTTGTTGACTAAATTAATTGACAGAATGTTAGAAAAAACACTTATAAATAATAAAGAGTCATGTGGTTCCTGAATGGATCACTGTCTCTTAACAAATCGATTAACTGAATGATTCAATGACTCAGAAGTTTAGCTTTTGAGCAGATCAGTTAATTTCTAAACAAACCAATGGAGTGAATGACTCAATGAATCAATCATAGAGTCACTTGTTTGGTTCCTGGATTAATCAGTGTTTTTGAATGAGTTGATTAAGCAAATAATTCAGTAACTCACTCATTCAAAATAGACAATCACTTGTCACCACCTACAGGGTTACCAATGTAATCTGCAGAAAGAGTCACTGTAAAATCGTGCTCATATACAAATTTGGGGCTTGACTGATTTTGCCTTTTTTTTATTACTTTTGTAACCAAGGCACTCAATTATTGAGAAAATTACGCAAAAAAAAAAAAAAAACACTGAATTGAAACTATGATTGACACAGATTCTATGATAATTACAACAATTACGACAATTTGAAACACTCTATGAAAACTACAACAATCACAACAAAAGGAGAAAAACAGATGCTAACACAATCTAAACCAACAACGGCAATTGAATAGAACTTGGTACAGAAAAGCAAGTCCAATGAATCCACACACTGGTTTTTGAGGGGAAAAATGGGTGCTAACTCACTCTAATCCAACCTCCACAGAGTGCTCTACTTGAGTTAATGTGGAATCTTGGTCCTCCAGTGTCGTGGCAGCATACCAAGGGTCCTCTGGCTGGATTTGGGCAGGCAGTCGACTTCCCCGGAGAGTACGTGAACACATGCAGTGGGAAGATAAGGCCTGCCTGGCTCCCTACTCCTGCTGCTCCAGTGAGTCTCCTCACACAGGGTGCCAAGAAGCCTCCCTGACAATCTTTCGCCAAGTGATGCCTCTATTACAATGGCTGCCCCACAGCTACAAGAGGCCCTGCACCAGCTGCAGCAGATTATAATTAGAGGAACCATGAAGTGCCCCGGACACTGGCAATTGATCTGCCTCTGACAGTCCAATATTTCCACCAGGGAAATAAAACCTTGCGTCGCATCACAGGCTGAAGCCGGGAGAAAATGTGCGTGTGTATGTGTGTGCGAGCGAGGAGGTAAAAAGTGTTAAGATTCAGAATGATTTTCGCGACTTGTCTGTTCAAAACACACCGTTTTGCTTATTGTGCAGTTCAGCCGTCACTCTTTATCACATTGATGTTCAGATGGGTGGCTCTCGAGCAATAAGCACAAGCCCTTTTGTGTCCGACACGGAAGCGGAATGGAATCGCAGCTTAACAGCCTCAATTCAAGTCATGTTTTTATTTCTCAAATGAGCTGTATGGGATCTTTTGTTCGCCGTTTGAGTGTGCCGCTGTTTAAGAGTAAAAGTAATTTCATGTCAATTCAACAAATAAATTAGATTTTTTTTTCTTCATCCCGGCATGTTAAAGCCATTGAAATGTTTCCCAGTCTTTTGTCTCCATCCTGTTTTTCCATCAAGCTAAGCAGCAGATAAGTCTCAAACTCAAAGCCTATCAATGCTGAGCCACTAAAGAGGTTAAGAAACTATAAGCAAACCAGTAGGCAAAGACCAAAAAGTCTCTGTATGTTGAAACAACATGCACTGAAAAAAACTGTTTCATTCATCCAATTAAAAAAAATGTAGGTTAATGATTAGGGCAAGTTATTTATTTTTCATTCACTCAAGTTAAATAATATACATGTGAATCATTACCTTAAATGTTTTTAATTGGATGAATGAAAAAAAAAATAAAAAATCAGCTGTGCTTGAACGAGAGTGCTAGCATAAAAATAAGCAACATTTTTATACAGCCAAATCAATCCTATCAAATCAAGAGAATGTTGATGTTGGAGCCATGGCCTTGTGTTGAGCCATAGTGCTTGCATGGGTGATTTGGGTTTGAATCTCGCTTGCAACATTTCCTTATCCAATTTTATATGGACGAAAAGGTCAGAAATAAAACTAAAAATTATGTTATTAAAAAATAATTATATATTTAAAATCCTTATAAATATTAAAATAATAACTAAATTATCTAATGATAATTTGATTATTGTTATTGAACATCCTTAGAAAGATCCTTTTTGACAAATTGACAAATGCTTTCTCTCTCCATTAAAGCAATAAGATGTGAGTAATGTTGTATTCATCTCATTTCATTGTTCTCCAGCATTGTTCCATAAATTATTTGCCAATTACACACTAAATACCCCCCAATTAAATATGAACTCATCTAACCTACACACTGACAGTCCATTATTAAATAATATGAATTTTGCATTATGACATCACAAATGAATAAACCATGAGCGGGTGTGAGGGGTAACAGATTGAACTGCTCAACTGTCCTCTTAATACTGATTAAGCCGTCAGTCAGACCAGCTCGGCTGAGCCAAACGATCAGAAAGAAGCTTCACCATAAATACTTGAAGACTCAGTAAAACAGACAGATACGAATGAGCGAGAAAAGAGAAACGAGAGGACTTTTAATGGTGGCTATGAGGATTTATCGGGTCCCTTTTTTGTCGAAATTCCTCATGAGACCTTTGAGGACAATGAACTCTGATGCTGTCATCTTTCATTATAAAACAAAGTCAACAGAAAGCATTTCATCTGTAGAATGACGATCGGCAGTAGTGGACAATTAGGTTAGATGTGTTTTGCACTTTAGGGGGCTGACACATCTTACCCACAAATGTTGTCACATGACTTCATACAAAAGAGCCCATCACATACAGCTTCCTGTGATTGAGGTATTTAAAGTGTGAAAATGTTTTGTTTTTGCATATCAAAGTAATTTTAATGTAAGGAGAAAACATTTCATAATACTTCCCAATTTATTTGTGTAGCCTGCCTTATTTAGGCCGAGCGTTACAATCTTAATGGTTCCATAGACAGCAGAAAAACTGAAAAATAATGTATTAGTTTTCGCTCAGTGTTATTTCTCCTTGACTGGAAGACAAGTAAAAAGTGGCACATCTTACCCCACTTTCATTTTTTTGATAGAAGTCAGGCTATCAAAGATGTATCAGCCTGTGAAACAGTGTATCTTACAGCCAAACATGGAGTACATCAGCTCTATGCTTACCCTCATGTCTCATCTCTCTGACAGAAAATAATGTGCTCTTTTTTCATCTGGGGGCCATGCCTGTATTATCAGTCTATTAGATGTATGGCAAGGCAAGACGATATTAATGGTCTTTCTCTTCTGCAAAATGAAAGAGGACTCTTGGAAAAACAAACCACTCTTGGCTTCACTCTCAAGGCCGATGATTGTGCGACAGATGAAAGGAGATTCGAAATGACCACTCTCTTGCTTGAGTAGCTGCTTTGACATATTGTAGTGAGTCCCTGCTTAGTAAAGGTCTGGGTAATTATGGGGGAAAAAAATAGCATTTCTGCTGTGCACCGTCGCAAATTGTATTGGCTGCAACTTAGCAGTTGTTTCGCGGAGAAGCTTTGGCTGTCAAGACAGTGGTTTATGATTGCAGTGGGTCGCTCATTTTGATACACTGGAGTCAGAGAATTCGTATTGCAATGCTAAGGACAGAAAAATGTAATTAATACTGATGCTCTCTCAGTGAGTTCTTTACCTTCTTTTAACCTTGTATTGGACTTTCTACTGCCACTTTTTACAGATTATTTAGCTTCGTCTTGTCTTGTTTGTTTGTTTGATGTTTGTTTATTTAAAATAATAATAATAATAATAATAAAAAAAAAAAAAATATAATATATATATAAATCATACTATGATAACTAATCATCTCTTTTTAATAAATTCTGAAATTATTATTATTATTATTGTTGTTGTTGTTGTTGTTGTTAGTAGTAGTACTACTAAAATAATAATAAATCCTCAATCAACCTTTGAAAAAAAATTATATATTATATATATAACGCTATATATATATTATATATATATAGATATATCTATATATATATATAGTATCTATATAAGATAGATAATATATATAAAATAGATTATTAGCTGTTATTTTTTTTATTGGAAGTCAGTGTTTATGGAGTAGTCAGTAGCAGTATGTTTGATATTTATCGCTAGTTAACGTATAGCAGGTAGTAAGTAGAGTATGTACTATTTGTCTTGTGTTTTGCTCCTTTTTAATATTTGTTTGTAAATAAAAAACAATATAGTATTGTATATACCTAAATATTAAAAATAGGAATCTTAGTTAATCTTTGGTAGTGATTTTTTTTTAAATTATTAATATTGTTATTATTATAATAAGTAGTACATGCTATCAGCTTGGTCTTGTGTTTTGTTCCAATAAAAAAAAACTATTGAAAAAAAAATAAAATAAAATAAATATCCTCATTAAATCTTTGGTATTAAATATGATGATTATTATGATTAGAATGACGATTGAAATTAATGTTACTAATACTACTACTACCACTAATTATAAGTGTAACTGAAACTTATATGCATGGCAGTATCCATTAATTGGTGAACCAAAATAATAATAATAATAATAATAATAATAATAATAATTGCATTACACAATAAATTAATAAGTGAACCAAAATTTAAAAGCAAAAACTATAACCAAGCAAAAAAAAAAAAAAAAACAAAGATACACACTTCAAACTTAACCAAAAAAAAAGTAACAAGTAAATAAAAAAAAAAAAAAAACAACAACTATTCTAACTCCTAATAATAGTGTGTGTAAAACTTTAATTAGCCCAATAAATAAATAAACAAAATACAGAGTGCACCTTTAACTTTTTCTAAGTAAATAAATAAAGATACATAAATAAAAACTAATAAAACTCCAAATAATAGAAATTGCAAAGAAGACTGCACCTAAAACAAATGCCGCACATAAACTAACTTCAAAAATCAACTGCAGGATGATTGAACTTCGAACATCTACTGCATGTAAAGTCAATGTCGGACTGACACTGGCTTCACTGTCTGACTGTATTAAAGCAGAAATTGTGAGCTTTCTGCATGAATGCATGGGCTACTGATCTAATTTCTCTTGCTGTGCAGCACATTGGGAAAAACTGGGGTGGACATAGTGTGTGTGTGTGTGTGTGTGTGTGTGTGTGTGTGTGTTGGGGAGGGGGATTATAAAGCGGAGGTTGATGCAAAAGGGGTCGAAGGAGCCTTTCGGCTAATTATAAGCGAAAGCTTAATTGGAAACCAAAGCAGTTATTTCCTATCATAAACCTGCTCAACTCTATGCAAACATTTTATAACTACACCACCAATTAAAATATTCAAAAACCAAACCCCATTTAAATTATGCACAAACCGAGAACAAAGGGCTAAAGCTCGCTGGTGTACACTGAAAGAACAGGACTTCTAAATATCTTGTTTAGGTTGGAGCTACACAATCATGCCAACTCAGAGACCTTAACCTGAGATACTTCATGAGATGACTTAAAGGGACAGTTCACTCAAAAGTGAAAATTCTGACATCATTTACTCACAAACTTGTAAGACTTCTATGGAACACCTCTCTCTCTCTCTCTCTCTTGGAACACCCTCCTCTCGGTCTCTCTCATCTCTCTCACAAAGTCTCCTCTCTCAAATCTTTCTCTCTCTCTGAAAGTCATTGTTGTCCAAATGTTTGTTTTCACTTGTTATCCAATTAAAAAAAAAGCACACACTAAACAAAAAAATGTAAATAAACAAATAAAAATAAAAAAAAATATCAAAATCAAAACAAAAATTATAAATCAAATAATATCTAAAGTAACATTTTAATACGTCAATATTACTTTACGTTTTTTTTAAATATGTAAATAAAAAAATGTAGTGTTATAATATAAATGCTATAATAAATAAACATCAAAATTACTATATAATAGCCAAATAAAACAATAATAATTATTTTATTATTAACAGCAATGCATT
This sequence comes from Cyprinus carpio, assembly GCF_018340385.1. Classification (NCBI taxonomy): domain Eukaryota; kingdom Metazoa; phylum Chordata; class Actinopteri; order Cypriniformes; family Cyprinidae; genus Cyprinus; species Cyprinus carpio. Next base: position 24,611,131 of record NC_056618.1, read on the forward strand.
TATAATAATATAATAAATCAAATAAAAAAAAAAAAAAAATAATTAATTAATAACAAAAATCAATTCATAAAATAACATTGTATCTAATATAATATAATATAAGCTAAGTAATAATACTAATTATAATATAATATAATTAATATCTGCTAATATAATATATATAATATAATTTAAAGTAAAAGTAGTTTTTTCATATTTTTTAGTTTAAAACTTATTTTTTAACACCGAAAAAACAGTATTAAATAAATGTTTTTATTATAATTTTGTACTTTTTATTCTACTTCAATTCTGTTCATTTTTCCTATCCACCTACTTCAATTCTGTTCATTTATAATAACCATAGCAGTTGTATAAATAAAACTATTATTATTATTATTATTATTATTTAATAATATTTATTATTATTATTAAAATAATAAAATATATTTTTATATAAATGTATATAATTATTTATATTAATAATAATAACAATAATAATGTCATTATTTTTATTATTAAGCACAAGTAGAAAAAAAAAAAAAAAAAAATAATTAATCTTTACTAAAATCATTATTCTTGCCTTCCATTAAAAAAACAAAATAAATAAAATCAAACTCAAATTTACTTGAAATGTGCGCTATTAATCTTAATTGTCTTGAAACAAACAGTTTCTTCTTAACCATAAGCCTCACCATAAGCCTCTTAAAATGAGAAAAAAAAAAACAGTGCGCATCAAACAATAGCAATCAGGCGAATATAAAAGGATCCCGACAGGCCTGCTAGTCAAGCTGAGTTGGAGGTTCTCAAATACAGGAAACAGGAGTTCACATCACACATTGGCAGCAAAGACTCCGGTGTGAATGCTCTATATTTAAAAGGCATAAGTGCTGGCAAGGGCTGTCGGGTCACGCAGAGAAGCTGCAAACTGGCTGTAGCAAAGCTTTAGGTCTCCAATCCCCAGAGAAAAGCAACAACACTGAGTGAAAAAGAGAAAAAAAAATGGCTTTGATGGGGACAGGATTGCGAGACGTGGGTAAATATGTAGAGTGAGGGGGTGAGGGAGGGTTCAAAAGAAACAACAATAAACAAAAAGATACGGGGCAAGCAAACCAGAAACAGCAAAATAGAGAGTATTTTTGTCATATGGATGAACAGATTAGTACGGGCAAAGCAGTCATTAAATAGCCTAAAGGATGTGTGTTCAGGTAAGCAGACGCTTCGGTGTTGAACAGAATAATTTGCTCCTGATTTGCATCCGTTGTTAATTGTATTGCGATGCACTGATGTGGGAACAATCGAGGAAGGGAATGCTTTCAACAAGATGAGTTTGTTTTCACATGCAGCACACGCAGGCTTTGGCAAGTCATCAAACGTTGGAATAACATTCAGACTGAACCTTTTTTCCCGCTTAGCCAGCTGACAATGCACGATTACATCAAAAAAACAAATTTTTCAAAAAAAAAACATAAACACTCATAAAAAAAACCAAATAACACTCCGAACTGCCAAAGCAGTTGACTGGGCGCCATAATGGCAGGTAGGCTGTCTGTCTGAAGCCCACGGACAGATTTCTTGACTGGAACAAACTCAATTGAATCCAACGCATGGAATTCAAAAGCTAGGCCAATGTAAAACAAGACCATTTAACACGAGAACTATTCTCATCTGCTCCTGACAGTTCCTTTGGCGAGCACAATTATGTTAGTGTAAAAGACGAGGTCCAAATGGCTGAACCCATTTCAGCACCTTGGAAATCAAGAACATACATCCAAAAGAAATAGCAAGCAAAAAAATTTAAAATAAAACAAAATACTAAAACTCAAAAGACTGAAACAAAACTTAATATTAAATCTATTAATTTTAAAAAAAAACATATACACAATTTTTTTCATATATATAATTTATATGTATATACTTATAATAACAAATGGATGTTATAAATTATATAATATAAAATAAAACCAAGGTATAAACAACAACTGTATTTATTATTGTTGTTGTTGTCGTCATTAACGTTATAAAATAAAATAACTTATTTATAGTAGTAATATCAATTGTTGTTATTATAGTGTAAAATAAAAAATAACAGAAATTAAAAAATACTGATTGTTGTTATTATTATTATTATTATTATTATTATTATCATCATCATTATTATATTACATAATTTATAAGCAACAAGTATTATTACTATTATTATTACCATCTTAACTACATATTAAATTAAAAAAAAAAAAATATAAAAAAAAAAAATCAACATAATTACAACAATAACAAGCAAAAACCAGTAACAGAATAATAAAATAATAAATAATAATAAATAAATAAAATATTAATTGAAAGCAGATACAATTAATGTGACCAAATATAAATAAAATAAAATATAAATATAAGTTGAGTTTTTATTATTATTATTATTATTATTATTATTATTATTATTATTATTATTATTATTATTATTATTTATTATATGAGTATTATTTAAAATTTTACGCTGTTGTTTTTAACCTATATAAACAAAAAAACAATAAATAATATAATAAAACTATAACTACTACAGTTATTATTACTTGTCTAATAAATAAATAAATACATAAAAGCAAAAAATTTTACCACAGAAACCTACAAGCTATGTAAACCAAAAAACTTAAAATAATAAAAAGTAGTACAACACAAATGACAACTTGTTAAAGCCTATTACTATAACCCATATTCCTTTCTGTCAAAACTTCCAATTGAGGTGTTTTACAAAACCCAAAACACCTACACTTTAACAAAAAGAGAAAAAAAAGAAGATGAAAAAAACTAAACTCCATGAGGAGAACAAAGGCAAACATCTCTAAGCCCTCCTGCACCTCTCTCATGGAGAGATGAAAAAGAGGAAAGCTTCCCTTGTTAAATATGTGGCCTTGACGTATGGGAGTGCGTGGGTAGGTACGGCTAAAAGTAGCGCTTTAAAATGGGATTTGTAATCTTCAGGCTGCTGCTCCCAGAGCTACTGACTGCTGACTACTCACTACTGACTTACCAATCCTGTGGGCGACGGTCTTACTAAAACCCTGTAATTCCTCATTTCAAAATAATGCATAGCTCGTATCTTAGTAAAAATACTCATTATACTCTAGCACATCGATAAGGTCACAACATCCTTACTAAATCAAATATACAAGGAGAAAAAAAAATATATATATATATATATATAATTTTTTTTTTCTCCGCATGTTCAGTTTAGCTAATTAAAATGAGCTAAAGCAACACAGTTCTTCAAACTTAATTTCATTACATGCAATGAATTTAAATTTTTAAAATGGAAGTTTACTTAAAACATTTGCAATGCATTTTTTTTTTTTTTTTTCACACAACAATCCCCAACACAGACATATTATTAATACTTATTTATTTTAATTTATTTATTCCTTAATACTGATATTTATTTTAATATTAACTTTTTGTATAGTAAAAGGCTGTCTCATTTACAGCTCTCTCACCAGAAAATGTTTCCAACTCCGCCCTTACTTAAAGTACCGCATAGAGATTCATGGAGCACTTGTCTATTTTTAGCCCAGGCTAAGCCATTTAAATCTGTGCCATGATCTTAATTCGATACCTGAACTTAATTAAACTCATCCCCAGGACCAAAGGGGCTTGAATGTAGCCAATTAGTCTCATAGTGCAAATGACGACAGACTGCTTCATTTATTCTTGTGTAACTTCTCGGTAATGAATAATGCATTGTCTGTTTTCAGATGCTGCCCTCACAGATAAGAATGAGGGGATCTGGCAGAGTTGGCTTTTTGTTTGCTTTGGATTATTTAAATATTTAAATGTATGATCATGACATACAACATCTTTTTTTTTCAGAAGCGGTATCATTAGTAACAAATAATTTAGTCTCCTTCATGTCTTTTCAAACCAGCTTTTTGTCATTGTTGACCATAAAAGGAAAAAGGAGGAGGAGCTTTTGGAGCTTGACTTAATTGCTTACTATTCACTTTTAAAGGAACAGTTCACCCAAAAATGAAAATTTGCTGAAAATATACTCACCCTCAAGCTATCAAAGATAGATAGAAAAGTTTATTTCTTAATCAAAACAGATTTGGAGAAATTTAACATTACATCACTTGCACACCAGTGGATTCACTGCAGTGAATGGGTGCCGTCAGAATCAGAATCCAAACAGCTGATAAAAACATTGCAAAAATCCACAAGTAATCCACAGTAAATCAATTAATGTCCTGAGAAAATCTGCAAGTTTGTAAGAAAACAAATTCATAATTAAGGCATTTTAATTTTAAGCCGTCTGTTTTGGACTGGTTTCCTTTATAAATGGTGCTTGATCTGTGCATATTTCTTTCTTGATTCAGATGAGAATTTTATTTTTATTTATTTTTATTTTTTTTTGTTTACTGGAAGCAATGGTTTGAAGTCTGAAATGTCCTGATGCATTTGTTTAATATAAACACACAATTTCTCACTTCACAAGATGTTAATTGAGGTCATGTGGATCCCTTGTGGATTATTGTGATGCTTTTATCAGCTGTTTGGACTCTCATTCTGACGGCACCCATTCACTGCAGAGGATCCATTGATGAACAAATGATGTACTGCTAAATTTCTCCAAATCTGTTCTGAGGACAGCCTGAGGGTGAATACATTTTCAGCAAATTTTCACTTTTGGTTGATCTATGTCTTTAACGTGTAAGAGTTCAGGGCAACATGAGGATTAACAAATTGATTGATAATTATTACAAGCATTTGTTTATTTCAAGAGACCAGTAAAATCATTAACAATACATTTGATTACTATTATTTGTGTGTATTGACTATTTGCTTCTTCATTAGTTGATTAATAATGGATCATAAATCAAAAATGTAATTCTAAGCACGATTAGCCTCATCAATAAATGAGCTCTATTCAGCTTCCTAAGTGATTGTTAAAATTCCACAGAAATACATACAGTCCCCTTTTATACCTACACTTGAATTGCCAAAGTGATACAGCATTTCATATGCTGCACACCTTGTGTTGTTTTCCCTAATGGGATACAATCTGGTCACCATCACATTATAATGAGGGACATCTTCAGCGTGATGCACTAACAAACCCTGTCCTCCCTGACAGCATATAGTCTTTCAGAAAAGAAAACAAGGAGCATGGCAAATTTCTGTATAGCTAATTTCCTTCAAAAACACACTGTGGGATAAACAGCAATATTGTCATAATAAAACTGCCATATAAAGGCAAAAATTAATCAAAAGAGAGAGAAAATATGGCAAATATGATTTCAGAACACACATAAACCATAGGTAAACTACTTACAAGAGTTCCGTCTAGAAAAGGACAAGACAAGATGGCAAGAGATGTCGCAGTATGATGTGAGAGAAAAGAAAATACTGCCGGTTTCAAATAAGTTGCGATTCAATTTTTCATGGACGAAATTCAGTCATTTCATTAGGACATTTCGAGTGTGGACGAAAGCCTTCAAACAGATTTCAGAATGGGTTTCAGATTTCGCGTTGACTAAAAATAAACTGTTTGGTTTGAAAGTGACATACATTGCTACAATGCTGACAATAGACCTTTTTCGCTATTCGAAAATTACGCTAATGTCACAGCACATTAATTTCAGATACCACACAGATAGTATGTCTGCAAGATGTCTGTTAAAGATCGCTTGATCTGGAAAGCATCTGCTGTGTACAAACATCTGACAGACATCTTTAAGATGTCAGTTTTACATATCTTCTAAATCATAAACATCTTAAAGACATCTAATAAACATCTATTTGGCATCTGACAGGAAACATCCAATAGACGTATTGCAGATGAGCAGACACTCTAAAAAAATACGTCTTGCTGATGTAAATGCAGACATCAAATGGACTTCTCTGTGATTGCCAGACACGGTGAAAATGAGGAAATATCAGTCAGAACTTGTCACAATTGACCAATCAGAACCGAGTATTCTAGATACCCTGATAGCACACGTACATCACGGAGAAGTCTATCTGACGTCGGCATTTACATCTGGAAGATGTATTCTTTTAGAGTGTCTGCTCATCTGCAATATGTCTATAGGACGCTTCCTATCAGATGTCAAATAGACTTATATTAGATGTTTTTAAGATGTTTATGATTTAGAATGTATGAAAAACTGACATCTTACAGATGTCTGATGCTTTCTAGATCAAGTGATCTTTAACAGACATCTTGCAGACGTACTTGTGCTGTCTAGGAATATATTTAATTGGGGAAAAATAATGACTATTACAATTATTTTGAGTGAAAAGTTAAAATGGAAAAAAATAAATAAATTCAAAATATCGATAGATAGATAGATAGATAGATAGATAGATAGATAGATAGATAGATAGATAGATAGTGTCAGAATCTCAAATATTTTTTACTTAATTTACATTTACTTGTTATTAATGTATCAACATTAGCCCGATTACAAAACTGTCATTGCAATACCATTCACCTACATGAAAAACCGGCGCTCTGGCATGCATATGAGTTTCCGCTCCCTCTCTGCCATTTTTCCATAGCAGAATCCTGGGAAAGTGCCAAGCGGCTTGGACAAACCTTGAACTAGGCTGTTGCTCTTCCTAATGCCATGATGGAGCTGCACTGAAGCATGGATGGTCCCAGGATGGATGACCACAGGAGCTGGCAAGCAGGTGAAATTAGAGTCTATGATGCCTCTCTATGGAGAACCCAAAAATAAAGCCTCAGAGGAAGCTGACCCTTAGGAACCACTACTGTGCATCCACCCACGTACAATGAATGTGTTGTTATTAGACACCAGGCAGCCCTTAAACACAGACGAGAGCTGCAGGATGTGTGAACTGTGGGGTCTGGGCAGTCTGTGGCCTTTTTAAAGTGAAATAAAATAAGCTGGCAGCATATATCCAGTGTGCATTGCGTGTGGGCTTATATCTATTTATCTTTTCCTGTTTATGTCTGAAACGATATGTGTTTAACAACCTATTGGATGTGTAACAGGAAGTCATTCCCCTCAAAATAAGCACTGTGGCAGTACCACGGTACAGTGATGGTATGGTGATGGTATGAAATGATGGTATGAAATGATGGTATGGTGATGGTATGAAATGATGGTATGAAATGATGGTATGGTGATGGTATGAAATTCCTGTACCACAGTATTAACATAGATTTTCCATGGTAGTATCATAGTATCTTTTTTCATTTATATCCCTTCAAGTACACCTTATATATATGGTATATGTTCAAAATACGATGGTACATTTTGGTACTTCTTTTGTATTATATAGTTTGCCATATTTATATCATAGCATTTAAATTATATATATAAATATATATCACTGTTTGACTACCATACTCATATACCATGGTACTTTTATGATAACCCAAGATACTTATCAACATGGTACACCTAATATTTTTTATATATTTAATGGAATATATATCACATACCATGGTGTTTAAATGGTACTTTTAAATGGTTTAAAAGGGTTTTTTTTTCCAAAGAATACCATATACAAAAAACATGGTACTTTTTTGCATTACATATAATGCTTCAATCTGATTACCATATTCATAAACACTGTAATTATATGATATAACAAGGCACCATTTTATTATCATCACTTGTTATTGCTAACTAAAATTAGTCTTAAGCTAAAAGTCTTTTTCAAAACTGAAATAAAGCTGAAATATAATATAAATATTAGCTTTATAAAATATAAAAAATTTGATAAATGAGATGTAATAAAAAAATCATTTCTAATTTATATATATTATAAAAAAAAAAAAAATAATATATAGATCTATATATTATATATATATATTATATATATATATATATATTATATATATATAAGATATATATATATATGTTTTCTTTTTATTTCTAAAACTAAAAAAGAAATATAAATGGAAATATAAAAAACAAAAACGAATAAAAAAAACTTAACTAAAATTACTAAAATTAAAATGGAAACTGAAGATATAAAAGCTAAATGATAATAATAATAAATAACAAAAATAATACCAAAGAACACTGATTGCCACTGATGCTAGTATCCCATAAACATGGTACATCCATGGTACCAAGTGCCCAATAAATCTGCCTGCAATGCCATAAAAAAACAGGGTAAAAAGAGGACACAGGACCTCAAAGACGCTCCTCTGTTCAGTGGCGGCTCGCTGCCGTAAGCCCAAACTACTGACTGAATCTCCTTTTCTAATCGAAGGGAGCAAATAAGTCTAGTATATCCTCGTGGAAGCCTGCCTTCTGCCCGACACTGACACAGATCGATACATCATAAATTATAAATAAGGAAAAAATAGGATAAATAAACCCAGTAAATAAATGTGTGTTGTCTTGTCTCCCTCCTCCCATTCTCTCACCTAATGGATCGTGGATTGTGCATCGGTCTGGTATGTAGTTTTCCACTGTTGCCATGACGACTGGCCAGCCAGCCCTGGAGGCATGAGGTGACGGAAAGCTACAACTCAATTCAGCTCACAAACACACACACACACAAAACTCAAAAATGGGCCTAGAGCGAACACACACACACTAAATAAATATATATACACACTCATGCATACAACAAACAGCTTGTTCAACCCCAAAGGGGCTAAATATAATAGAAGTATTACTTCAAAAGGGTGTGTTTCAGCTCCTGGCGATTTTATTGGCCCCTTTACAATTCAAAATGAATGTATTGACCCTCTTCGCCGGACAATGTGCTTCTATTATATGAGAAACATGTATCACCGTAACTTTGTGTGCTATCTGGAGGCACCGGGGCAGCGTGATTGCTTTCCTTTTTCTTTTCCCCTCAAAGAACACTGCAATATGCAGTGTGTGCGCCATATAGTGCCATGCTGACATCTTAATGATTATCCCCGGGAGGCTTTTGGTGTTCATCACGGTGCTCCATAATGGATCGGTTGCCGTTGCGTGCCGCAGTTCACGACCAGAAGCCGTGAAGTTTTTTTTCTTCCTTCAGATAAAGACAATGCGACCAATGCGCTATTAGCGGTGTTTCATTTTTATCTGACTTTGGACAGAGACTTTCCTTAATGAGAGTGGACAACATGGCGAGCGGCTTTCAAAGATGCTGATCGGCTCGTTGCACGGAGCGCTTCTGCTCTAAATTGCCTCCGCGACGCACCGCAGGCGGATTCACCCCAGCTGTGAGGCATCGGCACATGCGCTCCAAGGAGGAGATCTCTAGATGGCGAGACCCGCTTCCCTGCCGGCAGCGAGGCGAACAAATGACATTTGTGTCACTTGAAGTCTCCTCGTGATGTATCTTATGCAGTTAGAGTTTGATCAGAATTTAAATCTGTTTGAAAACAGTTTGGGCGATGATGCTCTAAACTTCAGTCGAAGTTTACTTCGTGAATGACTTAGACAGTTGAGATTTAGTGCTGCATTTCAGCACTGGACAGCGACCGTGGCAGTGTTTATAGATGTGCAGCACATTTTGCTGGGTGTTTAAAGGGAGAGACACAACAATTTAAAAATTGTATTACTCTCATGTTATTACAAACCTGTATGACTTTCTTTCTTCTGTGGACCACAAAAGAAGATATTTTGAGAAATGTCTCAACTGTTCTGGCATACAATGAAAGCCAAAACAACACTGGACCCCACTGACTTTCATTATATGGAGGGGGGGGGGGGGGGGGGTCAAGCTTTTTCGAAATATCTTCAGTAACACTTTACAGTAAGGTTCATTATTTAACATTAGTTAACTACTTTAGTTAACATGAACTAAGAATGAACAATACTTCTACAGCATTTATGAATCTTAGTTGTTAATTTCAACATTTACTAATTCATTGTTAAAATTAAAAGTTGAATTTGTTAACATTAGTTATTGCACTGTGAATTAACATGAACAAAAAATGAATGACTGTATTTTCATGAACTAATATGAACAAAGATTAATAAATACTGTAATAAATGTATTATTCATTGTTTGTTCATTTTAGTTAATAGATTAACATTAACTAATGGAACCTTGTTGTAAAGTGTTAACATCTCTTCTTTTATGTTTTAAGTTACATTCTCAATATAAGCAACTTTAGTTTATCTTCATTTGAGAATTTAGATGGTTTTGATTCAGTTCCAGCACTGAACAGCAGGTTAATTAAAAAAGTTACTAAATGTAAAATTTTAATTTAGAAGTGACAAAACCTTGTTTGAAAAGTTTTTTTCTTGCTGTTGTTTTTGTTGTTGTTGTTGTTTGTTTATTTGTTTTTATTTATTTATTTTTTTGTTCTGTTTTTTTCTAAGGTTTGCAGTTTGAAGTTTGAAGGTTTATGCTTGCAAGCTCTTATAGACAAAGAAAATGATGGAACATCAGATAGAGTGATAGAATGTTAGATCAAAAGAATGCTAGAATGAATAGAATGTTAGAATGCTAGAAATAATGATACAAAGAATGATAGAAAGAACAGCAGAGAGATAGAAAAAATGACAGAAAGAATGTATATAATTGTATGAATGAATATAATTGTATCAGAGCACATGAACGTAGCCAAGTTACACACTGCTCTGGGTCAATAATGTGTTTCAGCACTGGACAGCGACCTCCAGCATAGGCTTTAACTACATACAGCTATTGGAATCGAATTTCCTTTCCAGACGAACAGAGATGTGTAGTCACACTTTCCGCACCTCCATATGGCATACGCTCCAAACCAGCTCAACATGATCGACAAGAACCCATTCTCCAGGGAACTGGGACTTGATAATATCCATCCAAACAGCCATCACACACACTGTGATTCTCACTTTATATTAATCAACAGGCGTCCACTAATGATGAAGATGTTTCATTATGCATCATTTACTTTTCCAAAATGGCCTTCTTCCCCACAGCGCCTTCAAAGCAATATTCCGGGCTCAGTACAACTTGAGCTCAATCTGGGTTTGAGAGACACTTACAATGGAAGTGAACGGGGCCAACTTGTAAACACTAAAATACTCAAGGTTTCAATAGTAAAGCCACAATGCTTTTAGTGTGGAAAAATTGCTAACTTGTATACAATTTTACAACCTTTTTTGTTTGTGTGTTTGTTTGTTTGTTGTTGTCTTAAAACGACTATAGAAAGAATGATTTAAACAGCTGTACAGCTCAAATATTACACAATTTAACAGAACATTTTAAGTGCTTGTAAATAGAATTTGCGATATTGCTTGGTGCAGAGTGAAACAAAGGTCCGTTCTTTTACATCTGAGATGATAATAATGACAATAAAATGATAAAAGGTATTATATTATATTTATATTACATTTTGAAAAAAAAAATTCTACTGTGAAATATTACAATAGTAATTTACTTTAATAACAACTTTTTATTATTACAAATAATTACAAATTGTTATTATTAGTTATAATAATGATAGTAAAAAAAACTTTTTTTCTTGAACACTATTTATTATTATATTTTGTTAAATAAAGTTATAATACTGCAATAGTAATTTCATATTTAATTTAATACTAATGGACAACAAATCGATTTTTTTCTGAAATAACATTTTTATTGTACTGTGAAATTAGTTTTATGTCTGATTTTAATATTTTTCCTCTGTAAGAATAATAATAAAATATGAAATACTAATTATTATTATTATTATTATTGTTATTATTATTATTATTATTATTAAATAATATGAAACATTTCAATAGTAAAATTTTATATTTTGATATACAATATATAAATAATCACAATATTTCTGGCCAGTCCTACAAACAAGCACATCAAACCTAGGGCTTAAAAATAACAACATTTTAAATAAAAAAAATGCATTTAGAATCATGCAATCCTACCAGGAATATTCCTTAAAACACCAGACCAGCATTCAATGCAAATGACCTCTACCACCTGCAACGCACTTTCCCCGTCCACCCATGTTCAGGGTCACTGCCTCACATGCTCCACGCGTGAGTGTTGAAGGCCTCGCAAGCCTAATCTAACCTCTGGGGAGGACAGTCCCTCATCACGGCTCCTGTCAATCAAACATAATGACACAACCCACAGCGAATCGGACGGGGGCCTTGTATCCTCCGACAAACACGCTGCCCTACCTTCTATGTCCAGGGCAGATCTGCCTTTTAAATGAGGGATGGAGAGAGATAGAGATATAATGAGATGTGGGGGGGGTTCGCTCTGGTTTTAACGTGAACTTCTGCTCTCACACCCCGCTGAAAGTATGGCTTCAAGCTGTCGGCATGACCCTGTGTCCTCGCCTCCTCCTGATTTCTCTCTCCTTCCTCTTAGTCGTTCCCTCTAGCTAGCGCTAATCTCCCACTCCTTATTGCTCGATCTGTCTTCGCTGGATTCATTGCCTCAGAGACCTCGCTTCTTTTTGTTTTGTCATTCTTTATCTCTCTAATTCTAAACAATCTTTCTAGATCCGCAGCGCCGGGTGTCATTCATTCCCTCTTTGTCGAGGTCGGAAGCAATTATGACCTGCAAGATGTCATTTAAAATGTTTGATTTTCCCGAACCAGAGGTTACCAAAACCTTGATATCTCGGGTCATATCATGTCATGGGTAATTCTATATTATAGTTTAATCATAGAAAATTATATGATATCATTGTCTATATCACAGAAAGTTGGTATAATGGTGATAATCTAATAATTATGTAACTTATTTCACCTATTTTTACATTTAGATTTTTAATTCATACATTTTTACATTGTTTATCTTTAAAAAATATTTATATACAGTATATATATATATATATATATTGCATTTATTAACCCAAATTAGTATAGTTTTTTTTTTTTTACTTAAATTATGTATTGATTTGGTTTTCATTTATTTGTATTTATTTCCCTAAAGTAACAAATACATTTAATTTATATTTAAAAGTTTTATTTATTGTTATTAGATTTCTTATTTACTTAAATTCTTAAATTTTGATTTTCTTTTTATTATTTACTCAGTAGTAGAGAAATGCAATTTATATTTAATTTTGTTATTATTTTTTAATTTAATTGTTTACCTTGTTTGTTGACTTTGTTTTAAGTCCTTTGTATTAATTTACACAAAGTAGTATATGAATTTATTTTATATTTAAAAGTTGTATTTGATTTTTTTTATATTTTACTTAAATAACTCAATTTTTTTCAGAGTTCACTTTTTACACAAGATAGTACAGATATTTAATTTATATTTAAAAAACCTAAAAATAATTTAATTTAATTTAATTTAATTTAATTTTTAATTAAATCAGCATTTATCACTTATTGGTCGTAACATAATAATTATTGTTTTATCAATATCGATCGAAATGCTAAGGAACGATCAAAAGACATGAATACAACACAGTACAAAGTACTTCATCTCATGTTTCTTTTTTACCATATTTGTAAAAAACAAAGGTTTTTGCTTTTCTTTTTGTTGTTGTTGTTGTTGTTTTTTTCTTATTTTCCACAATATAAACTGACGCATTTCAACAGTTACACAGTAACTTAATTCTCAAACGTAACCCAAAAAAATGACCCTGCTTCGGTGTGACTCTTCGTCATTCCAGCATCCTGTCTCCAGCCTCTAAAAACCTTTAGAAACGACTAGCCACTATTTGTCTTTCCGGCATACTCCCCTCCCTTTGTCTCTAGCTAAGAGCTCACTGGGCTGCACCTGCACTCAAACAGCAGCTAAGGATACAGGAAGATAGATTGGCAGGCGGGAGATGTGGGTCTTCACCGGGGCCCTCGTTCAGCCCTCATTCCTTCTGTCCTGAAGCCAGACTCCTTCAGACAAGACCCAAGAGAGAGAGAGAGAGTAATGTGCCGAAAGTACAACCACTACAACTCCGGCTCGTGTACACACACACACACATACACACTGGTTTCACACCGCTAACCCAGCTCACATCGTCACATGACTCAATCCCACAGACGGCTGCTCCCCGGTCAAGCTACAACCTGAAATAGACTAAAAATACAGAAATAAACACAATTTTTACCAACTCACAGCCAACAAAAAAAGTACTTGTGCCAGAAGAGCGCCTAACTAATAACCCATTTTGGAGAATTATTTTGTTTTCAAGGCATTTTTCAATTACTATGAGGGTCATATTTGAAATGGAAGACAGAAACTGGCAACATTCCTGGTTATCTAGAGAACATTTAGAGCTTGAATGGGAAGCTGAACTCCACTTCAGTCTGAACCGTAAATTGTGCTTAAAAGAGAAACAGATGAACAAGAATTCCAGGCAAAAAGTTGTGGGAATTGGACTCTTCTCAAATCTGAACCAATTAAGAAAAGCCTTGTCGGCAGTGCAGATAAGGAAGCCATTAGCTTGTTTATGTGTTGCTTTTGTTGTTCTTTCTCACAGGAACGTGCCAAAGTGCACCGCCAGCTTTTCACTAAATACCTTAAAATAAGCAAATGGCTCATGGGACGGTGAGGTTTGGCGAAACATCTGGCAAATCTAGTGCAGGAAAAGAAAAAAAAGAAAAGAAAAGAAAAGAAAAGAAAAGAAAAGAAAAGAAAAGAAAAGAAAAGAAAAACTGACTTTGAGACAAAAAACTAAATTATAACAAAGTTTAAATCACGAGATACGAAGTGATAATTGTGAGATAAAAAGTTGAAATTACGAGATATAAACAATTATGGCAAAGTCAAAACTGTGATAACGTCAAAAATGACATCAAAACAATTATTTGAAAAAGTCATTTATGAGATAAAAGTTGAAATTATGAGATAATAATTGAAATACTGACAAATAAATAAACTTATGACATAAAAAGTTAAAATCATGAGATACCATTAATTAAATTAAATGATTAAATAATTATTAGATAAATAATTACATTAAGAGATAAAATTTGTGACAAAAAGTCCAAACTGACATACAAATTCAAAAATTGCTATTAAAATCTAATTGACAAAGTAATGAATTTGAGATAAAAATGACATTATGTGGTCGAAAATTGACATTAAAACATAATTATGACAAATATTATGAGATAAAAAGACATTTATGAGACATAATTATGAGATATATGCGTCATATTTAACAATTATGAGTCGTAATTTTAAAATTTCAACTTTTATATCCTGATATGGACTTGGTATTTCAATTATGATTTACCAAACCATGAATTTATTTCCCTTATGTGATGGAAATGAGCTTCCCAAAAAAAAATACTATGGTAAATATATATAAAAACTCTTACTCTTACTACTAGAGAAGTACCATTGTACATTCAATATCATGCTATTCTGAAATAATGTTAATTTAAAATATACCACAGCACTATAATTTTACTGTATATATGTGGTATTTACAGACCTTTCATGGTACTTTATAGAATGTCATGGTATTTCAATGGTAATATCCCCAAAAAATATGGCCCTGATATAGACTTGCTGAAAGAAAGAAAGAAAGAAAGAAAGAAAGAAAGAAAGAAAGAAAGAAAGAAAGAAAGAAAGAAAGAAAGAAAGAAAGAAAGAAAGAAAGAAAATTTCAAAAAAAAAAGAGAGAGTGACTGTGATAATTCTCTTGTTTCAGGGTCGTGGGGAGTGAAATCCTTGAGGATCACTCTAGTGCAATAGCTTTTTATATGTACATTACACCCCTGTGCCATTATACACATGCAGACACACACCCCGTGTAACGCTGTAGTCATACGTCTGCATCTCTCCATTGTGGTAGAAGCCATAACAGGGGAAGCATAAAACTTCATGAAGTGAGAAGCAGAGTCTCGTGTGCAGCTCCACTGTGATTTCTCATATGACAGCACTGGAGACTTTCTATTCATCACACACTGCTGGCTATGTAACTGCATTACCACAAACCCCGGACGCAAATATCCACCCATAAGAGAGCACCACAATCCACAAGCTCACTTCATTGTCAAGTCAATGAATCAGCGTATTTGAGAGAGAAACAGACAAATAGAAAGAGACAGGCAGACCGCAGGAAATACACTCAAATTTACACATTTTCCAAAATCCAATGGTAAACAAATGCTGAAAATCATATTAGAGATTATCAGAGAGATGGAGAATCACTGTTTGCCTTGTAGATACAAATCAACGGCTGAACAATAAAGGCGATTTGCTCTGCTATTGTTTGTGCATGGTACTTTAAAGCCATTTTTAGTCTGGTCACACAATATTCATCAAAAACTGCTGTATTTATATTCTGAACACATGTTTCTTGTGACCTTGTGTTCTCTCAAAATGATTGTTGATTTGCTAGTATATATTTATCTTATTTTGAGTCAGAAATACATTTAAAAATAACACAATTCTGAAATAAAAAGAAACAATTTTATTACAATACAAAGTGAACTATTGTTAATTTACAGTAAATATAAAACAGGGTCCAGAAGCATTGCAACTATTAACAAACCATTTTTAAATTTGATTATAAATATAATACAAAAACATAAAAAAGATAAATATAAAAATTATAAACTCTATTAAAAGATTATTAAAATAATGATATGTTTATTTACTTTTTAGTCAGTAGTATCTATTACTGTTACAACTACTCATAAAACTATAGCAATAAAATTATGAATTTAAAACAAATATTATTAAAATAAATATAATAAAAAATACAGTGGGGTTAAAAAGCATTACAAATATTACTAAAACTTATTAAAATAAAATTATAAATATGATATATGATAACAATATATATTATAAACCATAAGAAAAATTTAAAATATGCTTTTTTTTCTATATATATATATATATATATATATATATATATATTTACATATATATATTTCTGCCCATGCTGTGACAGTTATATATATATATATATATATATATATATATATATATCTGCAAACTTCCTAAAACTTTCAGATTTTCTGCTTTAATGACAGCAGCACTGATTAGTGACCTAGAAATAGTGCAGAACATGAAAAATTTCTTATTCCTTGTACGTAATAACTTTCCCTTGCTGCAAACTTCCTAAAACTTTCAGATTTAAATTAGATTTCGGGCCCCACTGTATTTATAATAGTCATGCCAATCACGCTTCATTAATTTGATTTGATCGGAGCGGCCGTCAGCATCCTATCACAGAATTTATTCGGAGAAAAATATACAGCTTTGTCAGCACACACAGTGTTCACACTCTGGGTAACACCTCCTGCATTCCTTACATATTTCATGTCCATCAAAAGCTAAAAATGGAGACTTGTAAGCTTACAAGAGTTAGCAATTACCTTTTTTCTGTTTTTTTTTCATTATAACAAGAGTTCACCGGGTACACACTTCCAAAAATCCTCTCACATCAAAATCCACCAACATATTTGTTTAGAACTGTTTTGTCTTGTAAACAGTGCTTGATATGTGCATATTTCTCTCCTGATTTAGATAAGATGCAACTTTTACACTGGGAAAAAAAACAATGGAGTGGTTTCACAGACAGGGCTAGACAAAGCCAGTTAAAAATATATATATAGAGAATTTCAAGAATGTTTTCTATAAGGTTTTTTTTTCTGGCAAAAACGAAAATTGGCCAGTTCACACATATTCCACAGACGGATGTGAGAACAAGCAACGGATCTGGGCGTAAAACACACACCTTAAATTACACCGGATTTGCAGCGGGGCAGAGCCAACTCCTGAGGAGCAGGTGAATTTACAATTCCAGCAGGGGTGTGGAGCCCCGCAGACAGCATGAGCTCATACACGCCGAAACGTGGCAAAACCGCTTTCATTTTCTCCAAGCGTGGCCGGCCTTCCTGCACAGACACATCTGTGAGCGTGCCTGATTTCTCACAGATGCAGTTGGAAAAATATATCTTTTATGTAGTTATATACGTATGCCATGCCAAACTACATTTCAAATGCACAGCAGGATTGAAAGAGGTGTTTTGTGCATGTCAAAACAAAAAGGTTTCTTTGCCTTCACATTGTTTTGACTCAGTGTGATACTGTATGTCCTGTTCTAGTCTAGATGGATGTATATACTGGCGTAAGGCATCTATTTAAAAAGAAAAAAACATATAACTTCATACTTTGGCAGGCATATCTTACATATCATATATATCTTCACATATTCATCCATGTAGATTTTTTAATACATTTTGCATCTTCACTGTAACCTTACTTTCAATTTAAATCGGTGGATTAAAAGCAATTTAGAAAGATTCTAAAAATGGTTAGCCGCTATAATGCAACAAATTCAATTTGCAGTTATGAATCGTCTTTTTCACCAGCTGCTTGGAAACAGAGGTGCATGCTTTATATAAATACACTTAAAATACTGCTGAGATGAATTTATGATGTAGTTCCAGTGTTCTCATTACAATTCCACCTTAAAATGCACAATTACACAATAAAAATTTCATTGAAATCAATAAAAAAGTTCCATGAAATCGAATTTTGATTTGTTTGGTTTTTGTTAGAGTCATACATCCTTTACATAGTCAATATGTTATAAGTTAGAATATGTTTAATAATGTGCTTGAATTATTATTATTGTTGCTGTTTTGTTGCTACATTTAATATTTTTTAATTCTAATAATAATAACATAAGTATTTTATGTATTCATCATAAATATTATTGTTGTTGTTGTTGATATTAATAATAAACAACTTTTAAATAAATGTATTTTATTTAATAATAATATCATAAACTAAGTGTTTATATATTCATCACCAACATTATTTATATATATATATATATATATATATATATATATATATATATATATATATATATAACAAAAAAAAAAAATATATATATACACACACACACACACACACACACACACATATATATATATATATATATATATAAATATATATATATATATATATATATATTAATATTAAATATATGTAATGATTTTAATACTATTAACAACAACAATATTATTATTATTATTATTATTATTATTATTATTATTATTATTATTATTATTATTATTATTATCATTATTATTATTATGAAATTCACTTAAAAGTTAACCATTAACAATATTCTAAAGCTGTAGAAGAATATCTTTCAAATATCAGGCTATCAGCAACTTAATATTTTAAAAAGTTTTGTTTTGCTTTGTTGCGGTCATGGATTAAATTAACCTATAAACGTTAATCTTACTACTTCTAGTGCTCACTTGCCAAATCAGTTGGCTGAAGGTTACACCACCTAACTAATATTCATTCATTCAAGCTTTATAATATTTCTCCACACATTTTAGATAATTTCTATTCCCATTTTAAAGTATGGCCATCTGGACACTGACCACACATACACACAAACAAAATCAACCAACCATCCCACTACTCACAAACATACACACATCGCAGCCGTTAGCCCTAGACGATCCTGACAAGCTGCCATGTATACATGGTGATGTTATCACCACATCTCGCACATTGTGGAGCTGATGTTCCTCAGAGGTCACTGATGGGGAAGCGCGGTATCGAGGCGGACAGCTGTCAGAACGCCTTCCTCGCCTTCACCCAGCTTCCTCCTCCTGCTCCTCCTGTGCCTTAGGGTGTCCTCCGACTTCTATAATGGGGCTCATACGTGCCCCCTGTCATAGCGATTCTTAGCAGTAGATTGAACTTGAAGGCTATGTGAAATCCCAGCTGGAATTAAACTGGGAGGATCTACATTGTTTGATCGATCTTGGCAGTTGCTACATATGAGATGCACTCAGGGGATGATCCATCCAGGAAAATGTGGAAAACAGAAAATAAATTAAATATAATTAGTAATAACTATGTGACAAAAGAGCATAAAATTACAAAAAACATAAAAATAAAAGCTAATTTTGAATTAATAGAATATTAATAGAAACTATTATAGTATATAAATAACACTAGAGCAAAAGCCTAACTGATCACCTCCCATCAAGGTTTTTGCTAAGAGGGAAAAACAAGGTCAGTCAAGAGTTAAGGACAAAACACAAGCATAAATAACTTACAGGTCCTCTCCGAGAGAACTTTAGTTTACATGAATTACTCTGTAGCCTCTGGCAATCTGCATATCAAGCAGGATTTAGCAAACAAACAACTGGCATATCTGCTTACCATCAACGTATCGAGGCGGGGATGTTGGGGGAAGATTTAGGGATAGGCTGTTTGGCCAAGACTCACTTAATGCCACTTTAGCAGTTATACACAGAGAAACGAGCGTGGTCGCAAAACACATAGTTTTAAAATGGACTAGTCATGGGTTACCTGAGTGACTAATATTACAGGTTTAGTCCACCAAAAATTCTATCATCATTTATTCACCATCATGTCCTACCTACCTGTATGAAGTTATTTCTTATGCAGAACATGAAAAAAGTTATTCTAAAGAATATTTGCGCCCAAACAGTTTCGGTTGCCATTGACTTCCATTGTATTGTTTTTTATTTTGTCCATACAATAGAAGCCAATGGGAACCAAAACTGTTTGGTTGTGAACATTTCCAAATCATCTTAATGTATGTTGTGCAAAAGAAAGAAATGAATTCAGATTTGGAACAACATGAGGGTGACAAACAATTTTAATGAAAATTGTGTCATTATATGTCCAAAACAACATTGAGTTCTACTGACTTTTTGTTGTATGGACAAGAAAAAAGAAAAAAAAAAAGAATGTCATACAGGTCTGAAGAAAGACCTTCATACAGGTTTGGAACAACATGAGGGAGAGAAAACAATGGCAATTACATTTTTTGGGTGAACTGTCCCTTTAAGAAAATGCCCTGAATAATTAGACTGGTTTCAGGGGTATTTAAGACATGTTCTTGTGTTCAAAAATATCTAAAGCGCAACCGAATAAAGGATTTTGTGATGCTTTCTTAAAAATGTGACACATTGATTTAAAAACTTAACTCATGTTGTGGCACCAAAAAAATTGTGCGAGACATGATGCAACAGCCACTGATGTTTGTTTAAATGTGTATGGCTACAGACGCAGTGTTTTGAGTGTGTTAAATTTAGAAGACGCACCTTTTCCTGAGAGGATTTTACAGTGCAACCTGTAAAATCTAACGTGCATCACACTGTCAGCATGCTAATTAGAGCACCACAGCTAAAATATTAAAACTAAAATATGCATATACAGAACGAGATTCAACCATCATGTCCTATTCCTAGCAGGCAAGCACATGCACATAAAAACATGCCTCTAGTTCTCAGACTCTTCAACAAACACCTACTACCTTATTCTGGTAAGTGAAGCTGATGCAATGATGTCACACATGCAGCAAGTCTATACATGTGAGTGTTTCTCTCACCCCACAGTGCGATGGGAAAGTTGTGATATTCTAAATAGGCTTGGATGACATGTGTCACATTCTGATTGCCCCCTCCTTCATCTTTTTTTTTTCTCCTTTCAGGCTTAAATGTTCTCCTGGGGGTAAAAGGGTGTGTGGGTGTGTGTTTGACATAGTGGCACTAAATCGAATGTTGGGTACCACTTGTCATTGGCTTCTTCTTTAAAACCTTCTTCTTATGTAAAGGTTTCAACGGTTCACAACCTTAAGACATCTCTGATATATATATGTATATGTATATGTATATTAGTATGTGTATGTGTGTATGTGTATGTGTATATGTATGTATGTATGTATGTATGTATATATATATATATATATATATATATATATTAAATTAAATTAAATTTATGCATTTAGCAGGACGCTTTTATCCAAAGCGACTTACAATGCATTCAGGTTATCAATTTTTACCTACCATGTGTTCCCGGGGATAGAACCCCCAACCTTACGCTTGTTAACGCAAATGCTCTACCACTTGAGCTACAGGAACCACTATATATCTATATATATAGTGTTCCTGTAGCTCAAGTGGTAGAGCATATATATATATATTCTACTTTAAATCTCTAGAACCTCTGTTATAGCAATGGATGACAAACATGAACCAGAAACATAAAAGAGGAATCATATAAAACAGACAAATTCTGAAGATGACTTCAATTGCTCATAATATAATTTATAATGGAAAAAATAGTATTTAAAAAATAATAAAGAATCAAGTTCACTATTTAGGATATTGGTACAATTAACCACAAATAATAATCTAAAGTTGCAGAAGAATGTAAAGTAAAAACAAACAAACAATAATAATAATAATAATAATAATAATAATAATAATAATAATAATAATAATAATGTAATTTCAAAATAAAAAATAAAGTAACGCTTTATAATATTTATTCATGAAGCAAAAGCAATGAACAAGACAAAGCAAAAATTCAAGCAAAGCCATATTTGCATCTGTGATGCTAAATTACTGAACAAACAAACAAATAGTAATAATATTAACTGTAATGTCAAAATTAAAAAAAATAAAACAATAATATTTAATCATTTAATAATAAAGCAAACCAAAGTAATGCAAAACAAAACAAAAAACGACATGGTCAACCAACAAATTTCCTGGCACCCACTCATAGATATTGTCATTATTTAGAGGTAAAAAAAAAAACATAAAAGCAATATTGCTGGTGCCATATTACCATCTGTGATACCAAATGAATAAACAAACAAATAAATAACAATAATATAAAATGTAATGTCAAAATAAAAAAAAATGCTACAGTCAAATATATTAATTTATAAAATAAAGCAAAGCATAGAATAAAACAAAACAAAAATCAAAGCAAAGTGAAAAACTAAACAAAACAAAATTAGACAATGCAAAGCAAAAACAAAACAAACAAAAAATGCTACAAACAAATAATGTAAATATTTAGAGGTCCAAAATGGGGGGGGGGGGCAAATACGCAATACTGCTCATCCCAAATACTCACTTACAATCCAATCTTCCCACACAATACTCCAGGAGATGTCTGTATCAGACCTGCACACAACCCTCGCAACAATATGTCATTGTTATACCATTCACTATGGCTGTGTATGGCCGGAAAGACTACTGTCGGACCTCCTTGTGTGTTTTGTGCTTTGAATGTCGTCGCAATTGCCAGCCATCCTCAGGAGCACACATCCCTCAATGGAAACGCTCTCGCTGCACCCCGCTATGTTTATTTTTGTGCGTCTGGAATACTTTTGTGCAACGGGGTAACAATGACTCACTGGCTTTTTGCGTAAATGGAGCAGTTTGGAAAAATTGAGAGAACAAATGAATTGACATTTGCTATCACTGCATCCCCAAGCCCTGCGCTGAAAGCATCGGATCAATGCTTGCAAATGTCCCCGGGGAGAAGTACCATGAAACGGCTCAAAGCCTGATCTTAAAAGGCTGGGTTATCGACTGATTTCTGCTCCAAAGGTTTTAGCTCTCTGTCTAAAACATACGGCTTTAGCTTTGACTGGCATAGTGTCCCTCTTAAAGAGGTGAGGCGAAAGGCTGGCAGCGAACTTACCCCCGGCAGTGTCTTCTGTTCATGGAGGGCGTTCTGGGCTTTGATGGCCGACTCGCGGGCGCAGTAGGTAAGGAACGCGCAGCCTGTGTGACAAAAAGGAAAAGAGACTTTCAATTACTTTGATAGACAGTAGTCTTGAACTCAATACTGCCTGATATCGACAGGTGGCCAAAGTCATTTCAAGTAACCAAACAGCTTCCTGTAGCAAATAACAGTGGCCAGACAATAAAGACAAAAGCATTTACATTAATTCATTTAGAGCAGGCGCTAACATGCAAAGTGACTTTCAAATGAGTACTATAAGGGTAATAAGGAGGAACACAATACAACTAGTGCTACTTTAGCTTAAAAGACCAGCCTAAACTGGTTTTGACTGGTTTAAGTTGGAATCCCAGGCTGACCAACTACAAAGTGCCCAAAACCCATCTGGATTAGGCTGGCAGACCAACCAAAACCAGCTTAGTCTGGGTTAAGGCGGCTTTTTCCAGCAGGGACCTTAACAAATTTTAGGTAGAGCAAAACATTAGCTGAGTTTCCATCCAAAGAATTTAACTTTTGTGCAAAATTGGAATATCGTATAGAGCATTTGCAAATAAAGCATTGTTTCCATCCAAAGAGTCAAAGAGAACAAAATCGTAATTTCCTAAAAAACTGACACTAAATATCAATAAGAAAAGTAGAAGCAACTGTACATAGTAATTTTCATATATAATAAATGACTTGCACCTCAGAGTGAGCAGACGAAACAATAAATGTAATCATTGCTTTTGGATGTGGATGCCTGTTGTTTGGGAACACAGTCGTGTAAGACAGTTACACAGAAATACTTTGACGTTTAAGAACGACCATAACAACTTTTTAGAAGCTGTGCAATGAGATCAGTCCACTGGTTAGTCAGGTTATGAAAGTGAAAGTGAAAGTCGTGACATTTGTCAAGTATGGTAACCCATACTCGAAATTGGTGCTCTGCATTTAACCCATCCAAGTGCACACACACAGCAGTGAGAAGTGAACACACCGTGAACACACACCCGGAGCAGTGGGCAGCTATATATCCAGCGCCCGGGGAGCAACTGGCGCATCCCATAGCGCAAAGTCACATGACTTTTTGATGCGCATGGAGGAACTTGTACACAAAATGTGTTTCAATCCCCCATTATTTGCATTAACCCTTTTTCGCACAAGTCAAAAACCACCTCAACCGAGCATAAAAACTTTTTTGCAAATTTTCTGAAATTTGGCATTTCCAGCATTCGTTTTTGATGCGATACTTCAAAATGCGCATAAAACAGGGGGGTGAAAAATAGCTATTTATTGCTGAAAGCTACAGTAAAGTAGCATCCACCACAAGACTGAAGTTAGTCACACATTCCACAGGTTCTTGGTTTCTCTCAAGCTGTTGTGCAACAAATCTTATGCAACTAATCGCAAACTAGCCTCAATTATGAGATCTACAATCCAAAAATTGCTAATTAATTAAGACCCAAAAAATTAAATTTTTTGTATGACTTGAGTTTTCAGAATATTGTAATGGATTTGGCTATTTGTGGTTCCACCACTGATGAACAGTGAAAGTGATGGTTTCTGAAAAAAACAAAAGTGTCCAAAAAAGTAAAAATAAACAAATAAACAAACATATTTGTATCTATGAAGCCAAATGTTGCTCTCGGTTACTCAGAGTTTTATGAAAGTTACTTCTTAGCTTTATTTATTAATTTGCTTCTAGAAGTTCAGTATGTTTTCTGTTTTCAGAAGATTGTGATGGTTTCTGCTATTTGGAAGAAGGTTGGTCAGTTCCACTACTGAGGAACAGTGAAAGTGAAGGTTTCTGGAAAAAAAAATTAAAAAAAAATAAATAAATACATAAATATATAAACAGAAGCAATGTCATCTGTGATGTCAGATATGTTTAGTTTCATGAAAGTTACATCTTGGCTTTAGTTACTCAGTTGCTTCTTGAAATGGTGTACGTCTTCAGTTTTCAGAAGATTGTGGTGGTTTCTGCTATTTGGATTGATGGTAATTGATGGTTGGTTGGTTCCACCACTGAGGAACAGTGAAAGTGAAAGTTTCAGAAAGTTATCTTCATTAACTCACTTACCACACAGAGCGGGAAGGGAAATGAATCTGGGAAAGCGAGTTTAGGTAAGAGGCTGCAGGCCCAAGATGGTCCTGTATGCAAGCATTTGAATCAGAGACCAAAAGGAAGACCATATGCACTGCTCTTCATTTAATTCTAGATTCAAGTCCACCCACAACATTGTGTTCCTATCGAGTATCACCGCTCGCCAGGACAAAGCCTCCACGTCCCTTACAATGACAAGACCAGAGGTGCCGTGAAGAGTCCCTGCAGACAAGCTAAATACAGACAGTCTATTTTCTAACATGGACTATACAGTCCACTCCACACTACACTTGACATTCCATTTTTCTTTTCAATTTTTAATTTTTCTTTTTTTTGTGTGTGTTTGAGCAAGTCCATAGATCAGCCAGCCATCCCTGTCCGAGGCTCTCAGCCAGCTGGAATAAACCCTGACTACCCTTGACACCCTGACAGAGAAGCGAACAGTGGCGGAGAACTAGGAAGAGAAACTTTGAACCTCTTGGGTCTCCAGACAAAAATGTGAATTCATAAAAACATGCACATTTGCACACCGGATTATATAACCCTTGTGCCACAGGTATCACAGAACAGGAGACTTTGCAAGAAGAAGATCCCTGAGCCCATTAGTGTTTTGTGACATTAACAGTGCAGACTGGTAGATGTATTTACAGTAAAGTAAGTATCGGATTTGCCCGATATAACAGACTCACAGGCAACAATCAAACAGCAATGTGAGGATCACAGTTTTGTAGATGTGAAAGTAACTACAAAGCAGTCAGTCGTCTCGCTTTCTCTGCCTTGTCACTTTCTCTTTCTTCATCCATGTTCAATTGCACCGGAAAACAAACACTGTGTATTTACTCTAAAGGCAAAGTATATCTAATGTCACCAAACGGAATTGCTAAAAGTTTATTGTTTCTAACAAGTTCTCAAACACTGGGGTGTGCGATATTGACAAAATCTCTCACAAATTTTTTTTTTTTTTTTGGATAACGATAATTTTACAATGTTTTGCTGAGTGTGTTTTTGTCCTGGTACCTTGGCTAGTTTAGGCATGTCATGGATAAATAAAAATGACACTAAAACCACCAGTGGGCTATGGCAAGGCCCTCTTTTAAAGGGACAGTTCACCCAAAAATGAACATTTTGTCATTATTTACTCACCTTCATGTCGTTCCAAACATGTAAGACCTTTGTTCATCTTCGGATCACAAATTAAGATATTTTTGATGAAATCAGGGGTGGCTAAACCTTAATTTTACGACGCTACGAGAATAGCCTACTTATTTTGTGCAAAGAAAACAAAAATAATGACTTTATTCAAATTCAATTCAATTGTTTTCTTGCCGAAGATGAATGAAGGTCTTACGGGTTTGGAATGAAATGAGGGTGAGTAATTAATGAATTTTCATTTTGAGTGAACTATCCCATTAATGAATGATTAATTGAATAATTCATTCAAATGATTAATTCAAAACAGATGATTCACTAAAAAAAATGCAAGCGACTGTCTTTATGAATGGATCATTGAATCATTGGCTCAAATGATTTGTTCAAATGAAATGAAACACCACAGTGTTGCTCTAGGATGTAGAAATATTCTGCTCTGGCTTTATTTGGAACTAATTTCTTTCCAAAACAAAAAAAAATGGCAATAGTGTCTAAAATGTACCTCACTTAATATGAATTTCTTGATTGTTGAACAGTTGTATAATATCAACAAAACGTCACTCTTACTTTATGAATGCCTAACTATATCATGTTTCGTAAATAGAAAACACAAAGAAAAAAAGATACAGGAGTATTTTTTGATTTCATTACTTGAATTATAGGGGCATTCTAACTATAGTCCAATAGGCTTCATCACAGTGAAAGCTTTTGGACTCTCAAGACATGTTTTTAATTGTTTATTGCATATACTCATACATATTAACATCGTTAAAACAATTATGATAGTATCGTAGACAACAAATATCGCACACCCCCACTCCATTTATGTGCTATTAGTCAAAGAACCAGAAAGTCCCATCCAAAATCACACCACTGGTTCCGCTAAAAAGAAATAAATAAATAAATAAATAAATAAATACATGAATAAAATTTTAAAATTACGCTAACCCTTATAAGTTTTATAGTAGCTTATAACTCGGTGAACTTTTGTTACACGACTAAAGATTTTAGTCATAGTAACTTGTTGCAAATGCAAACATAAATGGTGGTGGAGAAAGCGGGCAGTTCAATATGTAATACTTTCTTGGTAGGTCACATGTATTTTTCATAAACCATATTGAGTTTTTTCAATGTTTTGTCAGCTGTAAGATTAGAAACCAAGAACACAACACTACAGACTTGGAGTTCAGTCCCTTGCAGCCTTGTTTTCATTTGCGTCCAACTAAATGAGCCATTTACTCTGGCTAAGGTCAATAGATGCCAATTTAAAGAACAGCAAATATTAATGGCTAAATGCTAATAACTAATCAAAACCCACTATATGAGGACTCTGAGAAAGTGACTTGGGGTCATGAACAGTTAATGTCCAAATGAGACTTGGCCAAAACATTGTCCTCTCAAAACGACTTGCTGGGACAGACAAACAACAAGTCACTTGTGTTCTTTCATATTTATTATTGTATCAGTCCCACTAACTCTGCAGTGCTTTCAAAGACATCAAAGCTTTGTTATGTCTCAAATCCTCCCGCCAAGACAGGCTCTTTTCAATCTGTGCCGAACATCTGATCTTGCAATTTCTCATGAACCAAATGGGATACATTCACAATGCATTCACAAAGAATATCCAGAGTAAATTAGTTGCCCCACTAATATTAGCAAAAGAATAGAGTGAGAGAGAAAAAGTGACAATAAAACAGATAGTGAGAGAAACATTTTAATTCTAAACCTCTCACTTTAATGCATAGTGCGACTGCAGCCCATAGGCACCAACAAATTCATAATTGGAATCCAAACATGTACAAATTACTGCCCTGCTGTTGCATACTAGGCATGCAATTTTGGGCTGCATGATGAAATTATATGAAACTCTACATAAAAAGATCACGAATGGAAAAGGCTGACGCAGCACCCTAAGGACAGAGTGTAGAAATGATCTACCGCATTGTTTGATAATAATCTCTATTGTTTGATCAAATGTGATTTAAAAATTAACAAAGGAAGCTGCACAGTTAGTAGGGAATGGATTTAACTTCAAAATTATAGCTAATATAATCCTTTTTCTATAAGTAGGTGAATAGTTTCTGATGAAACACTTCACTGAATGAGAATATAAATAGAGTGAGGTGAAAAAACCTGAAAATTGGAAACCTTTTTTTTCATAATTAAACCTTGAAATAAATTCAATTTTAAAATTTTGGACATAAAACACGTACAATGAAGATGAAATACTCTGCACTATTTAGAGAGCATTAATCAACTGTTTTTAATCAAATCTCAATGTGTTATCTAAAAATTGCAAAAACAGCACTTATCTAAAATATTTTTCTAAAATATAATAATTAAGCAGAATTATACAAAAGAATAATGCACACTGGGGAGCATTTCAGCTAGTTTGGAGATTACAAACTGGGGAGGATTTCAACTAGTTTTATATTTAACATTTGGATGTTTTTTGAAGTAATTTCTCCTTAACCCACACACACACACTGAGACAAAAAGTCCAAATTTTACTTTAAAAAACAAACCAAATGTTATTTACAATGAAGACGAAATATTGTGCACTATTTATATTGCATTGATGAACTGTATTAATAAAATTTCACAATGTATTACACTATATCTAAAAAATGCAAAACAATACTTAAAACTAAAAATGTAACCTAAAATATCATAATTAATTATAATTATAATGTAATGTTTAATAATAAAAAAGGAGAATTTCGACTAGCGGTATCAGACTTTGGATGTGTTTTTAAGCAATTTTTTCTCCAAAAAAAAAAACAAAAACAACAAAACTGTGACTCACTCTTCTGAAAATCTGGGATTTTCCCCTCCATTTAATCCCAGAAATAAATAGAATTTTCACATTTTGGAAATACAATGAAAATATTCTGCACTATTTATACTGCATTAATCAACTGATTTTAATTACATTTCTTATTGTTATGTTGATATTAAAAAAAAAAAAAAAAAAAAAAAAAAAAGCAAAAACAAGACTTTAAATTAAATTTAAAAAAAATAATAATACAAACTGAGGAGCATTTTCACTAGTGGTCTCACACTTTCAGATGTCTTGGGAAACAGTTTCTCCTGAATCACAAAAGTCAAATGTAGCTACCGCCAGCAAAAACGTGCCTCTCTCTTCCAGGAGAGAAATGACATCTAACCCCTGTGCTAATAAGCAATCACACAGACAGAGGCCCATTTGGCCTGCGGGTCTGAGGAATGGCGTAGAGCTTCATAGGGAGGTAGAGAGGCATAGCAGTAATTAAGCAAGCTGAATTGAAGGTGCCGCTCCTGACAGCCCCCATTTGCTGTGTTTTTTTAATAGTAAAAGCAGAGCCGTCGCAGCACTGTTCCTGCCCCCCTTTATAATTGTGTGCAAGCCCTGAACTGTGAGGTGCCTGTTAAGTGCGAAGGTCTTGGTGCTAAATCTGCT
The DNA here is from genome assembly GCF_018340385.1 of Cyprinus carpio. Lineage (NCBI taxonomy): Eukaryota > Metazoa > Chordata > Actinopteri > Cypriniformes > Cyprinidae > Cyprinus > Cyprinus carpio. Next base: position 24,641,169 of record NC_056618.1, read on the forward strand.
TCCGTGCCCCCATTCTCCACGTTCTCGCCTGAGCACTTTGCAACTTCACGAGCAGTCCCGTCATTCACACCTCCCACTTTTTCCCGACACGTTTAAGTTTAACTCTGAGAACAAAGGACTTTGTTCTCAAAACTCAAAACTGTTGCGCAGTTACTCGAAAAAAATAAATAAGGCTGTGCTGATTTTTTGTATTAGCATTTTCGACTTTCTCAGTATGTTGCAACACTACTTTAAATCAATGTATCTCTATATTTTTTTTAATGTATTTTTGCATTCATATCATGTCCTGAAAGTCAATACTGAAGAAACAGGTCGTCTAAATAAGCACAACAGGACAGATTCACACAGATTCACTTTTGTGTTTGGTAAAGTTTTAGTCAAGATTCAATTATCATATTGCATAAGAAGCCTTATCAGTTTTTGGTTTGCTGTCATAATGACATAATTTTGCCTTCACTACTTTTGGTCTTTGTCTTTTACTTACCAAAATCCATTTCTAAGCACATGTTAGTTTTACACAATATTTGACTGCACTTGAAACTGAATCGAACATGAGAATGAATTGTGTTATGATGTTTGAGAGATCAGGCAGATTAAATGGTTAATGGCTGACCAGAGAAATAGTGAAAAACTTTTTTTTCTTAGGTGATAAGTCTAAATGTTAAGAAAACTAACTACGTTTACTATAAGAAAATTAAGTTTAGATGTCAAAAAACAAAAACAAATTTAAGTTAAGTTGCGCTCAAGAGAAAACAAAATAATAATGCATGGCCTCATAATGCTTCTGTATTAGCTGTAATGCATTGCAATTTGTACAAAGTGTTTTGATTAATGCAATTACATTATTTTGTTCTGTAGGTAAGAAGTGTTAATATCACTGATCAAGTAACTAATACAGGATATTTAATTATCTAAATGTGTGCGCGCAATGTGCCGCTATTATAATTGTGATTTTACTCCAAACTTAATTTCATCTGCATTAAGATATTTAAGAGATAATGAATATTCAATAGTTAATGGGTGACCTTACAAATATTTAGAAATAGTTTTGTTTGTTTTTTGGGGGGGTGGGGGGTACTAGTTTTCAGAAAAATAACCTCTGTTATGTGAATATTTTTAAGTTTAGATGTAAAGAAAACAACCTTTGATGTTGGCCTCTTAACGCTTCCAATTTATTGTGAAGCAATTTACTAAATTGTACAAAGAGTAGCGTCTTTTGTGTTGTGGCTAAGAGAAGCTAATAAAACTGACTATACTAACAAAACTGTATGTATGTAAATATGTGCTGCTAGCATTCATGCATGACAACAGTGAATGTTTCTCATGAACGAGCTCAGTTTCAGTGTCACTCGCAGTTACCATGTATCATGTAAAATGCAGTTAATGCGTTGACCACCTTCCATGAAAAAAAAAATGCATGAGGGCTTGATTTCCTTCGAAATTCTCTCTCAGTCACTGTCCAGACAACAATATTGTCCCTGCCCTCACCTAATTACTCTGTAATGAGTCTTGTAATATAAGCTGTGCGCTAGCGTAACCTGTAAACCTTAATTAAGGCAGCCACCTTTAAATGTGCTCAACCTCAATGTACCAGAGCAAAACTATACGCACACCACCTAACATGGAGCTAGAGCAGCAAAAAATGAAAATGAAATATTATATTTGTATTATTCAGAACTAATGAATGAAAGTCAAATCAATGCTTGAAGGAAATTATGCCTTACACATTAAACATTTATCACAGTTCTGTTTGATACCATATTAAAAAAATGACAAACTAAATTTTGTAACATAACAACTGCTTACAAAAAAAAACACAAAACCATTCTGAAGAGTAGCTTCTTAATACATATGCAAGACTTGTTTGTCATGGCAAGACTCAAATAGGTCTAGATCCACTATTGTGTTGTGAATTTGAAATATGGTGGGATGACACTGTGTCTTGCGGCATGCTGGGAAGTCCAGAAACGCTCTGATGGTGCACCAAATGCAAGAAAGGTGCGACGGAACAAAGACACTTCCTCAGTAGGCTACATCTGTTTCTCCTCCTCTCTCTCTCTTTCTGTCTTCAGAGGATGGCTGGCATGCGAGCAATGATGCCAGCAGTGGCAGCTTAACCTATTTTCGGAAATACCACAGATTTCTATTAATAGCCCTGCTGAGCAGCAGGCCTCTCCGCACATCCCCGATGGGTCCCACAAACTCACTGATAACATCCTCTCCCAGATCACCTTTCAGCCATGCTCATGTCATAGCATCACTTTTCAATACTAAAATAAAAACAACCAGATTCAATAATGTCTGGACTGTAAAAGGAATACTGCGATAAAGCACTCTGGGAAAGATTCTGGAGAAATTCTTCTTCAGTTTATTTCCACTTCCAAGTGCATGTGATTTCCCAGAAAGAAGATAGTTAAGAAAAAGTTACTGATATCTTCAACATCTAAATATACTATATGGACATCATAAAACTATCCTTATGATTGCATAGAAAACTTGCTTGTTGATGTCAAAGCATTAAATCATCATGTATCTATAATCAAACTTTATGATATTTTACGAAAAATAGTCAAACTGACATGGACAGGTTGTGAACACAAAAGTACAACCCAAATTGGCTAATTAGCAACTTTTAAAAGTGTGGGGGAAATTCTTTCTGTATTTTTTGTTGTTAACATCAAGATATCAAATCATCAAGCATCTAATCAAATTTTGAAGGTATTTTGCGAAAAAATTATCCACCATTGGTAAAATCTATAGTCAAACTGGCATTGGACTGGTTGCGCAACTCCCTAGAAAAAAATTAACAAAATTACTCAAAATAAAAGAAAACACAACCCAACTGGATTCGTTATCAACCTTTAAAAGTGTGAAGAATATGTCTTCAATATTTTTTTGTAGCTGCTGACAAAGCTTCAAATATTCATGTATCTAATCTAACTTTATTGTAACCTTTGCAAAATTGTGCCATTTATAAAAGCTAGTCAAACTGACATCGGACAGGTTGTGCAACACCCTAGTAGAACAGGAAAAAAAAATATGCAAAATAAAAGAAAATACCATGCAGCTGGACTCATTATCAACTTGTATAAAAAAAAGCTTTGCATATTTATTGTTGACAACATCAAGAATGCATCCAATCAGACTCTATGGTATTCTGCAAAAATAATTATCTATGTTTTGTGAGCTAAAAACCATTTAAAGCCAATGAAGAAAGCAAACTCAACTATCTACAACTAAAAAAAAATCATTTTCAGCCTACAGTAAGTCATATTGATAATTGTGTTGGGGTTATTCATCAATATGAAAATGACTATTACGATACTAATTTCAGAACCACTTAACTATCATTTTCAGCAAAACCAGTTCAGAACCAAACATCTAAAAACCAATGCAAACCCTAACCGAAAAATACTAATGCAAACCTGATGCTTATGCACAGTCTTATCTTGTCATACTCTCAACATCGTGGCGGGGTCCCACGTCTGCCCCGCCACACCTCCCCTTTCATATTAAATCCTTTTGTTTCCACCCTCTCCTGTCTGCTGGGGTGGATCTGGCTCTCCCATCCTGTCAGAAGGGCCCGTCACTCCGCCGGTGCCTCCGGATTAAAGGCACCATTTGTTTTCAGTGGTTCTGACAATCACTCCATCTTTCTCAGTCTGTTCATCTATTGTGCTTAGCCTTCTGCCTTACTGTCATTTTTCCCTGTCCACTCCAGCTCTGTGTGTGTGTGTGTGTGTGTGTGTGTGTGTGTGTGTGTGTGTGTGCATGGCATTTGTCACAGCTCTCTGACTGACATAATGGCCATGCCCTCCTTCCTGAGATCAAAGGAAGTGGAAAAAGGCTTTTCTGCTCAAATTCCAATGAGGCATTTACATATCTCCAAGCCGTTCTCATCAACGGCAGCAGAATCCCTCTATCGCTGTTCATTAGTCAACCGTGCTGAGTGTTGATTTTTTTCTAAGAACAGTCACGTCGTTGTATCATACATTTCATTCTCTGTACCCATCATCCCAAAAAATAAATAAAAAAAAAAACGGCACCTCTGGACTGACCTTATAAAAGTTTACTGCGTAAAACAGTAAACAGAAAAGAGTAACTAATAAGCTTTATCCCTTAGAATTTACCTCTATTTTGAAAAGGTCCAAGAAAATCTAGCATCTTACAAGATGAAGTGGGTAATTTTTTCACTAATAGCATCACTAAAAAATAACACCATCAAAAAAACATCCAAAACCACCCCATCAATAATACTTTCTCTGCATTGCCAATGTACAACTGGTTTCTCAATCTAACCAGCTGATAAATTCATAAATCATAAAATTAGCGCTAAGACTGGTCTAAGAGACAAACTAAGCAGATAAGACTGGATTTTTTCAGCAGGTAATGACTGTTTTCAAACAGGTTTTGTAACCACTCCTTTTGTGGTTACCCATTTGCCATTGGTCAGCCAAAGATACTTCAACTTACACCACTGGTTTTGCTAATGTTATTATAGCTATGTTTCCTTCACACTGTTTTTATGTGCAGTATGGTGTATTGAATCAGAAGCGAGTGATGGAAAAACCAAATGTAAATAAAATAAATAAATAAAAATCTCTCAATTCGCAAAAAAAAGTTTTTACTATCACTTGAGGTGGTTTTTGACTTGTGCGAAAAATAGTTAATGTGAATAATGAGAGATGGAAGCACATTTACCTAAAACATTTCTCTATGCGCATCAAAAAAGTAATTTCACAAAAGACAAAATTCATGTGACTTTGCATGATGGGACAGGATAACTTGACTATCCAGCAGACCGATCTCACTGCACAGCATCTCAAATGTTGTTATGGTTATTCTTAAATGCCTGAGAAAAATCTGTTGTCAAAGTATTTCTGTATAACTGCCTCCCAAAACTGTCTTACGCTGTCTTGCGCTCCCAAACAAAAAGCATCCACTTCCGAAAGCATTGACCGTATTTATTGTGTTTTGTCTGCTCGCTCTGAGATGCAAGTAATTTACTATGTATGAAAATTATTATATTTAGTGGCTTCCAGTTTTCCCATGTTTATCAGGAAGTGACAATTTGTTCTCTTTGCCTAGTTGAATGGAAACGGTGCTTTAATCGCAAATGTTTTAAAGCGATATTCCAATTTTGGGCATAAGTTAAATTCGCAACTTTGGATGGTAACATAGCTTATGTCAGACTGAGGTGTGTTTCCCAAAAGCACTGTCGGTATGGTTGCAGTTTCTGTCGTTAGCAATATTTCAGTTCAACGATTGAGTGTTTCCTGAACCCAAAGTTCCAACGAACATTTCGCAAACAGCATCGCAAAGTTATGTGGTTAGAACTACAGCTCTTTGAAGCATATATTGATAAATAGAGCAAAACACCAGAGAACACAAATATTGAAGAAGTCCTCTGATGCACTGTTCATTATTTACAATAATCTGACATTAATCTGATCTCGAACCAAATAATTAGCAGAAGTTATTACTCCACCACCTGCATGATGCCATATTATTATGATGCCATATTCATAATGATGAATCCATATTATTGAAACAATGTGGTTCAAATGGCGCATATGTGACAAAGTTTCTGTGGTTTTGGGAAACTAGCTAGTTAATTTCTAGTTAATCGATGCATCATATTACATATGTTAGTTAAGCAACAAATTGCATAATTGTATGGAAAACGCACCCCTATGCGAGTGTCACAAAATGTTGTTGTTTTTTTGTTGTTTTTTTAATTAGGCAACAAATGGTTTACTTGTTTACTCTGCATATTAAGCTATATTTGATGATGAAACTTGAAAATCGTGTAAATGAAATTTACATAATGATAATATTACATTTATATTTTCACAACCAAAAAAAAAAAAGTTTTAACTTAACAGTAACATTAATTATATTATGTTTATCAATTAAGCTTAATTAAAAAAAAAAAAAAAAATACTATGTTTAATGAATTAATTTCATCGAAACCCATGGCAGTGAGTAATGTTTTTGAATTACAGAACAATCTGGTTAAGCAGCAGAAAGCAGAAAGAATCAGTTGGGCTTTTCTATTAGCAAACACAGTGGACATTATGGCACGTTTGAAGACCAGCTTATTATTTACCATAAAAATGGTCACAAGGGAGAGATTCACAACATCTTAGAATAGTGCATCAATAATTTTGCTTCGTCTTCTATGCTCGGTCCACAAAACGGACATGTTACGAAAGGTCACTGAACCTCTTTCCACAGACGGTTGTCTAGAATACTCTACTGTAAGTGCCATCTCCTGATAAATGGTAATGGCCTAAAAAAAAAACATTTTCCACCTAAAAAGAAAAATAACCTTCTCCACATGGAGAAAAGTCCATCTAAAAGCAGGTAAAGGGGAGATAAGTGGCCAGTTCACATGAAAAGACAAGTAGCTCAAAGCAAAGCTTGCTGATAGAGGAGGGAACATCTCATCCTGACATTCAGAGCTACGGTTCCTGCCAGGAGAGCTGCCGAAGCACTGCATTTTTTATGAATCGGCCTTGTTGTGTATTATAGTATTTACAGATGTTTGCGTCTTTGGACTGTCAGACTTTTAAAGAAGCCATTTGACATTTCAACCAAAGGCCTCCTCTAATTTAAAATCTAATGAAAATCACCCAATTGCAGTTTTTATTCATTGGTTGACATGTTTCCTATTTAAACTTGGGAAGCTGGGACGAAACATTATCACCAAAAGGCTTGTAGCTTTTAGTTAGAAACTATAATTTACTACTTTGGACCATTTTGGACAATTTTTTTTTTTTTTTTTTAAATACTAAACACGTGGATAATATTGTTCTTCAACTTAAAGGAAAAACTGTGATTTGTAAATGTGTTTATATCATTTAAACTTTTACAAAGTCTCAAAACTAATAGACATTTAGGCTACTAAAAAACAACTCTCCACTTTCAGTTTAATGGGGTTTTAATAGAAAACCAGACATTAAAATAGACTAAAAATCTCTCTTAGGAAGTGTACTTATCCAAATGAATTTTCAGATATGAAAATGCTACTATGAACCCAACATTGGTTCCTAGTAAACCATACAAAATATGTTTCATCTTTCTATTAATAAGGGATTTGTGATGTATTTTTTTCTGCAAGGCCTTGGAACAATCTCACTCCTAACTTAACTCTTTATAATACTGGAAATAGCAACTACTTTCAAATCACTGTCCAACAAGGTTAGCTTTACATTTATAAGCACTGAACCTTTCTACAGCTTGGCTTTCAGCTTTTGCAAGCAGCCCTGCTGTTAAATCCATTCGCTTGGGAAAAGACAAATTAAAATCGTTTAATGCTTCATAAGATCATTTCTAAGATGTCTATCGCATCTCTCAATCCCTCATAAATGCATTAGCACAATAGGTCCCTTGAAAGCAGTTAAGTATTGACACTCTATAGTGGCAGATGTGAATGGAGCAGCAATAAGCACAGACAATCAGACAGCATCAGGTTTAGGTCTAAATAACCTTGTATATGTTTGTGTATAGTGTTCAGATGTTCTCCATGCCTTTTGTATTGTAAGCTTGTGCAAACTTATCCTTGGACATCTTCACCTGCAGAGTGCAAAATGTGCTTATATGCTTTCAAAGCAAAGCAACAATAGTCTATTTATGCTAAACGCAGCAAGAGATCTATATACCACACTCACGTACGATTACAAATACAGCATAGCAAGTGTCTCAAGTTTTGCAGGCAAATATGCGAGTAAAAAACCCATTTCCAACTCCATACTAAATAAAAAACTTTCATAAAATGCTGAGCGTAACTGATCACAGGTGAAAAACCTAAAGGGAAAAAGTTCACCTGTTAATACAAATCAAGAGAAAGCATTTGTTAGGCCAGTTGAACAGATCTCATAATAGTTGTTCATACTGAACACTGCAGGCTACGATGACTACAGCATGCTTTAATTGCAAAGAAGCAGCCACTATAGAGGGACAAACCAAGAGATCCGAACGACCGCAACCTCAGACAATAACTACAGTTGCTAATCCTCCTCCGTCATTATGGTCATGGTTTATTACCGCGCTTAGCAAACTAATGCTGTGTTTCCCTGTGTGGATTAGCAAGCTGACTTAACGCCGAAACATGTTCCCCACTCTGAAACCTATATGATCCCTTTAGTCTGGTGAACCCTTTAAAACAGAACTTAATGATGAAACAAATGCACAGATATCTTGTTTTGCACTTGTTTTGTGTGGATTGTGTATGTACAAACAGTAGGCTTTTCCCAATGAGTACTGGCATTAACACAAACCATTCATCTGTTGTGCTCCTTGGTCACGTTTCGTATAAAAAAAAAAAAAAAAAAATTACATTAGCATCCTCACCGACATTTTAGCCAAACATTTAAACAACCTTGGGATCTACATCACCAATGCAGTCCATATTGAGACTACTCGCAAGACTGCACAATCTCTATGAGCTGACAAAAAGTTTATGTAAATATTTGCTGACTTGTTCTTATCTTCATATCCCCTCATAGAATAATACATAAAAAAAAAACAAACTCAATACCCAATACCCAATATCACCCTGCAGTCCTTTAAAACTCATATTCAGTTCCTGTCCCCTGGTAGGTTAGAATGGGGAAAAAATCAGCTACTATATGTTTTAAAAAAAAACTGATACTACAATCAACTAATATGGCAACAAAAACAAGTTCAACTAATATGTATGGAACCAGCCATAATAAACACAAAAAACATACACAAATCAATTATTTAGTAATGTCAGTTTGTAAATCTTTAGGAATAACTTATAGGTTTTTAAAAATAGTGTTATTTTTTATCATTATTATTAAAAAACAAAAACTCACATCCTTGTTTTTTAGCCTACCAAATTACATTTTAAGAAAAAAAAAAAAAAACAGTGGTATCAAAATCCAAGGTACAATTGTGCATAATTTATGCATAACAAAATGTCTGAAGTAGCCTACAGACCTTATTTACTTATAAATGGAAAATCACAATTTTAAAACCCCACTGGAAACTCCTAAGGGAACCCAATGGCTCGAAAATGCTAATTCTCTTCTGGGTTTAGCACTACAAACTGAAAAGCTCTATATTTTAGACGTCTAATTGATGGGACTGTTCAGCTCACAGTAATGCACTAGATAAGGTGTAGGCCAATCCACATAGGCTTGACATCCATCAATGCCCAAGAGGACCATCATTATTGAGGAACAGTCAACTCAGATTGGATCCTCGCTGGTGTTTCTGTCTTGTATTAGGCTATTTGCTACACAAGTGAATATCTCAAATAATATAACAATTTACATGCCACCACTGATGCCATTAGATCAAAGAAGCACATACCCTCAAAATCCACTCCCGTCATTTCATTATAACGGTCGACTTGTGGTAAGTAACTTTAATAAGTTTCCTCTGAAACGGCGAATTTTGTCACGCATATCCACAATAAACCTAAAACAAATTACATAAAAACAAAAAAATAAATTCAAAATTAACATCACACCTAACACACTCAAACTGTTTGGTCTGGTTTCATTTAGCCAAATGAAAACGCACAAGTCTCGCCCACGAAATCGTTGTATATAGCTATTCTCATTACTCTGACATGTTCGACACAGTTAAACCCCACATGAAGCAAGGCTTCTCACTGGCTAAATATCGTGGATGAACGCTTAAGCAAACAGAGCCTTATTAGCATAATTATAAACACACCAATGATATGAAGCCTAATAGTAACTGACACTAACGAAGACAAATGCGAATATTATATTTCCGACACACATCGCTTGAGGGGAATAAATGACAAGAACGAGATTATACCAAAATAGAGGTTTAATTTCAGTATTCTCTTCTTGTTTGAGTAGGATGACGTATTCAGTGTCAACTGTCAGATTACAAATACAACCCAAAACCAAAAACTAGAACTAGCCCTATATCACTAACAACCAAAACCGTAATTATTACAAATATAATCAGAATAAGAAAAATACAGCTGCACACCTTTTTCTATCCAAAAAATATCTTATTCTTAACAACATCAAAAATTTCTCTTGGTAGCCTATATATTAAACAGCTCTTTTTTTTTTTTTTTCGAACATTTATCTTGGTTAGCCTATAATATAAATCATATAGCCTAATCATAATGAAAACGCCTGTTCGTTTGTAAGAACTGCATATATGTCAGATTGAACGAGCTAGGATGCTCTGGGGTGGTGGGAGTATTTCCACATTGTAAAAGATGGAAGAGGCAAAAGAAAGTCTCTTTAAATATGAATTTTCTTCTAAGCCTCTTTGCCCCAGTTCAAAAATTATACTGCCATAGAGAACGGCAAGATTCACAACCATATTATATGATGGAAATGCATAATATTCATACAAGCAACAATGCAAATAAACGAACCAAGAACAAAATATCTCCCAAAACGACCCAATATCAAAATATCATCAAAATGTTCCTAACATAAAAGTATCAAAAGACTTTACATAGACAAAAAATACACTTAAAATTTATAATTAAACATTAAAATAACACATATTATACATAAAAAATACAATAACGCATGCGTCACCAACGGATAATGTGCACAATTATTATTATTGTTATTTTTATTTTAACATTATTGTAGCCTAGTGTTTACCGCTGCAAAATCAGACAGTTATTAAGGGAATCACGCGTTTACCTTTGTGCATGCCGGTGTATCGGTCCTTTAATACTGTCAATTCGTGGATTTTCCCAAACTGTTCGAACAATGGTTTCAGGTCTTTTTCCTCAAGGTTCCGCGGTATTTGCCCGATAAAGAGTTTTATGGCATCTTGGTCTTTCATGGTGCCGTTCTCCGGATGAATGGAGATGGATTCTGACCCGTTCATGGGTTTAGGAAATGGGATCTGAGCGAACTGGTGCTGGTGCGGGATTAGGAGGAGTGGATGTTGGGTCGGTGCTGCCCCGGGTCCAGTGAAAAGCAGACTGGAGTAAGCGGTATGGGGCGGCTGTGGGTGCTGCTCCCTTCTTGTCTCAGTCTGAGTGAATCTGGCCATTCTGAGCTGGGAGCAGACTGGATAATAATAATGACAACACACACACATACACATACACACACACTGAGAGAGAGCGAGCAGTCAGCTGGAAACACAGACTTACTTTCTCGGCGCTACACATACGCACACATGCACACATTCGGAGGAGATGTTTAGGGGTGGGGGAGAGTCCGCGGCATTTCTTGCTCCAGAGCGACACCCAGTGGCCAAGGAGGGCAATCAGGCCTACCGTCGGCGTGGAATGCTGAAAACACTTTAGTTTTCCTCAGAGTTCTTTAGTTCTGAACAAAAACAGAACAACAAACGAATTAGACGTTTATGGTCCGTTTGAGTTGCTGAACTCGGAGTTGAATACGAGCTTTTTTTGGACAAAAAGGACGTTCAAGTTCATGTAGCCGCGCGATACAACACTAAGTTCTGTTTGGAACGCCACATCCGGGTAAATTAATATAACAATTATGTTTTGAAACACATCCCAACTAACGAAAATGTATTAGCAATTTACTTTAACAACAGCATTAACTGTTTTTGCGGACATAAAGTGGATTGACAATCTGCAGTTAAGTTAGGGCATATATTATTTAATTTTATCACCAATGGCAGTTTTAAATGTAGAAATGTGTCAGTATAGTATCTAAATGTGCAAGACCGTTTAAGTCATAAACGATGACTAATAAATAGTGTACAGACAAAAAATAATGCAATAAACATAAAATTTAACATAAAACGTACATAGCTTTAAAAATAAGAACCAACATGAGTGAATATAATAAAATCGCGTGCCCTGGGTCTTTCTTACTGGTTTTTACAGTATTTTAAGAAGCAATTTATCTTTTTTTTTTTTTTTTTTTTTTTTTTTTTTTTTTTAGAAAATTAATGTTTTCTGTAAATTATAATTAATACTTATTAGTTCAATTAAACTGTTTTTTTTTTAGTTAAATGTAATAAAATTTTTCACTGTAGCCTATCTGATATGGTTAACTTACAGTTAACTAATTGACAGGTTTAGCTGTAGAATATTTACCTTTTTCCCATTAAAATTCCTAACCTTTTTTTTTTAAAAAAAAAAGTGTAGGCCTAGTTGCATGCTGTTGTTTGTAACTTCAAATATGTTAATATCATATATGTATGTATATATATATATATATATATATATATATATATATATATAGCATACCACAGTATTTCCATGTTAATTATTTGGCCCATCCCCCCTTTACATTAGGCCTTTGACTGTAAAGTATAGAGCCAGATTGGCAATGATATACACATCCATAGAGAAAAAAGTACTAGTAAATTTTTGTAAGGGAAGCCATTGGAGAATCAATCTCATATGCAAACATTATCTTTCTCTATGGTTAAAGTGTTATTCAAGACTGTTCTGAGAATACATGTGGGAATTGACCTTAGCTACCTGTCCATGAAGACAGCTTTTGTCTGCAATTAGATATACAACACAACTTGAAAGACTCGTTAGTCATACAGTTGTCAGTCCCAAAAACTGTGTGAATGTACTATAAGCAAACAGACATAAGACTTTTGATTTAGTTTTTGTACTTTTTTTTTATTAATAAAACATAGAAGAATGGCCTTTGATCAGCTTGCTTTCATCTTTAAATGAATCCTTCGATCACACAACGTCGAGCTCACCTGCTTAGATCTCACATCACTGACAAAACACAACAAGAACATCACTTAAAATTTCACTAACGATATCCTTGCAGGACATACTAGGAATTTGTTTAGTTAGGCCTGAATAACAAAAAAATAATCAACAACTACTAATAATACACCAAACAACCAATCAAAAAAATTGCTTAACAAAAACAAAATAAAAATAAATATTTATGCTGTTCCCTAAAATAGCTGTCACATCGCTACCCTGGTGTGAATGTTGAATTTGTGAAAAGATTGGGAAACACAGTGGGCTTTAGTAAACTGACAGTATCAATGTGTTTAGGAGCTCTGTTTTGAGACAAAGCAATTTCATAACTACAAGTGATGGAGCAATATCTACACTTCATCCTCGTGGCAAGAAGTGGCATTGAGCTTTTATATAACAGATCAATACTTCACTCAAAGGGGCCTTTCAGGAAGATTTGTGACAGTAAAAAAAAAAAACTGCAATATCTCAAGATGCATCAGTTTTGTAATTGTGTTTGTTTTTGTGTGGGGGGGACATCTTTAGCAACTTTTTTGTCACAAATCTATTTTGTTTTTGTTTTGTTGTTTTTTTTTTACCTGGCTCCCATTTGGTATGTAATGCTCTCTTTTTATGATCCAATCAATTACTGATATATAAAATCAAGTAAAGCCCAATTTATTTTTCTCATGAAAGTAAAATGGTCTTTGAACGTTTCATGCTGACTTTAAATTTAAACTTGCATTTATGTTTACAATCAATTATTTAAAAAAAATGTAACAGAAGTGGTGACAGTTCATTTCTTTGATGATAACATCACAGTAATTCACAAGTTTCAGTGATTGTCTTGTGAAGCGACAAAAGCTGTGTCTGTAAGAATCAAATTAATCATGAAGACGTTTTTAACATAAAATTGTTGCTGACAGAGTCCTCTAGCTGTAATATTGCTTTCTCCAGTAAAATATTGTATCGTCTGAATCAAATATGCACAGTTCAAGCACGATTTACAAGTGATAGCAGTCTATCACAATTCTAAATAAATATGTTGGTGGGGATATTTCAAGGGATGTTCACCCAAAAATGAAAATTCTGTCATTAATAACTCACCTTCATGTTGTTCCAAACCTGTAAGACCTTCATTCATCTTCAGAACACAAATTAAGATATTTTTGATGAAATCTATGAGCTTTCTGACCAGCAACACAACTGACACATTCAAGGCCCAGAAAGGTAGTAAGGACATGGTTAAAATAGTCCATGTGACATCAGTGGTTCAACCTTAATGTTATGAAGCTACGAGAATACTTTTTGTGTGCAAAGAAAACAAAAATAATCTTTACTTTTTAAATATTCAACCATTTCTTCTCTTCTATGTCAGTCTTTGATGTGTGTGCTGCTGCTGACGCAGGAGGATGGTTCTTTTTCACTGGAGGAAGCGTTAGTATGGATTATGGACTCATATTTTGTACAGGAGCCCCTGTTTAAAATTAAGATACCTTTATGCTGGATTTGTTTCTTACAAACACACAGCTTTTCTCTTCACAAGATGTTAACTGATGAACTGGAGATGTTTGGATTACTTGTGGATTATTGTGATGTTTTTATCAGCTGTTTGGTCTCTCATTCTGACAACACCCATTCACTGCAGAGGATCTACTAGTGAGCAAGTAATGTACTGCTAAACTTCTCCAAATCAGTTCTGATCAAGAAACAAACTCATCTACATCTTGGACGACCTGCGGGTGAGTACATTTTCATTTTTGGGTGAACTTCTCTTTTAAGTAAGCTGGTGGCGATGCAGAATGTGGCAGCTATTTTTAGGCCCGAGTTTGATAGAAGTGTGAAGAGTGAGAACTTCCGGTTCATGTGCTTTATTGACCACCACCATTAGTATTTCGCCTGGCTGAGAGGGCGACAAAAAAAAAAAAACACACCCGCTATAATTACTAACAAAAGAAGAAGCATCACAACAAAAAAAATTATCGTTTTTTTATTAGCCGTGGTTGTTAAGCACTCAGTGGGTGTGGAGAGGCAGTCAAGCTTGGCCTCCCCATTCTCCGGTAAGTGGCTGGGACTCAGGGGAGAGTCGTAGACAGCTGAAGGGGGCTCTTAACACACTGTGCCGCCGCTAACATGTACCAAGATCACACACATCTGCAAAAGCGAGTTCATCTATGATCTCAAGCCCACACAGACACAACCACACACAGCGAAACACTGTGCGTCCTCTCCCTGAGAGCATATTTCATATTTTTGAAAGTAGGTTTATCCCATATGGCAAAAATAAAATGCTTTCAGATATATTTTTGCTAAGTTATATAATTCTATATATTTTAAAAATGGCGATTATGTATTTTAACATTGAAAATACATTTTCTTGCCTCAATTTGATGTATATTTTGAATTAATGTTTCGAAATCCCTTATTCTCACCATTTATTTGAGGGAAAATACAAGCAAAATAGTAATACTGTGTAATGTTATTAAAAAAAAAACTGTTCTCTATTTCAGTATATTTAACAGTTTTCTTTTCAACTGCTTACACACAAAATCTTTACTTGTCACACAGTTTCTGAAACCTGATACTCAAACACCAGAACCACACACCAAATCTGCAAAATAATACACTAATTCTCGACCTTTGACTCAGTTTTCAATTTCATAAAACAGAACACACAATTATCTATGTAACACAAAAATCTAACAGGAATTAATATTATGACAAAGGTGTTTGCTTTTGAGATGTGTTTGTGATATTCTGAATGCAGTGCTTCATTTTGCAAGAGATGTGAGGACTTTTGCATTCTGTGTGTGCAATTCTTGGATTTGTGTGTAAAGTTTTGATAAAAAGAGGCAAAGTTTTGAAAATGTGTGTAAGCAGTTGAAAAAAACTGTAACGTATTTATTTCATGATAGCAAAGCTATCCGTTAGCAAACCTTCAGAAATCATTCTGATTACGCTGATTTGCTGTTCAAGAAACATTTCTTAATTATCATCAATGTTGGAAACAGTTATTAGTATACTAATATTATTGTGGAAACCGTGATTCATTACTTATGATTCTATATATTTTCAGTCTTAAGGATTTATTATGTATTTTAAGATTGGAAGTGTATTTTCTTGACTTCTCTTGTTAAATATGAGGGTTTAAATTGTTTAAATATATTTAAATAAATATTATTTGCCTATAGTTTGTACATTTTGAATATATTTTTGGCCAGAAAAAGCAAACCATGAAGTCTCCATTAACAGTAACTTGAGGTAAACGAGTACATGAGGTTGGATTCAAAAGATGCATATGATTGGCACTGAAGGGCAAGTCTAAACTAATGTAAACACCTTAATATGTCAGCCTGCAAAGCATTTCTTGAACACTAGGGGTAGCCGTATATTCATTGTTGAGTCTTGGTTCGTCTCAGCTTGGTCTTAAATACATTGACCAAACGCGATTTTCAAAATGCAGGTTAATGCTACGTTAAATGACATTCTTTTAGCATCTGTAGTTCAATTAATGTTTCTCAGTGTTTGAACAAAGACAGGCTTAATGGCTTCAGCCTTTCCAAATGTTTCATAAGTCTTGGAGTAATTTGAGGTGCTGTTAATTCATTTATTTCATGTGGCTATCCTGAAGCTTACCTTAAAGGGTAATCTCCTAAAAGCTATGTGGGCTTTAATCACTTTAGCAGAAATTTCCAGCTAAGCAAACAATTGCTGGAATTATGCCCACATAAGCTGTTGCCTTATTTGTCTCTTGGATGAGGATCAGACATGTAGGTGCTAATGGATCTGCTGACATCAGTCTATCATTTCTGACTGTGATGAAAAGCAGTTTAAGACATGGAAGTGTGAAAATATCAAATGCCAGACTGTCAAAACCACTATTTATAATGGATGGAAAGGCATCTCGCAAGATGAAGAAAACAAACTTTGTGCTTTGTGCTAGGACAGATTTGAAGGTGTTGCTACTTCAAGTTGCTCCATTTTAAGTATAAACAAAACAAGATCTGCCAGTGCAGTGACACAAAATAAACTTATATTCAATGCACAATCTGTGAAAACAAGTCTTAATATTCTATGCGGTGTTGCTTGCTGGGAAAATTTGATCCTGTTTCAAGGATTTTTATATATTTAACTGGAAAACATGCCAAAAGAGACTCAATACAACTGAGAAGTGGCTATGAAGTGCAGGATGAGAAGAGACACATCTGTTTGTCTGTGATCAGCTAAGATTTCACATGAAGTGACAGAGAACTTTTCCTCTAACAGTGGAACAAACTGTTGATCTCACGCTATTGGGGCTCCCAATGCTGACTATTGATCCATTTACCTTTACATTTTCCTACTGAAACTGAGGTTTGTCAAATTTCTGACTGGAAACAACTTTAGAAATGTAATCACTGGCTCTTGCATTAAAGGGATTGTTCACCCAAAAATGATGCACAGCGTGTATCTTCTATCTGCTAGTAAACAAGGCGCAGTGCATCCGGGTTCTACGCCAGAATGTCTGCTCCTGCGTCAGCAGCACCACACGCATATTCCTGTTTTCTTTGTGCACAAAAAGTATTCTTATTGCTTCATAAAATTACAGTTGAACCACTGATGTCACATGGACTATATTAACAATGTCCTTACTATCTTTCTGGGTCTTGAACGTGTCAGTTGCGTTGCTGTCTATGCAGTGTCAGAAAGCTCTCGGATTTCATCAAAAATATCTTAATTTGTGTTCCGAAGATGAACGAAGGTCTGTCAGGTTTAGAACGACATGAGGGTGAGTAATTAATTACAGAATTTCCATTTTTTTGGGGTGAACTATTCCTTTAAGCAACAAGTTATGTCATTGTATGGGAAATGATTTGTGTTTTGGCCCAAATCAAGGTGACCAAAAGTCCTTTCCTTTTTTTTTTTTTTTTTTTTTTTTTACCAGGTGAAAATTGTCTTATTGATTATACAAAACTCTCACCCACAAAAACAACATCTTGTGCTTCTGTCCACCACAGTGCCAGTGGTCTCATGTTGGAGCGTCGCTGCACTCACGCACGGCAGAAATGTACAGGATTCCCGTCACGACCCTGGTGCCCGTCCTCCTCCTCAACCTGCTGTATGCGGCCGGTCTTGTACTGCTCACCCTGCGCTGCAAACGAGAGCCGGACTACTTCCTTTCCATCTCCTCTGTGGGCCAAACTAACAATGAGAAGAAATTAAATTAAATCAATTGAAAACAACAAAAACATTGACCTTGAAGGGATAGTTCACACAAGTATTGAAGTTCCGTCATCATTAACTCATGCTGGGTGAAATACTCCTTTAGAAAGAGTGCATTTAAAATTGTGTTAAATTGGCACAACTGTGTTCCAGTGGGTTCCTGTTAATTTGGTAATCACGTAAGTTACAGGACCTTGCTTTTGAAACGTCTTGATGGTGTCAGTTGCCAGAGCTACGGCTGTTACTGAATTCATCATGAGAAAAACAACTCTAAATTGCAAGATGCTGAAATCATTAAACCATGGCTTGTTCTACCTGTCTTGACACAACAAGACCTTTGACACTGCAGTTTATTAGCCTTCTGTCATTCACTGTAAAAATCTCATGTGCTGCAACTAGAGCTCTCTTATTCCGGTGTATTTTCCTAGTTCTATCCATCTGCTCCACACAAATGTCACAGTTACATCTTAAATGTAACAAATGCCAAAACATTTTTCTCTTGATTAACTGACTGGTCTCATCTTCATCTGGATACGCTGCATGTACACGATCAAGTCGGCACGGTTGAGTTCTACAACTTCTAACCTTAAAAGCAAACCTTGCTCAGCAGTTTTTTCATGCTGATGAGGAGCAGCGCTCAAAATTTCTGCATGCACACACATACAGCGCTCTGTGTGGCATCAAATCAGTTCCAGTGGAATTAGAACAGAAATCTGTCAAGGTAAGTTGACATAGTGGAGGTCATAATGTATTATATGAGATAGTGCTTTTCTCCTCCAATGAATATTTCTCAGGTTTGGTTTATTTTTTTAAAAGTCAGTTATAAATAAACTATCGAACACATTGAAAATTATTGCTACAGTTCAATGAACACATACTGACAACAATAGTTGTCACAATTAAATGAATGGGGCATTAAACAGCCTTTGCTTTTTAATACAACTGAAATAAACTGTAAAAATTTAACATACAAAAATGATTAAATCATTGTTTGGCCAACAATGTAATGTATTTTATTCAAAATATCTGTCAAAGGATCCAAATACTGTATGTAAAAAATACTAAATGAGTATTAATAAAGGAGAAGTCAAGCTTTGAATGTAAAAACAAAATATTACACATATTACTGTAATTAACAGCAATAATGTGTAAAATCACTAATATATATATATATATATTTTTTTTTTTTTTTTTAAATCAGTAAAACTATATGAAGAGTTTATTTGCAAAAACAGATTAACTTTTAAAAATGTTCAAAAATCATGTTTTCTATTTATTTATTTATTTTTATCCTGCATTCCAATTAGTATCAATCAAATTGCAGTTGGGTTGTTTTTATTATATTATAATAACTAAAGAAAGAACTAACACGATAAAAAAACATAAAAACATGATTTTTGAAAATTAATAAAAACGCAGGTATCTGTTTTGCAAAGACTGGCCAATAATATAGTTTCTGCTCCTAACCATGTCCTGCATAATGAGTTTGAATTATTACCATCAAACCGGAGGTACAGAGTCCCGAGATTTAACAAAGTTAGGCTGAAACATTCTTCTGTGCATCAGGCAATCCTAGAGTTGAATAAGAAACTTAATTTAAAAAAATCAAGAGTATTGTGAACATGGTGTAGTTTTATAAGTGTAGGGTAAAGGTTTAATGAAATGTTTAAGGGAGTGTAAAGTATAATGTGTTTTGTTCTTGTCTGGATGAAGTGCATGTTGTTGTTTAAATGATGTCGATTGTTGTAAACATAAGATACTGTGATGCAAGAAAAATTTCAGACTTGTCATACAATAAAGTGCTATATCGTATCAAATAAACTCTTCATACTGTATATATGCTAACGTTAGTGCATTAGTTGGACACTTAGCCAAGCATACTAAATGGCTTGTTGCATAAATTAATTCGCAAAATCAAGTCATGTTAGTCTAAGTATCTTATAAATACTTACCAGCAGTCACTACGTGCTAACTTATAAAGTAATTATAACTTTTAGAGCAGGGAGAGAAAAAAAAAAGCTTTGGAGAATGCGGGCATCGATCCCGCTACCTCTCGCATGCTAAGCGAGCGCTCTACCATCTGAGCTAATTCCCCTTCCTGCACACTACACCTAGTGCAAGTACGTGACATAAGTACGAAACTCTACTTCGCGTTCTTTTAAAGAAAACAGTACATATTAATTATAGAAAAGATACGATATAATATTATCATAGTTTCACGATGCAATACACTCTAACCCTATTTATCAAATATCCAGTCTCAAAACCTATTTGTCAGTTCACATAATGAATGGGAAAGGGTCTGAAGTGGTTACAAGTAAGTTAAGGTATTCACGACAAAGTTACTAAAATAAACTACCGAGTAAAGCTACAAACATTGCGTTTGCGAATAAATTCGCACAATCTGCAACATACGCAACCGTAAACAAAGCTAGCTATACAAAATAAGTTACAACTTAAAAGTAACGTTAAACCGTCCGATAAAAAGACGAGCAACCCTCTTTGTTACCACAGTATATCAGCCTAAGAGCTTTTCTTCAGTCGTAGTGTAAATGAGAGTCTTCCATGTGTGATGAGACGCCACAGACCACATCTGCAGTGAAACCGAGTCAGAACCGGTCCGGGACAGCTGCGACGGGACGCGCGTCACTGCACTGGAGCAATAATAACTTCATACCATCTCAACAGAAAACGCGTTCAGACTGCATGTGTGGGTTTTACTATGGTAACCTTGATAGTGCGCAGTGCATTGCGGTAGGGGATGCTCAAAGATGCTGTTAGGGGAGTTGAGGATGACGATGGTGATGGTGATGATGGTTGATCCCGTTGTGTCGTATATAATGTGTTTGGTCTGGTTTCAGTGCTGCATAGTGTGTGTGTGTGTGTGTGTGTGTGTGTGTGTGTGTGTGTGTGTGTGTGTGTGTGTGTGTGGTCTGGATCATGTTGCATAAAAGAGGACGGGAAAAAAGGCCTACATTTGTAAAGCAATACGACTTCGTTCAGCTGAAATCTGATTATTTTGCCAAAAACTCTAGACCGGGGTCGGCAAGTAAGTTTGGCATTGGGCCAAAAAAAAATTCGCCACTAGATGGCGGGACAGAATAGAGTCAGAGGATAATTTAAGAAATTAATTGATGAAAAATGCAACTAGAATCACCTGTGGCAGACTTTAACAGTGTCTTTTGTAATCCTATAGGAGGACAGTCATTAACAAAAAGCCACATTTGTGTGGCGGTGTCCGGCAGAAGAGTTTCAAAGTGGCTTATTGGAACAATAGTGTGCAAACTTTTTTCCTACCACATGACAAGCTAATAGCATGGTTGTCAGCATTAAAAGGCATAATTGCTGCTTTTTGTGGTGCAAATTTTGTTTGTCATGAAAATAACAGTATGTTTTGGTCAGTTATTTTACCTACGGATCGATGCATTTCTTACAGATTTCTGCTTATTCGAAATCGGATACAGATGAAGTAGCACTGTAAGATTACATTTGTTTGAATGCATTATTGAGAAAGCGATTGCATGTGAATAAGTGTTGTAGTACTTGTATATTGCCGTCATCATATTGCTTCACAATATTTCTGATTTGAGTGATCCTTCTCTATCAAGCTAGTTAAATATGTTTAACACGTGAATTCTTGCTAAATATGCAGTTAAATAATGTGCTGTTGGCATGAATTGTACTCGTGATGGAGCGGTGGTGGAGCACTCTTGGAGCGAGTGAAAACCACGACGCTCCGACTTTTAAAAATCCGCTTGCTCCAGTCAAAATCACACCGCTCCGCTCACATACTCTGATAGTGAGTAACTGTTGCTGTCATGACAGATCTATTTCAGAACCAGCCGCTATCAAAATAATCTGGCTGCGAGCACAAGCCAGATTTTATTGCTGGTGGGCAAGTTTTGCCCCACGGGCCGCCTGTTGCCGACCACTGCTATAGACCAGTTGGTCTAAAGTCGGAGCATGGTTTTCACATTTGTGTGCAATGTGCAATTGTTCTGTCTGTGTGTGTGTGTGTGTGTGTGTGTGTGTGTGTTTAAAGATCTTGTGCTTAGAAACCATTACCTGCACGTTGTTGTTCCTTTCACCCTTTGTGACCACCTACCCAGCCGACTTGGAGAAAGGACGGAGGAGAGTGGTTCATGTAATGGGTAAGAACTTCTCCTGTGCCGCTTCATACCAGGTGTCCCAGATCACATTGTACATAAGGCAAATCTGCAAATGCAGCGTGAGCAGAAGAAGGTTATGATACCTACCGACAACTGCCTACTTGTAGAAAAATGTTTTGCAACTGTGTTAAACATGCAACCAACAAATGCCATTATTGTGTAAGTGCATTGATATTCAGAGCACTTAATGTAAAGTTTGACAGTCAGAGACCACTCCACCCATGAGAGTGATCTTCAGTGTATAACCTCACTTTGCAAGTTCAGTGTCAGTCCACCAGAGGTATTAAAAGAAAATCTCTTATGATCCCCAATTGAAGTGGCTACTCGAAGCTCAAGTAGGATTTAAAAGCAATATGCAACATCTGATACTGGTTCTTTAGCTGTCTCTGGCTGAATCAATGCTGGGACATGTTTGGCAACCCTGCTTTCAAAAGAAAAGGTGTTGTGGTAACAAACATTTCAGAGTACCAGGTATCCAGCTGACAGTTTAATTGAGCAGATGTGAAAGCTGATTACGGCCATTGAGGTCTGTCCGGAAAATCTTAGATCGCTATCAGAGAAGGTGTTGTTTGATAGTTGTGTTTTACACTTTAAAGACTTGGTGGCTTGGAGATCCAGCTATGCTATGCAAGTGTCTATGAACACCCACCATCACCCTTCCCTGCTGTTACCACAATGAACCAGAGGACGTCGACCCTAACCGCATCCGCATCAAATGGACAAAGGTTTCCAGTTTGAAGACGTGTTTGTAGCGCTGGGGCCTGTTTCCCTGTTTTAAAAACAAAGCAATCAATCTACAGGTGCAAAAGCATTCTTAATTTAATGGTTCGCATGCATTTGTAAAAAAATAAAATAAAAAAAAATTATTTAATATAAATTTATACTTTCATTGGAGTACCTAACCCTACCCCTACCCTAAACCTACCCACTTCTGAACAATATAAAACACGTAACAGGCAAATATAAGGACAGTCACAGGTATTTATTGCAAAAACTGACAATAAAAAAGCAGTATAAAAGCATGTTGCATTCCAAGTCTTCTGAAGCCATACAATATCTTTATGCGAAGAAGAGTGTAAAACATGTTTTTAATCACTGAAAATGATCCCACTCCTGTAAAAGATAACCTCCTGTAACATAATGCAATCGGTCACGAGACACACAAGAGCCATTAGCATTTCACAACCAAGGCTGACGTATTGTTTATTCTGGAGGCATTTTTTGAATTTGTGCACAAACTGAGCTTTACAGTGGACGGAGACGGCAATCACGTCAGTTCCTCTCACAAATCAATCGTTTTGCCTCGGAAAACTTGGAATATTAATACTTTTTGAATAAATTATGACAGTAGTTGTACCTGCCTGTTATATTCTGTTTTATTGACAAATGGTAGGGGCAGGGGTTGGGTTACGTGCTCGTAAATGTGTAAACAGTGTAACATAAATAAAACTGTTGTGAATGTTAACATTGAAAAATCACACCCCAACATATATGCAATAATGGTAACATTATTACCCAATATATAATTTAATCATGACGATAAAATTTCCAGTGCCTTTCGCGTCGGCATATTGATGCCAAGGGTTTTCTATTTAAAGCAATGGAGGACCCCGAACATCGAAAAATGACACCAAAGGGGTACCCTGTGTGTCAAAAAGGGCCCCCAAGGTTCGTCAATATGTGTCGAGTTGGGAGTGAGAATGTGTTGGCATACGTGCTTCCATTTTTTCACAATTTCAGTTGTCTGTAAAATTGTATTTTGTTTTTTAAAAACCATAACCTTTATGTCTGCTGTAGGTCTTTCAGACAACTATATTGATTCATCCCTTATAAACCCCATTCAAGTCAACATCACTCCACATTACAATGCAGTGTAAACACATGGGTGAGTGTGGATGTCGAGTGACATGTGGTCCACATTTCTCCCCTTGACAACATCTGTCAGATTAGCACAAGCACACGCTCCCAGAATGTGATCTAGGTTGTTGAAGAATCTTCATTAAAAAACAAAAAAGACAAACTTCTCAGCTTTGTTGCATTTTATCTGATGTTCTTCTACTAGTGTAACTTCTTAACTTTAAGCATGGCATTGCATCTTTCATGTTTTAAAAACTCAAAAGATAAACTTTTGTACAGTATATGCTGAGGACAGTTATTGTTTAATTTAGTATTCTTTCCAGACAACAAAGAACCCCAGAGTCTCCTCCAGAGACCATCCATCCCCACAGTAAGGGGTTTCTTAGGGTTTTTTCCCTTGACAGAAGATTTCAGCTACGGATGGCGAGTCTGAGGTACTTCTATCATGCAGCAGACTGGAAGGACTTTGCTTTTACATTGCAGAAATCAATAGAATGACAAAGGGACTGGTTTAAATCAAGTATTGTTCATTTGGGGGTAAAACTGGTCTGAAAGCACTGAAAGGAAAAGCCTTGATGTTGAGTGAACTCTAGGAGTAAAGCTTCCAAATGTAATCACCAATAGATAAAATATGAATGACATTTTAAAAATAAAAAATAGTTCACCCAAAATTGAAATATAGCCTACTTACTCCAGGTCCAGTGTTGCCAGTAACAGATTACAATTATCACGAGTTACGCAATCAGATTAAATTTTCAAGTAACTAGTAAAGTAACACATTACTTTTTAATTTATAAGAAAGTATTTCAGTTACTTTTCAAAATATGTAATACCAATTACTTTTTTTCCCATTTATTGACTGAGAGCTCTTCTGTCCCCATGTTGAGAGAATTCGGGAGTAAATGCAGAGGCGTTGTGTGCGCTGTGTAAACATGATAGTTCCTGTAATTCTAGACTAAATGTGTACATGTATTTACTCATCTCACTTGCACAAAAAAAGATTCCTCAAAATGAATAAAAACAGTGAAATGCAAACTCAGAATATGACACATCCCATTGTATTAACCAGTGTCTTTGCTGCTGACATTCGGTGATTCAGATTTCTTTTTTTTATTGTTGTAGAGTGTTGAACTTTCTTCTCCTGCAACATATGCTTCATGCAATCCATAATAGCAGCACAATTAAAAGGTTTGTTTGAGCTGCGCCCTCTACTATACATACGTGAATTTACATTTCCTTCAGCCTGAGGTTTATTCATTTCACTTTTGCCAAAAATATAACATTTTATATTAAAAAAAAAAAAAACAAGCAAGCAAGCTCAGCCCAGATGAGAAGTAATGCAAAAGTAATTTAATTACCATAAACTGTATAAAAACATGGACATAGTGTCTGTGACATCACCCGTAGGCTTCCGAAGAGCGTTTTTGAAGCTCAAAAGTCGGCAGAGGCGGCCATCGCCATCTTGCCAGCACGTCACCACGTGTCACTCCCACATAATCGAAAATGGACAAAGAGGCGGTAGCTGGTTGCTGAAACCATGCACACCTAGCTCGACGGTAGTGTCAGCTGCGGCAATTTACCTGTCACTATAGTGGCCACACCCTTAATTATGCAGAACTTTAAGGCTTAATATCATTTAAAAGGATGAGTTATAAAAATATTCACCCACCTCACAGTTGTCATGAAGGGCAAAATTAGCTATATAGACCAAAATAATTTTTTGTCCCAGGCTGTAAACATGTTCTTCTCTGCTGTAAAGTTGGGCATTTTAACATGGGGAGTCTATGGAATTGACTCGCTTTTGCAACCAGCCGCCAGTCAATGAATTACAGTTTAAGTCACTTCTTTGTTGGCTTGACAAGAGAGAGCGGGAGGTTGCTGCTTTGTAATTACTTTCCATAAAAAGTAACTAAGTAACAATTAGTTACTTTTTTGGGATGTAATGCATTATTGTAATGAATTACTTTTGAAAGCAATTTTTCCCAACACTGCTCAAATCATCCAAGATGTAGATTGGAACATATTTGGAGAAATGTAGCAGTACATTACCTCTGCAGTGAATGGGTGCCGTCAGAATGAGAGTCCAAACAGCTGATAAAAACATCACAATAATCCACAAGCAATCCACACGACATCAAAGATAAAAGCTGCATGTTTGTCTGTTGGTGAGCAAGTGATGTAATGCTAAATTTCTCCAAATATGTTCTGATGAAGAAACAAACTCATTTATATCTTGGATGGTAAATTTTTTAGCCGATTTTAATTTGGGGGTAAACTATTCCTTTAAAACGTTTAGATCTAGACTACTTTCAATACTTGATGTAACACTATAATTTCTGCTGTCATTATAAACTGTAAGATGCTTTCAGGCTGTGAAAGATCCTTCTGCATCTCCAGGATTCAGTTATAAACACCGTGGGTGGCACAGATGCGACTTTGATAAGTGAACTGGTCATGGAAATGATGCAATTTTGTGTAAGTAGATCTTAAGAGCAAGAGCTGTGAATTTGAACATCTGCAGAAAAGTATGTGAACCTATTAGACTGGTCATTACATATCTAGTTAGGTTTTCATGTCTATATTGAAAGCAGCCTGCAGTGCAAAGTGGAAAAGGATTTTATAACTGGTTGGCCTGCTTCAATAGCAGCGATAAGAAGACTGTGCAAGAAGATCTTAAAAGAAAGAGCAGCGAATTTGAACTTCTTCAGAAAAAGTATGTGAACCCTTTGGATTGGCCATTAAATTCGATCTACGCTTCAGTAAAAAAAAAACATTGATACTTTTTTCTTGTCTATATTGAACACACCATGTACACATCTGCAGTGCACGGTGGAAAAAGTATGTGAACCCTTGGATTTTGTTATTTGTTTGACCTCCATCGGTAGCAGCACTTACTTCCACCACCAAATGTTTCCTGTAACTGCACATCAAACCTGAACAACAGGCAACATCTTACAAAACTGTTGCAGTTCTGTAATATTCTTGTGATGCCTGGCGTGAATCGCCCTTTTGAGGTCATGCCGAAATTTCTCAATCGTGTTGAGGTCAGGACTCTGACTGGGACACTCCAGAAAATGTATTTTCTTCTGTTTGTGGGTTTTGATGTTGCTGTAGTGTGCTTTTTTTCCAAACATATTTGGTTTCTTCTGACCACACAATATTTTGCAAGTAGCTCTGTAGAACCGCCAAGGGCTCTCTTATTAAATTACTGCAGGTTAGAAGGGCATATTCCCCATCTCAGTTGGTTTCATTATAAATGATTCTCTTTTTGTATCACAAACTCATTCTGATTTATCTGTTGCCTCGAGAAGCCAGCTGAGTCTTTGATAAACTAAAATGGAGATTTGTAGAAACCTGCACACCACATTGCGACTGAAAGAAAAATGCCTAATCAATCTCCACCAAAGGACCCTCGGTGTAAGAACATCAATAGGAACATATTCAGGTTGTTCAGAATTGACCATCAGGGGTCTTATTTAAATAGTCAAACTTTTTTAAATTACATACATTTGCATGTTTGTTCTTTTATCCCTATCCTTAATCTGAACGTGAGCAAATAACAGTTTCAGACAGGAGTGTGGCATGACATCTGAGGAACAGCAATAACATCAAGGGAAATTAAATTTTCATGAAGTGGATTACTTAGTATACCAATGTATTCAAATGATCTGTACACGCAGCTCTTGCTGTCATCTTAAGTTATATCAGAACTAGTTCTAACACTTTGAGTGCACTGCACATGCCTTGTGTTTTTTCAGCTTCAGCTTTTCATGTTTTTTTTTCCCCCCATATGGTACATTTACATTCACCAATTTATGTTTTAGTTACTTTTATTTGCTTATATGCATTTTAAAAACAGGAAATTTGCGTTTGATTTTTTCCAGGGGGAAAAAAATAGGTTGAATATGACTTTTGTTGTTGTCATTGTATTCTTTCACACTTAATTGGCCAAGTTCTTCTTTTAGCCTTGAAAACAAATTTACAGTCTCAAGTCGATGGCTTCACTGATATCATTTAAGAGGAGATATATAAACAAATAAGTACATCTGTACATAAATAAAAGCAACAACCTGTCTAAAATGTTCAGCCTTGTAGAGACTTAACAAACAAGTCCAGAGAGAGTGAATATTTTGCTCTGCAAAACAATAGCAAATGCTCAGAAGCATCAAACAGATGCTATTAGTATCACTGAAACTCTTTTTTTATTATATTATTTTTTTTTTGTAGTATGCACACAAAACATACTTATCTTCTCTCCTGCCTCTTCCAGACTGAGGCAATACCTCATTACTGCCTCTAACTGTGTTTTAAAACTCTTTGGGGCACAATCTTGAGGGCAATGCATTAGGTATTCCCTCTTGCATCGCCCACAAGCCATTTATCATCCCTTAAACTTACTGTCATGTTAATGCGCCCATTGCCTTATAGCCTGATTGTCTCACCGTATTGTACTTTTGTCTGTCTATTTACTAAGCAGGAGTTATACGGTACCTAAGGAATCCATTTGAGGTGGGATGCTTGGTCAGCGTCCTGTGGTGTGATTGAGTCCTGGCCCCTTTCCAAGCTGACTCCGATTAATATTTTATATGCATTTTAAACTTGTCAAGGCTTGAGTGACCCTGATTTGTAGTCCAAGAGGACACAATATACATACATATGCACACTTCTACACAATACGGACTTTAGACATATAGTTTGTACAGTTCTTCAGTGACTTTTCACAGTCAAATGTATTCCTTAACTATTAAAACCAAAAAAAAAAATCTAAACACAAATGGTAATATATTTCTTCCATATTAAGTACTGACAAATTACATAAAGTCTACCTTTAACTACAAGTTGTTAAAGAAGTCAAAAAGTAATCACACTGATTACGATGTCTCATAGTTATTTGTAAAAATGTGCTTGATTTACTTAAACATACTAGTTAATGAGTCAGTCACTGAGCACTGTATGATTTTGAATCACTAAAATTAACTGATGTATTAATCATTTGTTTTAGAATATGAGTGATGGTTGCATCATATATTTTTGACTAACTATTTTATTATATATATTTTTGAGTCATTCTTTTAGGAGTTGGACTATACAGTGTGTGTGGTATGTTTCTGATTCAAAAAAAGAACAGTTGGGCTATTTGTTTGGGATTCGAACCATCTGTTTCACGCTGCAGATTCAATAGCAAAGAATCCAAACCGAAAATTCAACTGATAACATTTCTCACTGTGTTCAAAATCATTCAGACCATTGCTGGAAAAACAATTAATGTTAACTTTTGGCAACCTAGACACATAAACCTGACTTTGGCAACATTTCTGACATTACATTACTGTTCTTGCTTGTTTTGCAACACTTATAAAGTGAAATGTCCAGTCTGTGGCTCTAAAACTACATTCAGTTTTTTCTGAAACATATGAATTTGAATCAGGCAATGTTTTTTACTTTGACTGTTATAAGTATTTTGGCAGTTTGAATCAAATGTTTAGTGAGTGACACAAAATAATGTTAAAAAATAATAATGAAATAATGTACCACCTACACTAAAGCTTACCACAGGGGTGTCCAGTTCTACTCCTGGAGGGCCACTGTCCATGCCATTTTACCTTGTTTTTACATGGCTTTTAGCTTTTTTATCATGACTTTTTCATGACTCGAACCCGCATGCATCACATCACATGCTGTAACAGGTGAGCTACCAAGCACATTTACAATATCAGAAAACCCATATATATATATTCAGCTGGTTATGTGACCTAAACATCAAAATATATGATTTTACGAATCATGCACCGTGGTAAGTGTTTTGAGGTCATGAAAACAATTTTACGGTAAAAAAAAATGGCAGCTGTGGTTGCCAGAATGTTACCGTAAAAATATATGGTAGCAACATTTTAGGTTTCAAAGGTTTTAACTTACATTTACGGCTAAATACCGTAATTTCATTAACTGATATAATGTTAATATATCAACCTAAGAACTGAAATCTGTTTTGTACCTTTGTAATACACTGATAACCACCAAATGCAGGTGGTGATGAGAAAGTCACATGATTAACCAAAGCCCATCACAACTAGCTTTTAAATAATAACATATATAGAAGGTGCGCAGTGTCATTCACACAAACACTAAACACCATTATGGTAACATACATGAAACTGAAATAATGCAATAAATATTCATTTAACTGGATATACATTGGGTATAACATGCAACCCTAATGTACAAAACTGTTAAGAAAAAAACTAAGAAACATGATTATTTCAATAAAAAAAAAATGTGAAATGTAATGCAGGAATTTCTGGGAATGTCAATTTACAGTTATTATACATTCTATTTCACTTCCAAAAACGGTATACTACCGTAAAATTACATGTAATGTCCAATACATTTTTCACCGTATATAGTAGGGGAATTAACTGTTAACCATTTAACAGATTTGTACTGTAGGATTTTTACAGTCTTTTACCGTTAAATTCACAGTCATTTTTTTACAGTGACTGGGAACTATGCACAAATAAGTCTTAATTAATCAATATTCTGCCCCGTAATCATAATTTGTGTGAATAGGAATAAAGGTTGTTGGGTTTTTACTGCCAGTAGTGTTTATTTCAGATGGAAACAACAGTGAATTGTACAGTGTTCAGGTACGTTTTTGGATTTTTGTAAAAAAAAATTGGTAGAGAAGCATGTTTTTCCAGTGAATCTGGGTTTATTTTACAGATCAGACTGTGAGATTGCTTCAGATCACTCATTTTCGAAAGATCTCAGCTGTGCTGTACGACACCCGCTCTTATTTAATGGGCTGCCGACGCATTTGTGCAACTGAAGCCTTGTTTTTCACAACCTAAAGTGATATCAGACTCAGCAGGTTACGAAAAATATTTCTCCTTCCGACTGCGTGACTGCCCATTAAAGATGGGTTTGATGGATTTGAGCACATCCTGCCTTTCATGACAGGATCTTCCTTTCAAAGCTAATGGAATTCCAACTAAACCCACTGCAGGCCTAACTACAGAATGACTGGTTGTCATGTCATGACTTTTTTTCAATACTTTTAATAAGATCTTTGGTAAACGCAATGAGCTGCAAAAGTATATCGAGCTATTCTGGAGTTTCAAACACAAGATGCATAATTGGACTCATAAATAGGACGCAGCTGTTCCCAGCGCCACTGTATCAGGTTGTAGAGCTTCAGGAAAAGCAAAAAAGCATCTCTCAACGGTTCACGCATCTCTCAAAAGTTCAGCGCAAAATCTCTGCACTCGAATCTCATTGTCTTTTGCCTCGACAGCTATTCTGAGATACCACCGCATCTCTTCTGTTTGCCTCGGAGGGCAGATATATGCAACTGAGAAAAGCAAACACAAAGTCTGTTTCATCCCCAGCAGAATTTTTCGTCTGCAAATTCGGTTGGAGAGTTTGTATTGCGAACTGGAATTCCCCAGAGGTGCAACTTTAGCTGGTTTCCTCTTAATATAAAAGCAAAGTCAGGCTTCAGTTGGCTTTAAACATAATCCTATTTATTGTCAACCAGCAATGGCCTTATATGCCTTCTGATTTTGTGTACTAGTTTTTACCATCATGACACAATGTTAATGGGTTAATTTACAAGCTATAAATGTCAGCTGCCCCATTTCCTGAATTTACTCGAAAGTTCAAACCTTATTAACATATTATCTAAATATAGTAATATTATGCTGTGACTTTCCAGGTCGCATAAAGAGATTTGTAGCTCAAAACAGACTCTCTGCCAGTGCCTGTTTAAGGTTACATGGATGCTTACCAACATCCTTCCACACGTTAGATCCCAAAAACTACTCATTATTTAACTTTAAAAGTATATCAAAACATAAATTATGAAAATCAATAAGTAAAACAAAAATCATAAATTTATAAAAAAAAAATTTAAAAAAATCTGGCAAACACCTCTCATTATGGTCTCTGTCAGCCCATCCAGACAATCCTCAAGCTTGATTGACAGTCTTCAAAGGATTTTGACAGCTGTTTGGTGACTATTGACAGGATCGACGTGACTTTCAGCTGACACTGAACATTGTTCAAACTTTCAGAACTCGTATTTATTGCTCTACCTATCTTGGAATTAAAAGCTGGAGGGTGAAAGCAAACCGGCTGCATTGATATTTGCATGCTGTGGATTTATGTTTATTAATTTGCATTATTTCATTGAATTTATTAATAGCCGAAGAGCACTCACTCTTAAAAAGCTCAGTGAGCGCAACTTAATCAAAGCACCATCTGTTGAGTTCAAATTCTTAACTTCAATTAAGCCAAGGAAACCACATACATTCCAAATATAAAATCCTACTGTGGTTTTCATCATTTTGTGGCCTTTGACCCATACTTGCATTGTGAATTTGAATGGCACCTAGATATATATACGCCAACTGACTTCAAGCAGATTAAAATGTGCCTTTTTATTTTATTTTATTGTTTAAATTCTTTTAAAATGTTAACCAGCCCTTAAAAAGGCCTTTTTTAGCACAACACTTTTCTGATTTTGTGCTGCATAAACATCTCATTGTGCTGTAATATTTTTTCCACTTCAACTTTGTTCAAAGTTGTAGTTTGTCAGGGAGGCAAATTGTTGACAAAACTTTAAATTTGAACGCTGCATGTGTGAGGCAATTATTGAACCCCACGATCCGTTCCAGCCACTGTTCTTGTTCCCTGGCTCGCTGACAAATAACATGCAGACTATTTTCAACACATTAGATAAAAAGAGAGTTATGCATTTCTTCTCTCTGCTTCTCTCTCTGTCACTTGCTGTGTTTCTGCATCTCAGTCAAAGCCTAAACTTCAGTATCCCACATTATCAAACCCCTTTCATATATATATATATATATATATATATATATATATATATATATATATAATATTGCAGTATAACCAACATTTTGAAGTAGAAAGACTGACAATTATTGATCTGTTTCATTTAATATTAAAAATGATATCATTTCTGTCAAAAAACATTTTATTCAATGCAAAAAAATTTTTTAATGCCAGCTGTTTTAAATGCTAAAAGTGAATTTAGGCACCACAACATCATAATGTGCAGTTTGAAAAAATGGATTTTCATTTTGAGGTTTGGCACCCTCTGCTTTGTATGAGTCTATCAGGAAGCCGTCAGCGGATCAATATGTTGGGCCTCGGGCAGCCACTGTCACGCTGATAACTCGCCTAATATGACTGTTTGAAACAGGGGCGAAACAGAGAGAGGCTTTCCAGAAATCCCTTTACAGTAGATGTCAGCCGTATCTGTGCACATGGCCTGCGGGCCGCTCTACCTGAACGCAACTTATTAACTACACAGGCCACTTGCAGGATACCGAAAAACACGCTGCTCTGATGGTGACTGTAGGGCACAACAAAATCTGGGGTAAAGCTAAGATGTTGTTTTGCTGATAAAAATATGTTGCTTTCAAAGCAAGCTAATGCATTTCCTTTGGTTTCAGTGAAAGCTATAATAAGTAGTTTTATGGTGGACTGACATATCTTGGGTTTTATGTGTAGCTGATCGTTTTGGAAAAACATCTTGTATGTTATTAGCTGGGCCACACGGCCTTTATTTCTAATAGTTTCAAGTTCAATTGTGTAAAAAAAAATGGCATTTTGATTGGCATGCACCAAAATAACTAATATCGCAGGCGCACTTTACTTTAGTAAGGGTGTAAATGAAGTGTTTGACTGACAGGTTGATTGTAACGAGAACGGCCTGAACACTGTAATCTACATCGACATGTACCTCAGCTCAAATCTGTCTGCAGTGTCATTACAGGGACTTTAAAGAAGACATCCCAGGTCTGTCTAGTGACACTACTAACTTAACTAGCTTTTCAAGTATGCTGCTTTTATGTAAATGCCACATCCCTGTTTTAATTTTTTAAATATAACATTACATTGCACAGCCATTTTTTCCGAAAATGTTTTATGTTCTTAACTGTGAAGATGAACTAATGAAGCCTGTTTGCACTTCTGATTATAAAAATAAAAGGATAATTGTGAATTTATATCTAAAATGTCACAATTTATGTCACAAAAAAATTAAAAAATATCCACAGTGTGTCAAAACGGCTGTTAAATTTACTTCTCGCTCATAAAAAGACATAAGCCGAGGGACTTTCACACAGATCCAAACTTTCTGTCAAGTTTGTGTGCTCGCATGCTGGTCGAATACTGATCCATTCCATGCTGACATGACCTCCAGAAACCAGGTGAAGAGGGAAGGCAGCCAAGGCCTCCTGCAAATATCCTGATTGCATCCGTCCTGCTTCTGTCCTCTAATTGACTTGCAAAATGAGCCTTGTCTTTGTTTCCCGCCTTGTTGTCATTAGCTGCCTGAGCATGCTTACTTTCACCATGCGATTAGAGCTTGAACACACCCCCGTCAAAATGACATTATGATGGGATATGAATCTGAAGAACCTCATGGTAATGAGGCATTACTGAAAAAAACTATAAAAGCTCATTGTGAAAAGTGATTGATGCACATGCTGTCGTCCACCGAGTGCAAAAAAATGTAAATATTAAAAAAATGTAAATACAACAATATTATGTTACATATGTGCAGCTAGTGTGTTATCAATTTACAATAAGCTATTGTGAAAACATATGATGATTCTATTTCATGAATATATAAAAATGTAGCATTATGTAATAATTTAATATTTTTCTATTATAATATTTAGAACGAAACTAAACGTTTTTATTTTAACGTGAAATTGGCATTTTATTTGGCATTTTATGAATTTGTGGTTAGGATTCACCCTTACATTTTTTTAACGTTATGTTGTTATGCTAATCGGTGGTGATAAGTGTCAATAAATCATTCATTCGACCAATTCATTCAAAAACGTGGATTCATTCACAAATAAAAAATGCAACTGTCAGAATTATTATAAAACATAAAAAGTTACTTGAAATAAAAGAAAAACTATACATAAACATTAGAAAACTCATAAAAGTAACAAAAAAGTATAAAAAAGAATGTCAAATATACAAATAAAAATGATAATAGTATTTCAATGATACTAAAATAACACTTAACCAGACTTATGTGCACCCCTAATAATACACAGCTTAAAATCATATTTAGAATTTCAGCGACTTATAATAAATTTCTTGATTTTTTTTTTTCTTCGTTGAACACATGATTAAAATATTATTATATACTGCTTTTAGACTTTTTGGCCACCGATCTTATTACCTTATTATCTTATTACAATATAATCGTATTACCTTAATTTTGCAATGCCATGAAAACCATGAAGACATATTTGGTTCGGGGGCATTTTAAATGACTGCAGTAGATCAGAGCTGAAGTGCTGTCAGAAGAGACTAGATTCTTATGCCAGTCAGAGCAGACTCATTAATTCATCGGAGCGCAGCAAGGGAGTGTTGCATGCCCCTCGGAGCATTCGGTTTCAGTTTACAACTGCCAACTGGCTTACAAATGTTTATCATGGATTTCCTGGCTGTTAATCCAAGTTTTGTGCAATACATCAGTCTTGAAGCCGTGTGCGGTAATTGGAAGACCTCAACTGACAGGTGGCACAAGTAGACACAGAGAACTAAAATGTCTCTAAATCCTACACCCTCACTTCCTCCAAAATTTTGAAAATTAATTGTTGCCCAAAGGCATAAGCAGTCACATAAAAATTCTTTCAAAATACTCCTACAGACAGTTCAAGTCTGCTGTTAAATAATATTCAGCAGCCTCTTGGTTTTGACAAAATGCTATGTAAAATGCCTTGGGTTGTATAGACAGAGAGAGACAGAGAGCCAAACAGCCAGCGGCATCTATTCTCTCAGCTTTCTGAGGAATTAACTTTTAAAGACAGTAAACAGTTCAATACTTTTCTTAATGATTGGAAAACCTGCACTCTGGAGGCACTGAAAATGTTATCAAGCTTTCCAAAGAGTTCCATTTTACCATCAAGTTGTCAAAACTGTCATTCTTTTTCAGGGTGTTCTTGCTGAATAAAAGTTACATACATTTCTTTCCAAAAAAAATATACTTTAAATATACAGATTTAAACCAGAGCATAACAGTCTACACCATTTCTGACTTTCCAACTTCATTTTAGAAAGAAATCGCTCTTATTGGTCACCATTTAGGGAGTGACTAGAGTGAGACACTATTTGTATGAATCTCACGTAGGTGGTTTTCAAAATGTGGAAGATTTTAAAGTATTTAATATGTTGACAGTTGACACTGATTTCCACAGTACCATCAAGTGTTTGGTTACCCATATTCTTCAAAATGGCAAATGTTTTTGCTCAACAGAAAAAAAAAGTTTGGAATAAGTGGAGGTTGAGTAAATGATGGCAACATTTTGGGGTGAGCTAGCCCTTTAAGTAAATTTCAGCATTCTCTTTGAAGTCATTATTCAACCTTTTTAAAAATCGACTGCAACCTCTCATTCACATCAGCCTCCATCCAGTCAACAACTGACGGAAAAAACGTGTGTCCATTCCTGCACATTTCTTTAATTTTCAATAATCTGTACATCATAATGTACATCCCAACACAGACGAAAAAGATCTGTCGCTACTTCCATTTAATCACAAATTTTTAAGCAACATATGCAGAGGACACAAATTCTAGCACTGAAGGTGATGTAGGCCAAAAATCGTTCTGTAAAGTCTAAATCCAAGGATTTCGACTTGCATACAAACGAGAGCCAATGTCTCACTCTCAAACTTAACATGTGACAATATTTATCAAAGCCTTGGATCTGGAGCCAGTTGTTCAAAAGTAATCTGATCGGATTTTGGCCATCGGATTGGATCAAATCTTGAAAACGAGCTGTTCAAAAGAAAAAAAGGATTCTGAATTCAGATTAGATCACAAAATCCAATCTTGGTTTTGATCTGGATTAAATCCTCAGTTTGTGTTGTTCAAAACGTTTTAGTAAGATTGGGATACTTTTGATCACAAAAAAACTGGATTATTCTGATCCTAGCAGAGGGGTGGATTTCAGGAACAAAAATTTTATAAAACTTTAAAACTGTTTCAAAAAAGTACATTTGTAACATGTAATATATACTGAAATATTATATTAAATTTAAAGTTTTGTTTTGTTTTTGTTTTGTTTGTTGTGTTTTGTTTGTTTTGTTTTTTTGTTTAATTTCATTTCATTTGTTTGTTTCGCTTTGTTTTGTTTTGTTGCATTTGTTTTGTTTTGTCTAAATCAATGATTGTAAACTACATTGGCACAATCTGGACCAGTCAGAAGTAGTTATTTGTGTAAATGCAATGCAAAACTAGAATGCAAAATATTAGCTTTTTTTTTAAACCCCATCTCACTTTTAAACATATCCCTTTAGGGGCTCCATAGAGCACTAGTAATCCAGATTAGGAAATCTGAAAAAGTGTGTGATCCAATCCAGTTTTGAAAAACTGGCACAAAAGTAAGATGGGTTACCTGTTTCTGGATAGCAAATTCAGATCATTCTGATTAAGATAAAATTTTTTGAACAACTGGCCCCTGGTTTTAAACCATAATGTAAAACAATTCCAGAATATAATTAGCGAGAAATTCTAGGATTCTTTATTGGTATCAGTGTTCCATGAAGAACCTTTAACATCCAATGGCAAAAAGAACTGTTCACTTAAAGATTCTAAAACAGTTCTTCTAGGGCATCACTTTTGGAACTTTTTTTAAAAGAGTGTAAACCTCAATAGAGTCACGAATGCCAGATTTCTTTATAAACCAAATGTTTCAAAATCCTCAACTTTGTTCAAATGCTTTAGAAAGCCTAATAAGTAGGCCTGTTTGTCCTTGAAAAAGTGAATCAATATTAAATGATGTTTGTTTCCATTGAATATTTTTCTCTGTTGAAGCTCCTGCTCAGCAGTATATTTTTCAGAAGTCCATTCGAGCCATTTTATCCTCCGGTCACAAACTAGTGTGTCAGGTACAACTTCAAAGGCACATTTCATCAGGAAAAGGGACACAGCCAAAGTGCATCATGCCTGCTCCATCGCTAATCGTTGCCAGCGGATTCAATTTGCACCCGTTCAGCTGGAGAGACATCCTCATCTTCAGTGCAGCCCTCTGGGAGCTCGACTGCAATCTCTTAAGAGGGCTGTCAAGGACAAGGCACTAGTTTACAATGAATAGCAATCGTCACTCTCACACAGGTACATGCACACATAAATCTGGCAAATTACGGCGCACTTTCGCACATCCTTTTCTCCGGCTAACGCAATCAGTATGCCATCCCTAGGCCTCCATTGTGTTGTCAGCACAGATGAGATGTCGTTTACTCAGCAAACATGAATGGCAGCTTGTTGGCACACTTAGTTTCATTGTGCCGCTGGAATCTATTATCCGTAATAACCCCTGTATTTTTATTTTATTTTTTTTTTTTGGGAGGGGACTGTGTGTGTGAAACCGAGTTGGGGTCCGATGGTCCCCCACAGGTCTGACCTGTGGGGAGGCCATGTGCTGCTGTTGATAAATTGCTGTGTCTTTGATCCACACGCTCCCTGACAGTTAATAACGAAACGATAAGAATGCTATCGTGGCGGTAAGACTCCCATTTAATCAGGGCATAATTAAAGTCTTCTGTCTGCATCCATCCTGAACTTCAAAGCAAACCTCTGCTGCCTTTAGGCCTGAAGAAAAGGTTAACTGCCACCGCTGATGTCCTGCTAAAGTGACGAGAAAGGGATGGGGTCCATCAGAATAGTTTTTTTTTGAGGCGTTGTTTTCCCCTGAAACCCCAACGGCTTCGCCCTGGGTCAGAGGCTCAGGCACCATTAAGAAAATGAATGCGGCTCTGTTGTTGCTGCTTTTTTTATCCTTTTTGCTCTAATCTTTTTTCTTTGCCAGGCATCCATCCAGACGCTACACATCTCTGCCCCCTTTTTCTCTCCCCAGAGACCCGGCATTCTCTCCAGCCCACCTTTAACTTTCTCTTTTTACTTCCTCACCCTATCTTTTCATGTTCCTTCTAAATCCACATTGAAAACTAACACATGGGACCAGAGATGGGAAAGTGAGAGTTTTTCATTTTTTTTCATGAATTGTGAAATTATTAATCATTACTGTTAATTATTAACTGTAAAACACACACAAAAAAACAGAGAATATGTATATATGAAAAAAAATAAACGTTATCTTGTGGCTCTACATGTGTTTTTTTTTTTTAATTACATAAAATTTAATTATTCAAATAATTAAAACTATTACATAATTATTACATCTAAATTATAAAAACAATTTATATTTTTCTAAACGTAAATTTTAGAATACAAATATATCATTTATATCATATATTTATTTAAATAAAATATATACAAATAAATTAAAATATATAAAGATTTTATACATAAATTTATGTGAATATTTTAATGTAAAATATCTAATATTGCTGCATTTGGAACCACAAAACAAATCATTTTTCTTTTATTCACATATAAGATCATATAAATATGCATGTATTGAATGCTCCCCTCATCACCTCAATGGTAACCAACATTCAACACTAACAAGTTTTCAAGTCACTTTTTTCATCTTGTTCACATCAAATAACATTTCATTTCAACATTTAGTCTTCCCATCCATTTGCATGCAAACGCATGCTGGGAGCTGGCAATGCCCTGCTGAGTTGCAGTTTGTGCCAACAGAAATTACTAATGCAGTTCCATTATAACTGGATTAAGTAAGCTTTTATTTTATAAATTTAAGTGGATTGCATGAGATTATGTTGTTTCTAAATGTTCCAAAAGAAAAAAAAAATAGGTTAATTTTATTAAGTAACAAGTATACATTTTTTGGTTTTTGAGTTTTAAAACATCATCTCAACCATCACTATTCCATTAATCGGGCAACATTCCCTCAACAAGTAAATTTTAGCAATACATCATAATATACGTAACTATTTAGCCTCCATTTCAGTTTGTTTTCCATAGACCATTAAGACTACAGTGAAATTTTGCATAAACCATCAATACCACAATAAAAATTACAATCACCTACAATTCCCTCACAAGCAATGACAGTCCTCTACAATTCTCTTTCTTGATGATTTATTTTAATCTCAATCTAACCTAAAAATGGCTGGATTGAATGACACTGTAATGTCACAACAATTTCAGTCTTCTGAAATTTTCATTCCATTGTCACCAGCAGAACCTCAACCATGTTATTTATTTGGTTTTATCTTGTTTTTATGTTTTTCCTCTGTAAATGTTTCTTTTAAAAACAGACAAACATACATCATCATAAATATATAAAATTTACGGACAGCATCATTAATCTGTTCAATTTATGCACTAATTTAAGACCACAGGAAACTGAAATTAAGTTCTTTATCAAGCATGGAGATGGTTTATCACTCTATATATTTGTTTGTATATATTTGTTAGTTTCGGTATACTAGATTGCGTCCTACATTTACGCACACCATGAATCATCTGACAGATACAATTTAGGACATTCTGAGCATTCTGGGCCGTGCATAATTCATAAATGATTCACTGTGATAAAATATTAATAACTCATTGACTGAAAACATCTTTTCATATCTTGAGCAATGGCTGCAGAGTGGATGTACACCAGAAAAGCAAATCTTCTGAGGATGCTAGATGTCAAAGTAAAAATATAATTTCTAAAACAGCGCTAACTTTTACATCAGTGTGAAGTATAGAAGAGCTAAGAGCGTAAACATGAAAGATAAAGATCGCTAAGGACAGATTCACACAGGATGAGTTTTTCCATTTAAAAAAATGAGATGCAGGGCACTGGAATGAAAAAAAAAACAAGGTCCATAGGCACATTTTTTAAAACTGTGAGATGCAGGGCAGTGGAACACACACACACACACACATACAAAAACACAAGTTATAGCAATGTGTTTTTTAAAGGTTTAACCACTTTTAACTTGAGTGCCGCGTTTTTATAAAACCATGTCATGCGTGAGACGCTGGAAACAAGCACAACAGTCAAACACGTCTGCCTAGCACGTTTATATAAAAAAAAAATATGGAAATGTAGTGTAGTGGAATGCAAAAATGCAAAAAGCAGGGCAGAGGAATAAAAAAAAAATGTGAGGTCTAGAGACCTTTTTTAAGTTTACCTTTTTAAACTTCAGTGTGCATTTGCATGCGCAAGACACTGCTAAAGCCATGAGTGCAACAGTCATGTCAGTGTAGCATATTTAAACAGAAATAATGGAAAATCTATGGAAGCCCGTTTCTGCCACTGAATAAAGAATAAAAAAGCTAATTGCGACTTTTTAGCTCACAATTCTGACTTTTTTAACATCTTGCAATTCTGACTTTTTTTTCAAATTTGCATTATATAAAAGTTACGAGTCAGAATGTCCAATTCTGAGGGAAAAAAAAAAAGAGATTATGTCTCACAATTCTGACTTAATAACTCGCAATTGCAAGAAAAAAGTTTGCATTTGTGAGTTTGTATCATGCAATTCTGAGATAAAAAAAAAAAAGCTGCGATTATCTTTTTTATTTTTTTATTCAGTGGCAGAAACGGGCTTCCATAAAAATCAGCCAAGTCAAATACAAAAATGAGTTTCGTGTGAACGACCCCTGGGGGATGATTTACCCAGAACTTGATTGTGCATATAAAACTGTGAGTCGCAGGGCAGTGGAATGCAAAAAAGACAAGTTGAACTAATTAATGCTGTGTTGTATAGTTGCGTGTTATGTGTGAGAAGCTGAAAAATACAAGATGTGAGCACAATGGTCAAACATGTCTGTTTAGTGCAAAAAAAAAATGCAGAGTAGTGCCATTTTAAAAAGTACTGTTTTATCAAGTTTTAACAAGTTGATCTAAATTTATTTTGAGTGCCATGTTTTTATAACGGCGTGTCATGTGCAAAAGGCAATGGTCAAACACGTTCATCAAGCTACCTCTTGTTTACATAGAGAAACAATGGAAAAGCATCACAATGGAACTAGAAAAGTATCATTAAAAAGTAGTCCATACTCTATATTCCAAGCCTTCTGAAGTCAGACGATAACTTTGTGTGATAAACAGACCAAGTTAAACACTGTGATTGAATTGAACTCAAGAAACAGATCAGTACAATTTGTGAATGAATCATTTATAAACTCAACTGAATTATGTCCTCTGTCCAAATTATATGTACCATGCAAGTGATACAGAACAATTTTAATACTTTATAGTGTTTTTGAATCTGTTCTGAGCATTCTTCATTTGTGTGTGTGTGTGTGTGTGTGTGTGTGTGTGTGTGTGTGTGTGTGTGTGTGTGTGTGTTTTCCACAGAAGAAAGTAAGTTGTGTTGGTATAAAACGACCCGAGGTAAGTAAATAACAACACAATTTTCATTTTTAGGTGAACTATCCCTTTAAAAGACTTTCAAAAGCATAGTTCATCCCACAGAGAAAGTCTTTTGCTAGCAGTGAATCCTCTGACTCTGGACTTTAGAAATACAATACAGCACTGCACTATCAGGAAATAAAAACATCAAATGAAGGGGTCTCTGGTATGTGCTACGTTTTCACAATTTAGATAAGCATTAGATTACAGGGCTGACAAAGCTTATTGAAATAAGTAATTTGTTGTAGAGGGCAAAGAGTAGATACAAATTTCAGACACTGTGATTTCAGGCAATGACCGAACAGACTCATTATTCGAAACGGACAGTTTCCTTAACCTTCATTATGTGACTTTTATTTATTTCATTTTTTTTTTAAGTAAAAGAACAAAAAGATAAGATAAAGTGTTGGGAATGAGAGGATTGGATTTGCAGACGTCTGTAGGTCAAAGAGGATCTGGCACTCAATTGGACGTTCGTGCGAGCATAGTAGATTAAACTCGGGGGTCATGCTGTCTTGGCCATGCCTGATCAAATATATGGAAATGCATTCCCCTGACATCTCCAGCTTCTGCTTTTGCTTGCGTCTCCTAGCCGTTCAAGGCCGAGATGTCATTTCCTAACTTTTCCACTAATATTCAGCACAGAATTTCATATGATATAAGACTGCAGGGATTTAGAAAAAAATGAAATATGGGACTAATTTAACAGCAGGGAGAGTCAGTTTTCAATTTTATACTTACAGGTGTCCAAACTTAATAAAAAATTTGGTGTGCACTCTCCACATCCTTTTCATATTCCGATGGCAACACTCTATCAACACCAATTACTTTCCAATTAATTGCATGGGGACAGCTGAGGATAATGAGAACCAGTTAAACCGACATTTTCTGATAAATACACATGTTAATGTGGATATACCAGCCATGGTTTGTCATGTTTGTTTCATTGAAAAAAATATGAAGTTGCTTCAGCCTCAACAAACATGAGCGATTATTGCTTTATATTAGGAATGTAAATCCATTCAAAGTTTTAATTATACATGATATTGTGAATTATGCGTTTAATACTTCTTATGAAAACCCCCAATTATAAACATCTTTAAAAGAGGTAATTATTGTAGCAGGCATACACACTGAACAGACATTTAAAAGACGCGTTAGAAGTCAATATTTATTGTTTTTGCTATCACAGATGTAGTGCCGATTTTTACGTTTCAGTCTGTTGTCACGCAAACATTTAGTAGCGTAGGGTTAAAAAATTGTTACATTATTTTAAAAATTGTTTACGTTTTTTTTTGTCAATCAAAAGCGCTCAGTACTTCCTCGTACTTAGAAACTCAGCCGTTTCTTTCTAGCGAATAACAAACATTTTTGAATCTGAGAAGTTTGTCAATTACTCAGTTATTTTTTAATCACTCGCTTACTTAACCATGAGTTATTTTCATCGAGTGGATTCCATAAATCAAGAACTGCTGCTGTGTGCGATTCAGATCAGTTTAGTTAGCTACTAACTGTTTGTTCATTATGGCAATATGTAGGTCTAAAAATACTTTTGAAAAATAGATTAAGAATAAAGTAGATTCGTAAAAAACTATAGGTCAACTTTTTTTTTAATGATCATCTCTGCGGAAAAAACAACAACAATCAAAGAATCAAAGAAACCATCAAAGAATTTGTAATGGTTTTACTGGTAATAATGGGAATTGAATTGGTTTTAATCATTCCTTGTGTTTCTCTGCTGGTAATTTATCACTTTCAGTTGGTGGCATGTTAAAACCTATGATTAATTATGTGCCAAAAACACACTACAGGAAACCGCTTTTTAAAGGTTTTAATGGTAAATAGTTGATTGTGTGCAATGTTTGTAATGGTATTTGTAGTAGAAACCATTAGAAATTCTGTGATTGTTTCTATTGTTTTTAAAAAAAAAAGAATCACCAAAATACTCAAACATACCCATAAATAAACTAAAAAAAAAAAACAGAATCATTAAACTCCTTATGTTTCCCATCCATAGGCTTTGCACAGGTCACATGCTATTTTCCTTTGAAGAGTGAAAGCTTTAATCTTCAGTGTTCCTCAGAAGAAAGACAGTGATATGGGTTTGGAACAACATGGGGGCTGAATATGTACAATGCCAAAATTTTCTACAGGTATTTTTTCCCCCTATTTCAATGTG
Source organism: Cyprinus carpio (assembly GCF_018340385.1). NCBI lineage: Eukaryota > Metazoa > Chordata > Actinopteri > Cypriniformes > Cyprinidae > Cyprinus > Cyprinus carpio. Next base: position 24,685,587 of record NC_056618.1, read on the forward strand.
TAGGTCAGAACATGCACTAATATTTAAAAGTGTTTACTCAGCTACATCCTCAGGGTAGTCGCTAGAGCGTTATATAGGTTATTCAAGCTCTACTCCTCCATTCTATAAATTCATTGAGTCACCACATTGTACTATGTGATTAAACTAGCTGAACACCTAAACACCCCAAAAAACTCAAAGCAATTAAAAATCAATAAGCCTAATAACTACCAACCCACCACCCATGCTCCTTCTCGATTGTTCATGCTAGCATAATAAGATTCGCTCCCTGCTGGCATGAGCCCAGAGGTCAAGCAATCACACAAAGCACCAGACTAGCCATTTACAGCTTGAATACTGCAGAGAGATACAAGGTCGCCACAGGTGTGCCAGCTTCGCTTGGTCTTGTCTTCTTTCTGCTGACTTTAACCAGGTCTGATATTCGTCGCGATATCCGTTTGCTGTCTTTGCTGATGGTGACTTTTGCGTTTGACTCATAGCACGGTGAGAGACGAAGATAAGGCAGGGACGCTGGGTGATATATCACCACCATTATCTTCCTTCCTGACGAAATAAATAACTATCCAAGCCACAGACAAAAAAAAAAAGTCACCCTCCCCCTTCCTTCCCAAATAGGCCAGTGTTAAGATACATTATTTATGAATCTAATGAGGCTAAAGTAATTTCACAGAAGCCTTGTACATCCACAGCTGTAATGTCCCATTGTTGGACCTTGTGGACTGTTTAATGACAATTCGAGAACTGGAAGGAAGGTATTGAATTAAAGTATTTTGGCAACTGTCCATTACATGGAAATCCATGCCACCCATGAAAATATAAAAATAAATAAAATGGCAATAGTCTCTCAATATAATAAAATAACACTGGTGTGTTTGTAAATACATATACAGTGCAGGAAATAAGCATTCGATTCCCATGACATTTTGACAAGATGTTGGTATTAACACAAGAAATCTACACAGATGAAGAAATCATTGTATTTATGTGTAATAAAGGTGGAAAATGTTGTTTATTTGTTACTAAAAGAATACTTAAAATCTAAAATGACTTCTAGAATCTGGAATGCTTCAAGGCGCTTCCTAACAAAGTTTGAATCTTGAATATTCCAGGTGACCCTCTTGTTAAGTCTGTTGATTGCCTGGGCCATTCCAACAACTTTATTTTCTCCCCCTGGAACCAATTCAGAGTCTCCTTTGCATTACATATAGTTTTTTATGCTCGTACTTCTAGAAGGTCTATCCGCATCTCTTTCTTATCATCCTGGTGGAAGGATGGACTGATTCATCTGAAGAATTTCCAAGTATATGGCTCCAGTCATCTTCCCTTCAATAATATGGATTTTACCAATATCATGAGAAGAGAAACAGCCCCATACCATGATGCTTCCACCTCCAAAAGTCACTGTGCTGGCATGGTATTTTTAGGTGCATATATGCAGAGCCATTTCTCCTCCGACATGGCTTGTGGTATTATTGCCAAAAAGTTCCATTTTTGTCTTGTCTGACCAGACTACATTCTCCCAGTAATTCAATGCTGTGAATCAAACTTCAAATAAGCTTCAACATGCCTTTTCTTCAATACTGGAGCCTTCCAGTGTGAGTGTGCATGGAGGGTTTGACGATGGAATGATGCATTGCCTGTTGTTTTCTTTGTGACAGCTGTACCTGCTGCTGCCTCCTAATCTTTCAGAAGTGTTCTCCGAGTGGTCCTCTGCTCTGGGTTACTCTTCTGACTAACTTTCTGACTCCCTGATCAGAAATCTTGTGAGGAGTTGCATAGCCAGATGATGAAGTGATGTTCTTTCCAATTCCACATAACGGCCCCAATCGTGCTTTCACAAAAATTTCATTGAGAAATCTATCTATGGTAACCCATACCATTATGTAGCACAGCAAAATAAAGAAAGAAAGAAATACAAATATTGAATAGAACTTATTTATGGATTGTAATATCATTGTTTCTTCATCTGTGCAGATTTCTTGTGCTAATACCATCATCTGGTCAAAATGTCATGCATGAGAATTGCTGCATTGGAACAGTGTACGCCTTTGGAAGGCTTTTGTCTTTCAAACACAATTAAATGCTCAAATTCATGTTATATCTTATTTATGTAATGTAATGTTTAATGCACTTTAATACATGTCTACCCAGCTCTGTGTGTGTGTGTATTGGCCTACAAACATTTTTAAAATCCACCTGGCTGAAATATCAATTTATATGGACTTGAGTGTTATGAAAGGCTTTCAAAGGTTTTGTTTCCACCTGCTCTGGGATTTTTTGGACCATTTGTTGGAGAGGTGATTGATTGAATGAGTCTTCCTCTCCATGCCTGACTGACACATGATAATTGTGAGCCCATATCTCAGAAAGCGAAGACTCGGCGCAATTGACGTGAAAATAGGGCAGAGTCGAGAAATATCACTCCATTCTCTTCCTCCGTTCGTTATTTCACCTTTTCATATCATCAGACTATAAAAGACGCAATCCAACAAAAGCTTGTTTTTAGATACGGATGCATTCAGGAGAATAAAGCTACCCGAAATCACTGGCGCTAGAAAGGCTTTCTGAGTCACAGTGCCCTCATGTCTTGATTGATCATGGCTTCTCTCCCACTCAGCCGGAGTAGGAGAAAGGAGCTTGCTGCTACACTTCTTTGAAAACTGTTGAGGTTTTCATTTCAAGCCCCATCAAAGTTCCTCTCAGGGCCCTTGAGAAATCTCGAGAGGAGTGGTGGCAGCCGAGCGCCTGTGTCACATTGGAAATGAAAAGAGTTTGTGGGAGCACATTAGAGAATAATAAACGTAATTGAACACCGAGGAATTCACTTGGTCAGTATCCTAATAAATATGGAGATGAGCTCATTCTTCGAGCCGAGAGTAAGTAATTGAATTTCCTCCTGGACTTCTGGGGGTTTTGGACTTCGCCGGTGCAGGTGCGACAGCCGAGGGAGGGATGCGGCATTCAGGACGTGTTGTGGAAATACTCAGCCGCTATTCCGGCTAGCCAAATAATCAAGACTGTGAAAAGACTGCCATGGAGTGCATTAGGCTGGGTCACGGCAGATAGAATTTATCATTGACACCTCTTGGTTGGAAAGCTAAGTAGCGCAGAGTTGCGTCTTGATTTTTGAGTGACTTTGACTTGCCTATCTGTGAAGTGAGCAATCCTATTGAGCCTCGCCTGACGGATCTCCTTCACATGATCCACTTATGTCAAGGCGTATCGCCTGGGTCTCCAAAGAGCGTGGCTCTATATTCCCTTCAGTATAAATCCCACAGGCTCTCGGTCAGATTAAGTTTAGGAACTTGTCTGGGGGTCGAGGTAGAAGTGTTTGATGGGGGTTTGCATGAATTCAGATAGCAGTGTGGAGTTAAAGAAAGACTGAGGCTAGTTATCACAGAGTGAAGATTTATGTATGAATACTAAATACAATAATGTTGAACCTAAAATAAACTTAACTAATAAATAAAAAATAAAAATAAAATATTTATACACTTATTTCATTTCAGCCGGTTGCCAAGGACTGAACTTAAATGATTAAAACTAAAAGTGAAAAAATGAATAAACATTACAAAAGTTTTTTTTAACTAATAGAAATGACAATATCAAACTATCATATATTTTTATAATTTTATTATTATTTTTATAAATTCATAAATAGATTTATATATTCATAAGCAGTCTATATATTTATTATATATAAAAGATGTATGGATATATTTGTCACAAATAAAAATAAACTAAACGAAAACAATTATGCATTGTTAAATTATATATTTATTTGTATATCATATATTTTTTTGCAATTTATATTTAATTTAATTATATTTTAAATAATATATTAATAAGTAAAAATATATGAGTTTATATATTTTATGTATTTGTGTGTGTGTGTGTGTGTGTGTGTGTGTGTGTGTGTGTGTGTGTGTGTGTGTGTGTGTGTGTGTGTGTGTGTGTGTGTTAATATATCACATTTATTATATAGTTCAATTACAATTAAATACTAGTTAAAATTATAAAAAGTTATAAAAAAAATTCTAAACTGATAAACATTAATTTTATATTTATTATCATTTATCTTTTTTGCAATAAAACAATTTTATTTAAATTACATGGCAAAATATATTAATAATCATAAATATATAGAATATACTGTATATGCAGGTTTGTATATGTGTATATTTTTAATTGAATTGCAATAAAAAAGTAATAAAGCATAAAATTGATTAATGTTATTCAATTGTAGATTTAAAGTAAAGTATATTTATTTTTTATTTAATATATTTTCAACAATAGATATTTTATATGTAATATATATTTTTTTTAATTTTGTCTTTTTATTCATTTGGAGCACTTTTTGTTTGAAAATCAGTATACTTTTATTATTTATGCATTGTTATTTACTGAAAATATTTGTTGCTTTTGTTCTTTTAGCAGGTTGTTTAATGGCAAGTATCATTGTGACAACATGCCCCGCTATTGATCAGCTTTTTTGTAGCCAAAACATGTTGTCTTTATGAAAACTGACTTCTAACAATAAACCTACCCTGATAAATCACTGCAGCGAACTGTGACAACTAGCCCCAGTCTCAAGTTCTGTATATGTGAGTGTGCATGTGTCCAGCATGTCAGTTTTCACCTGGTTTCCCTCGAAGGTCCTAATCAGCCATTAATTAGAAACAATTAACTGTCATAATCCTCCCAGCGAGCTCAAACAGGCCTAATGAAAGGTCACAAGCAGAAGTTTCAGCGCGAGATGCCTTTATCCAGATTTACTGGGAACAAGATATATAGTCGGAATCAGTAGATAACAAATGCTGCAAGCATTTTCAGTAATCAACTCCAACTTAAAACCAGGATGCCTTTGTGAATGCAGTCGCTTCATCTCTGACTCATGGACCCAAAAATCAAAACTTGACATCACACAGTGCTGAATCAGCTTTGATTTTCTTTTTATCTCTGATTTTCTCATGCTCGGTATGCTCTCTCCTCTCCCTCTATCATTTCCTGGTGCTTAAACCCCACAAAGTTTGCCTCATTAACACAAAAGTTCCTTCGCTTCCTTACATTTTACCTCAACTAGGCACAGACACATTTCATAATTCATAATTTCATTGAATTTCAATGATTGCAGTGCTGCACAGAGGCCTATATATAAATAAATCATAGTATAGAATTTCATAAAGAATAAGAACTCCAGCAGCTAGTTTTCAGATTTTGAAACATAAGGATGTGAATCCTGCAGTGGTCCTCCATATCAGCGCCTCAGAAGGAGTCTCAGGGTGCCCATTATTGCCCCCCTAACCACCAAGATCATAATAATCTTTTTTGTTGAACTTAAAATGTTCATTTGAATGTCTAGAGTGGTGATTCAGAAAAGTGACAGGCATCTAAAATAGGGCAACCACGTCTCTCGTTTGCATTTGGGTTTTTTACTCCAATGTAAATTCATCTTCCAATTCCATTTTAGACTTATAATCTTTAAATGAACAACACAATAATATTTAGAATTTTTTTCATTCATCCATTTTCATTGAGGTTTTTATCATCACCTAAATCGATTAAAAATCGAAACAAAAAATTAAAATGAAATATAAATATTAGATGAAAAAAATTAATTGAAGCTGAACTGAAGTAATTAAATTACAAAATTGCTAAAGATACAAATATATATATATATATATATATATATATATATATATATATATATTATAAAAATAGAAGCTAATTTAACATTTTAATAATGCTGCTGTTTATATCATAGTCATATATTATACTAAAATAACACACACATCACATTTTTACTTTTATTAATTATTTACAATTATTTATGTATTTTTATTTATTATTTTAGTACAATATATTATATTGTATTATGTATTATTATATATTATAACATCCTTATTTATTTTATAATTAAACATTATACAGTCGTGGCCAAAAGTTTTGAGAATTACATAAATATTAGTTTTCAAAAAGTTTGCTGCTAAACTGCTTTTAGATCTTTATTTCAGTTGTTTCTGTGATGTACTGAAATATAATTACAAGCACTTCATACGTTTCAAAGGCTTTTATCGACAATTACGTGACATTTATGCAAAGAGTCAGTATTTGCATGTTGGCCCTTCTTTTTCAGGACCTCTGCAATTCGACTGGGCATGCTCTCAATCAACTTCTGGGCCAAATCCTGACTGATAGCAACCCATTCTTGGAGTTCGTCAGAATTAGTGGGTTTTTGTTTGTCCACCCGCCTCTTGAGGATTGACCACAAGTTCTCAATGGGATTAAGATCTGGGGAGTTTCCAGGCCATGGACCCAAAATTTCA